>NC_134651.1:42219779-42931029 GCF_030463565.1 Pelecanus crispus
CCCTGCAAAGGTTTGGGGGTAGGTTTTAAGATCCAGGCTCAGTTCAGTTCTGTTACTTCGGTTTGTGTTTCTGTTATTTATAAACTGTACATTTATATATGTGCGTGTGTGTGTGTGTGCGTGCACGTGTGTGCACACGGGTGCGTGAGAGAGCCGGGCTACCTGCCGTGGCCTCGGGCCCGCTACCTGGCGTGGCAATACCAGAGGCGATCCCAAGAGGTGCGTGCAGCACCAGAGCAAAGCGACCACTCTCCGTAACGGTCTGTGAGCTGCGCCGGTTTCTTTTACGGTCTTGCGCGTTCTACGGTAAGAGGCTGTTCTAGTGCAAACTCATCAGAGTGTAAACAAAACGCAAACACACTCAGATTTTTATCTTAATACAAGTCTTAATATTTTTTTTTTTTTTTGTAAATGTTTTCAGTGTTTACTGTAACGTATCTATCTCACTAACAGTTGTATATAGTAACTTACTTCTGGTGCTGCTTATTCGGTCAGGATTTGGCTGTATCTCACTGCTGTTTCGGAGAGGTGGACGCAAACCAGCAAATCTGGAGCCAGACACAGATTGTGATTTCAGCCTCCTCCCTTTGGGGACCTGAGGGAAGGGGGAGAAGCCAGGGATCCAGATTTGGGGTTGCTCCACCTCAAGGATTCTGTTTTAAGAGTTTTGATTTGGGGTTTTGTTAAACTGTAGTGAACACTACTTTAAAAAAAAAAAAAAAACCACACCACACACAAATTGAGCGACGTTTTGTGTGAAGGGGGGGGTGAAATGGCCTGAACAGTATCCCAAGGTCTCTGCGGACTGCAAGTACCATCGTTTTGGCCAGGGATTATGGCTTCAGTGCCAAAAGATTGGAAAGACCGAGGTCTTTCCCATGCCAGCTAACACTACAGCGTAGTCACCAGCCCCTTTTGCACCAATTTAAGCAAATCCTGCCGCCATCCAAAGAGTCCCGCCCGCGTCACTCCACGTTGTCATTCGAGTCTGGTTGGTTTTGTTTTCTGCTTTTGCAGTTGTAAAGCACTGATTGCACTGTGAGAACACGCTGAATCCTCTGGCCTGGCAGCCAGCCCCGTAGGTCACTGCAGGGTGCAGGACACAGGTTCTGCTACTACGAATGTTCCTAAAGGGAGAAGGGACTTGGTGGAGCTGAGAGAGGCATCACAGGCTCTCCTAGGAAAGCAATCTGCAAGTAATCAATAATTTCCAAAGTTTAGAGCACTCACAGGCTTTTCCCTGTTACTAATGTCCATACCCAGATGCAATAGAAACCGTACTGAGGGCTGTTCTGTGGTGAGCAAGGCGAGGATTTTTAGTCACAGGAGATGGAAAATGCACTGATGCATTCGGCCGGGACAGCCGCAAGGTGTGGCTCGTGGCTTTGATCTGCACGGGGCCGATTGCCCCGGCGATCCCAGGGCAGGGGTAGCAGCCCCTGGGAGACGCCTTCCCGACAGCAGCGCCTACGGCAGCGGTGTGCAGCACCTCCAGCAAGGTCCCTGCCCTGTCCGTAACATGTAGCTTTGCCTGGCGAGCATGAAGCAGGAAATCCAAAGGGAACAACTGTGACACTGTCCCTGGGGTAGGCGGGAGGGCTCCCGTGCAGCACCCCGTCCGACTGTCAGGGTCAACCTCTCCCCCCAAGGTTTGCCTTCAGAGCAGCCCAGGCCTCCAGCCTGGCCAGTACTGCGACCTGACGGCCAGCGTGCGTGGCCCCGTGGCCACCAGGAGATCCCTGAACTGGCCCCGGGAAGGGGCACTGCCCCTCTCCAAGTAGGAGTCTGATTCTTCAGGGCAGTTCCAGAGGAGACTGCGTAGCCACGTGGCTCGGACGTGTGGCACCTGCCCTGCTCTGAGAACCGCCGAGCCCTGCTCTAACCCTGCACAGAAAACTCTTGCCTTTTTCTTTTCCCTTGGGGGAAAATTAAACTTGGGGGGGAGAGGGAGGAGGGCAGCAGCATGCAGCTCACGGGCTTTGCAAACCAAATCCAATCTTGAGGGCGTTGCACAATACTCAGAAACAACCACGCTTTGAAAAAGGGCGTTCACGTTCAAGCATTGACTTTCACAGATCACCTGAGCTGTGCCATTGCTGTAAATGCCATGTGGTTCTGCATCAGCTACCAGTACCCCGAGTGCAGTCTCCATGTTCACATATTCCTTTATCATACATCACTGTGTCTTAAGATATACCTCTCTCTGTATATCTGCTTAGGCTGATACTTGTTCCTGATAAGCAGTCGCTATGTTTTATATCCTCTTATAAAGAAAAACAAATCTTTTTTTTGTAAGTATGTTTAAAAACAAAAAAAAAGCAAAGTGGAAGTGTTCGCTGAATCACTTTCAGCTCCTTTTAAACTATGTAATAATGTACAGAGAAAGTTGTTGGTGTTCAAAGAAATGATGTGGCCGTGCAATTTATGTACATTTGCAATTAGAAATATTAAAGATTTATTTAGATATTTTACATAAGTGCTCCAGCACCTCTGCTCAGTCATTTCCAGTTTCTAGAGCGGCCTAGCACACGCTGGCCACGTGCACACACGAATACTTGTGTTCGCTCTCTTCCCGGACCGATGATGTGAAATGCTGCTCACGGCAGCTTTTCAGCCATGGCGTGGCCGACCGCCACCTTCCCATCCGGCACCCGGCTTTGGGGGGAGGGCTGGGCGCTGAGGGACACGAAGGGGACAAGCGGCTCCCAGAGCCCGCAGCCCCCCGAGACATGGCCAGGAGCCACGTCCCTGATGTGGGCCCGCTTGCAGCGGCGGTAGAGGCCAGCCGAAGCTGCTGCGGGAGGTGGCAGCAAATGCTCGAGCTCCTCTGCCGTCCCTGACACACCAGCCAACGCGCTGAGGGTCGGAGCCCGGCTTTGGCTGGGCCCGAAGTGGCGCAGCCGGCTGGGCACAGGCTCTCTGGGCTAAGGCAGCTCCCGAGCAAGGGCAGGCGCAGCAGAGGACCCTGGTTGGGCTCGCTCAGCACGGGGAGGAACACCCCGCTTGTCCTGCTGCTGCCAGGGAGGGCAGGCTGGCTGGATTCCGGCACCAGCCCGTCCCTGCCATCCCAGGAAAACCCTTCTCCAGCCTGGACGGCAGCTGGACGAGGCTGCGTTACTGCCCGGCCGTCCCCAGACAGGCAGGCCTGCTGCCCACCGCCCGCCTGCACAGACCCCCTGCCCGCCTCTCCCAAACCGCCCTCCTTCGGGCCCTCCAGCAAAAGTAGCAGAAAACTTGGCGGAGAGTCATTAAAACCCTGGGCAGCATCAGCACCTCTGCCTTATTAACATCGCCATAATTAGCTCCTCCGAGAGAGGGGGAAGACGGGCTGGCGGCATCCAAATGCCTGGCGATGCGGAGCGTGCCTGCGGCCATGCCTGCGCTCCGACAGCAGCTCTGCGGCAGCGCCGGCCCCGGGCTGCTCGCTCTGCCAGCGAGCCAGACGGGAGAAGCCTCTGCTGCTGCTTCTGCCGGCAGCTGGCAGCTGCCCAAGAAGGGAAGGCAAGAGCCACCCAGGCTAAAATCCCCCCCTCTCTGGGCCCTGCCTTCCCCGCCTCAGACCCTTCCTGGCCACCTTTTACAGTCGCCTGCATTTACCCGCATCCGTCCTTTTGGGTAGGAGCCCCGTGGCCCTGCACAGGGCCTGCGCTGGCTGCGGGCTGCACAAGAGGCACCACAAGGCCGAGTGCCGGGTCCTGCGCTTCAGGCACAACAACCCCATGCAACGCTGCAGGCTTGGGGAAGAGTGGCTGGAAAGCTGCCTGGCCGAAAAGGAGCTGGGGGTGTTGGTAGGCAGCCGGCTGAACATGAGCCAGCAGTGTGCCCAGGTGGCCAAGAAGGCCAACAGCATCCTGGCTTGTGTCAGGAATAGTGTGGCCAGCAGGAGCAGGGAGGTGATTGTGCCCCTGTGCTCGGCGCTGGTGAGGCTGCACCTGGAATACTGTGTCCAGTTTTGGGCCCCTCAGTACAGGAACGACACTGAGGTGCTGGAGCGTGTCCAGAGAAGGGCAACGGAGCTGGGGCAGGGTCTGGAGCACAGGGCTGGTGGGGAGCGGCTGAGGGAGCTGGGGGTGTTCAGCCTGGAGAAGAGGAGGCTGAGGGGAGACCTCATCGCTCTGCAGCTCCTGACAGGAGGGGGCAGGGGGCGGCGGGTTGGTCTCTTCTCCCACGGAGTTAGCGATAGGACAAGAGGAAATGGGCTCAAGCTGCGCCAGGGGAGGTTTAGGTTGGATATTAGGAAAAATTTCTTTACGGAAAGGGTGGTCAGGCATTGGAACAGGCTGCCCAGAGACGTGGTGGAGTCCCCATCCCTGGAAGTGTTCAAAAAACGGGCAGACGGGGCACTCTGGGACGTGGTTTAGTCTAGTCTACCCTTAACTGGTTTAGTGTGGGCTTGGCAGTGTAGGTTAATGGTTGGACTGGATGATCTTAAAGGGCTTTTCCAGCCTAAATGATTCTATGATTTCCATTACAGGGAAATCATGTGTCGCCTGAAGGTGAAGGTCCCCGGGCAGCAGCACTTCCAGCAGCTCCCCCGTGTCCAGGTAGCTGCGCCTGCTCCCGCTGCCCTTCCCACCATGGCTGCAAGAGCCCGTGCAGGCTCTTGGAGGATGCTTGCATCCTCCACACCGCACACGACGCTTCCGTACCCAAGCACCTTACCCCTCCTCCTGACACACCCAGGCACTGAAACTGCGCTTTGGGGGAGGTTTGACCCTTTGGTCCTCGCTGCAGCTCACCGGAGCCTCAGCCTGGGCACCGCACTGAGCCCGTTGCCCGAACCACGCTCTGCGCCCGTGGCCCAGGCCCTGCAGCGCAGCCCGCTCGGGAAGGTCCCGCCTGCTCCACCACCCCACCCCTCCGCGCCTCGGCGTTAGCAGACTGGGCTGGGGAGCTCTTGTGCCTCCAAATTTAACCTTGTTGATTCTGAAGGTTGAAAGAGAGAAAGAAAAAACAGCCCAGGAAACACAGGGCATCTCAGAAGCTGCTGCAAGGAGGGATTAGTCAGTAACACCTTGATTTGAATAAAACCTCTTTAGCAGGCTGTTACGGCTTCATTAGAGCAGAGCTAAATTCCCAGCTGAAAATACCCAGAACATCTCTGTGCACTTGACAGCTTTCAGCGTCTCAGGCCCCGCAGCCCGCCTGCAGCCGCTCCCAGCAGCTTCAAGCACAGGCGTGGCTCAGCGGCAGGGCAAGGCTGGGAGAAACGAGACTCGGAATTGCAAATCGGCAGCCAGAACAACAACAGGAATATGGGGCTGGGAGGCTGGGGATCGCGGATGTCCTTGTTCGAGGGTCTTTTAATCTGAAGAGTCATTTTAGCTCAAGACTAATTGGCAATAATGATGTTCTAGCAATTGCACCCTTACAGGGTTCGTATCGAGTTCAGTGAGAGTCACCAGACTGTGGGCTGCTCCTGGTGCCAGTCAGCATCTTCCCCATCACAACCCAGTAAGAAGCAGAGCCTTTCCCAGACAGGGCGGAGGTGGTGCAGCCGTGGCCCCGCTCCATCGCGCCGGCGAAGCCGTGAAGCCAATGCCGCAGCAGCAACTGGCAGCTGCGAGATGTCAGAACGGGGCACACGAGGCTGAGCCGTCCTTTAGAAACACTGGGGCACCCGAGCAGGACCGTCCTAGGAAAAACTCACTGGCCAAAGAGAGAGTAAAACTCTGTGAAACGTGCATGAAGTCAGGGCTGAATCCAGCAGCTCTCCTGATCCTTGCAGATGCTGGGCAAAGTTTGGCAGTGACACCCCGAAACCTTAACAAGCAGCGGACAAACTTAAAAACAACCATCCAAAATAATTTGTAAGCGTCATGATTTTTAAGTCAGCCTGACAGATAGATTCCTGGTTGTTAAAACACTTGGGACGGGTGATTTTATGGACCAGAGTGGACTCAAATCCTCATCTGCAGGGCACATAGAAGTGGGACATGACACAGAGTGGAGGACCACTGTAAAGTGATTTGGTGCATAGGCTAAAGCTGGTTTGAAAGACCTTCAGTGAAGAGAAACAAGTCCAAAAAATACTTCCGGAGAGTGTGTGTGTGTTTTTGTTTCTTTTACAACCCCCCAGCACAGCACAGCCTTAGAATCACAGAATCGTTTAGGTTGGAAAAGCCCTTTAAGATCATCCAGTCCAACCATTAACCTACACTACCAAGTCCACACTAAACCAGTTAAGGGTAGACTAGACTAAACCATGTCCCAGAGTGCCACGTCTGCCCGTTTTTTGAACGCTTCCAGGGATGGGGACTCCGCCACCTCTCTGGGCAGCCTGTTCCAATGCTTGACTACCCTTTCTGTAAAGAAATTCCAGAGTCCTGCTCTTCTCACCATCATCACCAGTACTTAACACAGACACAAATAGGGGTCCCTCGCTCCTGGCCAGCAGAGCTGCAGCCCCCGACGTGCCACTGCTGCCACAGATGGGTGCTCCCTGCACACGAATGGCAGCTGGGCCTGGGGGAGAGCGTGTTCTCAGGATTAAGACAAAAGGAAAAAAAAAAAAAAAAAAAAATTTGATCTCAGATCTCCTCAGCAGTGCAGGTTCAGAGCCCCTGCTGAGAGGTTACTGAAGCCCAGACAGCCATGGAAAAAGCTAATTCTGTTTTCCACTTCAGCCAGTTGGGCTAAGATGGATACACCAGACCGCTGCGAGCCACGGGTGAGCAAGGGCATCCCCAGGAATGCCATCCCGCAGCACCGGCTTTCTCCAGAGCCAGCCACCCAGAGCAAGCTCTAAATGAGTTCCCACCTCATCCCCAACACAGCCCGTTTCCCTTGAGATTGTAACGCAGCTCTTCCTCACCAGCCTCGCTCGTCAGGATCCCAGCACTGCTGCGGGACAGGGCAGAGGCTCTCCCCGCTTCCCTCTGCTCCTCCCGCTCTCCCGTCCGGGCGAGTCCCGTCCGTGGGGGCTGCGGCTCCGGCCGTACCTTGCACATCCCGGGGAATGAGCAGCCGCTGCTTCCCGGGGCACCCACCAGGGATCAGCCCCTCTCAGCCACCACCGCCAACCATCTCAAACCCGGGGGAGCCCCAGGCTTCCAGCACCTCTGAAACGGGCAAACGCGAGGGTCCTGCCCAGCCCGCACCCGAGGGCAAGGCGACAGCCAGCACGGCGGCCACCGACAACGGAGGAAGCGACAGCATTAAGTCAATACTTGTCAAGCCGGGGCCTTAATGGCAAGAAAGAGCCTTTCTGTTCCAGCGGGAGAGAGGCGGGGAGGCGCAGAGACAAGGCTGAGGGCTAGGGAGGGCGCGGACAGAAACAGCTTGTGGCTGCTCCTCCAGTAATAATCGCTAATCTTTGCTCCTGTCAAGCATCTTTCACTCAGGGCTTTCCAAGCTCTCCACAAGCAGTCAGCTCCCAGCCTCCGCTGCAGTGGGGGAACACCAGCATCCTGATTTTTACAAGCGGGGACGTGCAGTAGGAGCTTTCCCAAGGCCTCCAGCAAGCTACAAAAGCCAAACAGCTGAGCGTCCTCCCGCCTCCGCACGCAGCCACGCCACACGCGTCAGCCTGAGCTCCGCGGCAAACATCCGCCGAGGAAGCGGTTCAAAGCCAGCCAGCAAACCGACCTCCAAAGCCTGGCCCTAGGGATGGGGGAGCGTAGCCGCTCCGGGCCAGAGAGGTCAATAACGACAGGCGAGCAGAAAGGAAGGGGCTAGAAGAACAAGAGGCATTAGTGGCAACTTGTTGTTCGTGCTAATTAGATCATTATCTGGGAACTGCTATTGATGTTGCTATATCAGCTCCTGCCGCCGGTCACAACTTTATTTCAGCCCTGGCGATCGACGGACTGCCCGCGCTCCTGCGGAAAGGAGCGGCGGCGCTGGCCCGCCGCCAAGCCCGGATGAGGACGGCCAGGTGCTGGGACCTGAGCCCACCGCGGCAAGCACCAGCCCAGCACCGCGCGGACACCGCAGCGAGAAGCGGCGAACGCACGCGCCGGGGAGGAGCACAACCAGCCACCCCGGGGAGGCCGGCTGCGGTGCTCGGGGGACAAAAGCCGCAGTCCCTCCCAGCAACAAACCCCCCCGGCAAACCCCCCCCTTGCTTTTACACCTCCCAGCGCTCACCCGCACGGCCTACGGACTCGCGTGAGGCTTTTGCAAGGGGGCACGCGTCCCCTTTGGTTCATGTCAGCGTGCCACGCAGCGCGCTCCTTGTCCCGCACGCTCCTCCAGCACGGCTGCTTGCTGTCAAGCGGGTGCTCTCCTCCTTTCGGAGGCGGCGAGCGGTGCTCGCGGTGCCTTCCTTGCCCTTTGGGTACCTGGGGAAGGGAGGGGAGCGGGCACGGAACAGACAGCAGATTAGTTTGCGGTAGGGGTAATTAACATTGCTTGGCAAAGAAGCGTGAAACGTTATGCATAACATTCCCTGATCCTCCTCCTCTCCCCCACGCTGCCAGACAGCAGCTTGGCACTGGGCAGATAAATATCGCGGAGTCTGCGTTTGACGCTTCAAGCGCTGCCTCCGCACCGTGCCAAGTGGTGCCCCCTCTGCTTGTGCTGCCGCTGCTGCAATCCCCACCCAAGGAGCCCACTTCTCAGCCGCGGGCACCGCCACCACGAGCACCGGGGAACAGCGACAGCCGGCACAAAGGTGCAGCCGCTGCTAAGGCACGTGCTGCACGGCACGGTGTGCCGAGCAGTGGAAGGCAACAAGTGTTCATGAACGCTGCCCGCAGCACGGATGAAACGCAGAGAGAGGCTCCGACCCGCACTGTAAGACGCGGATAACTGGTGCTGAGCAGCCGTGCTGGCCACGGAGCTCAGCCCCGCGCTGGATGTCGGGCCGTGCTTTACCCCCAAGCCAGAGAGGCGGCCAGCAGCAGAGCCCCCACGCCGGGCAGCGCTTCCTTCCCCGCCGGCACCCGCAGCAGCTCTCGCGCAGCCCGCTTCACCCCTCCTTGCACGACCGGGAGTCGGAGCAGCCTGAGCACCGGAGGAGCCGACGTGTATCTTTTCAGTTTTACCTCCCAGCCCTCAGGATTGTGAGGGCTGCGGGCTCCACGCCAGCGCCGCGCGCCTGCACCCCGCACAGCGGGCAGCACCCCCGGCTCTGCGTGGAGGAGCAGGCAGGCTGCTGCACGGGAGCCAGCTCCCAAACACTACCCCGAAACGCCAATTAAGAACATCAACGGAGAAAGAGCAGATGAAAGCCACTGGGCTAGCAAGGGGGGTGCGGCGGGAGGGCAGGAGGAGCGGGCTGCACGCTGCTCTCATTTACCGTGCCGTGCCACCTCTTCCTGACTGCGTTAGGATGAAAGCTGCTCATGGGCTCTGTTTTGAGACGCACTCCCTTCGCTCGGGGCAAAAATGTTCTCCAGTTTGTCATTATGCACCCTGCACTATTATTGATCTTCAGGAGACATCAGATTAGGTTATTCAGTTATTAGAAAAGGAGGTGAGGGGAGGAGAGAGAAGCCCTTGGCCACCTGTAGTACGTCTGCAGCTTCCCGCCTGACAGCAAGCGCGGCTCCTCTTCACATAAATAACATTGATGCAGCCCCATTATCAGGTTTCCCCTTTGTTGGTACGAGCGCTAATTGAATAACCTCCACCATTTGCTTTTTGTGCCACGTCTTCGAGGAACGAAAACCGAATAACAGAGGTCCCAAGCTGATTGACTTTGATTTGTCACAGTCACTGTTTTTCCACCCGGAAGCCACGGCCCTGCCTCAGCCCCTGAGCGAGGAGAGCGGCGCGCTGGGGCACCCGGGCTGCCGCCAAGGCAAAGGCGAGGCTCAACGCTCGGTCTGCAAACCGCAAATAGTTTTGCGAGTTTGGTGTGCTTAAGGTGAAGAGAAGGTAAGGAAGGCAGAAATAATCTGAGCGAAAAGCACGAGCGTGGCTGTATGCGGTTGGGGCAGGATTAGCAGGAGGCTCGCAAAAAAAAAAAACAAACCTGTAGCCCACTTTCTCCTGGGGTCCCTGCGAGTCGTCAGCCCCAGGGGCAGGCAGACCCCAGCCAGCTCCAGCGCACCCCCCGCCACGCTGCTGTTGGCTTCGGGGAGCTGGCGGGGCGTGAAGATGCGTATCCCCCATCCCGCTGCGCAGCGAGCGACGGCAGCGGATTTGCACGCATACAGAGTGCTGCTGGCAGCCTAGCCCCTAGTGGCCCAACCTCACAAGGATTAAACAGTTCCGCGAGGGGTTCATTTTTTTAAAAGAAACCTCTCCGAGCTGCTAAGAAAAAACCTGGAGGTTTACAGAGCCGCAGCCCTGTCCCTGCCCTCACGCGACGGCCGACACGCGGCGCTGTCCTTGGGCTGTTTGCACGCCGGCCCGCAGCGGCCGGAGCACACGCAGGGCACGCTGGAGGCGGCTTCTGCAGCGGCGTGGAAACCGTCCAGTTACAGAAAGCCCCGACTCCTGCTCCTGAACTGCTGCCGCAGCTTCTCGGTAGTTCAGATCCTTGTGGCTGCTGACTCCGGTAGGGCTGCTCACACCCCAGACCCCGATTACATCCAGGGCATCCATACGGTGGGAGCTTGGTTAAGGGAGGAATGAGTCAGGGTTTGGGGCCTCATTTTGTAAACCATTTTGTAAAAAAAAAAAATTTTTGCACGCGAGGAACTTGGGTGAGTACGTACAGGAGTGTGGTTTAAGAGAGACCCTTCAAGCCTGGCCTAATGAAAGCTGGATTGTGCAATTCTAACATAATTCATGCTCTAATTTAAATCAATGGGAATTTTTTTACTGACGTGAATGGGAACAAGATTAAGCCTTTGCTCCATTGTGATTCCCTTGAAGAATGTGGGGCTAGGGTAAAGTTAGCTGATGCTCATTAAAAGGATCAAAATCTGGCCTCCAAAAGTAAGTGGCCATATCTTCCTCCTCCCTCAGAAAAAGTATTGCTGCTTGTTCCTCAGCGCATCTGACCCTGACCTACACAAGGGCTTTTATACTTCCACTGATGAGGAGGAGGAAGAGGAGGGAAAATTGCATCACATCACCATAACAGGCTTTTGATTTTGTCTTTTACAGCGATTTCATTCCAGTTCTACCCTACACCCCGCAGTAAATTATCAAAAATCAGCAATGGCACGAGCGTGCGGTCCGTGGCACCCCGCCTCCTCCCCGGGAAACTCCTGACCGCACGGGCGTACCGCGCGCTCGCCGGCACGCAGAGAACGGCGACAACAGGCAGGCAGTCACGCAGGGCGCCCGGCCCTCCACCTCGCGCTGCGTGCGGCCAGCAGCAGCCGCTCCCCGTCACCACGGCTCGCTTTGTGCGGGGCCAGCGGCGAGGAACGGGAATAGCGGGAAGGGTCGGTGCCCGGCGCTCGCGCGGGAGGTGTGAAGCCGGCCCCGCCTTCAGCATCCCCTGCCCTCCCTGCAGAGCCCGGCGGCGTTCCCTCACTGAGCTCCGCTTGAAACACCAACACGCAACCCCTGCTGCACTACGAAACAGAAGCGCGTTCAAATAAATCGCCTCAAACTTAAAAGACACCATTAGCTATTAGCAAACGCTTCAGGCCTACGGGTGAAGGTAATTCAATAGGATATGCTTGGGCTTGCAAGGTAATAGGTTTCAGCTGCATGCCATGTGATGCAATCTCTTCGATGGGAGGTTAAATGAGGCTGAGACACAGACCAGATGGATTTATCTGGGTAGTGCCGGTGATTTTTTTTTTTTTTTGTTTGGTGTGCTTAAGGTGAAGTGAAGGTAAGGAAGGCAGAAATAATCTGAGCGAAAAGCACGAGCGCGGCTGTATGCGGTTGGGGCAGGATTAGCAGGAGGCTCGGGACCTCGTCCTGCCGGAACAAACCGAGCGAGCAGGAGGATGCTCGCAAGGCAGCACTCACGGGAGCGGACAAAAAGAAATACTTTCCCAATTTCACCTTATGGAGGAACAACCAGAGGGCAGAGCGAGACAAGGCGAGCCTAGCTGAGCACCTAACTTCTGAGATTTCTGCAGGATTTAGGAGCCCAAATGCCACCTCTCATCCACCTGGGACCTCTGCAGCACACGAAGGATCTGAATCGCTCCCGTGCCTGCCACAGCGATGCTCTCCCTCTCTGCGAGCGCTGTAACCCTCACCAGGGCAGAGAAGTTTCTCCCAGCGCCTTCTAAATTGCACAAGGGTTGCTGAAACGCGACCACCCCGCCGAAGCTGCCTGTCTCCCCCAGCAGCCACATCCTCCAGGAGCCGTGGGGCGTCCCGGGCAGCACTGCCAATGCTGAAGGCTAACTCTGAACCTCAGCGAACATCGTGTCAGGCCAAAACACCAAACGCCATCATCACACAACAGAAATTTCCCACAGGAGGGTGGGTTTTTTTTTTTTCCTTACACTGCAGCTATTCACAGATCTTTGTTGTTAAAACCAAAACCCAAACTTATCTTAAAGCTCTCAGGCGTTAGTCAGCAGCTCGGCGTAGAACGGGAACTGGCTCTAAAGGTTATTTAATAAGGTTTCAGTTGCAGTCTGTGTTATTTATTTGGACCAAGACCAGGGTCATTTTGCTGTGATCCAGGGAGTAACCACGTCCCCCGAAGAGTGCGCAGCTGCGGCAGCGAGGAGCGCGACTGCCATCCCCACCCCGCAGCGGCCGAACTGGGAGCGGGCAGCCCGCTGACGGGGACAGGCGAGCTGGCTTTAAGCAGAGTGGCAGTGCCCCATAATGCCCCTTTTACCGCTGCAGGCTGATGCCAATTGTCACGTTTTTGTAAAATGACAGTGTAAGTTAAACACCGCAGCTGACGGCATCTAAGAGCCGGTCCATGTCCCGGCAGAGCCAGGACGATGTGAGGACAGGCACCGTGCCGGGAGCCTCCCCCGTCCTGGGGCTGTGCAGGAGGGAGCGATGCTCCGGCACTCGTGGCAAACCTGCTTTCCAGCATCTCCTCTTACGGGCTTCCGAAGCCAGAATGAAACTCCTCAATTCAGCGCTGAGCGTTCAAGCAAATGTGGTCGTTCTTGAAAAGGAAAGCAATGCTCTGTGAAGAGAGGTGGCACATGGCTGATACTTATTGTAGCTCACCAAATGACAGCATGTTCATCAAAGAATTTTAATTGTCAAAGCTGATCATAGTTCCTTCTCCCTTATAATTCAAGAGCAGATGCAAGATTGGACAAGGGCTGTTATGGAAAAAAAAAGTAGATGGCAATAAATAAAGTTTAAATTAAGCTCCTTGAAATGTAGTGGTGCCAGGCGAACACCAGCACAGGATTTACGGGGCCACATCTGGCCGAGAAGCTTTGGTAGCTCCTGTGCAGCACCCGCGTTCCTGGAGCGCGACGTGCGCGCTGCTGGTGTGCGGAGGGGAGGACGACGACTCCGTGTGCCGGTGGCACAGACTCAACGCCATTGCTCCAGCAGAGACTGGCAGAAAAAATGAGGCGCCCCACAGGAGAGAAACTTAGAACAAAAAGAAATCTCAGCGGTGGGCTGAAGGCGGAGGTACAGCCAGATCAGACAAGCGAACAGTAAACATCTCTCCCCTCCGCTCAGAGCTGGGCAAACCTAACGCTGCACGCTTCCGTGAGCGGGATCAGTACACACATCCCCCGGTAAACATGAAAGCCAGAAACTGTCTGAGCTCTGAACAAGCTCATTTCTCCTTTGCAAACAGCCAGGTTTCCCAGCGTCTCGTACGCATGCTAGCCTCAGGATGCTTTTTTTCCCTGGGGAATCCTGACGCAGCGAGATGGCTGATGCCATCTCACATGCTGGCACGTACCGTCGCTTTCAAGAAGACACAAGTGGGGAGCGTGCACGGAGCGAGCTGCAGTGGCTGATGATAATGGTATACAAAGCCCAAACTGTGCTGCTGCCGTCCGGGCACGTCCATCTCGGTGCCAGGCGTGCACAACCAGCTCTTGCCCCTGCCCGCAGCAGTCTGGTTTCCCCAGCGCCATGCTTCACAGGGTAGCAGAGCAGGGGTGGGAAAGAGCTGGCTCCTTCTGCACACCGGTCTGGCCTCCAGCATACTCAGACCTTGCGACCGAGGGCCAACAACCCTGCACCACAGAGCACACACCAGACTCCCTCCCAGAGTCAAGAAAAGGAGCTGGGAGCTCAAGTTCCCAACCCTTGCCATCATCCGAAATGGTTAAGCAGCTCCTCCGGCGTTTGACCAGGGCTGTCTAGGACACAGCATAGGACACAGACACAGCGCGCAGCCCAGGCCTGGAAATCGGGTCTTTTCTTGCCATCGTCATCTCCTTACGGACAACTCACTGTCGTCCAGACAGATCTGAACAGCCCACCGACAGGAAAGGGTGTCAGCAAAAGAAGCCTCTGAGGCTGACAGGTCCTTCTCCAAGCACTGTAGATGTTCCTGAGCCTCTAGATTACTACAGTAGCCTCAGGGAGAAAAGCTGGGTACGGGAAAGAGCTCCAGCCAAAACCAGAGCGAACCATTGCTAAGTGTCTCGGCTGTGCTCTTCTATCTACAGCTAATGCTGGGGTATCGACACCTCTGCACGCTCACCGTCTGCTGCCGGTAAATCAACTGACTCAGATGGGAACTGCGCTCTCATTCCTCCTCCCCAAACTATGCACCAGAAGAAAAGGGGAATAAATATCTCTCCCACACAAAACCAAGTTTGAAAGCAGAGACAGGTAACGAAACCAGTAATTGAGCAGCAGAACTGCTAGACGCAGACACAAAGACAGGTGGTGACAGCACTCACATTTTTCTGGACAGGTTTCTAATTCCTGAGCACACTTGAGCGCTTGCTACGGAACCTGTGTGACCTCGCAGGCAGAGGCGCATTAGCAGTCACGCCAGTCAGCATCTCCAAAAGGAGGTGACAGCTGTATCAACAGAGTCATTACCTGAGAAAAGCGAGCGCTCAGCTTCTGCTCGGACTACTTGGTTTTTGCTCAAGCGGGCAGCAAGGAGCACGTTGCAGCATCTTTGGGAGGAAGAGCCAGGCGGGTGTGGAGGGAGCGGCACCTCTGCTAGAGCTGCTGCACAAAGCCGGGATGAGCTCACCACCGCACAGAAAACTATCTAGGATTTTACAATAGCAAAATCAGGGAATAACCCACACAGCGTGACAGCAAAGCACGACGGAGCATCAGGCTAAGCAGCTCGGGGCAGTGCCAGCCAACAGCTAGACTTTCTTTTCCGTAGGGATGGGGAGGAGCCGAGTCATAGAATCATAGAATCGTTTAGGTTGGAAAAGCCCTTTAAGATCATCCAGTCCAACCATTAACCTACACTACCAAGTCCACACTAAACCAATCAAGGGTAGAGTAGACTAAACCATGTCCCCAAGTGCCACGTCTGCCCATTTTTTGAACACTTCCAGGGATGGTGACTCCCCCACCTCTCTGGGCAGCCTGTTCCAATGCTTGACCACCCTTTCCGTAAAGAACCCTCCAACGCAGCTGGGAGACATCATCTGGAGCACTTCACAGTTATCCCAGTCCGTACAAAGGGACATCTCAGTCCCATCAGATCTAAGGCACAACCGCTAATACAAAGCAAGGCTAAAGGCGATGCCCATGAGCTGAGCTGCACAGGGCAGAGCACGTCTGGAGCCTCCCGCTGGCCTGCTCGCCTGCAGCTTGTTCTGGCAGCAAGCCGGCACGCAAAGGCTTTGCACAAGGCAGCTGCCCAGGCACTGGGAGCGCAGGCTGGCGGGAGCTGCCGGTTAGCGAGGCAGAGGGATGGGCACGAGGCTTGCTCCTGACAGCGCGCTGGCAAGAAAGGCTACGAGGAAGCTGCCGCAGGGATGGCAGCGTGGGACCGCAAAGAAGCACGGCCACAAGAGCACAGAAAACAGCAATTCCTAAACCCTTCTAAAAGGCAGCACTCGATACCATTGCTTTAACTGCCGACTTCACTATTGAGGGATTTTTACAGTCATTTTGTAAGTGCGGATAATACAGGCTAAGGTAACCGTGCACAGGCCTGCTTGTCTGTCACAGAAATTGGAACAGCCACAAAACCTGTCTGGACAGTAGCAGACGCTGGCAGGTTCACCCACGTACGCAAAAGGCTGCAGATAACGGCATCAGGTGGTGCAAAGTCCTCCACCCCTGCTCCGCAGCCACACACAGCACAGGATCAGAGAATCATAGAATTGTTTAGGTTGGAAAAGACCTTTAAGATCATCCAGTCCAACCATTAACCTCACGCTACCAAGTCCGCCACTAAACCAATTAAGGGGAGAGTAATGATTAATTTCATGTTTCCTGGCTTGGTGGCTGGATTATTTTTTAATGAACATAAAACTAGAATAGAATCATTAAGGTTGGAAAGGACCTCTAAGATCATCAGTCCAACCATCAACCCAACACCCCCATGCCCACTAAACCACGTCCCAAAGCAGCACGTCTGCCCGTTTTTTGAACCCCTCCAGGGATGGTGAGGATGCCCGGGTATGCAGCCGGCTACCGAGCGGGGAACAAGGCGCTGCCAGAGGAGATGGGCGCAGAATGAGCTGAACAACCAGATTCCCTGGCCGGGGCCAGCTGCGCTGCTGCGGGGAGCTCCCAGGTCTTCAGACAAAGCCTCCCTGCAAAGCAACCCTCTCCAAAACTGGTAACATCAATAAGAGCCGTAGAGTTCAATTATCTAACTTCTTGATAAGACCAAAAAAAAAAAAGCAGGATTGGGAGAGGGAAGGTGAGCGAGTTCAGTTCTCCCCTCTTTCATCATGACAATAAGGGAGGGAGAAGTAAGAAGGTAAAAGGGAAAAGCAGAGGTAAAAACACAGAAGTTAAAAGCTGTGAGAACAAGAGTTTCAAGAAAAATAAACGAAGTAAAGTTCTTTGATTAAAACACAGAGGGCAACGGGTTAGCAGAGGGGAGGAAAAAAAAAAATCACTTTTCTAAAGATCTATTTATGTTCCACTAAAGATCACTCGCTCTTTCAGCTTGCTGCGATGCCGAGGGCCTGGGCAGCCCTCCTGCCTGCACTCCCACCCAGCTGCTGCGGGGAGCAACCCAGACCCAGGTTCTTCATCTGCACATCTCCACCCAGCCTCTCAGCATAACCTGTCCAGGACTTGTTACTGATGTGTCTCCTAACAATATTTAGAAATAGCTACCGATTTTGGGTCCATTTAATAGCAGCTGAACAGTATTAGCAAAGCCAGTGCTAAGCACAACCCTAACTTCAAGCAATTGTGAGGAACTCGCAACGGAGAAGATCGACCGGCTCATGCCACCGCATCCCCACCTCCCAGGGTGAGGCCGTACGCAGCTCCCTGCTGCAGGAGGCTTTGATCAACCTCCGCGGATGACGGGGATCGGAGGTGGAAAAAAAGCACGATCCAGAACAGACGTGCCAATGACTTCAACCTCGTCTCCCCGTTTCAAGCTAACGAACTGCGCAGCAGCACCTCGTGCATGCTCCCCGAGCTGCTAATGGTGTAAAGCCCGCGCAGGCTCTGCAATCTGTTTCCTTCTCTGATGATAAAAACCCATCGTTATGAAAATGAGCCACTTGACTCAGGACTCTACAATGACGAACCTACCACTGAGGGACGGTCCCCGCCAGGAAGGTTCTGGAAGTGCCAGGCCAGAGCCGGCAGGGACGGGGAGCCAGGCAGGGATGGCCATGGAGATTTCCCTGCATGGGGATGCTCTGGGAAGCCCATGGGGGCTCCTGCTGCTAGGGCTGGACCTGACCAAGTAGTACTTTATCACGCATTTCTGCTCCATGAAACTGAGAGGCAGCCCACGCGCTGGAAACCATGACGTCCACGGCAGCGGGACCGAGAGGAGAGGGGCTGGAGGGCCGGCACCCACCCAACGAGGCTGCAGAGATCAATCCTCTAACCACGCACGCAGAAAAGCTCGAATTGATGCATCGACTCAGCAAAGCTTGATGCATGGTAACACCTCAAAGAGATGACGCAGGGTAGATTCACCTTCAGAATGAAGACACACATCTTCCAGAAACGGCTGTACAGCAACGCAGGAAGCTGAACTGATGGATTCAGCCAAATTGACCACATCAGTTTATCGGCCAAGCCGAGAAGCAAAACTGTGGAATTAGGAGGAAACACAGCAAAGCATGATGGAGGAGAAAACAAATTAGAGGGAACGGGGCAATATTTAGAAGCTGATTGTCACTGTCCATCAGACAGAGATCAGGATAAGGTTGGGCACAATGCTGGCTAGCAGTGAGGAGCTGTGACGGTGACTATGAAAGTCATTCGCAGCTCACGCTGAAGCCAGCAAGTGCAGCAGAGCTGAGGCACCATCCAGGTAGGACGCAGCTGGCAGCTGCTCCTCCTGCAGCAGCTCTTCCTACAACCTCAGTCTAGCCCGTCAGGGCTCCCACATCCAGCAGCGCAGGAGCGATGCCCTCGTCAACCCCCAAAATCACCGCAGAGGCTCCAGCCCCTTCCGACTGGAGCACCCAGAGCGTGAGGACGTGCACCTACCCCGTTCAGTGAACTGCGCAAGGCTCAGGCCGGAGGAGGACGAGCTCCCTCCCAATTGCCAGGGTTTCCAAACTGCTGTCGCCCATCTCTGGGAGGGATGCTTTGACCTCCTGGTGATAGGCGGAACACGAGGCTAATGCAAGCAGAGGGGTAAAGCCAGTAAAAAGGAATCACCTGCAGGGCACAGGGGTGCGAGCTCCAGCTGCGAAGAGGAACCCTGAAGCATTAACTGGGTAATTAGCTGAGTAACTCCCTTTCCAGCTGTGCTTCAGAAGTAGCTAGAAGCATGTGGCAAGTGAAGTGACCCGCTTGGTCTACTTTAAATGTTCCCAAAACATACGGCTGTAACAACGTGAGTTGGGCATTTGGGCAGAGGGCAATTAAATTTCTGCCCAATCCAGATTAGGCAGAAGACAAATTTCAAGTGACTTAGCCTACAAAGAGCTCTGTGCAGAGAAAGAACTCAAAATTGAACAAGGAGTTGCCGAATTAGGCACATTTGGGCTAGATACAAGCCTGCAGGGAAGAGGGATGTCTGGACTGAAATTCTGGACTCACTTGCCTCAAATCTTCCTTAGATGTTGAAGTGTTTTATTCTGATTTATACCCAGTGAGGAATACCAGACCCAGTGTGTCTGATAACGAGACAGATTTCACTGACAGGCAATGTTCATATCATACATGTCATAAATGGAATAGTGACGGCTGTATTATTCTCTGAAAAGGATATACAGAAAAGTACCATTACAAAACCAACACATACTACCTCTCATATATTGTTTCTTCTGCTAGAAAGGCATCTCAGGATTAACAGATTACGGGTGCATTAGCATTCATATTCTGAATAAAGCATCTCTGGTCATTTTTTTGCATGCGCACAGACTGGTAACTTAAAGGCTATGTGAAATTGCTTTGGATGCTAAATAATATTCAGAGGAAATTGCATTAGATGGCAGGCAAGAGAAATGTGACTTTGTCATTAAGTCTCTAAAGTACACTCCTGTTTTATCTCCCTCCTCCCCTGAGAATAACGTAGCATTCAATTTTCCAATTATATAAATACATGAACACTGGATTACTAGAAGCAGATAATCGAATATTTTGACTATTCTATAAGGGACCCTTCATATTTGAAGTGGGAGATAAACAGGGCATAGTGCATCCGCCTGCGTAGGCACAGGCTATAAAAATCTGTATCAGATCCAGAGAATATAAAGATCTCCAAAATTGAAAGAGATCTTACCAGTGTTCATTATATACAATAGTTAATTTATTCCACTGATATCAGGGTAGCTTATACAATAGCAAAACCTGGGTATTTTAGGCCATAAATTGTACTACTTGAAAGCTGTAAGGAAAGGCATTCGCCGTTGTAGCATTTCAAATCCGACTCTTCTATAACTCTGTCTTTACAGGACATCAATCACAAGATGAGAGAAACTGTAAGCTATTTTCTAGTAACACACTGCCAATCGCAAGACAAATGTCAGATGTCACAAAATGAGAAGTAACCATTTTTCAACTTGTGAATGTCTTCAAATATATTACAATGAAAGCGTGGAAAAAAAATGACCCTTGCAGCTTCATTTGTTCTGACAGATGCCAGACCTTGGAGTTGGCATTTTATCTTCATACTGCAATAATCTTTATGAAACTTAAACAAGGCTGAGGGCAGTGGCATTAGTCTACAATTGTCCTCTTATGTACAATACATAAAATTTCAAGCTGTTTAGCCATTGAACTAAAAAAGATCATCTACTACTGCTCTTATTGGTGTTACAGAGAAAGACAAAGAGAAGAAGGGACGCCCACATCCGATATTAACACATGCCAGGTATTAGTTTCTTGCGGGCTCAGCTTGACTTCTGCGTTGTATTGCCATGCTGCAGATTGCCACTTAGGAAAAACGCATGCTGCTTAAAACTAGCATCAGGAAAAGAAACTCTAAACTTCTCCTGGAGTAAAAACTCACTCAAAACCGTGTGCGCTTTTAGTCCATGACATTAAATGGGTGGGCTCTGCACCGACAGCGTGCTTCCCGTAAGGCCACGTTTCCGATAAACCAGCCATGGGAACGTGTAGGTATCAAGCTCAGGTGATTTTCTCCACTCCAAAGCTAAACGCCCAGGCGCTGTGCCATCTTACAGCTTTGCGATTTTTGACAGGATGAAGAACACTAGAACATAAGTAGATTCATTAACATTAAAGAATAGAACAAAGGAGGAAAATCAAGTTCAGATGTAGACGTACATTATTGTAATAAAGTACGAGACTGAAAAGAACGTGACTGAACAGCCCTGAAGTTCCACGTTTTTCGTGTCCTTTCAGCCAGTCTCATTTTCCGCTTCGCCCCCGCAAGAAGAGCGTGATTATGGAAGTCATAATTCATTTCTTGAAAAATAAAGACTAACCTGTACAACTCTAGCGGTATAGTCCAGCATTCTTGACAAAATAATCCTGCTAAATAATACAGAGCTAATTTGTAGGGAGTTATAATGTTGTTTAAGGGGAAAAAATGAAGAATCATGCAAAGACAAAGTCTGCTCTAGATGTTACTGCAGGTCCAAACAGGGTAGCAAACACAAAAAAGGCAAAAAAATGAGCAAACCTAGAATACAATTAGTGCAGCCTCAAGTCAGTGACAGGGCTAGTTTCACTGGAATTTAAATGAACTCTTAGGCCTTTACACTGTAAAGCTTTTTGCAGAAGCAGTGCTTAGTACCTGAAGACAAAACCACCACTTGATTCACCAAATTTGACCTAATGAAGTAAATTTTTTCTGTGAATAAGTGTGAGCTTATTGGTTCTGTGGAAGCAAAAGGATAAACATCTTTAGTTTTTCTTTAAAAAATTAACAGTACTTGTCATGGCAAAGACATGTACAAAGAAGTAGAAGCCAAAATATGATTTCAGTGTTTTAAGACTGACTTTAAAAAATAAGTACATAGACAATGACCAAATCTGCATTGATTCCAACATGTACAGTCCGAGCCACGGAAAGAAGAGGGTCAAAGCCTGAAGTCTGACCACAACCCTAATTCGAGGTTTCAGTTTTCCAAAGTCCACAACTGGTATTTGGGACTGCAGCTCTCCTTACTTGCTTTCCATGACACATCCAGTGCATACAAAGCAATGTAATTCCTTTGATATGAGCATGCCTCTCGATCAGTGCAACCAATCCCATGATGCTGGTTATCATCTCACTGTATTTTGGTCCTTGTCTTCACAGGTGCTTTTCTATACACTCACGATGAAAGCACAGTTTGTCACGTGAGGTGTACTGTAGGTCCAACAGCGAGGAAAATAAATAGCCATCACCAGGATCATTATTTGAGATCGGGAGCTTGCAGTAGGTTTTTTGAAGAGTGTAAATAAAAAAAGCTGAAATAAATAATTGTGAATCAGAAGAAGGAATTCAAGAATCTGTCTCTCCTCCCGCAGTACACGTACGTATCTGGGGACTAATTCTCAGTTCTGTCCTGGTGAATTAGCACCGTTAATAGCGATGATTTCTATAATCTGAAAATTTACTAGCTGTGGCCATGCGATGCAGGAGGGGTGTAGGGGCAGCTGGTGTAAGGTGAAGTCCATCCGTCTGACAAGGAACTACTGCACTTCGGCGTTCCACAATCCCGCGGCCACAAACCAGGCGCTTTTCATCCAGGGCAGCCAGCTGATCCTCACAAAAATCGATCAGCGATGCCACTTGCTCGTGAAGTGGCAGGGACTTGTATTTTTTCTGAGCCAGGCAGAAGAAAGCTTCGACAAAGGCTTGCAAACACATTCCTGCAACGAAAAGATGTTCATAGGAGATTCGTAGCACAGCATTCTCTAGCAAACTGCATTCTTTAAACATCATAGTATCTCTTGTTTCTTTAGCACCAAGGTCAAATGTGTACGTGCTGGGTGTGGACGCGTACAATCGTGTTAGTTAACAACTTTTAATTTAAACAGCACCCATCTAGAATGCTCACTAGAAGAAATTGCCTGTCCTTCCAAAACCAAAAGATGAGGTTTTATTTGTACGTAACAGGCACGTGAGCTCGTTGATGTTTCAGTACAGGGTAAGCCCAGGCTGGGGTTACAGACGCGCGATAACTCTATCGCTGAGGCTACTTCTGGTTTGACAGACATCAGCTTGACCAGCAGCCTGGCATCCAGAGGCAAACTGGTACCGCAACAACCGATGCTAAGATATTGTACAATTAAATTGAAGTAATATCAGCCTTGATTTCTGCTGCCTCACATATTAAGTTGAAACCAAACCAGTCACACAGTAACATATTGAGCTTCAAGGAAAAGAATCCACCTGGAGACAAAAATTGTATCGGCAACGCACTTGGGTCATTTAAACCTTGTATTTTTAGTGATGGACCTAAACCAAAAGTTCAAGTGTAGAACTACTGAAACAGGACGGCATTTCAGTCTGTAGCACTCTAAAGATAACCCCATTACCAAGCATCACCTTATCGCAGAAGTGAGTTGCTTCCCCTCTGCAAAGACTTGTACTGGCTATGAATCCTTAGCCTTCCTTTTGAAGGCGAAGAGGCCATTTTTTCAGCCATACCCAGTAGCTCTGCACCAGGAGTTTTGCTTCAGCTGAATGAAAAACAAGCAGCTGAAGTGTGTACGAAGGGAAAGTGGTGCAGTGCCAAAAAATTCCTTGGCTATAATAAAACTCTCCGCTCTGCCCCTTGACAAACAAAAGTACCCCGCAGAAGCCACATGCTGCAGAACAGACTCTTCAGGTGTTGTTTGATCACATCTTACTAATAACACATTACCACAGACGATGGAAAGAGGGGCTGCATATTAACGCTAATTACTGTATTTAAGACCTTGAAGCAATACCTACTTTTTAATTCTTAATTAAGAAGCCAGACCGCAATCAGTTTTGCAGAATGCCAGCAACGAGCAACAGTTATAGCTGCTTTGTGCTTTAACTGGCTCTCCCAGTCTGAACATACACCTAAGAGGATTATTTTAGGATGAGATACTGAAAGGTTTGGGTTTTTTTAACTTAATGTTGGCTTATTGATGCTGCAGGAAAGGCAGCTTTTCAAAATACTACAATTACATTCTGAAGTATAATTTCTCTCAACTAAGACTGCAGCTGGGGTCGCTTACGATCTTGGCTGTAAAACAGCTTGCAAAGGAATTGTTGGGTTATCTGAAAGCAGCAGCTGCCAGCTCAGTAAATTATTTTATCAGTCACGGTGAGCTGCAGGCAGGGAAAGTACCTGTGGTTGCATACGCACTTTCTCCCCCGTAAGTGACACTCATGTGAAGCATTTAATGAAAAAAGTTAGAAGCTGCTGTTGTACAACAGCAATAGTTACTGTACTGGTTACAGCTCTAAGAGGGCCAAACGCAAGCCAACAGAAATGGTTGGGTTTTTGCATTTTAACACCTAGAAAACATGTGGTTCATTGCAACTCTCAACAAATCTCTTCATTTCTGAAACCCTGAAGATTCACTTGCATTTCTATTATTTTTGCTAGTGAAAGTCTATCAGCTAACCACATAAACGACTTATACCCACATTGAAATGCTAAATGGGAATACTCAAATTTTACATGCCTGTGAAACTAAGGTGACCCTAAGCTACCTAAAGTAGTATGGGAGTTCACACATTATGAACCATCCTATCTCCTCTGCACTATACCTTCATTTTCTTCCTTCTAATCATAGATCTGGATTTATCCTTTCTATCAGCCACGGGAACAGTCTATTTTGCCTTATCTGACTTCATCTACCCAGACTCTACAGGATATTACAGGATACCTATGTTCAAGCAAAACAAAATAATACTTACCTATTTCATACAAATAAAAGCTTCATTAACAGTTCTGAAGCAAGTTCAAATATTCAAAAAAAGTTATTAATTTTACTGTTGTCATACCTGACCACACTCTCACACATTATTACATGTATCACTGATTCTTGATCTTTATGCAGGAGAGAACTACAGATGTATTTTAGGGAGGTGGGATAACAAAAACAAAAGTTAGTCTCAACTTGGAGACTTTTGATTCTTCTGCTATTTTAGCATTTAAAAAAAAAAGATGCAGGAGTATATACATTGATGTCCATGTTCAGCTGCTTATATAAAAATACATTTTGAACCAATTTCTGGGAAGATGCCAGCTGCAGCTGTGACCAGCACGCTAGTTTATACCAGTGGCATCGAGGTGGATTTCTTTATCCCACACTGACTGAAATGGAACCTTGACAATCCTCCTCGATGGCCACGAGGAGCAGTGATACAAAACCTTCCAGAATGCTCCAGCTGCTGTTTCCCTGCTATAAATGGCTCAAAAAAATGTCAGGAACAACTTCTTGTTGTTGAGACGGGAATATTAGCGCAATTGAAATTATTCAACGTGTTACAAAAGCTATGGAAAAGTTGCCAAATTTCTGGGCTTAAGTTCATATAGAAATGTCATAGCAATTTTAGAAATTAAGTTATATATTAAATGGTGCATTTAGGCCATTAATGTAACAAGAAAATAATCCCTGAACTCTGCTCTTTGGTAGATTACTATCTCAGATCTAAAAATGTGACCAAAGCAGATGGGGAGGTAATTCACTACTGAAGGCTAGGTTGGCTGTTTGTTCCTCTAGCAAATTATACAAGGTTTTCTTCTGTTTATTCCTTTTCAATAGGTTTTCTTCATAAACATCAGTAACAAACTCACCAACTCATTGCGAACACCTCATAAAATGATATCTAAATTATATGGATCGGGTGCTCATGGAGTTTTTAAAAATGCTTATGCAAGTATGATTTCTTTAGGCAGAGAAACACTCTTTGTTCTTAATTATTTCACTGAGAACTGCAAACCTTCCTTTTCACTAATAAGGCTGAGCACACACTAGCAATGTAGATATTCTGGAACCTTCCAAAGTGTCTCGTCTTCTGATGGAAGAACTGAACGCCCTATTACTGTTATTAACCTCCCACTTTTTGCAGAGGACAGATTCTCAAGCCATGCAGCCTAGAAACCTACTAGTGCCCACCCCCGAGCAAACCTAAGAACACAGGAAAAGACAACAACAGAAGGCAGTCTGGGGTCATTAGAAGCAAAAATCCTTGAAGACCAACTTTTACAAAGATATTTTTACAACCGTTTGCCTCATACATAGGGATCTTGGACAAATAACAAGACCTAAAACTGGAAACACATCGCATTTTTAAAGCAAAGACTGAAGATTATAGCTAAGCTGTACAGTAGGGACTTTTATAAGTAGAGCTGGGCTCCTCATGCAATGCTCTGCTGCCCCAGTGATGTCTACCATATGAACACCTCAGTAATATCTCAGAAATATTTATGAAGCAAATATGTTTGCTTTAAAAACCTAAGTCCATAAGATAGTCAGCAGAAGAAACCCGTTGTTGATGTTTAGTATAATCACCCCTTCTCACAAGTAATTAGTTTTCTTTAGCAACCTCAGATAAACATGCAAATGCAATTTGTATTAAGTAGCAGAAAATGGAGCATCCTGGTATTATCTCCAGCATCTGGTACTGCCAAGTCCTTTAATGCTGCAGCAATAGTGTGCTACCACTTAGGAAAAAATTATATACATTTAAACATTTAGAAAAACTAGGTTTGAAGAGGTTTTTTGTTGAGAGAAATCTTTTCTAAACTTCAACACAGAAAACATTTACATCGGAAAGTTATCTCACTGATCTGCACGTACCAAGTCAGCTCTGGGGTCCCAGGGTTATCAGTGCGGATCCAAAGCTATTATAACCATTTCTTACCGCGGGGCAAGTAATTACATCTAAGAATGCCTACCCTTTAGCGTGAGCAGAAGATAAGAGCCAAACTCACAAAAGAAGAAAACACTGACATTTCAATTAGTTTGTTTTCCTTTGAAAGGAATTTGTGACAAATCTGTTTTATAAGCCCAAGAAGTGAATGTGGACGAACTCTACCGTGGGTGCAGGTAAACTGAAGACAGTTTGTAACTTCAGCCTGGACAACGTGGTCAGGATTTGGGCAGAGAGATCTATTTTTTTTTTTTTCAGAAGATGAAACCGATTTTCACATTTTTGTATAAATCCAGAAAAAATAACCAAACAATATAATCGAATTTTAAACAGGAAACCAAAGACATGGATGGAATGCTCCCTCTGGCCTGTTTATTAAATTGTGAGGGATTTCTTGTAATAGGTTAATATTCCAAATGCGACTGTGTAATAGGAGAGTGTTTATATTCATTTTGGCAATCACTCAGCCGCAGTATCAAGAAGATATGTGATGGTAACACAGTAGCTCACCAAAGAATCTGGGAATAAGATCACACAGTTTAATAAACATTTTCATTTTGGCTTTAGAACTGTAGAAAATCCTTACTACTGTGTAGCAATCAACTTCCCATAGCCTCTGTTCTTGGCTAACATCTTTAATGTGCTGTGTTTCAATTTAAATGCATATTCCTAAGTTAGAAGTAAATAATTTAGATGAATGACTTGTAATGTTTCTCCCAGAGGCTGCTCAATGGAAGGGGCACTGAGCGGCACGGACCTGGCACCTCCTGCAAAGGTGCCCCTGACCAGCTGAAGGAAAGCAGTCACAGGACAAGTGAACCCTTGCTGGGGTAGATGAATTTCTTATAAAAGCTTTTCAGCCATTCTGAATACGCTCTCACACTGAGCATTACAATCCAAGTCAGATGTAAAAATGTTTAAAGGTGACTTAACTGACTCCTGCTCCTATATGAACAAACAGGAGCACAATTTCCAGTAAGGGCTGCTTGTAGCAAAAAGTGCTGCTACTCATCCTTAATAACAGCGTATTTAATAGCTGAGCACTGCGTGAGTTTGTGCAGAAACCTACTGTCCTTCCCTTACCTATCGCAAAGACAACGAAGATGGGAGTCTACTGTTGGGCGGGGGGCGGAGAACTCTCTGGGAAAGCAAAAGTAATACAGGTAGTTTTGTTTGTCCCCAAAGTAACCTTTTTGGGGAAGAGAATTAAATCAAAAAGAGCAGTTAAACGTATTTATTTCTACCTCCTACATAGCTTTTTGTTTGGTTGGGTTTTGCTAGACCATGCAAGCTACTCTAATATGGACATACCTTCTTACATTGTAATTAAACTGGAGGTTCCGCGGGGAACGTTTTTAAACGCTTCTCTGCAAACAGCAACAAGAGTTACAAATGCAAAATTGCAACCATAAAAAGGGGCTTGCAGAAGACTTGTTCCAACAAATAAATTGAAAACTAAGAGTGATCTATTCCATAGATAAAGGGAAACTACCATGGAACAAAACAGAAGAATTTGTGTACGTGTACGTGTCTCAGATGTACATGCCTTGTTCCCATTATTTTACTGAATGTTTGAGGTGTGCTTGAGCTACCAAAACTACAAAAAACCAGCTTCCATAGCCTTCAAATACAAAATAGTGTTACCTGATTCTTTGTGGTCGATTCCCATGCTGTTCCACCTTCTTGTGATATCAATATATAAGATATCTACAGAAGCCATTGAAAAATTGCTGTTACTCAGTTTGCAGTTTCTGTTAAAAATAGACAAAGAAAAAATTCTGATTATGTCCAAACTTCCAAGTTAGAAAAAGGGCAACTGCAAGGGCAACTGAGAGAACATTGGGAGAAAAGTTTACTCATGTCATATGTAAACGCCCACTGTAACATGCTTAGTCTAATAAAACACAAACAGCAGATAGCAAACAAACCAGTGTTCATTAAGTGTACATATCCGAAATGGTAAAGGCCCTGAATTTTTCATGTGCAGAACATCTCCTCTATGTACCTAGTCCTGCTGCCTGTCCAGATCACGCAGGCACCACCTCTGCCAGAAGTGGCTCGGGGCCGGAGGAGCAGCCTGCTGCGATGCATGCATCTAAATACGATTTGCACGTGCAATCACATGGCAATCTCTAGCCACGAAAAGGCAGCAGGTCAGATTGCAGATTAACGGGTTTATTTGGGGTTTGCAACAAAGCAGGAAGAAAAAAGAAAAAAAGAAGAAAACTCTGAATATTTCAGTTAAAAATATGAGTTGACCATTAGACACGGCTTTCTCGCTGGCTATTGCGAGTACTCTTTCTGAGGCCGTAAGAGAATGGAATCAATTGGTACATTGCAAAACCCAACACAAATCTGCACAGACTATCTACATGAGGCAGAGCTTTCACAGAGAAATACTCTTATATTTGACTGACTGATCCTGTTTGAAAAGGGTTGGAGGAAAGCTTCAAGGCACAGAATTACTTCTTCATGCCTGAACACTGAACAGATTTACCCCGTGTTACTGAACACGGCATGGAAAACAGCAGCATCTCTGGATGCATCTCGGGTGTTTGGTGCTAAGCGCATGTAGGAGGTCTGACACTTGTGTGGTCTGAGCCTGCAGTGCAGTGTTGATCAGTATATGAGAATTAGCCTTCTGTCCAGGATTTCCAGATGTCTGGCAGCCTGGCTGGAACTAGTGCAGCGTGCCAAAGAGCTGGCCAAAATTTCTAGCCAGAAAAGAAAAAAAAAAAAAAAACAAACCCCAAACACCAAACCAAAAAACCCAGATAATTTAAGAGAATCCTACTCTTTAGTAGCCAAAGCAGAGCTGCCTTAAAACGGAGAGTTAAGGTCTGGCCTAGATAGTCCCAAAAAAGTCTTAGGTAGCATCCAAGCAAGGACTAGAGCCACGTTCAGCATTTCCTTTTTAGTTGTATTTTAGAATGAAGACATTATTGAAGGGGAACGGATTTTGATTAGCTAAAATTTGACTGGATAGTCTCCGCCACCACTTGGCCACATGCACACACACACCAAATCAGACTTGTGTACCATTTTATTCTTGAAAAGTGATACAGCACACATCTTAGAAACATGACCTTAGTTCTGAAATGAGTAGTAATGACAGTATTTCAGAAAAAGGCCATATAGTTGGTATAGATTTTTCCTCTGGGAAAAAATAAACAAAATATTTGCCAGTATTAAAAAGTTTAATTTAACATGCATTAGGAAACGGCAAACACTATTTCACTGAGATATGGCAATTTATTTTAATATTCTTAAAAGAAAATGTTGGCGTTTATTCTGTGTTCCTCTGACAAGTGCCAAACTAAGGCTGGACTAAACAATAGAAAATACAGAACTGGAAACAATCCTGTACTGGTCTGTGGATAGAGCAGATGCCTTCAGTCATTTTCTGTATATCGTAATTTGTATAAATCAAATTGTTTATATTCATTCCTGAATGCTAAATGCATCTGCACAGAAACAGGATCTGTATTTTAAGAGTACATCTGCTGCTGCTGCTTATTTCGTTTGTCATTGTCAATGAAAGACAGAAAATGAGCTGTTTGCACCATGGCTAGAACAGATATCACCGTAAAAAACAATGAAAAAAACCCCCTCACAAATAAAAAGTACGTGAAAAAATAAATTGAGTTCCTTGCCATTGCAAGTTGCAATTTCACAATGCAAATCCTTAGCGCACAATGCATCAGCAGCTGGCATTTGGAAACGCTTTCCTGCGGCCCGGGGCAGACGGCTATGCCCCCCAGCCAGCAGAATCGGCTCTCGTGACCCAATTTCGGCTGTCGCTTTCTCACAGTGGTATTCCTGCGATTTGCTAGGAACATGACATGTTGACTAAGACTGCAAGTAGTATCTCCCAAAGTATCACTGATCTGCTGTAGAATAAAGACCCAGGTTCCTACTAGACACAGTTTCATAGGTCAGGTGTTTGGGGAGCTTGGAAGAAAAATATAGCCGTTTTATTAAAAAAATATGCAATGGTTCAATGGAACTTATGGGGAAAAGTTTCTTTAGCAGGCATTACTAAGCCTACAAGCTAAAAGTGTACCACTGTTAGGGCCTGCTTTTAGTCAACAAAACTTAAGATAAGCACAGGGACAGCAGCGCTACCCCATAGGATCGGGAGTTTCTAACTTCTTGACTACGCTTTAAGCAATTCCTAAAGAAATTCACCTTACTAACCTTATAAATGTTCGGAAACCCGTTGGCCCCAACTTTGTTGTCCCTTTTACACCAAGAAATCGGATGAACAGTGCAGCCACTCTGTCCACGAGTCGCAGATAGTTAAACTGCTTGGCGTACTTGGGAAACACTTGCTTGAGACAAAGGGAGGGGAGGCCAGCCTCCGGACTTTGGGTGGTATCGCATTCCGCTCTGTCTGCCGGCCCGGCATCCAACAGCTCTTCGTTTGCTTCTGACACATGCTCCAAAGTCTGACACCTGCAGCACATAAAATAATTGTATCTTCGGTTAACCTTATTCTTACAAGATTCAGTACGCTGTCTTTCTGGAATTTTTTTTTTTTTTTTTAAATTACAAAACATTATTTTATCAGAGCTTTACAAAAATGAAAAACTCAAATACTAAGGTTCCCTAAAGCAGAAATCACGTTATAGGAGTATTTAGAAGGATAATGAGCAGACCATTCTCTGATGCCAAAAATAACGCCTATCAATACGATCGACAAACAGATGCTGCCCCATTGCCAGGTTAATTGTGAGAGCTACCGTTTACTCGTAACTCCCCTTGAAATGACCGGGAGTTGGGCACAATCTTACCATCTTTCTGTAAGTTTTGAAATTTTGTTTTATACTAAACCTCTCCTTTATCAAAGTCTTGGGTTTACCACCCCAAGAAGGTAGGAGTGGGTGCCTGGTCACTGCAACACTGCCCGGTCACCCAGACCCTGCGCGGTTGTTTTTATACGGACCTCTGGCTATTGTATCCTAGGAAGAGGTCAACAATTTGCTATGCGGGTATTAAATTGCAAAAAAATCTAGCTGTGTTCCTTCTGGGCACTGCCCAAGCTGCAGAAACAGATGGAAAACATTACCAGTGTTCAGAAATTCAGGAGGATGCCTATCAATCCAGCTACAAAATTATAAAAATGAGTATTTTTTGAAAAGATGGTGATTTTAGGACCTCAAAATTATGACAATTTAAGACATTACATTTTCCATATGACTCTCCAGCATTTTCTGAAAATCATATTCCCTTAAATTATTTCATATAAAACACTCCAAAGCTGAAACACTGACAACAAGTAGTTACTTCTGAGAATCTTGATCAAGGTATGCCTGCATGATTCCCTTACAGTACTTCAAAAATATTTATAGTGCATTCATTGATAAAGACATTTTAGTTTATCTTTAATAACAGAAAGCCTGGATGGACATCAGATTGCATTGCTCCTTTCTGCATCCCTGATCTGGAACAGTATTTTTCTCTCATCACCTTTTCTTTATTATTATTATTATTATTTTTAAATTTTTTTTTCCTTCCCTTCTTACTTTTTCTTGTCCTAACCAGTAATGCTCCTTAGATCACTTAATAAAGCTGAGGCAACAACAGGTTCTCAAGAAATTGGGCCCCACTGAGTTAATTTTTTTTCTAAAATGGCAGAAGATTTTTTTTTTTTAATCCACATAGTTAAACGTTAAAAGCCAAACACTTCAACCTCCCCCTCCAACACAGAAATTGTTCTTCTCGATGCAGATTTGTTGTGAAGCTGCAGAATATCCGTATTCCTTGCAAAAGGTCTTTACAACCTCACAAAAGGTAACCGGCTAACTTCTTCCGCACAGACGAGGAACGAGGAAACACCAGATAGTAACCGCACGTTGGTGTTATCAGCATCAAATATAGGTGTGTAGAAAAAAGATGAGTTTCATAGAATATTTCATGGGAAATGCTTAGAGTTTGTAATAATCTAATGATATTTAATTTATTTTCCAATAATGATTAGAAGCTTCCCTGATAAGTAAGGCGCAAAAACTACAGTAAGATACATTTGCAAAGAAGAAATTCTAACAATACATTCAGAAGCAATACAGTTCACATAAATGCATACTGGCACTACTCAGAAGACAATTTCTGGGAAATCCCATTATTTTTTATTCAAGTCCTCCGTGCATACTGTCAAAATACATTATTTCATCTTGATTATTGTTGCCAAATTCCCTAAATAAAGCTGATCAAGATAATGATGTTCCGAAATAAATGTTACATGTTTAGTCAGCGTGACATACTTTTACTTTTTTTCTGCATTTGACATCTCTAGATAAAATCCAAGATTGCTATTCTCCTAAGTTCAGAAAGTCTGATAGCTGATGGTAATTATTTGGCACGCACTAAGTGTATGCAGGTTTTCATTTTCTTTTCAGTCATTTTTCTAAGTACCTATCATCAAGAGTAAGTATAATTCACACCAGGTACTAAAAAAATTAGTGCTTTTACTACCTTGATCTTTTGTGTTCCTGAGCAGATTTAGCGTCCTTCAGAAAGTTCTGTTCCAGCAGAGGATAACAATCAACATAGTTATTATCCACCCACAGCACTGTAAAAGTTATTAAGTCAAATCTACAGTAAATCTGTACATTCTGACTTCGACTGCAAAAGGCAGCAGATTTCCTTAGCCCTCGTACAACCATCCTGTAGTCAGTCAACCAGAACAAATATCACCATGGGATTTGCAGCCTCTCTTTTCTACTGAATGTCCCTGAAAGACATTAATCCATTGCCACATTGTGTCCCCTTTCAGTATAGAATACTTCAAAGTCATACTTTTAACTTCTAGTATGTTGAAAATAAATGTATGGCAACTGTAAGGCAAAGGGCTCTCACACAAAAAGAAAAGTAATAATCACCCCAAAAAAGTTTTAATAAGTATGAATTAAATTGCAATCTCTAATTTCTAAAAGACATTTTTGCGGCCAAATTTTCCACCCTGCTTGAAGCTGGGCTCTCAACTCATTCACACCTCCAGATGGTACCTTCAAAGGGCAGCAGCTCACCATCCACAGCAGCGCCTGCCCAAACTCCAACCACAGACGCAACTGCTCAATGCAGAACCAAGGCTGGAAACTTCTCCCTGCACCAAATGCCAGCTCCAAGCTTATTCAGATGAACTTCGAACGTCAGCAGAGGTTGCAGCGGTTATTTGTAAAGGGCACCCATGTTCAGCCCCGTTTGGTGTTTAAGCACTCATAACTGCCAAGCCATTGCTGCTTGGATGGGGCTGTCACACCACGATTCACAAAGTGTCTGTTCTTCTAAGACCATTGCTAAAAACTTCTAAAATAATGGTACTTCTTTTGTATCCACACTTACATTCATCGATATTGAATACCTGTAAATGTGATCATTTTTTTGAGAGGAAAGACTCTTAAAAAAAGTCTTTTAAAATTAAATAAAAATCTTAGGTAGTGCTTTGGTAATGTTCCTCTTTACTGCAGATAGCAAAGTAGAAAAATGATGTTATTCTTGTCTTTAGTTAAGTAAAGCTTAAAGTAATAAATCATTAGTTTTGTTCTGTCTCATGTAAGATCGGACGGTGGTTTCACCGCCATCGAGTACCCTCTGGCTGCCAAAAGAGCGAGAGTACGTACAGCCAAGCAACAATGAGCATGCAGGCTTCTATTTTTAATCTAGAAAGGTCTGTTCATGAATTTAAAAATTCAAATCTTCAGCCAGTTGAACTAGACCTTGACCAAACGTGAAACCTTGTACTCAGTAGGAGAGAAGGTTGTGTTGTTTGTAACATAACTCTTGTTTTAATGACGCCTAGAAGCCCTGAACCCTTTCTCATTCTAAATTCAAGAGTGTTTTGGATTGTACATTATTCATTTATCATTAATGTTTTCAGTTAAAAAAATACAAAGCTTTACTTTAAAAGATGCAAGCAGAGCTGAGGAAGTTTCATTTTTTACAGAAAATCCTGAAGGGACTGCTAAAGGGATGAGCTTCAGAGAAATTAAGTACAGCCCAAGTGCTCTCCGGTGCCTGCGCCGCCCAGCCGCGGGAGGGAGGCCGGAGGGTTGTCCATCCGCCCGACGTTACCCAGACAGAAGTTTGACTTGTGGAACAACGGCTCTCAGCGTAGTCTTCATCTGCAAATCATAGAATCGTTTAGGTTGGAAAAGACCTTTAAGATCATCCAGTCCAACCATTAACCTACACTACCAAGTCTACTCTAAGCCAATCAAGGGTTGACTAGACTAAACCATGTCCCAAAAAAAAAAAATCCACACCTCCTTCTGGCTGAAGTAATAGTCCCTGGAACTTCTGAGGAAGTACAGGAGTCTAAAAGAGGGGTTTTTTCAGCCTTTCAGTTTTCAACCCCCATCCTCAAAAGAAATGTGAAATGGTCATGAAGAGAACACCCAAACCATCATCATAAACAAATACTCTATGTACTGCTGGGAGCCACAGGAGATTCTGGAGTGGATACAGTCAAATTATTAAACAGGACTATGTCTGGTTTGTATTAGGGTCATAGCAAATTGTGTTCATAGAATTGTGGTCAAAGGAAAAATATCGTTGAATATAATAAAGCAGAGGCTCTAAATTACCACCTAGAATTTCCTTCTACCCCTCCCTTCTATAGAGAAGAGCCTACAGCTGCCTTTGAGGTCATAGATAAAAACTCAAAACCAGCTTCCCATTTCAAACCTTTACTGAAGTAGCTCTTAAAACCATATTTCATATTAGAAAAGTATTTTTTAAATAAACCCAGGTTTTTTTGTATGCTGCTGTATGTCTCATTCCTTTCGACTTACACACTGGGAAAGTTTATAAAATATTTAAGTCAGAACAAGAAAACTTAATTCTAATCTTTATTGCCAAATCTTGTACTTTCATTAAGTAAAAAAAAAAAAAAAAAAAGAGAATATACTTCTTAATTTGCTTTTGCAGGTTATTGCTTTTATAAAGTTTAATGATTTGTTTTCAATCTTTAGCTTCCCTTCCCCCAAGATTTCCTTAAGTTTCCTTTTCTAATGCACTAGATCTTAATTAATTTGATCATATAATTTGGATTGAAGTGAAAGTTATGTTTCCACTTTTAATAAAACTAAGACTTTCCGAAACAAACCTGCACAAGTGCTTGTCCATATCTGTAAAACTGAACGATACATAGACTCACCTGTTCTGCACGCTCACCTTAACTGCAAGCATTTACACTGACTATATTCAGAATATAATTCTCCACTGCTACCACAGACACTACTTCCATAAAAGTTTATTTTCTGTAGATCTATTCAACACACTTGTATGCACCCAATCTCAATGTGGTCTCAACACGACTAATTAAGAAAAACTGCCTAGCTAGGTATATTACAGCCAGACTCGGTATCTATAAAAACAGAATTTTACTGCGATCTGCACATTTTTGCAAGGAAACAGTGCACAACATATTTTTTTGCCGCAGCGCTAGATAAATTACACTCGCTTGCAATGCACCATTACATTTTCTTCTGTGTTTCGCTGCCATCTGCCATCGCCACACCATAAGGGTGAGCCGGATGACATAACTCCCCAAGGGTCATGCAATCAAAGACCGTAAGTGTTGGCAGTACAGCTACAAAAAGCAGAAATACAGCTCAAAGTCCAGCAACAATGAATACGTAAGGGGGATTTTCACCTCCATTTCTACCATTAACTCGTCAGTCAATTGGAAAATACAGAAGTACACATTTTTGTAATGTCACCTGTCAGATTCAAAGTGTCACTAAAAACTCCTATGCATATTTACCATCCAGTTCTTTCTTAATCCAGAACGTGACTTCCAAGAAATATCATATATACTGTGTCGTTCAGGATTTCACCTCGGGAGTCCGCTACAACACACGGGGTTCTCATGCTTGGCCCTGGTCTCCCTGAAAACCTTGCAAAACGTCTGTGGACAAGCACTGCAGTCAAGTTGTGGGGAAGGGATGAGAAACTCCAAAATGCTGAAACACATCTCCAGAAAGAGAAACTTGCACAGGTTTCCTCCATTAGCTCCTTTCTCACGGGATTTCCAGCAGGCAAGGGGAGGAGAAGCAAGCTGAGCCCCACACTTAAAAGCTGCTCCTTAGAATTAATTGTTTTGACTGACACAGCTGAGTCAGGCTAAATGAATGAAAGGTCAAATATAAGGTAATGCTTCTGTTGCCATACAGAACAAAAGCAAAGCTTAATTTACATACTAATGTCTGACCTCAATACATTAATTTCTCTAATTCTGCAGCTTATGACAGATCTCCCTTTAGAAATGATCAACTGTGGAGACAATATTAACTGCATCTTTAAAAAAGAATTTCAATTTTAATAAAGCTTATGGAAACAACATCTAAGACTACTTATCTTTTATACATGATTACTAATTTATTAATGTTTCCTCCATCTATGTTTTATCCCTTTCATTCTGACTGGCCTTAATCTTTATGCAAATACAAGTTGCTAAGGGACAAATTTGCAACTACCAATTAAAGGCTTCAAAATTCCCAACATTCTGTATACTTGTATATACAATTTCGCTGTCAAGTTCAGAGTAAAATTAGGTAAGAATTGCAATATTAATATTTCTAAGAATGCTCACTTGATATATTTAACATTTAGGGCATTGCTAGAAGTAAAAATTAAGCAATTTTTGTATCAGCTGACAACTGCTTGCCTAATAAAAGAAAATATTATGCTCTGGATTCTGAAGCTATAATTATTCCCTCAGCTGAGCCAGTATTCTCAAAGCAAGGACTATGTTAACATAGTTAAAAGCAGGGACTATTTTGCAGCTAGATCTATCCACCCATTGATCACCGCAGTATATGGACCTCCCAAGAAACAGATACGCGTCTGTTACTGGAGCGTGTAGGTACGAACACGTCTGTGTGCTCATTCACAGAAGTGAATCATTTAGGAAACAGTGAGTCAATGCCAGAACAGCGTCTTTGCATTATCAACCATTCATGAATTTTCTTTTATGAACTAATCCCATTACTTTTATTAGCACACAGAGACTTGTAGCACTCACAGGACATGGTAGCAAGAAGTTGCATAGTTGGACTGCATGTTGTGTGAATAATCAGCATCTTTTGTACCGGCCACCTGCGAGTTTCATTTGAAGAAACTGAATGTTCATGAAGAGGACTTCACCCTCTGGCAAAGTGAAAAACATCAACAGCACTAGCATTTCCTCCTTTCAAAATAATAATAAAGTTGCACAAAGATAAAAGTATTAAAAGAATATTTAACCCCACAGAGTAAGAGATTTTTGAAGTTATATTAGAAACATTATTGCTCTTACATATAGTTTACTCAACACGTCGAGAATGCTTTGAGGCAAAGCAACCACAGTAAAGAATCCATATTTCAAAGAGCAGAGCCAATCCCATTAAAAACAAGGTTTGGTAATCAGCATGTTGTCGGCAGTCAACTAACTTCACATCATACAAAATACATTTGGAAAACACAGCAGCTATCCTGTCTCCTGGAAGCAGAGAGCACTGAAAGCAGTTACAACTTCCATCTCTAAGAAAAAAGAATCCATAGCTCAATTAGAGAAATAAAGTCACCGCACTTCAATTTTAACCTCATCACAAGCATGACCATGTCTAACTTGGGCTGCACCTTCAAGGCCTAATACCGCATTCACTCTAGAAGGGTGAAAGAAATGGAGCACGCTAAGTTTGTTTCTGAGAGCTGGCAAACAAATTCTAGGAGAATCCAAGGACAAATTAAAAAGCCCAGCCATTTGCTTAACAAAACCAAAATAATTTATCAGATTCTTGAAAAAGTTAAATCGAAGCCCCTGTGGTCTGTCATCAACAATCACAGCAGCTCTCACGCACAGCATCTGCTCGTTGCAGGCTTTCCATTTTCTGTCCCAGGAGTGTTATTTGTTTACCACGTATCGCTCTCTGTAAGCTCTACAGCCATCAGCCCCCTTTCCGAGAAGGATGTTTCCCTGCCTCTTCAGATTGGGTGGATTTATTACAAAAATAAACACTTCTCATTAAAGATTAAATAGCTTTTGAAACAAAACAGAAGACTGAAAGTTCGCCACCTTAACACATTGTTAATGAGCATTTCCAAGATACAGAAATTTAGTGTGGATCCTGACTTGCTCCACAGCAAGGACACAAAGCGATGGAGGAGAGTATTACTGACATTTTCATATCATATGCAGAGAAGACGAGAGCCTGCACTTCAAACTCAAAACCTAAGACAAGCAAACATGCTGTCCTACACATTTTGTTTAGGAAGAAATGCGTTTGTGTTACAAAACATGTCCGACAGCCACACAAGCAATGATCCATGTACTGCAATTATCAACAAGTATTACTCAAGGATTAACACTTCCCTTTCAAAGGAGACGTACAGAGCCTTTCCCAAGTCGTGCATTGCTCAGAGGAATTCCTGAAACAGGAGGCGGTGCAGAGGCACACTGTGCTCAACTTTCCACCTTCAGCCTACACAAATACAGCCACTTCTGTTCACTCCTAGATGATGCCGTTCAAGATGCTCTTGTCTACTTTTGTACAGAGAATGCTACAGAAATAATAGCTTCCATATGTTCCATAATATAAATAAACTTTCAGATTCCAATTTAAAAAAAATCAAATCACAACATGGGCAACAGCCAACACCGTTGCAGCAATCCATAAAATACCAGAGCACAGGGACCAACAGAGATTTACATCCTTCCTTTGACAACACAGCCATGGAAGAGTTCAGAAGATGACCCAGCCAGAGAAACCACTGTTTCAGAGAAACCCGAGAAGCCCCAAAGTCGAGTCAGTGAGTTATTTGAAGAATTCTCCATAGTTTGGAATGGATGTTATCTGCCCTGATTAATAAGCCAGGATTTGCTCCACTAGCCTTTGAAAAATCTGTTCTCCTAGACAATTCGGGTGCTGATGATCTTAGCATTTGCCAGATCAGAAAGGGCTTAATTTTAGGGTGTTTTAAAAAGAAACATGTATGAAAAGAAGTGTTCAGGTTTTCAACAAGCCTGTTACGCAAACCAGAAGTCAGAAAGGCTGTGTTAATTCCCTTGTATTTTAAACTAAAGCTCAATCCAATCAACCATTTTGAACCTGCTCTCCAACACTGTCGGTGTTCACCAGTGATACCGTGATTAAATCCAGTTTCGTTCAACTCCTGCCTTACCAGGTGATGACAGGAATCAGTACAGCAGCACACCAGAGAGAGGAGAGACATCCTTCAGAGATGCAGAACAGATACTGCACACCTGGGATAAACATCCAGCTGGATGTAATAGTTGCACTTGACCTCTCTTTTTATTTCTATAGCACTCCCTAACACATAGTTTAAATCATTAAAGTGAAGAAATGCATTTGAGAAGTCTCAGGTGCAATGTGCTGAAAAAACCAGTTATTTCCTAATTATTAATTGAGATTCTTTATTTCCAACTGTCTCTTTTTAAGAATAATGGTAATGTCAGTTTGCATTAGCTAAAGATTTATTACCTCTAATGTAACAGAAGCAGTGAATGCTTACGCTATTACCTGTCATCTATTTGAGTGCTGCAGAAAATATGGCATTACTATAATGAAATAATGCACAAGCAATGCAAAACCTGCATCGAAGGACTTTGTTCCACTGTAGCAAAAAATTATTATAGAACAAAGATCATTAAATATGGTCCCAAATACTTTATTTTTTGTGGAGGTAGCTTTTATTATTCCTAGTAGATTTATTTGTGTTCACTATTTGCTTTTAAGGTACTTATGTGCCTCATTATTTCTCCAGAGTTTCCTTTGTTTCTTTTGAAAAGTGTGCCTCAAAAATAGTAATACAGGATACTGCAAAGGCAACCCAGTTGTAAAGCCTGATAATATAGTGAAACCAACATTAAATTAGACCACCAAGTGTCTTACAGTAGAACAGGAAAAAACCTAAACCGCAGGGTATTTCTTCTCGTGTGGAAATGATTCTTAGAAAGCAGTCATGATTATGCTAGGGTAGAAAAGGAGCTTTACCCTGTCATCCAATGGAGTAGAAAGCAGCAGTGCAATTGCATTTTATCAGCAGTAATCCTCCTATTAAAGCAGGTGAATTCTACATACACAAAATAACACTACTGATAATTACAGTGCTGTTAAGTCATGTGGCTTTGTGCTTTCATTTTGTGGCAACTGGGTGCTAGGCAGTTTTATTGCTTTCTAATTTTTTCAGAGACTAGAGACCAATTATTACTTAAAAATAAGCCAATCATCTCTCCTGCTAAAAGATGACTAGCAGCAGAAGTTAAATTATAGAGAACATCACTGCCCCCAATACATTAATTTCTGTCACTCTGTCACTGTAAAAATTTACAGCAGATATAATCTCTTTGAAGGGGGATCAAGTCATAGAAAATACGAGCCTAGTTTTAAATAGAATTTTAATTTTAATGAAAGCTTCAGGGAATGATGTTTATGCTGCTTATCTTTCATACCTGGTGATTAAGTTAATTTATACTTAATGGAAGAGGATATTTCTAATCCCCAGACAGGCTCAACATCTGTCTGTGACTATGTTTTTGGAAGCCTTAAGCTGCTTGTGATTGATGTAATAAAACCAGGATCCTGCAGAACTGACACCTGAAGGATATCTGTAGGAGGGAAAATGTTATTTTTCTGCTCAATGCCTGTGCTTAAGTCAAGCCAAAATCCCAAGCACTTAATTTTGCTGTCCCTTAAAAACTTGCTTTGCACTCCCTCGCCGTTATTGTGCGAGTATAAACAGGGGAATAAGCAAACACTTCTCAGATATGGTTATGATCTAATATTCATGCTCGTTATGTGCAGTATCTGAGAACACGTAACTTTCCAATGGCCTGGAGCTGATGAGAATAACAAAGCTCCTGCAAAAATCAGAGAAATAATCTCCATTTTTCCTTCACTTCTCATCCCATGTCTCCTTAAGACCAAATGCTAGCAAAATAAATGCTTGCATTTACCCTGTAGTTACAACGGAAAAAAAAAGTCTTGAAAAGTAAACATCTTGCTGGGAAAAGATATAATTTTCAAGTTTGTCCCAACAAATCACAGTATTCCCGTAGAAGGAAAGAAAACACACAAAAAAAATTGGTATTTCCATCTGTCATGTATATCCATGTTACTTTAAAGTGATGCTCTTCCAGAGAGGAAAGCGGCTACCAGAGATTATTACGAAGCAGTCCGCCAATACTATCACACACTGGAAAAAGCTACGGAAGTTCAAAGCAACACAGAATGGAGGAAGACCTAGAAGGTGAATGGGAGTCAAGCAGCAAAAGAAAAACAAAAACAATAAAACCGCAGGTTTGAGTGCTTCATTGTTCATTAGGATGAGAGGAAATGGGCTCAAGCTGCGCCAGGGGAGGTTTAGGTTGGATATTAGGAAAAATTTCTTTACGGAAAGGGTGGTCAAGAATTGGAACAGGCTGCCCAGAGAGGTGGTGGAGTCCCCATCCCTGGAAGTGTTCAAAAAATGGGTAGATGTGGCACTTTGGGACATGGTTTAGTCTGGTCTACCCTTGATTGGTTTAGAGTAGACTTGGTAGTGTAGGTTAATGGTTGGACTGGATGATCTTAAAGGTCTTTTCCAACCTAAATGATTCTATGGTTCTATCTAAAACTGTTTCTGGAAAGGGTAAGATAGTGCCCACAGGTGCCCAAATAAGTCTCCCTGGAATAACCAGCATTTACACAGTAACCAGTAATGCCGGGAACATGTTAAAAGACGGCAGTAATATTTAAGCTCCAATACTGTACCAAGTGTCTTGGAAGAATGTCTGACACGCATTGCTATGATTCCCTCAGGCCTAAACCCCCCTTGTTATATTAAAAATACCCTCAAAAATCTTATTATTTATATATCTTTATATGAAATTGTTAGTATAAATTATGGATTTTTCTCTCCAGTAAAGTAGTGGAACACTTTTAAAATACGAGCACTCCAAGGTGGACCCATTTCATGGCTCTGACATTCCCTGACATACTTGTTCCACCGCCGCTGACTGGGTCCGTCCTGGCACAGATGACTGCCCTGACGACCCGGGAAAAGGCGGCACAGGCACAGTTGCTCGCTTAAAGCAAGGCTCCAGATCTAGAACAGGGAACACACATGTAACGTAGCACCATTCCAACCGGCGTACAAAGCACGGAACAGGGAATGCACTTAAACTTGTGTGCTAAGAAAGCACAGTGAAGTTTGCTTTCGCAAATTAGGAACCTGCATTTAAACTCTGGCACTTTCTAGCCACTGAATTAATCTAAGGAACGATTTCCAGTTAAGTGTCCATGTGTAAAAGTCCAATTAACAGGAAATTCTTACATTTCCCTATTCTATCAGGTTTTATCTCAGGGAATCTCTATCTTATTCATGTCTCCCTGTCTTCTTCTGTGGTCCCTCAAGTTGATTTTGTTTCTCTCTCCTCCTGGTTCTCCTCTAAGGATTGTCACACAACTTACATTTTACAGGACATACTTATTCAGAAAACTACCAAGTGTCTAATGCCTCTGGTTTTGGTATGTTCTTGGGAAGGAAAAAGACCCTACATCACATTTTGATATCCCGCTTCAGAGGTTATTGGGGTAAAGAAAAACCTAGCAATTCTTTATTTTAAAGGATGAAAAAGAATTAAGATCTCTGAAACTTCAGTTGAAAAAAAATTAATGACTGCATGCAAAAATCAGCAAAATTAAATTTGCAATGAAAAACAAGATCCTTTCTATCTCCCTCCAAGTATCTTAACAGGTTTACTCAAAACCCTTTAAAAGCAAGAGGGCATTTTCAACACAAAGTAACTCTTCAGACTGAAAAGAATATGATAACCTCATTCAAACAGTATTGTCTCATGTTTAGTATTTAGAAATATCTACAAATCATGCAGAACTAAACTGCTTCCATTAGAATTCCAATTAATGTTAGAACTGAGCTGAGTTTTTTCAGTGCTTTCCCCCAAATCATGCATCCAAGTCAGTGAAACCTGCCGGCTGAGACACACTTTGCAGCCAATGGAAAGTACCATCAGTTACTTCAGTCCATGATAAAAAAAAGAATGGAGTGGATTTTGTTCAAACTAGCAGTACCAAACTTGGGCTTTCATGTTACAGTGCAGTGAATTAATGGTTTGCATCAAAGGAAAATACATAAATGAGTTATTTCTTGTAACAACATGGGGTAATTAGATCATTAAATTTGCTCTATAATTCACAGCTGCACCGAGATTGACAACTATTTGCTACGAGTTCTCCCATTCCTAACCCCGACACCTAAATACATTGCAAATAAATAATCCTTAGAAGGCATGTGCATGTAAGAACTTTCCACCGGTATTCAGGGATATAATCCATGCCTGTGCATTCATTTATTCCATTTTACTGTTACCTTAATAAAGCACCGTTATGTGGCCCGGGAGCCCTACTCCACAGAAATGATTTGTTTCTTTTATTAGTAAGGTGATGTACCTCAGTATGCCCTTAGCTGATCGATTTGTTATAACATCTTCTGGGTTGTGTGAAATCTTATATTTTTAAATCAATTTGTTCGTGGGCTGTGCCATTCCTGAGGGAACATAAAGTACACGCTGCAACTCAGCAGTCGCATGAAGAACTCAAAGACATAACTGGTAACCAAGACAGAGTATTCAAGGCTCACCCCACAGATTTCATGCAATCAAAACTATCACAGTTGGTCGTAGGTTTAGGTACACATAACGTACAGATTGCAAAGATGGCAAAGAGACAGGTACAAAATAAGACATTTTTATACCTTATACAAAGATACACATAGGCATGCTGTATATACAGACATATACACACATACACAGTATATACACTACAATTTGTCTTTATAGTAAACACTTGTACAGTTATTTTATGAAAACTATCTGGTGGGAAGTAATTTAGTATCAGAAAGATTACAGAAAATTAGAAGTTACTCTCCTTGATTTTAGACAAGGCAGTTAGGCTAACATTCTAAAAATCAAATTTCATTCAAGAAGTACTTAACTGCAGGTTAATAATGGAAATTGTGCCATACAAAAGCTGTGAAAAAGCTATATACTGAAGAGTGCAGCTGAATCACTACTCCTGCAGGAAGTCAAGATATCACCCAAAAACCAGATGATGCTAGCAAGCTACAGGGTAAGTAGAGGTGAAGATTATTTTGCTGATAGCAGAAACTCAGCTCAAATGATTAGCATATTGAAGTGTCAGGAAAAAAACAATTTGCACTCAAGCCTACCTACTAATCACCTTCCCTGTATGAACATGGAAATTCAGTGAACCCACTTGGACAGACAAGGCACGCAGATGTTGCCTCTGCCCCATACTTAAGACAGAGAGGAAAAAAAAAGAGAGTGTTTTTAACTTCAAAACACAACAGCTTTCTTGTATTGAAAACTAAAGAGGAAATTATAGCAAATCCAAAGAAAGAAGATGTTGTACTATGTCTTAAAAATGTACTTTAAAAAATTAAGCAGTTTCCTTCACAAAGGAAACAGCTGCTCATTTTCCTCCTCTTCTTTGCACTAGACAGGCTGTGATTAATGCAGTCTAGCAGAGGAAGAGAGGAGATGGCATTTGTAGAATGAGTACAGAAGACAGAGAATAAACTTACTTTCTTTCCCTATACAAGCAACAAATTAGATTTCAATTAAATTAATTTTATAAGCAGAAAGTTACTTTCTTACGCGGGGTGTTGCTGAGCAGTCTGTTTTCCGGTTAGACAGCATGCTAAGCCGTGTCCTCCTCTGCCCTGGTACTCTTCTTCAGTGGATTCGCTAGGTACAAATACACTTGTTTAACTTTTACTACACGACAGTTTTTCAACTTAAGAGTTAGTCCAGATTAACACTCTTTGATAAAACATAGTACACTTCCAGAGCTGGATGGATGCTTAGATCACTGAGGCAGAGAAGCCCAAAACAACCAGAGCCATGTACTGAAAATTAGTTGGAAATTAAGCCTTTGTTCAACCTGAAGAGATGTCAGCCTTGAAGGCTACATACCAGAAGTCCTGAATGGTGGAAATAACATCTAAAGGACATCAAGGACTTCTCTACCGTATTATTTTTGCAAGCCAGTTTACCTCTGAGGTAAAAGGAAAAGGTGAATGGCCTTAAGAACTACAGTAATTTCATTCTCTCAAAGGTACAGAGGGCTAACTCCACAAAACACTTAAGTATGCGCTTAAGTACTTGATGAATAAGGTCAAAGATGGTATTTGTTTTATATCCTATCCAATGTAACCTGAACAAATTTCTGACCGTGCTTAATCTGAATTTTCACTGGTTTCAGCTTCACTTGCCTTCAGCACTGGCTGGATCCAGCAAACATCTGTCTGCAACAAAGCCTCCAGGGATGCTTTGAAGTATTGCTGAGTTTAGGTTTAAAAAACCCCAAAACAACACAGAAGCAGCTTACTTTGTTAGAATTCGGTCCAAGCAGGAGCACACACCAAAGGAGCTCCAACACCTAGGCTGTCAGTTATGGAATGAGGCTTGAACAGCCGCCGAGCGCCGCGAAGCCTTGCAATATCGGGCTTTTTATTAGGGCTCGGTGAAGTCAATGGGACTCCTCTTGCTCCAGTCATTACTGCTGCTTATGAGGGATGCAAAACACAGCGTGCCTTAAGCCAGATTCTGTTACCATTAAGACTCACTTACAGCCTCTAATGAAGTAATTGAATTCAAAGATGTATTTAGACCCACTGCCTCCACATTCATTTTTATGCCATTTGGAAGGAGACTAAGCAGCCACCCCACTCTATTCCTGACCTCCCTTCTTCTTGGGCAAACCTTGAAGATTACAGCAACTTTTGTGGCTGCACTACAAAGACTAGAGGAACGTGGCATATTTTGATAAAACCTTCCTTGCCTCTGCATTCTATCACAAAGGTTTTCTTTTCATTTAAAAATCATCGTAAGAGAAAAGAAAGCAAAAAGACTTCTTAATGATCAACTTAAAATGTAATACAGTGTGAGTATCTAAGAGAAGTAATTGCTATAGCACATTTTGATACATTAGAATGTTTGGAAAGTTCAGATTTTATGGAAACGCTCTTGACATGTCACACTGCTCAGCTTATTTTCAATCCTTCCTCTATTGCTCACTAGAAATTTTAGAGAGCAAAAAGAAAGAAAAGAGATGTCAATAAAAATGTAATTAGATTAGCTGCATCTCAAAACATTGCAATTCAAGTCTAATTGGACAGACTGGTCTCCATTTGCAATTTGATAACATAAAACCAGACTTCAGTTCACACCGGAGCTAGGGGCACTGCAGCACGCCAATTACTGCAAAAGCATACTATGGTTTTAGACCAATTAATTTCACAGTGCTGAAATCTAAGCCTTTTAAAATTCTGCAACCCATATCAATTCTTGTCCATTAAAATTTTTAAATTCATTGGGCCTGTCATCAGCTTGCTTTCTTAGTACATTCTAAGCACTTCCAGCTGTCCCTCAATACAGGGTCATTTCAAGAGATTGAAAATAAGACTGAATTCACTCTTTATGTGGCAGTTAAAATACAGTCTTTACATTCAAGACATTAGTGCTTAGAATACAATAGATGAGCAAACACAGACCAACTTGCAAAACTGGACTATGAATAACAGCACTTTTTGCAGTGGTGAAGGTTAAAATGGGACTAATCATAAATTAATCTGTTGTCAAGCAGGGGGTTATTTAGTGCTGTGTTTGTGTGCATTCCAATGTGTCGTGGTTTAACCCCAGCCGGCAGCTAAGCCCCACACAGCCGCTCGCTCACTCCCATCGCAGTGGGATGGGGGAGAGAATCGGAAGGGTAAAAGTGAGAGAACTCGTGGGTTGAGATAAAGGCAGTTTAATAGGTAAAGCAAAAGCCGTGCACGGAAGCAAGGGAAAGCAAGGAATTCCTTCACCCCTCCCCATGGGCAGGCAGCACTCAGCCATCCCCAGGGAAGCAGGGCTCCATCCCGCGTAACGGTGCCTTGGGCAGCCAAACGCCATCGCTCCCAACGTCCCCCCCGGCCTCCTCCTTCCCCCAGCTCTGTGTGCTGGGCCTGACGCCGTACGGTGTGGGACATCCCTTGGTCAGGGGGGGTCAGCTGTCCCGGCCGTGTCCCCCCCAGCTCCCGGTGCCCCCCAGCCTGCTCGCTGCTGGGGTGGGGCGAGAGGCAGAAACGGCCTTGGCTCGGTGTCAGCGCTGCTCAGCAGGAACGAAACATCCCTGGGTTATCAACGCTCTTTCCAGCACAGATCCGAAACACGGCCCCATACGAGCTACCATGGAGAAAATTAACCCTATCCCAGCCAAAACCAGCACACAGTGGTATTCCATAAGTTCTCTATTTTATCAGCAAAGGACTGTAAAATGAGAATAAAGATGAAAATAACACCATCAAAGAATGACATTGAGAAAAACCCTTCTTTAAACCCTAATATCCTGAATATTCAAATAGCACACCATGCACCAAGCTATGTATAGAAAACGCAATGACTCTAAGCACTCTGTATGGGAGAAAGTAAAAGGTAAAGAGATGACTAATGACAATCAGGTTGGCAAAACGTGAAGAATGCTTTGCAAACCTTAGTAACCACCAGGGATATTTACTGAAGAGTGTAGAATCAGACCTGGAGTCTTCCACAGAAGAAAACTGAAGCTTTTCTGTAATATTTTTATATAACAATACATAAACTGACCTCATATACTACTAAGCATAGTAACAGGCCATATCCCGAACACTGTAATTTAGAAAGACTGGCAATGCATGGGAGAAGCGAGGCATCATCCTCTTTTCACAGAATGAAAATGGTTGAAGGAAAATGTTTTGTCTAAAGGTCACTGAGTAAACTGGCTGAATCAGGAACGGCAATTGCATCTTTTATGTCCTAGTCCAGAGTTATTTTCACAAAACCAACTTTTCCTGTAATCGCTTGATAGAGAAAAACATTGAAGTGAATTACTGAATTCCCAGTGTATCTATGTTAGGGATATGGTTTCAGCTATTTTTGAAGAAACATTACTATTGCTTGTGTATTTACGCATTTTTAGTCAATTAAAACATTTCAGATACATGTGAAATACAGCCAATTATAAAGCTCTGACCTTCTTTCTATCAGCAGATTTTATTTTCTTTTCTATGTTAGGACTGTTGCCACAGACCATTCAAATTATTTACCGCTGTTCTGCACTCAGTATTGTGTTTTCTGTTGTTGTAGTAAACACTCTTGTGGTGCTTTCCTCTAAGTGGCTCTTAAAACCAACGTAAAACTATCCTGTGAGTCAAGCACTACCACATCCTTCCCTTCCCTTCACAGAGGGACGTCTCACATTGTAGTCTGGAATTTCCAACAGGGCCTATCCTACTCAACAGGAGAAAGGTTAAAAGCTCTTAAGGATGAAGCAGATAAATAATTGGAAAAGCAAGAACAGAGGGCAAAGATCAAGGCACCTATAACATTTGCTTCACAAGACCGAACAGAGCAGTTGAGGCTAGTTCTTCTCGAGCAGGATGAGAAATAGCAGTAGAAATAAATACTACCCAACTACAGAAAAACAAAGTTAACGTTTCACTAATCTGAACTGAAGTAACATTGACAAACATCACGTTTAAAAGTCTCCCTCACATGTCTAACTCATCAAAAGCTGCATGGGCTAATGTAACAGACAAGAATTGATACTGAAGTTGGCAGATTGCCTGATGAAGGAATAAACCAAAAAGCCCTCTAGGAAAGAGAAAGGGTCTAATTCAATGTACTTTCAAAGGGCTTTGGCAGAACGATCCTGAATATGAATGCTGGGTCATTTTGACTGATGGAGAAAAAAATTGTCTCAGCCTCCAAAATGAACCAGAGTAGAAAGATCAATCTCAAGAAAGCCACACATATGAGTTTATACACTCTCGGGCAGAAATAAGGCTTGGAATGAAGAGGTGGTGCTTGAGAAGCATTTGAATAGCTGAAAACCTGACCAGACTTCCAAGTGATAGCAAAGGCATACAGGAATCAACCTAGAGCTCTGGCAGTCAGCTCATAAAGTCAATTAGCAAACGGAAACCAAAATACTGATACTACCATAGCTAGGTTTATTGCATGCTTATTTTTATAAGCACTAAACTCACCCCATATAATGCAAAAGGCACTGACAACCCGCAGTAATGAATCTCTGCGGAACATAATATGGTTACTCGCAGGAGCGGAAACTAAGATACATTACAACAAGACTGAAGAACAGTCATTATTTTCTGATCAGTGATAGCTGCAACACCAGTATTCTCCCATTCATTCTCTCCATATGTTTGCGCACTGAGTTGCTGACCCTCTTAAACCACCCCTGTCACACAAGCATAACCTCAGAATATGTATAGCGAGATAAACACAGTAATCAATAGCAAGAATGACTTTATCATCATGAAAATCTAGGATAATCATACTCTCAAGACATCGTTGTACAGTATATTTTCATATTTCTATTAAACATGACACAAACAGCAGGGAAGGTTATGAAACGGAATAAAAAATATCTAGAAAATAAATGGAATACAGCTGCACAGGTGATTTCCTGACATTTTTTTCCTTCTTTAAGGACCTACAAAATTGCTCCTCAATATTAAGAAATTATGAAGAGCATTAGGATTTGGAAAATGTCTTTGAAACATACAAAAGAGAAACATCACTGAAAGGCCTGTTTAAGTAAAGACCCACATTCCTCTTGCAGTTCAGTAGACAAGGTTAGACCCATGGGTCGCTAGCACAGCAGGAGACATCTCCTAAAAAAGTTGCCACTTTAAGTTACATTTAAAGGGGAAAGTACGTAAGTAGAATGTCCAGAAATTAATTCATGTTTTCATTTAATACAGATCACATATTCTCCTCCTAGAAACTATTAATTTTGTCCTGTATCAGAAAAAGAAATATTTAAAGAGAGAAAGATGTGTAATCTCCACAGTAGAAAAAATGAGCCATCTTGTTTTGTGCAAGAAAAGAGTAAGATCTTTTGTGTAGTAAGTTCTACAAAACCTTGACTGGAATTTCTTCCTAACTGCATAACACTTAGAGATAAAAAGTCAAACTGACATACATGAATATTTACAGGGTGCTCTCTGAACAGAGTGACATTAGCCAGTGTTTGCATGCTGATCTTGCAAAAATTTGAGAGAGACCACATTGGAGTTCCTCCTGCTCAGAAAATTAGTTAATCATATTTGACATTTGCTAGAGCCACAGAATCCAGAGAATAGAATTGCACCTGACATATTTTTAAAAGAAGGAAAAAAAAAATAATCAGAACATCACAAATAAATTTCAAGGCTGAATTCAGCTAGAAAAAAAAACCTGAATTGCTATGTACAGAGAATAGCACCCAAGAAAAGATAAACCAGCAATGAAACAGCAATACCATAATAGGTAATAAAAAGAAAGCACTCATTTTTGCGGGCACAATGAATTGATTGTTTTTATAACAGCCATAGATTAAATTACATTTCATTTCCAAAGTGTTTCCATTCTTTCTTCTGTCAATGGCTATTTCAGTGCTGAATAAAAGTCATTATATGACTTAGGGGGCTGCACCTTCATCATCTCTAGCAAGTGAAAAGCAGATTTTTATTCCATGAGCAACTCATATTTCTAATGACAAGCATGTCATAATACTGTGCTTTCTTTGTCAAAAGAATAAAATGCTTATTTTCTGTCTTGGAATATGTAAGAAACAAGGCATGTAAATGCAAGAGATCATACTGGGACACAGAATAAATAGCAACAACAAAAATATAACAACAAAGTCTCTTACTATTGCTGGATTAATTAGCATTAATAAACTAGGGCACAAATATTTTTGACAGGACAGGAAAGCAGGTCATTAGCATTGATGAGATGACAAAATTATCTTCCTAAGATATTTAGAGCAGCCCCGCTCCAAAAGATACTCACGGCTTGCAATTATACCTCCAGTCAAATAGTTTACACCTAAGATCCAGTGGAGAATACACAGTGTATGCATTCAAGACCAAGAGTCCTTTTGCTCCTCAAATCCAATGCAATTTTAAGAAGAACGAATTGCTAATAAACAAACACTGAAACTAAAACCTTTCACTACTATAGAGATTCAAAATTAGGCACAAAAAAAAAAGTTTGCGCAGCCTTTTAAAATAGATTTTCTGTTGGAGGCACAACATAAACAATGATTTGCATCAGTGATTATCTTAATTAAACTGCTGTTTACATAAGTAACATTGATTTACTTTAAATGTTGTTCGGTGTCATTAGACCATTCATTTAATTGTGCAAATTTCCTTTAGCTCAGGTCTTCTCCCACCTTCGTCAGGCTGCGAACAGCACCTCTGCTGCAAGAAGTGCATCCAGAGCAAATTTAATATAAGCTTTATATAAGTTTCTTTGCAGAAACATTATGGAGCACAGTTCAGCCCCTTACCTTATACTAGTACGTGACAAGGATTTCACTCTTCAAGTTGGCGTAGCCAAGCTTTCTGACCATGTTGCCTATTACAGACTTGGATAAAAACACGTCCTGTGATCCTATGAAGGGACATGTGCCACCCCTGCTATAACACAATGCTTTGGATACGTTAAGTAAAAAGAAACTACATTCTCTCCCCCTCTTTCTTTTTTTACATTAGATTTCTCACTCGAGGAGGAAAGCTCCCTCCTGATGATACAGTGACCAGCTGGCTAATCTGGTACTGAAGCTCTTCACTAGATCATCAAGTCAAGTCAAAAGAGCTACCATGGCTGAAAAAAATGTAAGCTGGAAAAACCACCACAATAATTCTGAAATTAACAGTGACAGATGTTCAGAACAGAAATCAAGATTACTGGCCATCACTACCCCCAGAATTCACTCTGTAGCAATGGTGGAAGAAATTGAGCTTTGTTTGATAATATTTAACAGATTTACAGAGGAGTTTAAAATTCCGTCTTTCCAAGAAAACAGCTCAGCCACGAATGATTGTGTTTGTTCCAGCATGTCATCAGCCTGGATGGCTGCAATGATCTACTCAAGCCTTAAAATCCATGAGAACAGGACTGCCACACAAACAAAAGCAAAGAGATAGTCTCTTCCGTATTATTTTATTAAATGTTTTAATTTCTTAATTATGAGTCAAACTTGAGTTCCAAATTAAGGATGCCTAAGGAAAATAGTACTAGTCTAGGAACCAAAGCTAGGGCAAAAAAGGCTCTACATTTTGGCTCCTGCAAAATTCCAGAGAGGAGGAATCAAAAACCCTATTTTTATAACCATGCATTTTTAGCTGGATTGGTTTTTTTGGTTGGTTGGGTGGTTTGTTTTTTTTTTTTTTAAGAAGAGCAAAAGAGTAAAACAAAGCACACAACATGTAGTTGATCAGCTGCCGCCTTTATTTTCAGAAAGGGCTACCCAGGCTCTACTTGGTCAGGCAGAGCCACCACTCACCCTCTGGGTTACGGAATGGTTTGAAAACAGTCTAACAAAGTCACCTGCAGAGCTGCTTTCAGATTCTCCTCTTGAGAGGCTCCGAGCCATTGCCATACATCTTTGCCCTGCAGAGCAGTGCAAGACTCCAAATCTCTCTATTCAGAGTTACTGGGAAACTCTGCTGTCATCAGACTTTGGCTACAATTGCGCTAACGTAGAGGATTCAGAAGCAGCAAGGAAATTCATGCAGCAAAGCAGGACATCAACCTTTATAGGGATACCCTACTGCCTTCAGAATCTTGACACGCAGAATAGGTTTTCTGCGTACGAGGTGTACGGGATTTGTGTGGCAGGGCTTGCACAACATCAGGGAGAAGCAGGCATTGTGCAGTACCCACCCTGCTCATCCCTTCCAAAAGCCTCACATGTGCCTGTGCCACTTTTTATTCCATTTTAATTCCTTATGATCTTTGCAGCACAGAGTAACACAAAGCCTCCCCTCATCTCTACAACAGAAGATATTTCCCCTACTTTAGAAAAAAAAAATCATCTTTCCATGAATTTAAAGTTTCTGTTTAAACATGTTACATGCACAAAATATTAACCACATACCTCAGTACCTAAATGCCCAGGACAAATTCTTAAAACTAAGAAAAGATCAGTCACACTGTGGAACAATAACCACTAAGTATATTTAAGTACATTCATTTGAACTTGTATCACTGCAGATTTTCAGTGACTAATTATTGGCAGTGCCAAGATAATTGCTAGTGATTGGTGCATGTAAAGACTGGAATTGTGTTGGAAAAATTAAGAGATATGTATGGTAAGATAAACTGACCTTATTCAACTTAACTTTTATTTCAATATTATATGTCACATGAAAGGAAGAAGGAAAAAAATAATCAAAACTCCATAAAGATGAGGAAAACTTAAACTAAAAAAATTTCTGAGCTATTAATCTTTCCTGATAATGAAGTACTTCAGGATGACTTCTAAAACTCACTTTCATTTAGATGCTTCATTTATTTTAATCTGGGAGATAATTAGAGGGAAATCAAATCCATCTCCACAGCAGAATATTTACCTGAGATGCAGCTCAGACTTCTCAGTATTTCCCCTGTGTGTTCAAACTCAGTGTTATATGTATTGTTAAAACTTTATTTATATTAATGTCCATTACTTACTTAGCATCAAAACCAGAGTGTACAATGTTTGCTGCTGGTTACCTGTCAGAACAGGAATTCTTTCAGATTTTTGTTCTATTAATAGCCCAAATTTTGCTCTCCCTGCTGCCAGGCACAATTAGACTAGAAAAAGTATTACAATGGATAGGTAAACTACTGTCCAACTTTCTATCTCCAGTCCATTATTTAGTTATTATCTTTGTCCTGCAAACAGGAATGATGCCATTTTCCTGCAGTTACTGACAGGGCTGTTTGGAGGGGGAATGTGGGAGCACGCGTTAGAACTGGCTGAAATGCGCTGAAACGAGTGAGAGGCAGGACACAAAGGGAAAGCATTGCAAAACCTTGCTAGTGAGGACGAGGCAAAAGCAACTCATGCTCAGTTCCTCTCTCAAATGCTTTTACTTTCGTGTAAACCTCCATAGGTGATCAGAATGAGCTCCTTTACTTGAAGCTCACCGTAAGATCATGCCTCTCTCAAGAAGTTCCACGCAGCATCCCCAGTTCAATAAAAAGTACTTGGAAGTAGAAGGGGTAAATCTCAGCTGAACGGCTGGGCAGTTGTCACACATGAGTTCCTGTATATCCACACACAAAGTTATCAGAATATTGCCCTTTGCAGCAACAAACAGGATTGACTTATGGTGAAGACATGTAGATATTCATCAACAAGATGCTCTATTAACTAGGTTATCCTGAAAAAAAAGCTGCATCACTGATGATTCTTGCTGTGGAGAGCCAATGGTTTATCTCATCACCAACTAATCCTGTTATAAATTATTTAGTACTCAAAATGTATCAAAGAAGAATCCTCAGTTGAATGAGTGTTCCACACACACCGGCGTTCTTCACAAATTTAATTGTAATTATCATTTGCCTTTTTTCCATATCTAATATATAGTTAATTAATGCCTGACATAACTTCAGCATTAAAAAAAAAAAAGACATGACTACATAATTATAGGTTAAAAAAATGATCTTTTTTCAGCTCCATGCACTGAAGTAATCTTAAGGGTGAAGGTTAAGTACAGGCAACACACAGTAAGAATTGCTTTGTAAGACATTCTGCATACTGACCACAGCAACCCCTGTGTGTGGCACTGCCTCTGAAAGAATAGTTTGATCTTATAATAGTATTACAATAATACAGAACTTGTAAGTATTATCAGTCATGTCTTGTTCATGGGACTCTGTCTACAAAAGGACAGCAAGTTTGCCCTTGAAATCATTATAGAACATGAATAACGTATTTAAGCTTGCCACTAAGTACCAAGAGAAGAACAAAATCGATATTCTAGTGTGGAGGCAGGCCTGTAAGCAAGAATTTCTAGGTACAAAAAAATAAATCTCCCTTTCGTATGTCCAAGGAACTGCTTAAAACAAGGTGTTTCATCAAAAAAGAAGATACTTCTCTCAGCCTGATCCCACCACAAGCATTTCTGTGCAAGCTGCTTCAGGCAGTTCCTCTCATTTCTAGATCATAGACTTAACTATGTTTATTATCACAGATCAAGGAAGTAATTTCTAAAGACAATATTCATACTTTTCAAGCTCCAATGGGGCAATTCATTCAGAGTAATTTGTGTCTTTCAAGCAAATTAATACACAAATTTACGTCTCATGACTGTTTGAATAAAAAAAAAAAGAGGCCTCAAGTAAAAGTACAAATAAATAAGCCTGAGTTACTAAATTGTTTGCACCAGTTCTGAATCAAAGATATTCCAGGTGAACTGATAAAGCCAGATTTACTATCAGTTCATGGACCTTTTCAGTTCCTTGAGCTAGAGCACTTGCATGGCTCCTTCCACGCTTCTGCCAAGGAGCACATGAAGTAGTCAGTGCCGAGCTGTGAGAATGCCATTTGGTGGACTTGCTGCTACTCAACGGAAAGTATAAAATGAAATGTTTTTTTCCCTGACCTTCCCCTGGCAGATTCACAAATCTGAGTACTCTTTTTGTACCACGCCACCCATTAATATCCTACAAGCTTTTTTGAAAGAGTTAGTACTGTGGATGTAAAAGGAGTCACACACGCAGTTGGGAACTCATTGTCCTGGAAAAACTAACATGACTGGGGAAAAACGTTTCACTTTTATCATTATTGCAAGGCACTAATGCAAAAAACAAAGAAAGTCAACACACTTACTGGACATCTTTTCTCTTTTTTTTCTGAGGGTCCACTAGACGAAGAGTATCTCTGATAACAGCTACTTTCACTTCTTCATCAACAGGGCTTGGGACATTTTCAAATACTCCAGGAGAAAGCTTTAAATTACAAAGGGATACGATTATTCAGAATTAAGGATTATTTATTCCACATTTGCTCAAACTTCATGCATGTCATATGTTTTAAATACACAATGATAGATTACACAATACCTCTTAAAGAACACACAAATACCTTAACATTTTCAGTATGATATTACAACAATTTTTGGCAAGTTTCTCTAGTAAATCAAAATATTAAAAAAAGATTGTTGCCAATGTTACCATTTATATTATGTATACAAACATGAAAAAAATTATTAGCGATCCCCTAAACACAATTAAGTCAACTGCAGGGGATGATGAATAAATCTATTTATGACAAAGATGATGGAGAGCTTTCACCATTCCAATAAGTCATATTTCCAGTGCATAAGATTAGCAATGATTTCAAAGCAGAAAATTACAGACAGCCTTGGAGATTTCATATTAGCAGACAGCTTTCATCTTTCAAACAAGCAAAAAGACCAGAAAAGCAAACCTAAACAATTTCATTCCAATAACACTAGCACATTGAGAGGTCTTACCTCTTGCTCGTGTTCTATTCTCATGCTGGGGTTTGCATTTACTTCTAGTAACACGGGCTTCAAGTTTTTCATCAGGAGAATGTCAAAGCCTAAAATCTGCACATAACAAGCAATGTGTTACTTCCATCCTACTCACGGTGTTCTTCTAGAGAATGCAATGGTCATCCAAATGTCAACATTCAGGAGAAAGAAACATTTGAAAGACAAAAAAAGAAATAACTGAGAAATATACTATATTGCTGAATAATTACCAAAACCATTTGCCTTTGATACTAATAGCTACTTTCACACTACCCCCATGTCTAAATACTGCATCTGTCAGCATGGACACCTATGACAAGTGGGTCTTAAAATTGCCATCGTAATAGCTGCGTTAGGAAGCTGCAAGGCTTCATAGAAGATGGAAACTGGAGTGAATACTGCTATTAATGATTGATACCCATTTGAAATTCTCCATATATGCTTATGGCTAGTAGTAACATAGGTCAGGAGACTGAGATTTGTAAGGTAAAACTTGGGTGAGGAGAACCTAAACTCTGAGCTCATGCAATGCTATTCAGCAGATGCATTACATCCAACAAGCGACTGGCAACGTAACTAGAGAAAGCTTTTAGAAAAGGAATTAAACATCCAGAAAATTAATCCATGCATACAAATAACTGCATTCCTGGCAGAGATTCCAACCTACCTGGAAGCAAGTTGGCCCAGGCTTTCCTGCTGGTATGTCAGACTGATAGTAAACTTTCAGTTCTGGCGTCAGTGCAATAATTGTTTTAATCACCAGTGAAATTATATCTGACCACAGCTTTTTGACATCAGCTCCTCTGGAAGACAGTCTGCACAGAACGCTTGAAAAAGTCCTCTTGCTGCCAGTGTTTGCATTGTCAGAATGGATGAAATTCCCGCTATGAATATTTAATGAGTAGTTGGTTAAGTGCATAAAAACCTGGTGCAAATTTTTTAGAGTGGGTTCCTGATAGGGCTCTGTACAAAATCTAGAAAGTCCATCTTTGGCTATATAAATTTCTAAGGGTTCTAAAGATTTCAGTAAGACATAAAGACGAATATCAAACTTTAGTTTGTCAACAAGCAGTGGTTTGCAAATATATTCCTGGACCACAGCTGGCCGGCTCTGGATGCTTCCTGTCAGTCTGATGTCGCTTGGGTCTTTAATGAGGTAGATTCCATCCCCCTGGCACCCTCCATCAGGTTTTACAATAAAAGTGGGCTTCCAGGATGGATCGCTGTCTTTCATCATACGAACCTAGAAGGAAGAGAATTGCACTGAAAAACACTAACTGGGGGGAAGAAGGGCTGATACTATGAAAGCCAACACATTGCATTCGTAAACAAAAATAAATAAAAATAACATGATCACATCACCATAGTAGTAAACACTGTGCAAAAAAAGTAGAAGATAAACAGTGCTGACAAGCACAAAGACAAACAAAAAGCATGAGTAGGGAATTACTAGGACAGACAAAAGGTCATTTTATTTAGCAAGCCGTTGTAGAAGTGATTTCAGGAACTTCTTTTTAGTGTTACGTACCAATTTACAGAATGAAATGCTGTATACCTCATGAGATCCATTTTATTAGTCACTAATGTATATGAAACTGCTAAGTTAAACTTTCATGCTGCATTTTGAACAACTACGGACAAAGATAATCATTAACCTAAGGAAAGGAACCTTATTTATTGAGGTATGAATGCAGACGAACTGTACCAGAAGAAGGAAAGATAAAAGTAAAAATTTGGCACTGCTAATACCTTTTTCCACCACTGAATATTTTTCACAGTCAGATACCCAGTGTTAGTAAAACTAGGGAATATCAAGCCAGGTACAGATGTTAAGCAAATATCACAAATTTACTAAACAAAGCATAGAGTTTATGACTCAGTTGCTACCTACCACCGTTCCCCAAAATGAAGGATTTTCTAAATTATATAAAAAGTCCCCTCAGGCCTGACATGACATGCAATTACTGCCTTGCTAACCAATGCAAGATAAAGAAAATTCTATCACGATTTCAACAACTCTTCTCAGTGGCTTCAATTTGTATTAGGAAGATCTGTTGATAGCAAGTGACAATTCAGATGCTTTCTTTAGATGTACCTAGTGTGAAATCAGGAAAGGGAGAAAAGTTGGTGGAGAATTTGGTAAGTGTCTAGCACCAAATAAAAACCTTTGGATGAATCTACAAAGCAGTCCGTGCCTGGCCTGTCGTTTCCTCAAGCTAGTGCACACGTTCAATCTGTGTTCAGACATTCAGCACTGCTGCGCTGGTTCAGCGTGAAACACAGTGCGCTCTAGTGTACGAGCTTGCAAACAGCCAACACCAACGTCTGCATAGCACAATGCATTTTAACGCGCAAAAATGCTTAGAAACATCACTACACAAGATGCATTTCACTTCTTTCACAGAGAAATGCTTACAGTTTGCAGATTTCTTAAAAAGTTATGTCAAATACTCTTTACTGCTAATAAGTTAAATTAATAGAGTCATTCTGGAAAACATTTTTTTCCAAAAGAGGCACACTGACAATTGAACTTGCTGTGTATGGGGTGATGGGAGATGCCCACACTAGAAAGGAAACAGCAGGTAGGAAATTTTGACACCTATTAATGCTCTGTGAGCAGGTGTATAAGGATCATCAAGACACAGAAACAGCAAGAGAAAGGAGAGAAAAAAAAAAAAAAGAAAAAAATCCGAAAGGTTAGCAAACCAGTACCTTTCAGTATCAGTGCCTTGCCATGAAAGATCTCTGTTTGTTAAAGTCAACTTTAATACTTCATAAGAACGTCGCTGGAGGACTGTATAACCTATTTCTGCATTGTTTACAGCAGCGTGGACCTCGATACCCATGAATCCAGTTCTCTTGCTGCTTTGTAGATATCCATGAGTACAGTAAAAGCCATTATACCCATACCTTGATTTTTTTTCCACACTGTGCCCTAGATTCTTGGGGCATATAAGGGAAATGGTTTACCACAAACAGAAATCATGGCAACAGTGATGGGGAAGTATCTGTGGTTTGTCAGAACCTAAATGTCCAACAGAATCCCAGATGTGGCCTTAGTAAGAGGAAACACAAAAGTAAATTATAGAGAGCTATAGGATTAGAGAGAGGTGTCTGCATCCTCCCACAGAAAGTGAGATGAATAAAAAGGGGAAAAAAAAGTTCCAGAAGTCAGATTAGATCCAAACGTCTCAAATACAAAAGGCAGTTGAATCTGAACTTTTTGCTCAATCCCACTGTCATTTCTACAAACTGGCATCAGCAGCTGGGTTTCTGGGGCATAAACAGGGCTTGGCACTATAACAGACAACAGCCTTTTATAGAAACTAGCTTCTTGGAAGCAACAATAAATACCTTTGGATTTTTAGAATCAGTTATTTTATCTGTGAGAAAATTAGACAATCCCACCTGGAACAGGCTGTTAATAGTTGCCAGTCCAAAACATGATTATTGTAATAAGGTTGTTTTGGCCTTTGAACATGTTAAACTGATACACTCATTTAGCAGGGACTGTTTGGAGACTAATGTCATTCCCATCTGGATACTGTGAGTCAGAATTAAACATGGCACCAATAACTAACCACTGGATTCAAATTTGCACTTTTGTAAACAGCGTATATTAACTCAAAACTCTCTCTCCAAAAAAGAAAAAAAAAAAAATTCAGTTTAATTAGGGAATCTTTTTACATCAGATAAAAGAGCAACTACACCATCTAAATTGCCTACAAAGCTCACATTCCCAAGAAGCAAACCTAAACTTTGCAAGCTTCAATGCATTTTATTTGAGGATGAAAAAAGTCAGGAAGACAGTAACTAGGTCACTGTAAGGGCTTGACACATCTGCTGAATATCAGATCTTTCATGTTACATGCATATCTGCCACTGCCTAACTAAATTTTAGTTTATTTATTACTTGTATAGCAAAAGTAAGAAGTGCAGAGATTTGGATGCCCCAATTAGTAGAAGTGAAATTGAGAAAGAAAGCAAGTCAGGATTTAGAGTTAGCTTAGCTTAATTTCAAAAACTATTCATAAAATATGGCACGTTTTACAACACCTAGCAAGGAAAGAACATGAGCGTGTTTAAGCCAGTGAGTTAACAAGTCTCAGCCTTCAGAAGCACAGGAGGGAAAAAGCAGCTACCTGAGGTACGGGCTGACTGAAGACCCATCTGCCGTCTCTCCCAGTCCCGCCAGCACCAGTGGTGCTCCCTGCTATCGGAAGCTGTTTGGCAAGTGGAGTGTGAATGTAGTGATCCAATTGGCACATACCAAGAACAAAAAGAAAACCCGAGGGAAGCGGTATGAATCGGCAACTGGCTTGGAGGTCAAGGGCTGAGCAAGCAGTGGAAAATGAACTGCAGCATCACCCTCTCGGGCAGCCCTTAAGTTCATGGTAAAGCAACAGGACCCTAGTGAGGAAGCCTCCGTAGCTGCCCCAGCTCTATCACTGTTCTCTGTGTGTAGATAAAGTCCCTACGGTTGTAAATATAGTAGCACTGCATTCACAAGTATTTAGGAGGAAGGAAATTGTTAGAGCACAAATAGTAATTTATCAAAATGGCACTATAAAATCCAGGTTTCAATGAATAGATGCTGAAGGACTGTAGCTCATGAAACACCTAACAGCCCTGGCACAGGGAGCCCTAACAAAGAACGCAGCTAAAGAAAACACAGGATGCAGGCTAACGCATTTATCAGCTACTCATGGGATTCAGAAGAATAAAGCACTTCAAATCTCTTCTTTTTAAAACGGAGGGACATCACAGTACAGACCACTCTTTTCTTGCACTCACACATTTTACGGCCCCAGACCTGCAGCTGCTATTCTCTCCATTCAGCCAGACACGTGCTGAACGAAGTCGGTGATCTGGTTTTACACAGGCCTGCGGCTCGCCAGCAACAACTGGAGATTGACTTTAAGAAGCCTGAGGATACACTCTAACAGTGAAAAAAACCCAATCAATTGCCACCATCAGCCCCGGCACTGCCGAATGAAAGAGAAAAAATTAGCACGCAGGAAAAGGCTGAGCACTGGTCAGATCGTCACGACTTTCAGACAGCACCCTTTGCTGTGACTACGTTAGGCTGCTGACCCACACAAGAGGCACAGCTCTGTAGCGGTGACGTTCCCAAGGCCTGAAGGACTTCTGGCTCCATCCTATCCAGTTATTTATTTCATTGAGAATCACACGCTAAAAGCTAAAAGCCTTCCTACTGACTACAGCACAAATTCAAGATTAATTATTTAGACTAGGATTTTTCTTGTGACAAGCATCACACTAACTCAGTGAAAGATCCTTCTTCAAAATAGGTCACTGTGAGGCATAAAATGCCACAATGGAGATCAGGTTTACATAAACGGTGTGTGGATGAATAGGTCCAAGAAGATCAGCAGGCCTAGATGTGCAAAGAAGGAAAGCAGGGTTTATGATCTAGTCTTTTTACAACTAAAGAATAAACTTCCCCTCACCTGACATTACTCTGCATACTAGGGGATTCTCTCTGGTTCACATGTTGTTAAAGTCAGCATCCCAGAAAGATATTTGGTTAATCTTAAACCTCCATGACTAAACATAACCTACTATGACTCTAGTTGTACATACGAAGTGCCAATCATGGTCTTCCAGGGCAGGAATTAGTAAAGAACCTTTGTGAAACCAGCCGGGGCAATCTGCCTCCCATTCCCATGTCTGTTGTTCATGCCTCGGGCTCCTTCTGCTCTGCTACAGCAGCACCTTTTCAAAAGAGATGATGCTTTCTGGGGACTATTGTTAAAGATCCAACAGCAACCTGCTTTTCAAGTCCTGCATTTTAACAGTCATTTGGCCTCACAGATCTCACACTTAACTCTTTCCATTTAGCTGGAAAAGAAATCATTTTCTCCATCATTTTCTAGTCCATTTTTTTATGGACTAGAAGGCCTGGATATTTTTCAGGCCTTCTAGTCCGTCAAAACTTACGCATGGCAAATGAAGATAGGACAGTGGGGAAAGGGGGAAGAGTAATCCAGAGTCAGTCCATTTTTCAGCAGTTTGACTGTCTTGAAGAAAGCAGATATTTTCTTGATCTTCAAGGAAATTCCTGACAGTTGTCTTCAAATTCTCCACAATCCCCTCAACTATATTCTTTCAAATTCTCACTGTGAGGAGGCTTGTCCAGACTTAGAAAAGTCAGCCATATAGGAAAATTAGTTCATCTGACATGAAATATTTGTGTAGTTAGCTTGACAGAAGGAAATTATCTTTAAAAACATGTTAACCATTTACAGTCAACAGCAAGAGGACAATGTCATGTCTAATTGTATGAAAATCTGATTCAGTTGCAGGTTTGCCTTTCAGGAGGAAACACAGGCTGAACGAATATAGCGTTCTGAAAAAAATGCATATAATGGGATATGAGATTTGACAGCACAAAGACTAGAATATTCATGTCTATGCCTAAGAGGTATCCAAAAGCTGAAAACCTGATTAAACCACCAAAAATATGCTGTGCTGGAAATCAGACTGTCCAAATTAGATTCTTATTGAAAATTAATCATCCTAGGCCTATTCATCATCCTCACAGACAACACAAAGAAGGCAGTATGAGAACAATCAAGGCCCTGGTTTGAATCCCAAGCTAGTTACTTTTCAGAAATTGGAATTTCCTATTAGAAATAAGTTCTTAGCACACAGATTCCAATAGATTCTTCTCTGTTAGTGAAGGGGTGATTACTGTAACACCTGACAGATTTCCTTATCTGTAATTCATCTTCCGTTACAGTGACATGTTAGTACGGAATGTTTTAGAAGGTTAAAAAATAAGTGAATATTGAAAATAGGTAAATATGTACTTACTAAGTAAAACTAACTTTTAAGCCCTTGTTAAAAATACCTATCACCATTTCAGTTTATTAAATGACACTAAGGGAACTACCATTTTGTTGGCATTTCCCAATATGAAGCTCAGCCCCAACAAACTTAGGAGCGCAGCTGTCCCGTCAGTTACTGGCTAATTAATGTTAGATTAGCTGCAGTGTTTTCTACCTGGATTTAGGGATGGGGGAAAGCAGGAAAAGCTGACAGCATTTGATTTAGTTATTGATACAAGTGTATGATAAAAGTTCATGATCATGTCTATAGAAGTGAGGAACAGTAAGAATATTTGAGAGAGAAATTGTTTTGAAATGTTGTAGTGCTTTAGGAGGAGGCAGTGAGACTGAAATTCTCAGTGAGTTTGTTCTTTGAGTCGTCATTTTTATTACAGGCAAAAATCTCACAGGTGTTCATTTCTCAGTCCAGCCCTTTGCGACAAAATCCTATACTACAAACAGCACCAAACCATCTTCTCATGTCTAACCTATACATACACCGACACAGAATTTGTGACTTTTGTTAATTAACCATGCCCTAAAGGACCTGAATACTAGTAATAGTGAAGGCGCAGCAACATGAGTTTCAGCATGACACATCTAGAGCTACGTACTTAGCAGCTGCAGCCCATGACAGTACAGCTTTACTTCCAGAAGTACCAGAGATTGCTTAAATCATCTTTTGCTCAGATAAATGTACACGTGGCATTCACATATTCAAGTATATGCCAGTCCCTATAGGGGTATGTCTAACATGCAGGCACTGCCAATGCTGCATTGTACTTGTTTGTGAATAAGCTGAAAATTCAGTCTCGGAGAGCTGACATTTTCGGCAGCATTCGGGTTCCTCGGTTGTAAAGCAAACAAAACCACCTATGAACAAATCAACAACAGAAAAGGCTGGAGAGCTCCTACTGAGAACTCACGAAGCTGCAAGTGAAAAGTGTTCTGAACTATTTATGGTTGACAGTCAATTTGGAATTTTGTATTTTTTTCTCGTTTTGGAGGGGTTACATTACAAACTTGTGTTAAGTAGAACATAAACTCTGACAACATAAAATATAATGTTTGATAACAAGAACTATGCTTTTCTCAAACACAGATGGAAGAACATATGCAAAGGAAACTCCTAGGAGTGTGTTACTGGACATCTGTTATTCTTGGAACAAAAAACGAATCGTTTTCACTCCAGTAACCGTTCAACCAGAGAAAAGTATTTATTTGCAGTGCCACCTGCTGACAGCGTGCGGGTCCGTGCATTTAACCTGATGTACGGACCACATTGCTACGTGCTGCTCAGTTAATCAGTGCTTTGTAACCGAGACAGGCATGATTCCCAAAAGAGCCATCACTAGAACCCCAGTGCACCATTTTGAAAGTTTACTTCCAAGTTATTTGCACTTATCTACTTGTCATTGCTAAATTGATTGGATAATGTACATTCCTTTCACAAACTGGTCTTACATCTAAAGCAATAAGGCTGAAGTACTGTTGGGATTTTATTCATTTTTATTGTTACTAGCAGCGCCATGGCAGTGACCCAGGACACTTTGAAGAGTATATATTAAAAGATGTTCATGGATTTAATTGGATTGTGGATATGGTAATTATCTAAAAAGTCACACACAGTATAGAAGTCTGTTAAAGTCCATACCTTTTTCTCTCACTTTTCCAAGCAGAGGATACTGTAGAATACAAGAATGCACTGGGCGAGTCAGGCAGGGTTAAAACAAACACATACAATATTTTTAAAAATATTTGTAATAACAGAACCAAATACCAACACACAGCATCACTTTTTTTTTCAAACAAGCTGAAAAAGAATGGCTTTTTATTACATTCTGAATATTTAAACAAAGCAACAGTCTGATGAGATGCAAACAAACAATTATTCAGGAAGACGTGAGTATATTTCACAACACACAGTACAAAATGCTCTTTTGAAGGATTTGGATAGAACAGGCCAGATGGACTAAAAAGAATTCAGTGACAATGAACCTGGTGAAGTACCACACTCCACACACTGTACTGGAACCTCCTCAAGCCCTCAGTAGGATATACAGGGAAAGGGCTTACATGGTAGCATGTTTACTTTTCAGACATCTCTTCTGGAATTACAGAGAAGCATAATTGGTTTTAAGTTTATTCTAGAACATAAAAACCAAAAGTGGTTTATCCAGACTATGTCTGATCTCAGGCAAATTGAAAAAGATGTCATCCACAGCACCCAAGTGTGATTTTAAGTACAACAATGACATGGCAACAACATCCAACAAGTTATACCACTCTGAGAGTAAAAGTAATCTACCTCAGCCACAAAGAGGGGAAATTCTTCTGGCAGAATCCAGGATCGAGGATAGAAGTTATACTCAAGAGGAAATAGATCTTGCATTGTTCGCACTGCCCGACTCAGTGTAATTTTACGTACCATCTCTGTCATTCCTGGGAAAAGAACAGACAGTGTCTAAAAGTGATGAAAAATGCACACTGAAGTCTCAACCTAAAGGTAAATTGTTATATCACTCACCCTACTGGTAAGGCACTCTAGTAATTGCTTTCAATAAAGCTGAAAACCTTTTAAAATTTAAAATCTGACAAAATATTTGTAGCGTTCTCCTGCCATATTTCATATAGTATGTATTACTGTATCATATTAGAAAAAAATTAATTATCAAAAATACAACTCAGAATAATAAAGGGAAAGCTTTAGTCAAATAGTAACTACTGTCTTTGCCGTAACCCAAAATTATTGCCCTAGCCTGCTACCATTCCAGGAATAGGTAAAAATGGCATTTAAATATAATCAACCACTCTGCATTTACTTTGCATTCATTTAACTACATCAGAAAGAACAGGTTATTTTGCGAGCAGCCAAACTTTGCTGCTTTCCTGAAGCTTTGAATCTCATGCTTGGATCATGCCATGTCCAGATCTGTGTGAGCTCCGGTAAAGGCTTTTTCCCAAGGTCGGGGCATTCAGGGTTACTCTCGTGTTGTTTATACACTTTTAGATATTACAGCTTAATAAGGTTCATGCTGCAGCTTCTTTCTCAGCAAGAACATCATCTGTGGTCTTCTCGCCTACATGGTCAGCAAATTTCCACAAAACTTACAGGAACTCAGTAGCCTGGGACTGCAAACCTCTATCGAGTGCAGTTGATTTTGGCGACAGGGAACACACACACACTTGCTGAAGTCCTATTTCCATCGGGAACATGACTAAAAAGCTATTTTTATGTAAAAGTTTCTAAGTCTTCTAAGTCTTTCTAAGTCTTCCAACCCTTTCACGTTCTTTGAATCTCTCACAAGTGACCAAGAAAAGCATCAAGATCCCTTCTTTAAGAGAAAGGATTTAGTAAAACCCAGCAACAAGTTAGCACAACGTTCCTGGAAATGAGGTCTGGTTCTGAAGGGCCCTGGTTTTGATTACTGTGCAGGCCACTTGCTTACAACATAGAAGCCAGAATAGAAAGAGGGTAACATTCATCTAAGACAGATTTAAACCACCAGAAAACTACACCATCCGATACTTGAGTGTGAACTTCCCACAGACAGGAGAAAGTCAAGGTAAATAAAGCATGAAGTTCGATATCTGAGGGTTCTTATTCTCACAGCATACTAACAGCAGCAATAAATCTGAAGTAAAGGGCTTATCTAAGTCAATACCTAAGCTCTTAGCTCTTATTTAGAGAGATCTCAACAGGGATTAAATGAGAAAAAAGGGAGCTTAAAGTAGAAGAGCCATCATAAGATGAGGGCTGACATGAACTCTTCAATATTAAAAAATCCATTTGAGGAACTCTGCTTTGAGCTTCTCCCTGGGATAGGCCAGAGTACAAAACAAAACAGATTCTTTCCACTTTGAGTCAAGACCAAATCCAAAGATACAGCACTGCTATCAATGCTAGATAACAGACAATAATTGCATACTTCACTTAAATTACAGCCTAACACTCTTATTTTTCCTAAATTCATACATGCAAAGTATTCTTTTCATCAACAACACTTTCTCTCCAGAACAAATGTCAGTTCAGAAATTGTTCAAGACACCCATTCTGATATTCTTACCCCCTACGCAGAAATCACCTACCAACACCAGTAATATGCTAAAAATACTATCAGCTGATTAGGCAGATAATTCACATTTAAAAACAGTAAAACACAGAAACAGTTAAAATAATCATGTTTTTAAAGCATTTGTTTAAACTAGAAGCAGAGGTAAGGTACCTGGAAACTTGTTGACTTGACCTGAGAATATATCGTTATCATGAAATGATACCCCATGCCAATAGATATCGCACGGCAAGCGTCTGCCAAAAGGAAACTGGAAGAGAGACAGGAGACAAGTTTTGAAGCAAACTGGCAATACCCATTCATTCCTTACTTTTCTAAATGCTCACATTAAGCATAAACCACTCAAGAACAGTCTTCTGACTGTCAAAAGAAACCACGCTCTACATTTTGGTTGCAAAACTACGACTATCTTGGTCAGTTCAAGACTCTATAAAGTTCAAGACATTAACAAACTGTGAAAGGTTCTAGAAACTAAAACCAAATGACCAAGAGGCGTGATCTGTAACTGAGAAACTCCGAGCTTGTTATCAAGCACAATTAAGGCATGGCTTATTTGTAATTTAAAATACTATTACAAGGAATAAAATTTCATTAAGAAGCACTTAATTCCAGCACGTGAAGGCACAGCACTAGCAAGCGCTACAGCTGGGAAGTAAAACTCTGACAATGTTTTGAGTTGGGTTTTTTTTCCTCCCCGGTTATGGGGTGGTAAGCAACCATCAAGGGAATAAAGCATTAGAGGTCATGGAAGAATTGTCATTACTGGCAGTTACTAAATCAACTCCTATTCTCAAAGAGATCACCATTTAACGCCGAGAGTCTCGCGGCTTATATTTGTGCTCCCCTTCTGCAGCTTGGTAACCCAAATCCCTTTCCCAGATTGCACCCGTGCCCGCGGTGGCCCTTCACCCCCGACCACGTGGCATCTCCACGTGCTCCCAGTCCAGCGTGAGCAGGAAACAATTCTACTGCCTAGGGCTTTATTTCAGGGAATACACGTAGTTAATAATATTGTTGTAAATTAATAGTAAGTTGTAACTGCAAAGCACTTTCTGAGCAAGCTGATTTACATTGCTGTCCAAGCTGCAATAAATTTAAAATGGATATTCAAAGCAAGATATTTAAGTGAAATAACTATATTATTCATTTTTATATATTCAGTTACATGTATTAATTTATACAGTATGAATTCCTTTCTGGTACTAATAGCCTGTAATTAAAAGAAAAGCTTAGAGTTTAATTAATCATTTGTTGAGCATATATATTTCAACTATTAAGGACTAAGGCAATTACTTCAACAATATTAAGTACTCCAACAACTTAAGAGCTTCTTTTCCCATTCACACAAGATTTCACTATAAATTGGAAAACTGTATAGTTTGTTTTCTGTTATCAAGAAGATCAACCTTTTTTCAAGCAGTCTGAAGAGCTCTGAAACAGCACTGCCAATTACTGATAGGAACAGTTTCTAATAGTAGTAAAGTGGTTTTAAAAAAAAAAGCTACCAGCAGTAAGAACAAAAGCCCCATGAATTAGCAGTATCGAGAATCCAAAGTAAAAAAATTACTAAATTAAAAATCAAACATTTGTAATCGATGTTATATAATAATGAAGAATTAGTTTTGTGTAAAAAAAGGTACTCTTCCACACTTGTTCTCTCAGGCACAGTCCCATTTAACAACCCAAATAACCATTTTATCTGCAACTCCACACAGATGCCTTTTAAATACCATATGGAATACATTCACAGGAATCTCTTCTATTATTAGGCTACATCTTTTCCAAATAAATACGCTATATTTCTGACCACAGCATTTTTAGGACACATTTGTATTAAATATCTACCACCCTCATCACCCAACGACTTCAGTACCATTTACTTATTGAAAGAACTGCAGTGTTTTGCAGAAACTACTTGTTCTTCACTCCAAATGTAATTTTTCTGGCTTTAAAATGTTTCTTTAAGCATGGATTTTTTTTTTTTAATGTGACAGAAAAAAGAATCACATAAAGCTTTTGAGTGAATTACTTTATTTGCTACTTTAATTAAAATTTCAGTTTCCTCAGTAAATAGCCTTGAAAAATGAATTTAAAATGCTAATTGAGCAATGCATCCTTTCTCCGTTTCCCTACTCATAAGGATGAGATATCAAATTTAACAGAGCCAGTGATTCTTCACTTATTTCATTATTATTCAGCCTGCAAAATCTGTTTTTGTACAAGTGAAAATTAATTCTGTTAGGCTCTGGAAGACAATCAGTGGCCTTAACCTCTCTCCACAGGTATACCCAGAATACAGATGCAGTACTAGGTCTCAGAGCGCCCTTCCCACTAAAACCTGAACCATTTATTTATTTATTAAATGAAATAGAAATGAAAGGAACAAAATTTGCATTTATATAACACCTTTCATCTGCAGAGGATATCAAAGCACTTTACAAACACTGCACAGAAATCATTTCCCAACAGATGAAGAGTGAGCACCTCTGGACTGGAAAACGGAAGCACTGCAGCCCCGCATCAGCGATTCAGATAGCACCAGAACTTCCCTACTCCTGACAAATCAAGATTATTTGGGTTTATCCAACGATGGGATCAAACTCACCTCCTGAATGAGCTGGGAAGGATTCTTATCGTCTGCACTCTACTTTAACAGAATAGTGTTTGGAAAGGAACATACAACTTTGATAATTTGGCTCCCTCTGGCAGTGCCAGGAAGACATAAATTAATCTTACTGTGGTAGAAGAGGCCTTTCCGCCACCTCCCCAGCTCCTGGTGCAGGGGACTAGCTAAAAAGAAAGGTGGATGCTTGAAGCACTCCTCTGTTCTCAGAGTAACGTCGGTCTACGACTACCTGGTCTCAGCCGGAACAGCCTCAGGTGTGCCGTCACTGATGCCAAAGCCAAGGTGCTCACAGCCTGGGACCCGGGGGTGCTCACAGCCTGGGACCCGGGGGTGCTCACAGCCTGGGACCCGGGGGTGCTCACAGCCTGGGGGGGACGGGGGCCGTAAGCACGACTGGAGCTGTCCTTGCTGCTGCGCCCACCCTGCACAGGGAAGCCGCGAGTCTGGTCCTAGGATCCGTCACTGCAAACAACTTTCAGGTTGCAAGCGATTCACTAACTCTTTGGAGAATTTATTTAAAATCTTTTTTATTCAGAGTTGGGGGGCATTTGTCAGAACAAAAAAAAAAACCCCAAAAAACAGGAGCCACAAAGCGAATAGCGTTGTTTTCACAACTTTGACACAATTAATAATCCATCGCAGTAAAATTGGTCTGACAGGTCATTTCTACCTTTTGATTGGAAGCCAATAATTTAAATTGTCTCATGGGTCACATCAGCCTGTTCTATCATGCTTAATGACAAGTTAAATGACTCTTGTCTTCTAGTCAGCTTTTCCCAGCGTAAAATTTCGAACTATTTCTACGCCTCCATGCAGCTACTGAACAGCGAGACAAATGAAACGCTTAATGCTGGGATATTTGATGCCCAAGACATCCGCTTCTTCCATTTTCCTAGTAATTGAAAGCTAGCTGAAGAAATAATTTATTAAGTGATGAATAAACTCAGGATGCAAGCTCAATTTGTGCCCATTATTTCATTTGGCATAGCATGTTCATTTAAAGAATCTGACACACTAAATCAGATAGTCCAATCTAGTGATGGGAGTAATTGCTTCACTGGCATGCACGTTAAAATTCTGCAATGCTTTTTAAAAGGTCCACCCTGGTGTGTTACCCAGACAGGGCTATCATGGTTGATAATTTAATTTACTCAAAATTCCCACAGCTGAAAAAAAAAAAGGAGCTTTTTCTGTCTTTTGCTTCTGATAACAGAATCTCAATCGTCAAATTGCTCTCTCTTGAACTCTTTCACCTCTTCCTCATGTATCAGTGCCATAGGATAAACTGCTCACCAGTATTAGCCACGTTCAGAGTATTATTCCTTTTTTTTTTTGTCTTACAGTGGCATTTACCATATGTTAATTTACTAAAATGAACTACTACCATGTGGACAACTCTGTAATCACACAGCGCATTATGTCATACTTCTACAAATTATCAGGGAGCATATTGCAATAATAGATTATTACTGAAACAAAGCTCTTCCAGCAAGTCAGGGTAACTACAGCAAGGAGATTTCAGAATGTACAACTTCAAACAAACCAACCAAAACAAAAGCCTATATGACACTGCAATAATGCTATCCATTAGATAGAAAAAGTTACCGATAAAAAGGAGCCCACTTTAAAAAGCCTAGTATCATGTCTCCCACCTAACAAAATACTCAAGCCAACACATCCATCAACAAACAGAGAGAACAGAAACAAAACAAAAGCAGCAACGGGAAAAAACATAAAAGAAGTGGTGAGGGAGAAGAAGGATCAAATATACTAAATCAAAGGCCAAGATGCAATCACCTTGAAAAGTATTATACAAGGGATGGCAGTAGAATACCAGCCCCTGAAACATTTGTATTTAAAATATACGCATTTCATTACTACTACTAAGATTTTTTTCTCATTATTTTTATGGAACCTACAAGAAACGATATACATGTTCCCTCTGCTGGTCCTGCTGTAACAGTGAAACTATTTCCAAGGCTCTTTGGCCATCAATGAGAGTTGTTTGAACAAATACTTCAGTGCTATTTTGCTAAACATTTGAAAAGGAGAGCTTTCAAAATTATATGCACTTGAATAAAAGAGTTTTCCTTGGATTGCTCTTCTTTAATGTTTAGTTTTCTTTTCAAATCTAGGTAAGATCTTGCCTACTGATTCCCTGTGTCTAGGGAAGTCTGCTAGCTTGAAGTCAACAGTTTGTCTTGCTCCCGTCCTAGAAGACTTTAATCTTCTTATTTTCCCCAATGTGAACAGTACTAGTTAAGAGTCATAACTAATATTGGTTCCCCTTTCATTACTCTTTCCACCTTCAGGGGCGGTGGGAAGAAGGAAAAAAACCAAACTGATTTGACACATATACATTGATAAGAGAAAATACTTTCTTAACAAAACATAATGTTACATTCATACATATTAACCTCTTATTATAATAAAGCTGAAAAACTTACAGAAATACATTACAGTGATTTGCTTACAAGGAATGAATTATTAGCCACCTAGATGGTATGGTCAAATAGCACAAAATTTCATATTTGGTCTCTTCTTTATTAAGAGTATGAAGTGGCCAGAAGGGGAAGCAACAGACTAAATGAAAAATATTGACTGAACTAACAGATAGAGGAGAAAGAATATTGAGGGAGACAGTAAACAAAGAAAGATGAAGTAAAGCCAAAAGCGATTGCTGTTGTGGGATGCAGAGCAGGAAGGAGAATGCTGATAATGCAGTGCAGATATTCAAGAAGGGAACAAGAGCATGTGAAACAAGTCAATTTGTAGGACAGAATACCAAGTGCAGAGAATCCAAGAGATAAGATATGCAAACCAATTAAACCTCAGGAAACAGAAAAAACAAAATTAACCAGTAAGTATGGCTCATTACCAACATAATCTGTGAGGCTAACTTAAATCTGTAATTCAGAAACACTCACTGGACTGGCACCAGGCACTCTGAACATAAAACTTAGCCATAAGAACAAAGAAATTAAGTGTGAAGTCTCCCTTGCTCTGTATGTCACGGAGTAAAACACGGAGCAAGGCTGCTGACAGACACTCCACAGGTGCACGGAGGGGTAAAAGAAGTAAGCGTAAGAGGTTTTAATTTCACACCTCTCATATTTCTTTACTATTTTGCCATAAGAGCAGGAGTTGAGGACTGAAACTTTTGCGCAATGAGATTTTGAAATTCTCCCATTGGATTTCAGTAACAAAAATCTTGAAATAAAATTTTATGAAGACAGAGAATGAGAAGGCATTACTCTTCCTAGCAAGGAGCATATACATCTTCATAATACTAGGTGTTTAGGACATTATGAATAAACACAGGTAACATTTACTGCCACTCAATCCTCCAGAAAAGAAATTTGTAGCATTTAACTCTGAGGTTAGGAACAACACAGAATATACTGTCTACCCCAAGTCTGTACAAATTTTGTTAAAAAAAAAATCAGGTGCACAGAAATATTAGTATCTTGTGAGCAGGCATCCCAAAGGCAGCTTTGTAAAGTGGAGCGTGTGCCAGAGATCATGCTGCTGCACCCCAGCTCTGCACACGAAGAAACAGTTTACCCTCAGGTTTTATCCTTCCACTTTATGTCCCCTCCAGCTTCCCTCTTCCAAATGGATTACAAGTCCCCTTTTTCTTACAGAAGTCCTTCAAAAAGCTCCTAGAAGCCAGCTCAACTTCTATAAAGCCATTTATGAAGTCATTATGGAAAGAAAATCTTTAGAGTTTGAGAACAATTTAGCATCTATAATAAGATACATATCAGAAATCTCTTCAGGATTTAAATAAGGAGCTCCAAAGCATCAGTTTTGTGCCAGCTCCCGTATTGTCATGACTCCTGTTCAGCACAGACGGCCAGACACTGAACTCCTCACACAGCACAGAGAAAACATATGACTCGAACTGTAGGGGGGAAAAAAAAAAGCCGTACCTTCTCTACATACAATAATTTAGAAGGCTAAAGCCTGTAACGTATGCTTTATAGGTGGTTTAATATTATTTCATTCATACACAATGCTCTTTGACATGCCTTCAGGATAATCTGTGATGCAGACGCGTTGCCACCGGATCAGACAGCTGATCTATCAGGTCACACTTTTTTGTCCGCTGCCACGAGCCTTATTTCACATACCCATACTATGAGGGAAGGGCGAAAGGAAAGAAATGTAAATTGACACAACACGGCAAACATTTCTACACGGGGGTAGGCTTCTTTCTCGCCCTTTCCCGTGATCGCTTTAAGCTTTGAGGCGTAATATCCGATTACCCCTATTCTGGCTTGCATAACCGGTGATGGCAGTCTTGGTCACGAAGCGGATCAGCCTCCAGACTTGACATCTAATTGGAAATAACCCCAGCGTCGAGACGGCCCCAGCCGGGCCGAGCCCCCGGCTACAGGAGCCTGCTTTGGCGCTGGTGCAGGGAGGCAGCGGGGGGACGTGGAGGGGGGAGGGAGGCACGCTTTGCCGGGGCAGGTCCGAGGCGCGGGAGGGGAGCTCTCCCCAGCACGGCCGGCAGAGCAGCGGCAGCAGCGGAGGGCAAGGCCGGGGCCCGGCCGGAGCCGGGGAGGGGGAAGGCGGCGCCGGGCAGAGCCCCAGCGGCCTCCTGAGGGCCGGGCTGAGGGGCCGCGGGCCGGGCGGGCGCTCACCTCCCTCCAGCGGAGCTGCCGCAGGCTGATCTTCAGCGCCTCCAGCGAGGTCTTGGCCTTGGAGCTGTCCACCGTGACGCGGGGCCGCCGGCCGGCGCGGGCCCCCTCCTCCCCTCCGCGCCGGCCCGGGGCCCGCCGCCCCCTGCCCCGCACCGCCCGCCCGGGCGGGCCCTGCGGGCCGGCACCGCGCCGGCACCGCTCCCGGCCGGCCGCGGCGGGCTGGGCGCCCTGCGGCGCCGCGGCGGGGAGGGCCGGGGACCCCGGCGGCTCCTCCGCCTCCCGGGCCGGGGCGCAGCCCTGCGGCGGGGCCCCGGCCGGCTCCATCCCGCGCCGCGCTGCCTCGGCCCGGCCGCCGCCCCCGCTCCCCGCCCGTTGCCATGAGAGCGGAGCGGCGGACGGGCCGCGCCAGGGGCCAATCGCCGTCAGGCGGCGACCCCGCTCGCTCCGCCCCGCCGGCAATGACGCGCTGCGGCCGCCTCGGCCATTTTGGGAGCGGGCAGGGCCGCCGGCCTCTTCCGGGGAGGCCATTTCGGGAAGGCGCGGGGCGGGGCCGCCATCTTGGAAGCGGGCGGCGCCGGGCGGGAAATCAGCCCCGTCGGTGGCGGCCGCGGCGGTCAGCGCCTCAGGCCGGTCGGGCGGCTCTGGCCGCGCCTGGCAGCCGTTGCCTTTGCTGCCGAACCCCCAGCCCGCGTGTCTGAGAAATTAAATCTATTCCTTACGGCGCGGTGGAGCGATTTTCACGTGAGGGAAGGAGGGCCCGGTGCCGTTACTCCGAAACAAAGCCCTGCTTCGGACCAGCACCATGGATCAGCTCTTGAGTTTCCTCACCCTCGTCCAGTAACGGCCAACTTGCTGTCCTGGACTAATGTCCCCTGTATGGTGTGATTAGTTTCTGTGTTTTCTTAAATTACTTTTAATTAAAAGCTGCCTGGAAAGCCCATGCCAGGGCGTGCGGCTGGTGGAGCGGCCTGGGCCTCTCGCTCCAAGGGGGGAGCGTGGGCCATGTTGGCTGAAGGGCCCTTGGGCCCGGCGCTCTGGGTGTGCTGGAAACGGCTCCCAGGACGCATGTTTCCACGGTCTAGTTAGTGTTGCAGTTTCATACTTTCCATATATTTCATAAATACCATGGTGCTAGAGTCACTTCCGTCTCTGGATTTTAAACACGCTCCTGCATTGCCCGAGTGAGTCGAACACACAGCAAGAAAATAGGAAAACTGGTTTTACAATGTCAGTAACGCAATGAATAGTCTTACCAGCAGTTACATGAATCCCTCACAATGTTAGTTAACAGGTGATGAACTTGAGAACACGTGAGTGAACCTGCCGATGTCCGAAGGGTAGCAAAAGTAAGTGATTTAGGGAATTTAGAAAGCACAGAGGAGCGTGGGCAGGCGGTGGCGCTGCACCCTGGGAAATCCGGCCTGGCTGCAAAGGATTCCAGGTTTTAGATGCAAGACTTGGGAAGGGAAAGGAAAAAAAAAAGCAGGAATAATCAGGATTCTGTGTGAAGGAGCCATCACTATAGTCATGCTCCTGATACAAAGCAGGACTGAAAACAGGACATCAGAAGAAACCATTTAAATGAAAGCAAAATTTAAATAAATGCAGCAAAAAGTTGGGACTTGCAGTCAGCTGCGAGTCAAAAAAAAAATAAGGTTGTGTCAAGACTAAGCTCCTGACTATGGAACTCCTCAGACCAGGAGGAGACATGAATGTGCCTTTCACCCTGCTAGATCACGTTTTAGGAACATCTAGATTAATCTAATTCTCACCTCACAAGCTCCCTGGTGTTTTATAGAAACCAAGACGTGGGACACAATGTGCCATTAACTGTGATTCCGTACACTTGGACCCTTTTCCACAAGTCAGCAGTAGTTTATAAAGAAGAAAGTTTAATCACCGAGATACTGTCTTAATTCAAGAGCAAACTAAAGCTTCACCTGCAATCCTAACGCTACCCATATTTTTTCAGTGCATCACCTATCTTCTGCCATTTACCTTTGCAGGCAATGAAGAAACTAACTAATTAATTAATTACAGCACTGTGTCTTACACTGTGAAGCGACCGGGAAGGCTGAGGTCATGTAGCTCGCTCTTGGTTGCTCTCAGGTTGCTATTAAATGATGTGCATTTTTTTTTTTTAAATAGCTGTGACAGTTCTTAATTAAAAACTTGGGAGGGCCTGTAACCTTGGCAAGGCTGATCTGCCCAGGCATCCTTTCTGTGTCCATCACTGAAGAGCACATCCTGGCTGTCTCACCCACCACCACCAGATGTTGGTGTCTGCCAACTGGAGTGTGATTTAAAATCGTGACCTGACTCCGACTGTCTCTTATTTTACTGCCAGGCCCCCGGATGAACATTTTTTAACATATATTAGAGATTTATCCTCACCAATGTCAGCAGTGCTGAAGGAAAGCCAGGGAAATAGTTAAGATGGGCCAAGGCATTAAGAGGCTTTGGAGCATGGGAAGTACCAAACAAAATGATTGTAAAGGAGAAACATTTTTTTATCTAATTATTACATATCCATATTTCTTACAGGCTAATAATGTACTAGTTTCTTTACCAAAGAAGCTGTAATACATCGGATACCTGGTTTGCACTGTATTGTGTGGATAAAACCTTCATTTCATGTTGAGATAAATAGAGATGGTCTGTAGCGTGCAGCATGAAGTGCGGCTGTACACGGTATTCAGGTACTGCAAAGTAGGGGAGTAAAGTATAGGTTGAGTAGTAATAAGGTAGCAAGGTAATGCAGAAGGAGAGTGTATCCTGCTGAATACTGCAAGCTGGATGTAGTAGCAGGAGAGAAAATAGAGGAAACTTTAGATCACCTGTCCCCTGTGAGGAGAGGGGAAATTGAAAGTTACTGGATGCTCTTAAACACAAGCTTATTTCCCGAGACCCTTGCTCAGGGGGAGTTGTTGATGAGAACAAATTGTTACTATCTTGTGATACCAAGGGAACAAGAATGTGTATTCTGTCTAGGAGAACTGTACATCTGTTAGACTGTGCTGGGAAAACTGTCAATTTTTTTTCTGAATCATCTTCCAGTGCCACGGTGACGATGGTAGTTGTAGGCAGGACAGAACAAAGTGTGCTCTCCTACACAGGAGGGAATTTGTCAGAGTATGGGTATGCACGTACATTTATCGGCACAGTATCACACACCTTCAAGAGATATTTCAATTCCAAACTCACAGTATTTTGGCCTTGTAAGAGCCCTGACCTGACTCCTAATGTAACGTCCATGTAGTTTTATTAGTTAAATTCAGGATATCAAATATAACAGATACTAATCTAATTTTATGGGAACGGGGAAGGATATTGTTTGATTTTACAGTATTTTACTCATCTCTTAGGCCAACACCTTCACTCTCATTTACCCTAAATCATAACTTACTGGGTCATTATACCATGACATGGTTAACCTGATGCTTGTGTGTGCAAATACACGCCTTCCCATGAGGTGCACAGGTAACCGTCGGATCAAAGGATGAGGCTGGTAATAAAGCGATTTTACAGAAGCAGACCACGGATGGGTAACGTACTGGAATATCACTCCAGAGATCGGCCTGTTTCCCTGAAATGTGCTAGCAGATACTCTGCGTGTATTTGCAGGAATATTCTCACTGAAAACCTAATTCTAAGAATTACACTTTCCCAGACAGTAAACTGAACAGTATGGGTTTCACACCATGATAATGCGCGGATCCAAGCAACTCCTACTGAAGGTGAACTGTACTGCCAACTCGTGGTGCACAGAACTGATGAGTCAGACATGCAAACACATCAAGCTTATGAGTTTTATAAGTAACATTTTTCTTAAATAATAGATTTGATGACTTCTAGTAAGCCTTTTGGTTACCGGATCAAAATTTCAAGCTTTTATCTAGCATCATAAGGACAATAGATGTATTCTTTTCTATATTTTTCTTTTTTAAAGATAGCCAAGACAAGGAAAACGTTCAGTAGCATGTAATTTGCAGAAAGAACATACAACCTTTTTTAAATATCACATAAAACTGTCCTCCTGCCAGTGGCAAAATAAGAACTATTTGCAGAAATACTTTAATGTACCATTTTAAAAAAGAACATGTTCCTCAAGCTATTATAAAAAAAGTTACTCATTAAGAACTATCCATCCATGTCTGAAATTAGTAGTTCCTTCTGCAATGACGGTGGGTATCTTTTGTCAGTTGTACTTTTACAAACAAGAAGAAAGCAATGCTTTATACAATGAAAAGTCAGAAGAAAACATATCTAGTAAACAGACTCCACTTGGAAAATGTCAGTGGTGTTAGGCTTCAGACTGGGTTTAAGTCTGTATACACCAACCTATGCTTCCAATGTTTATGTTAGACCACTGAAGATTTGTGGTTGACCTACATATGCAAACAAAACATTTGCTGCATACTTTGGGGTGGAGGAATTTACATGATAGAAGATGATGAAAATATGCATAATTGTGGATGACATTTTTCATGCCCGAGTCCCGCTGCACAGAACTTTGGAATTGGCCATGCATGAAAGAGGCTTGCAATTCTAGCGGGCAGATTGCCTGGCCACGCTGCTAAGTTGAACCTTCGAGACATTAAGCTTCTGTTTCTTCTTGAGCAACACAAATCTGGTATAATCATCTAACCGAGCAGACGCTGTACTTGCAGAGGACACGTATGACACTGACCGAGGGGGCTGAAACAATGACAGTTCCACGTGTCACGTCTGAGGTCATATCATTGGGCAGCTTCAGAGACGCACTTAAAGATTTTGCTTGCGAGTTTTCTCTGTTTACTTCAAATCCCCAACACAACACAGAGGGTAACATCACAGTTTCAGCCAACAGTACCTAATTTATCTACTCTTGCCTCCATATTTCATCACACAGCAGCATTTATAGGCCATGGTTGGTGCCCCCAGGCTTGCCTGGTTAAACAAAGGTTTTAGTTTATCACCTAGTGATCATGAGTGATAGCTATCTGATGTAAAGCAAACAAGAGGAACTGCAGGTCAAAACACACTTCTGAACTACTTCATCCACCTTTATTTTGCTAATTTACCTATACAGGAACGTTCAGATTTGGCAATGGTTGGCATTTCTGATTTGTTCCCATTTTTTTTCTATTAAACTGAAGCTCAAGATCAATTCATTTAAATGAAGGTTGGGCAGTTACATAGTGGGGAATATAAATCTTTACCTCCCATTGCTTCCAGATCTTTTTTTTCACTAGGGGAGAGCACAGCTTCCTAGAACAACAGAGGGAAAACCACATACATAACCCTCTGACCTTGCAGTAGCTTTGTATGACAACGCTTCATGGAGAACTCCTGACATGATGTTCCCCTTAAGTCTGCGTCTTAACTTTTGATCGCTGACTGTCTTACGATATCAAGTAAAGCCAACAGGTTTTGCTGTGCAGTAATACTGCTTCATTTTGCTTCCTTGAGTAAAGAAAGCAGTTGTAAGGGGAGTTGAATATGTCTGAAATTTTGGAAACCCAACTGCAGTACACAATTTTTTGCCTCTGCTAGCAGAGCACGTTATTCCCATAATGTGTTGTCCTCCCCTTCCCCCACATCAGCTCATCCTGCTCTGTAGGAGGAAGGGACAGAAGCCAGTTGTTGGTATTATGCATAAAAACAACTCCCAAACTCTTAAATGACTATTATATATAACCAAGATAAAATGCAAACTCTTTGAAATTAGTGAAAGGTTTTATTGCTTTGATGCACACCCCAGATGATTCACCTGTATTCATCTTTCTGTCCTATAAAGCCATCAGTAACTCAGTGAAGTCCCTTTGGTCTTAATTGATGAAACTTTATGGCACTAACTGCTGGTTCTCAGTAACTGTGAATTGGGCATACTTTGCTTCATTCTGCCACTTTGCTAAACGCATACAGACAAATGCTGCTTTCAAGCAAATATACATGTCCTGAAGAATGGCAAGCGAATTCAGCTGCTAAATCTCAGAGGGATGTCCACGGTCACACTGCGAGTCTGCAGGCAGGATAGTACACCAGAGACTTCACTCTAAAAGTTGCACCAGCACAAATAAGTATTAATAACGTTGATAAAGTCGCATGACAAAACCAGATCTGCTAAGATAGTAAGCATGCACAGATCTCTCAGATCTCACAAGTACGATGTGGAAGTGATTTCCTGTAACGGAGGTTTTGTCTGCCATTACTGGATGTCTGTCTGGTTGTTCTTGCTATGTCACATGTTATTTATCATTTAAAACCTTTGCAGCTCTGCTGTGCAGAAATAAGTGCTTAAAATGATTAGCAGAAGGGAGGAAAATTCCTTGGCATCGAGACATGGTCTCCTTTGGAAGGCATGCAGTGCCTCTGCAACTCCTTTATCCGAGTCAGAAAGGTGGGTTTGGAAGAAGCCTGACAGGATCAGACTGGAGCAACAGCTACCTTCCCTGCAAACCAACTGACGAAACGATTAAAGAACACCCCGCATATCATACCCACTACCTGATTTACACCACAGTCGAGGTCCCTTCGAGCAATGAAGCTATATAGGAAGAAGGATTGCCATGCAGAGTAAATGTCAATGCAGACAGAAACGTGCATCCATGTGAGGGAAAGAGAAGGGAAGAAATCTTGGTAGCCTGCGCCTGAAAAAGAAAGCTGATATAAACCTGTTCTCTGCATAAAACACTTGAAGCTACGAGCCAAGAAGCTGTCTTTGGTGCTTCACTCCTACTGTGTTCAGAGAAATGGGACTTTCTATGTGTGCTTTGCACATCAAAGGAATAACCAGCTCAGTACCTCCATCTGATGCAAACACCCACTATGAAGTTTGGCTAACCGTTCGCATCAAGAAGGGGTAATGCTAGCAGGGGTTTGTTTCTGCGAAATCCGTGATGATGTACTGTGTCACTGTTTAAATCTACATATGTGCCCAGTTTTATTATCCAGAAGAAAAGGCATACGGCTTTCTTACTTCCAATGGAGTCAAAGAATTTTCTTTGCCCAAAAAACAAACTAGAAAGTTAACAGCTTTTTAAGCTTAGCAGCCTTCAAACTCAATTCTCAGACACAGATCCAAACCATTAACCTTAGGAGAGCTAAGGCCTACAAAAAGTTCACAGAAGTTAATGAACACAAAATATTAAACACCTCCATTCAATTGTGATCTAACACAGTCTGGCACTGCAAGCTTTATTAAATCACAGTTGCCTTATTTTTCTCAGGATTCCCAGGAGATGTTTCTTTCCCCCCACCCAAAGGATTTTATAATCTGTGGGATACTGGAGAGCACCAGAATGGAAATAAAAAGACCATTCTCGTTATTTCATCCTGCCCTTTCTATCAGATTAAAGAAATGTAACTATCCCAAGCGAAATCCATATGCTCCCACTTATATAGGAATGCTCTTGTGGCAATAGGAGGGTAATGAGGAGGAACTTTGAGCAGCTCAGCACCAAGACAGGTTCCTGCATGCCTCAGTTAAAACACAGTATTGCAGAATCAATGTAGAGACTCACCAGTAGTGGCTGTGTTAGGTTTTTTTTCCCTTACTAGTTGAGCTTTGCTGGCGTTAGCATCAAAGGAAGCATGAGCATAGGCTGACTGGGTGGCATCTCCTCTGTGGGCTTAGGAGAACCAAGGGCCTTAATCTTGCTCAATCAGTCCAAGGACATTTGCACACAAAATCTAGGTTATTCATTCAGGTCAGCAGATATTTTTTAAATCAAGATTCATACAAGATAAGAAAAGTGCCGTGCAGCGTTCTAAGTACACACTAGACAACAGCATAAAGACCACACAAAAAAATCAGCAACAAAGAACTAAACTGATGAATGTGCAGGTGAGATGTGTATCTAGAGTAGCGCATTGGACGGAAACCAATTTATGTATTTACATACCTGAAACAAAACCCATTTTGAGTTATGCTGTATAAAAGAGGGATTAGCATAAACATGTGAATATTTAAATGAGAGGGTAATGCAATGTTTATAGCTTGGAATAAAAAAAAAAAAAAAAAAAGAAGCCTGTCTGGAAACAGAAGAACTTAGCACAGGAGGCTGACCACAGAACCCATCCCAGCACAAGTGGCTGAGCAAGCTGCTAATACCACAAAATACTTGAACATGTAGGGTCACAGTCAGTGAACCAATATTAATTCTTTGAGCTTTTTCTCCCTTTCTTAATTGCAAGTTTCTGGATTTTTGGCTCTTGCCCATCTCCTACTGACTTACAAGTACTCGGAGATGCCAAGAAACTCAGGATGATTACGCTCCCAAGATGGAGACACGGAGTTGTGCGCTGTCCGCCCGTGGCCAAAATTTTCTCTCTTGCTAACATGAAAGCGACATAAAAGGTGGTGTCCAACAATGTTCAAGCATCCAGCTGGGGAGTTATGTGTATAACAAAAAGTTATAACTGATCACTCAAAAATTAATTCTGGGGAACCCAGATGAGGTCAGTTGGAGCACATATAAGCCTCTGCCCCTCGGATTCTATACAAGTCACATTTCTGATCATTCCTGAAAATGGCAAAGAGCGCGGCTGTACTAACAGTCAGAAGACAAGTCTTGGTTCTTGCCATTACGGCTGTGCATGTGCCTCTGCACCCATCCCTTACCCGTGCTGGTGCCGGCTGAGAGCTCAGGCACGTCAGGCAACCCAGAGCCGCATCTGCAAGGGCTCACCTGCGTGCCGGTGGTGATGAGACGAAGCTGGAAGGAAAGAACACCCTGAGTGCACAGGTACAGCGGTAACACCCCGTGCCCACAGCAAAAATCCTGACAGCATATCAAGTCAGCCAGTGGCCACCAACTGCGCGACAGGCTTCTGACGGAGGGCACGCACTAACAGAGCTGTAAGTCACGTTAACGTTGGGCATACGTAACGGTGTTAGCCTACCATTCTTGTGCAGGAGCTGCAGTGAGATCCTAGATCATTGTCTTTTTAGACTTTCTAACACAGGAAATGGAGCAGGTGCTGCTGACACGATACAGCGTGACTTACGCTATCCAAAAAAGCAAACAATTCGATTAAGACGAGACTCCATCCGTAACCCCTGCCGTGAGGCGCACAGGGCTGCGGCTCACAGCCAAGGCAACACCACCCGCTCCGAGGCGTGCTCAGGACAATTCCTCGCCATACGCTTACAGCTGCGAACCGGGGTTTGCTATTTTTGTGCCCTCGGAGGTTGTGACGTAGAATAGAATCGTTTAGGTTGGAAAAGACCTTTAAGATCATCAAGTCCAACCATTAACGTGGTGGTTGTTCCTGTGTATTAAAAAGGCACCATCAGGCCAGGACAGCCCCAGACACGCAAAAAGACAAAACCTCCGTAGGCCAAACAAGATGCTTCAGGTGTTTAGCGTCAAGCCTACAGAGAAGACTTCGCAAGGTGACACCTCCCTTCCAGATCCACGGAGCTCCGCTCCTTCCAGAGGGACCGAGCACGGCACTGCCAGCGGCCGGCAACCCAGGCCAGCTCTCACGGGCTGCCCAAGCCAGTGCTGAACCCGGGACTGCTGCAGCCGGGACTGCTGTAACCAGGACAGCTGCAACCGGGACTGCTGAACCTGGGACTGCTGCAACCGGGACAGCTGCAACCTGGGACAGCTGCAACCTGGGACAGCTGCAACCTGGGACTGCTGCAACCTGGGACCGCTGCAACCTGGGACCGCTGCAACCTGGGACCGCTGCAACCGGGACAGCTGCAACCGGGACCGCTGCAACCTGGGACTGCTGCAACCGGGGCTACCGAGCCGCAGGCGCCGCAAGGCCCGCAGCCCCGGCGGCGGCTCGGGGTGGCTGCTCCCTTCGGCAGCCGAGCTCATGTCGGCCGGTGCGGGAAAGCCCCGCGCTGCTGCAGCCGGGCACGGCTCCGCTCAGGCGGCGCCTTCCTTCCCCGCAGCGCCCGGGCCGCGGCTGCCGGCGGGGCCGGCCGAGGCGGGGCAGGGCGGGCTCCCGCCGCCCCCCGCATCACATGAGGGAACTTCGGGCCAATGGCGCCGCGGCGGGGGCCGGGGCCCCGCTCGCACCCGCGGCCGCTCGTTCAAAACGCGGCCGGGCTCGGGCGCCGGCAGCCCGCGACCCCCGCACCCCCCCCGCTCCGCGCCGGGGCTCCGCGGGGCCGGGCGCTGGCGGCGGGGATGCCCGGCGGGGCCGCGGCCTGAGGCGGCCGCCCGCCCGCCGCCATGCCGGTGAGGAACCGGTACAACCTGGTGGACGATGGCTGCGACTCCCGCGTCCCGCTGCACAACGAGGAGGCCTTCCAGCACGGCATCCACTTCCAGGCCAAGGTGAGCCCCGGCCGCGCTCCCCCCGCCCCGGGGCCGCCGCTTCCCCCCCGCCGCCTGTCAGAGCCCCTCGCCCCTTCCAGGCTCCGGCGGTGGCGGAGGCCGAGGCCCCCCCGGGCCGGCTCCCCCGCAGCGCTGGGCCCTCTTGGGCCTCGCCTGTTGCAGACCAGCCCTGGGCACGGCGGGCCGGCCGGCTGCCAGCGCTGGGGCATGTGCTGGCCACGGGGCCAGTGGCCCCGCGGGCTCGAGGCCGGGGCTCGCCGTGCCCCCCGCCACTCCTGCCCGCGGTGTTTTTCATTTCGGAAAGTGCCCCTAACCCACGCGACTGCGCGCAACCTGAGGAAGCCTAAAGAAAACACCGACAAATTATGAAAGCCTTGCATGTAATATCACGATCAAACAGGTTCTTGCTCTTTCCCCAGTATTTTTTTGCAGCTGTTTAATCTCTAGAAGCCGCCTCGCGCGCTTCATTTGAGAGCTGATCTGGAAAGACCCCTCTTGACAGCGCAGTGGGCACTGCCGGTGCCAGGTGCATGTGCACGTCCTTGCCCGATCCGATGCCTCTCCCGTCCCCCATCGGGCAGGACCCCGATCCTGCCACGCTGAGGGAACAGCTCCGTCTTCCCCTGGAAACCAGCAGACTGTTAACGTGCTGCTTAAAACCATATTAGTGCCTTACTCCGTCTGACCTGTTCCCTGCTTGAAAAGCTGGGCAAGCAAGGTCTTCGTTTAAACGCATGCAGTCTTCAGTTATCAGAAAGAAATACCGATACTGTCAGAAATTTCATCTTGATCATAAAGAACAGCCTGGCAGCGCAGCATCACTCTCGGAAAGTGACTCCATTGGAATTGATATTCTGTAGACAGCGTGGGGAATGGGCTTATAATTCAGCTGACAAGAAGAATTGCATTTTGCTGGAGCAACTCTAGGGTTCCCTTCCCCTCCTTGCAGGTGGCCTAACACAGATTAGAAATGGAATTCACGCCTGCTGTCTCCTGAGCTGTAAAGAAGGGACATATCTATTCAAATAAAGCTTTGAAATGGGGATTTTGTGCATTTTGGTTTTCATGCTAAAAGATCTGTAAGATTTAAGCAGGAGATAGGATGGATCTGAATAGACAGTTAATCACATATTTTAAAAATCTCTCTCTTCCTTAGGGGAGAAAAAACAATTAATCTTTGATTTCTTTTTTAAATTAACATTTGCTGTGCCGCAGCCCGTGCTGAGAAGAAAAATCCTCGGTTTGATTTTTAAAAGATGTGAGGCAACTGTACCTTTAACCGAGTGGAAATGGGCTGCTTCCGATTGACAGCTTCAGGCACCCAGAGCTATTCAGAGAGTGGGTAACACACTGTTAAGATGTGTGGGTCTGAGATGGGGTTTGCATTACCTTAGTAACACGCTTGCTGGGTTCTGCGCTGAAGTCTGTCTCTTCCAATTAGGACGACGCTCATTGCAGGCACATCAGTCAGCTGCAACTCTGGCAATGACAGGGCTGTAAGTGGCTGCCAGGTGTCTCGCACCAGGCAATCTTACTGACCACATTTAGTCTCTAATCTCCACATACCAAACTGTCTTACTTGCCCTATAATCTTCAGGGACAAACTTCAGGAGGTCAATACCGGGAGCTGCTTGTGGAAAGGCGTCTGTTTGCGCAGAGCTTCGTGAGCTGGCAGGGCTCGGCACGAGTACCCAAACTCTGCAGCAAGGCCAAAGCAGGGAATTTGGGAGAATCTCTTCTGGCTCAGCAGTCACCAGCTCTCCTCCTGCCCCCCCACCTATTAATTTAATCTTTGGTAGCGCGGCCTGTTCCCCACTGCAGCTCTGTTGCTTATAGACAAAAGGACAGCTGGCTGCGCTGAATCGATCTGGACTACCTGTGACTGTACTGACAGCCACCGCGGAGCCGGGAAGGAGATGCCTGCAAACCAAAGAGACCGCAGATCTGGAGCGATACGGCTGTGCCCTTGCCACAGGGGCGGAGGGAAATCCTGGCTCTGTCACTCCCTTCCCCGCTGCCCTCAAGCTCTCGTGGTCTGAGCGGTTTGCCGCTCCTGTGGTTTACACCAAAGGCTATAGCTGAACTTACTGCTCTTAAAAATGCTCTTTTGCCAAGCCATTTTCAGAAGCATCAGAAAAGCCAGATGACCTTTCAGATTGCTTGCGGTGCTTATTTCAAGGCAGATGAAAGAGCCGTAAATACTGAGCCAGGAGAACTCATCTCTGAAAGCCCTATTAAGTAGAAGTTTTTTCAAGATAAAACCCAAGCTGTAAGCGTAACAGCAGAGAAATAAAACCAGAACTATGTCAGTAACACTGATAGCTATGCGGCTGTTCTTGGGGAAGTATTTTGTCTCTGTTGATATGTATATTACCACCGTGAATTTTGCAGGAGCCTCCTGACTAGCTGCCCCCTCTCCTCCCCACAGCGGAACAACCAAAAAAACCAAAAACACCCCCACAACTTCAAACCACATGCTCAAGACACAATTCATGAACCAAACGCTCTTGAAAGCGTGACTAAGCTTTGTGAACTGCCCACTGCCCCCCGCTACCCTGCCTGTGACAGCCGTGTGGGGACAGGCGAGGGAGCGCACAGACCCCGCTGGGAACCCACCAGCGCCAAATCCGGCACCCTGCCCTCGGCTGCCGGAATCACAGCCGCAGGACCGCACCTGGCACCAGCCCGTGCTGGCAGGACACTGGCATTTCTCATCGGGCCGCTCACCCTCTCACTCCGATGGCATTTTTCTTGCCCTCGCCAACATGCCCTTGATGTGCAAGTCTTTCCTCAGAGCTGTGAGCAACACCGCTTTGCAACATTAATGGCCTTTTGCTCCACGCACGAGGTGGCTGTCCAGGACACGGCACGTTTTCCTCATTCCTAAGGCTGAGCTGGCAGCTTTGCACCTTCCCTGGCACTCCTTCTGTGCATCTGTGCCATCGCAGGTACCCGGGGCCGCAGCAGCAGCTACACAACCAGAGTCTGCTTTGGCACACCAGCGTTACAACCCAGCGTAAGGGGAGAGTACAGGCAGCGCAGGGAACAGCACACAGGAGGGAAAAACTGTCTGCCTGCAGGTCTTCCCTGACAACCTGCGTAGCGTCAGCCGCATACTGACACTGCATGCGAGAGAACGCTTGCCGAAAGCTGCGTGTGTGTTGAAGTGGTAGAGGCGGAGGTGCTGGGAAGCTGCCATCTGCCCACGTCCCAGCCCCTGAGCGAGCGAGCAGCGCTGCAAGGATGATGCTTACGCTTAAAACGCAGACACCCAATGCCAAGGGCAGCCTCTGTCACGGCTCAGCCAGGCAGCTCCTTTAGGAGTGCAGGTCCCATGAGCATAGTTAAAAACAGCTGGTGTAGGACGCAGATTTGAGCGAGTTTAGCAGGATTCTGCAGACAGCTGAGCTGGTCCAACCAAGCAGGGACAGAGGGAGGATAGTCCGGACTGAAAAGTTAGGCCAGAATCATGAGCCTTTCCCAGGAAAGCTAGTTGCTGCACGTCCTGGCAACTTTCCAACTCTTATGTGCTTTTAGCTACGAGTCTTTTAAAAGCAGGTGTAGTGACGAATGACAAAGGATGGACAGTCCCATTTTCAGACCCACGAGATCGTGACTTGATTAGCAACAGACGCTGCTCTGCAAAGCACTGGTAAAGGCGCATCCAGAATCTGAATGAGGTCAGAGGCTCACACCCAACATTAGAAATCCATGAAATTCTCCCTGACTTTGATACTATTATCCACAACAGATATTCCTATCGTGTCCTGGGTCAAGAGAGCCTAAGCAGGGACTAAATTAACGAGAGATGCCGTTTGTTTTGAAGAAGCCTACACCATTAACTTGTACATTACTTTACAGACATCTCACTGTTCTGTCTTTCAGTACATCGGTAGCTTGGACGTACCCAGGCCCAACAGCCGCGTGGAGATTGTGGCAGCCATGAGAAGGATTCGGGTAAGTTCAAAAGAGCTGAACCCCACATGGACTAAAAGGTTACATTCACTGGAGTGACTTGGTTGCAGTGCGCTGTTCTGCATTCCCCCCCCCCCCCATCGGGGGCTCAAATCTCAGCACAATCATGATTGTGACAAGCTTCTCCAGAAATTCCCAAGGCATATCAGGAGAGACCCATCCCCTGCTATTTGCAAAGGGATCAGTTAGCAAAACCCAGACATAAAGCCCTGGTCTCTGCTGAGCAGGTATGGGGATTCTGCTTGAACCTAAGAGATTTATTTAGCCTGTTCGGGGTTTTGTGTGTGTGAAAAATGAGATGTACACAATCTGCTCCACAAAAGCACTCGAATTCATTGACAGTTCCACATATATTATGTTGTTATATATTGAAATATCAGTGGCCTGGCAGATATTGTGGATGTAAATCCCATCAGACTACACTTTGTGGACTCTGCTGCTCATGGAATAATTTGCTGCTTTCCCCCATCCTCCGATACAGTTTTACAGTTCCTGTTTCTCATCAATAAGTCTGCGCTCTTCCTCCTCTAGTCCTTTATTCTTCAGAACAGCCTGTGAATGGTCACCAGATTTAGCTACGATTAGCAGGGTGGCTAGCTTACATCTGCTTCATGTATAACCAGTTCAAGTGTGTCTACCCCAAAAGGCGGTGCAGCTGTTGTGCCTGGCTGAAGTTTTGCAGGGATCTTAATTCCGAGGCTGCTCATGTGTCTCACATCAGCTGAAGCAGGTTTGAGAATCTTCCATTTAAAGCTTTGAAGGGATTATCCTATTCCCCTCCCTCCCCCCCCACAGTGTTTAACCATCTAATTTTCATTTAGAATATCACTTTTTAAACTTAGCCTGTGACTGGCTGGGGAGCTGATTTATTCATCTCCAGCCAAGCTCAGAAATGACATTCCCCTGCCTTTGCCGGCTCAGACTATTAGCACAGCTCTTGCTCAGAACACAGTGCAGCAGCAGTCTAAATTGCCTGGTTATTTATGGAACAGGTGAACATCTATAGGAAGGAAAGGCAATAGGTGAGGACTACCGGGGCAGTTTAGATGCTGGTGTAACTACTGGTAATTTTTGATCTGACTCAATATTTAGCATCAGATTTGACACTGCACTTCTGCTGATCCTTGACTGGATAACACCCTTGCAAGAAAAAGCAGGCAGTATTTTCATATCAGTTTCTAGGAAGTGTTGCATTCTGGTTTCACACCTGCTATCGCCACGATGGCATCTAGCTTGGAGTCTTGGCAGTGCAATAGCATGCTCAAGTGCTACATGAAGCATATAAGAAGCCACTCTGCATTCATGGATGCCATCAGTTAATCTTATCACACAATATTTTTAAAGCAGGCATCCTGTATTCTATACTGGGTTTTTAATCTTGGAAGCCCTTTCCAAAAAGGGAGGGCTTCCCTTTTCATGTGCGTATTGTACAGCAGGATCTTATTCAGACACTTCCTGGCTGCTGAGCGGAAGATGCTCCTCTATTGAAGATAGTTAATTGGCACTGATCCTTAATTAGAGCATAAAGAATGAACTGGGAGGTCTTTGAAGAGAATTCTAGCGCATAGAGTACACAACCTAGGAACTGAGGGAAGATGAGGGTTATTTATGTAGCATTCATTTGCATGCAGAGGCCTTGTCTGTACTAGAGTTTTTTCCCATGGACTCTCAGCAGCACCAGTTGCAACTGGGAGGAAGCACTGGAAGGAGCTATTGGTGGAAACTAGTATTTTGCTACCATCTAATTGTGAGCAGTAGTGCCCGTTTGCACTGCAAGAGCAAGGAAGGTCCTGCAGCCCTGCGAAGTACTGGCAGGGGACGTTGTGCTGAAGCTTTCATCCTTTGTGCACTCCTGTGTTCCACTGGAATTCTCTGCTGGAGCGGAAGAAAAAAGTCGCCTAGTACAAGCCCCAGCGCAACATTTCCTATGCTGCTCTCTATGCCCTGCGACATGGGAGGAGGCAGCGTGAGCCATCGCTGGAGCAGTCGGTGACAGAGCCAGCCCAAAGCACAGGCAGGCTGTTACTCATTGCTTCTGCCACTCCAGAAGGGGACCAGGGAAGAGGATGAGGAGTCACAGCCCTGTATTTTTCCAGGCTCTGCCAGAGCTGGTTACTCTAGTTATTCATTAGTAAATTGATACAAGCTCTGAAACTGCCTTCCTACCACTACGTCTGATTCTGGTCTCCGGTGCTGTGATTAAAAGTACTTGCCCCAGGGAAAAAAAGCCTTAGGCTACCCAGGACTCAAAGTTGTCCTTAGAGTGTGGGGAGAGGGAGGGTGGTAAGAAAAGTAGCAGCTCCAGTTGCTGAGTCTACTCCTTGGCATCTTACTGTCCTGTGTTTTGTACTGGCTTCTTTTGCCAGTTGCATATGAATTATGCCAGGGAACCTGGGAGGAGTCCAGTGGTATTCTCCACGCATTAGCAGAGCGGTCTGCTTGCAGGCTTCAGGACGTGTGGATTGCCCAGGCTATGGGGACATTACTCCCAGGGAGCCTCAAATGACATGTTTGAACATTAGTCTGCTGAAATCACGATCTGCTCTTTTGCAGTAGGTATTTAAGATGCGCTGTGATAGTAAAGCTTAAATCCATATTCCTGACTGAATGGATGCTTGTAGAATTGCCAGCAATACTCCATTAGTCACACATTAGATTCCCATTTCATAACAGACGGCAAAACCTTGTCTCATCATGTTCTATGCTTCTACTGGAGGGAATGCAAATGCAATAGGTAGCAGAGGGAAGCTGCTGTTCTTAGCTTCCCATTATGCAGAGCTAGACAACTTTAAGTTTGCTAATCCTCGCAGTGGATTATTAGCTGCATACAGCTACCATGTTATTATATGATCATCAGAGTTCAAACTAATCCCTCTACCTCCTCTTGCCCTGGCAGGGGAGGTGATGAAATTAGTTTGCTACTTGAATAAGTACACTGTGCTCTGACAGGCACGTCGAGTTGCCATTCATGGGAGTCCAATTCATTGCGCAGCTCCAAGCACCCAGCGCAGGCGGGCATTCCTCCACCTCCCAGGGAGAAGTGGCATGCCGCATCTGCTGTCTCCCGCTGCCCGAGGCCATCCAGGTCTGGGTGTCTGGCAGCACCCGCTCAAGCTCCTATGTTCAGAGTCAGCGTTCTGGTGGAGCTGGCTTTGTGCTGAAGTGGATTCATCTGCAGCTATTTGAGCCTTCTCAGCACTCTAGGGAGCTTATGTACAGTACAAGATTTTTCTTCCTGCAGAAGTCAAGTGGCAGCTAATGTGAAGAATGTGAGAGTCCTTCTCCAGGGCCCAAATAGCTCCCCAATTCAGCAGGGTCACTCTTTCCCTAGACAAACTACTCCTGGCTGCCTGTTAGTGAACAACTAAATAGCCAAGTTCTCCCCTTAGCCAGGTGAAGGCTCTCACTGAGGTGACAAGGAAAGATGTTGTGGAGCCCACACAACAGTGAAGCAGTAACAGGAAAGCTTTTCTAAAGATGCTTATGGGTACAGGCCTAGGGGTAAAGATGAGTTTTGGAAAACACAAAACATTTGTTTGAAGCTCCTGAGGTTGCTTGGGAAACTTTGCCCTGGGAGACCAGGGAATGGATGGCTTCATGTGAAGGGTTAACATCACAACATGTCCTGCATCCCCAGCTTCCACAGAGCTAACACTGACCAGAGGAGCAGCAGTCAGCTGGTTACCCTCCTAGACCAACGCTACCCTCAGTCCAGCACTTCACAGCCAGGCAAGCAGCGCTCGTGAAATGCTGCTATTTTGCGTGGCGAGTTGTACAAGGACATGGTAGGCATAAGTGTCAAAGCCTGTCATCCCTACAGACAGCCTGCTGCCAGCAAGTCCCCAAGTCACTCCATTCAATTGCCCTGATTCTGTGCCTTAAGTTTCCCTGGAATTTGCACTTAAGATTCTATGAAGCCTAGAAATTTCAGGTCTGTTTGGAAGGTCTAGCTTGGATCTAAGCAGGTATTAATGCTCAGAAAGGAGCCAGATGTTGGATTATTCGATCATTTCATAAGGGAACAACCAACTGGTGCTGTGCCCATCCAAGCACCAGGATGAACAAACAGGAGGCAGGCATCCAGACCAGTATGTTTCTTCTGTTACCTACACATTTCTTGGGCTTAATTTAATTGAGAAGTCTTCTTCCCCAGAGGCCAGTGTGCCAGAGAAGCAGAAACATTTATAAATCTTGACACAGGCTACATCAGAAATGCCCGAGTTCTCCTTGGCATGAGAACTGGGTTCTGACTTCAGCCTCCCTCTTATCCTGATCATTCTTCCTGCATCCATGCTCTTAAGCAGAGCCTCAATGCTTTGCAATTTCTCCACACTAGTGAGGAAGTGCCACACTGTAAGTCATATTGACTGCCAAATGTCAGTTGGTAGTGTTGAAGTGTGACGTGACATCAGTTTAAATCAGGATGAATAAAAGTTACAATCCTACAGTGCAACCTTGTGAAGCAGAGGCGGCAGGGACAGCCGCACAGAACCTGCCGCTCCTGCGCCCCAGCAGCTCCCAGTCTGATAGCTGGGCTGGCTTCATACAGCAGCTTGCACTTAAAGCCGTGCCAGGCTGTAAATTGCAATGGTTCAGGAGCAAATCTGGATGTCATTTGTCTGCTCTTGCTACAGAAGGAGAGGAACCAAGTAGACAGCTGGCAGAGGGCAGGGTGACTGCCTTCAGCCATCTCAGTTTAACTTATCACTGTGTGGCAGACTTCAGAGGTAGAGATGTTTAATAGACTTGTTCATGAGATTCTTTAAGAACACAGTTCCTTCAGTTTTCCCAGGCAGACAATCTTCTTCACACAGAAGAGAAGTTCACCAAGATAACCGCTGCACAGATTCCTCTGATTTATTCTGCCTATAAGCCCTTCCTGAGTTATTATGCTTGGAGCTAAGTTTTCCTGCCAGCTTCATGTTAATCTGAGCTGGAGTTGTGATCAGTACTAAAAAAAGATAGAAGCTGAACTCCCAGCTGCTGGGTTTCTTGGTTAGTCTTTGCAGCCTCTCCCACTGTAATGAAGTTATTTGGTCTGCTGCAGCTGAAGCACGGACTCAGATGTGGAAGTGCAAACTGCTGGAGCACTTGCCCTGGTGCAGACCTCTGTGTGCCAGGATCTATTGTTGTTGGATGGGAATTTGTTCTGCTGCAGTTCCTGGAGGGCTCTTCCTTTCAGCCTCTTTGGAAGAGCATCCAAATGTTCAGCTAATGACAGCCCTGGGTTGTGAAAGAAAACAATCCTAGCATCTTAAAATATTTCAGCAGTCTTCTTCAGACTGCTGGTGTGGACCTTTCTTTAGTTCTCAGAATGCCATGCACCTTCCTTTCTTTTACAGGAGGGTGCAAGAAAAGCAGATGACAGTTCTTAGACATGGTTAGAGTGTAAAACACAAACACCTCGTGTCTGCTCTAAACTGCTAGCACACCCTGAGCCAGTTACAGACACAGCTGACAGTGCACAGTGGTGGTGGGGAAATGCTCTATGTTGGTTACCAAGTCCCATTTACTAGATGCTTTGCAGACAGGAGAGCTGGGCCATGTCAGTTCACCCAAGGCCTTTAAATAAATATTATTATCACATGAGGAACAGTACTGTAGATGATAGTCCCACGCTGCAGTCATGGGTCCAATCAACATTTATACTGACAAGCAGACCTTATGGGAAGATAAGAGGAGGACTTGAGAGAGACAAGCTTCCCCAAGCCTGTACATTTCTCTTCCTCCTGCTCTCCCATACCAAAAGGGCAATGTATTTACCCCAAAGTATGCTCCAAGAGAGCATCTTTTTCTAGGATACCTTCCCTGCTTCTCTGGAGAACCATGCAAGGGTTGCTTACACTGATAGGTATTAAACAGAGCCTGTAGCCTCCAGGAAAGAGCAGCGGTTTTAGGTATCCAAACCAAGTATATATGAGCACGTACAAACTTGCTGCGATACCTTTTGCAGAAAGTCTGGTGTCAATTTTGGCTCTTCTCCAAAGCAGAGGAGGCTCATGCAGCTTCACACAGGCAGTACATGATCAGTCAGTCCTTCTCAGCACAGCCTACAAGTCTACCACAAAAAATCCTGAGGAACTCACACTAGTGACTTGGAAGATTTACAGGTGATCATGGATGGCTTTGTGTCCTCTGCCTACTCTCTGGATCTTTCTGTACTTCTGTCTGCTTGTCCAGCAGCCCACACACCTTTGCCTGCTGTCAGTCAACAAGGCTACAGGCACAGAGAAGAACAGTTGCTCAGACAAGCAGGCTAAGAAAGCCGAGATTGGCAGGAGGGCATCAAGAGCAGAGGGGATGACTTGGCTCAAGGCATCCTTGCCATTCGGCCCTGCTCTTCCCCAGGCAGCTGGTGCCCGGGCAGGGCTGCATCCCGTTACCCAACCCACCTGCTGGACTGCTCAGTTCCAGGCACTATGGTCTCAGAAACACCAGTAACTCCCAGGGTCCCATCCACGACAGGCATCTGAGGCAGTTTAAGGTTTCTACCAGACAAGATTAAGCTAATTGGTTTTACCTTTCCAGGCCCTAGCAAAATACAGCAAGTGTTTTCAGGATGGTAATTAAGTGTTAATTGCAGCTAAGTTTAGCCCTAATGCCTCATTAGTTTGTTTTCCTCTATTTGTTGCAGCTATAGCAGAGTCTCCTGCACAGGGATGGGGATCAGGCTGGGCTTCCCGAGAGACAGAGGAGTCCTGCAGCATGCTCCGAGGGCCCTACGTGAGCCATGCCAGGAAGCTTCTTACCTCCTCCTACACAAGAGGAGGAGATCTGCATGTGGAGATAGAGGCCCTTAGACTTGAACGCTCTAATTCCTATCCAGGCAGCAGCTCCGCAGGGGTCTCTGGTGCACCCAGACACACACATTAGCCCATTTTCATGATACAGTGGATTTTGCATCCCTTCCTATTACTCCTTCACTGGCACCTTCACCACCCCAGCCCCCTTAGCAGGTTCTTTGCCCTCTCCCATGCCAGAGGGCTAGTTAGTGGGGTTAACAAGGGCAGGCAGTACTGCAGCTGCTACTGTTCAGTGCCCTGCGCTACTGAAAAGCATTTTACTGTTCCACACTGCAAACAGCACCTGAGTTTGGTTCCCACAGTCTGTCTGTTGGCCTTCAAGATGATAACAGACCTGACAGAGATGCCACCTTACATTAGGAGATGACAGCCACATTATGGGTCTTACCTTTCTGCAGCACAGGCGCTGCTAGGGTGCTGAGGAAGGAGATGAGCCCTCTGGCAGAAGGTCTGGCAAGAATCCATTTCTCCAGGCAAAATGAGTGGCCTCAGCTTGCAACAGGCAGAGCTGCAGCCTCCCACCCCCTCTCCAGGAAGGGCTTCCTACCCTGCCACTGAGTTTTGTAGCCTCTCCCCTTTCCCAGTGTACCCTGCAGCCCTAATTAGCCAAAACACCCGGTGGGACTGTATCTCCCAGAGGTCCCTTGCCCTGAAGGCCCATGGAAGGGGGAAGGCTGGGGTTGGAAGGATGGGTGATGGAGGTGCAGCTCCTTAAGCCTCTCTACATGTGTTCTCTGGTCCATGGTCACCTTGGCAGGCTCAAGTGTGTTTCATGCGTGTGCTGCTTTACTAGCCTTACAGAAAATTTAATTTTCATGAACTAAAGAAATGGCTTTAGAAATGTGGAAGCTGCTTTTCTAGAAGAATTGAGTCTGCCATGCCTCAGACTAACCCAAGCTTGTTTTATCCAGTTTCTGCTCTTTGTATTATCATAACACAAAGGGAAGAAGCTCTTAATGAGATGTTTTTGCGGTGGTGTCATGCACAGTGTTTCTAGGCAGCATTGTGTGGCTATGGTGGAGAACTGACTACACTCTGCTTGTACGTCTCGAGTGGGAGGAGAGGAATAAACACCTTTGAGATTACACGAGAATCCAGCCTTCTGCTCAGTGCTTGGGGATGTCTCACCATGCCATAGAGCCACCCCACTGATTTATAATCTCTTGCAGGCTTCCAGCCTGCTCATCTCCAACCCTAAATCACCTCTGGACTCCTTGCCACAGAATGATGATTAGTTATCTGCCACTTAGCTCCTGAGCGGTGACCGGTCTATCTGTGAATGCGGCCACTGTAACAGAAGACAGCTTGGAGCTTTTTCAGTAGCCACATTATGACCTAGTTTTTTGAGAAGTGACTGGTGATTGTAGATGCTTCAGTCTTTATACCCCGTTCAGAGAGCGTGCTACGTATGATTGATAACAGATGGATGGAGGGATCAGTCAGTGAAATGTGTCATCTCTAAGCAACAGTGACCTTTTAATGCCTTCCTCAGGGTGCTGAAAACTGGATGGCTTCTCCAACAAGGGGGTGGAACTAGTGAGGCATATTAATATTGTTCTGCATAAGAGTCATGAAGGATTGGAGTTTAGTTGAAGGCTAATAAAAGCAGCAGTTAATCAGATAAAAGCTAAATTAAAATGTTAGTACTAAACAGAACGAGACAGAGCTTTTTGTCTGATGCTAAATCTTGGCAATGAGGCAGGTACCTTTTAATTGTAAAATAAAGTGGCTTTAACAGTATTATTATATTTCTGAAGCGTTTGATTTCACTAGCTAAAATACCAGCATATGAGATCTCTGCAAAGCTTTTATCTAGTTTGAAATAAAGTAGCTTTTTCAACACTTATGTTACTGGTTGTAGAGTATTACAGAGATGAAACATAATGGCTTTCAAATTACATTCTGGTGTAGAACAATCAGCTGTGACTCAAAGCTGTTTCTTTTTTGGTGTCTGAAAAAATGTAATGGAGATGGCAACTGGAGCGGTAGCGAGCACATTGGATTAGCTTGTTAACGAGGAGGTGCCTTAATCTGAGTGACAACTGCGTGGGGAAGGGCAGAGAAGCTGGGGTTGCGTGCCTCTGCTACGCTGGCGGAGCAGAGACCCTCCTTGTGCCGCTGACGTGAGCGCACGTGTTGGTTTCCACCAGAGCAGGTTGACATGTTTCGGGAACAAAATCAGCATGGTCCATGAAAATACACACACTTAAACCTGCCCCATGGGAGAGGCTATCTACATGCAGGGGAAAAAAACACAAAAAACCCGAGCTTGTAGCTATGGTGTAACCTTGTGCTTTGACCTCAGCCTTTCTGGTTCTTAGGTTGAGTGCCTGCACTGGCCACCGGAGGAAGGCTAGACCTAGTGCCTCTGTAGATGCTGTCTTGATTCCTGTCTAGTGCAAGGGCCCTTTGTACTTTATGGATCAGCGTTCTGAGGAGAGGGGACCATGACCGCAAAGCAAAATTCTGCCTAGTAAAATAAGATTAGCTAACAATAGCTTGGTTCTGCGCTTGCTTTCTTCATTCTGCTTTTGCTCTGTACTAAATGAGGCCTGAAGGCAAACAGAATCGGTGCTACTTAACATAATACTTTGACAAGCTACTTCATGTTTTGACCAAATAACTCTATGATAAATCTACAGACTAAAAATCTTGAGTGGGTCCCTGGAGGGAAGGATACTTTGATGAGGGAGCAGGGATTTTTTCAAAGGCATTACAGAATAGTTTTCTTTCTTTCCTGCAGCAGTGATTAGACATTCTCTAAATGGCCTTTCCCTGGGCCAGATGGGTTATTTGGACTAATTGGCAACCGCCTGACTGCTTGCAGGACACCTGAGTCACTTCCCCCTTCCTTCTGTCACTGCTGCTGCAGAGATGCTGCCCTGCAGCGGGTCTGCTGGAGGGGTTGCCCTTGCATTGCAGAGAGCATCCCAGGCCAGGGCCCCAAATCACCCTGCTGCCTGCACAGCCAGGTCCAGCATACCCCCAGGAATCCCACCAAACCCTCTGAGCTCCAGGGGTTACTTTTTAAAAAGAAATCATTTTTGTCATGGGAAGAAGAGCAGTGGGACATGTTAAGACTAGATGCAGTGTGATGGAGGACTAGACATTTACAGCTGCCTCCAGGAGCTTGTAGTTACTCTTCAAGCACACTTTGGTGTCCTTTGGTAGAACTGGGTCCTTTGGTAGAACTGGCCCAAATGCTGGTGTCCACCACCAACACCTGTTGCCTCGCCGAGTGCCCCATACCTACCGCAGAGCCACAGTTCATGAAGCACTAAGGTTCAGTGATCCCGGGCCGTCACAGACCAGTTCAGTCCTGCTGCAGCCTGTGCTCCTGCCGTTAATGATTACAGGGCCTAAACTTCCAGCCTGGGTACATTTTCTTATTTTCATGTTGTTGCCTCCCCGGGGCAATGCTGGTCTCCCATTCATCTTGCTTCCTTGCATCTAAGCCCAGGGCAAGAGAAGCTGTGAGCTGGGTGTATGGAACACTGTTTGTGGTTAATCATTGACCTGTATGCGAGCAGCACAGGACGCATTAATGTCCACAGCTTCACACCTAGCTGCTGACACCACTGCTAGGCCAGGGACATCAGGAACAGCACTGGGGAAAAGCGGAACCGAGCATCAGCCCCGAGGGTGGCTGCCGGTCACTGCGGAGCAGGGGGACACGACAGCATGTCGTAGCTGTACGTGCGGCATGAATAGGGCACACCCAGGTGGGTTCCCACTCTTTGTAGCTGCTTTTGTGGCTGGTTGTAGCAAGTCCTTCATCTTTACTTACCCATCTGTGAAGTAGCTGCATACGCAGCTGAGGACCCTGGCATGCCTCCAGGAGACCTGGGCACGTGCACTGCCCAGCACCGCGAGCCTGCAAACGGCTGACAAACAAATCATCCAGTAGCCTCTTGTCCAAGAGCCTGAAAGCCCAGCCCAGGCTACTTGTACTCCGAGTACAGTTTTGATGACAAGACCTCTGCGACAATAAATACTGATATCATAAAACCTTCTTTATCCATAATTCCCACTATCTAAACCCAGGCTGCTTCTCTCATCATGATTCACTAACCTCAGCAGCTCCCCTGAGGCTAACAAAGTCCTTGAACTGCTTAACATTCTGGAGTTTTAGAAATGACACAATTAGCATTAATTTTTCTTTCTCTTGTAGTAACAGTCTTATTTCCAACTTTGAGAGTAGGATTTTATGGACAGCTTGAGGAGAACCAAGAGACCTTCCATTAGATTTACAGATTGCCACAGAGAAGGGTGACCACGGTCAATTTTATTAGCATTCAATAATTTCTAACCAAGGACCTGTGCTGCTCAGGTCCTCACATCTGGGTAATACCTGGGTGCGACAGACACCTGCCCGGGGACAGCCTGGGCAGAGAGGGGTGAGCTCCCTTCCATCTTCGCTTTTGCTATATTCCAGAAAAGCGCATGATACAATCTTGGGTAGATTTCAAAAGACATTTGTGCCCCCACGTGTGGTTCAGAACAACCAAATTTCCTTCTAAAGTCAATGGGAATTAGGAATTGCATGCTTTAGAAAATCCCTCTTAATAGCTGCATCTAAACATCAGACCTGACTGTGCTGATTTTACTAAGGAGGCAGGATCTTTCAGTACTGCATGCCAGAGCTTTACTAACAGACCTTACACGCACAGCCCCTGCAGTGACTGACCCCCTCCAAGCCCAACGGCCTGTTCCTGGCTGGAATTGCTGTACTCTCCTTGTTCACAGATGCAGACACATCCTTTCTGTGCAGCACTTGGAGGCCGACTATAAGTCACTGGGCTTTCTGTAAGAAATGTTTTCTCAAGTGGAACTGTTGGAGATCGATAGTATTAACAACTACACAGAAAAGTCTCCTTGCCGGGGAATAAGGCAGATTATTTCAGTCTCAGACCAGTACATGGCAAGGCTGCTCATGAACATCGCTGGCATTGAGAAGCAGAAAGGTTCAGCTGCACCCAGGGCTTGAGCTAACAAAGAGCTCTCTGCCGTGAAAGAGAACGAAGCCTGATTGCACCTAGCAAACAAGGCATGAAACCTGGGCTGCACATAGCAGCACGCTAGGCAGCTCAGCATCCCTCCCATTTTCATGCTGGTCTAGTTTGTAATCAAGTGCTATTTCTGAATGCAAATGGAGATCACGTCTGCATTCTAGCTTGAATTCTGCTTGCTCAAAGATAGAGGTGCCAAGTCCAGCTTCCTACCTCTGCTGTAGATACGCGAAGAAAATGCTAATTTCCCTAGTAGGTGGCTAGGAGAAACCACAAGACACGGAGCTGGAGGACAGCACCCAAGATGCATATGGTGTGTGATCGCAAGTTTAGAAGCCAAGAGATGGTCCCTCCCTGCAGCATTTACCAAAAGCAGGTGTTAGTCATGCAGATGTAGCTTCTCCAGATTCTCAACAGCAAACTAAATTCCTCCTCCTCCTTTGGATAAGTATCCGCCCCGGGTGGACACGCTCAGCATCACTCTCCCCCGCATCCTGAAGTCAGAGGCTTTAAGGAGGAGACTGCAGGCACATGGTTTCTCCTGGCTGCAGAGCAGCACGGGCGCTGGAAGCGGAGAACCACAGTAGACCACATCTGGCCCTCTTGGGAGCAGGGGACGGGTTGACTTAGTTACCGGTTTGAACATGTGGGTCTTCTCTCCTCTGCCTTTTACATCTTAACCTCACCTGCTCGGACTGAGCTCGGAGCACTGACGCTTCCTCTCCCCCCCTGCACGCAGAGCACGGCTCGCCCAGCCTGCCTCTGCCTCCAGTTCGCCGTCCTTCGCTTGGACTACCTACACTAAAATAGCAGCACCACATAAATGCGGAGGGAAGCGTTGCATTATTTAAAGGCCTGAAATCCTGGCACCTGCCTTTGTCAGAGCCTCAGCACGGCAGCGGGATTAGGATTTCTCCCTGTCTCTGTGCTGTGCTAGCGTGAGCCCCTGCCAGGGCCCTCCCTAAGCACCCCCGGAACCCCCACCCCACGCACCGCAGCCCCCTCCACCCGCACGGCTGCACCACGGTGGGTCCTGCCGGCTCCCATGGCCATGGACTGCTCGCAGTCTGACCGGGTGCTCTGCTCCCTGAAGAACAACTGTCACGAACGCTCCCGTGAAGAGCCAGAGAACTAAAAATTGACTTTCCGTTTTTATTCTCTCTGCAAACAAGCAATAAACACCAGCTCCCAGAGAGAGAGCAAAGCCATCCTGTAATCACCCCTGTCCCAGCTCCCCCTCCTGCTTCTGTAAGGGCATCGGCTCCTCCTCTCCCTCTCTGCACAGCTTCGCCGTAATACCAGGCAGCAGGCAAGGAGCATCTCCCCTGCTGCGGGGCTCAGCAGCTCGCTGGCATGCCACTGCGTTAGCGGCCTGTCAGGCGCACGGGGAGGGCTGGGAAGGGACCGGCCGTACAATGGGGAGTTTTGGAGTGAGCAGCAGAAATCCTCAGTCACTCCCCGCTCGTGTCTTCGTACAAACAGTGCCTGGTGGCCTGGCCCTGCTGGCTAGGTGCTGGGTAGCTGTCACTTAGCAGGAGACCGGCTGTAACCAGAACAACTGAATGAATGAAGGAGAAAATGAACATCCTTGCTTTGTGGGTGAGAAACTGATGCACAAAACGCTCGGTTACCTTCCCACAGCCACGCAGGGGGTCTGAGGCTTTTTCATGGAGCTCCGAGCCTGCTGCAGAGTCCTGGCACCTGCTCTTCTGAGCTTTGTTGTTTGAACATTGATGAACAAGGCTTAAAAAAATGCAATCTCCTAACTTGCCTCCTGTCCTACATACCAGACTGGAGGGCAACTAGGATATCAAACATCATGCATACAAAACCAGGACCTTCTCTGCAGGGCCTCCTGACGCTGGTGTTTATAGGGGAAATGCAGAATTACTTGAAGGTATCGCAGCATTAATTGCAGTTTCTCTTCTAAGGGTTATTTCAGGTGAATCTGACCTGCTTCTAATGAAATTAGCACTTTTTATCTGCAGTAACCTAGCAGCTCTTTCAGGTAGGGACCATTTTCATGTTCATGTGCACTCAGTGCCTGATACATGAGACTCCGTTGGGGTGGGGTCCCAAGACGCTACTTCATTACTGAAACTAATTAATCATCCAAAGCACTGCAGACAGAAAAGGTAATTTGTTTTCTCCTGCAAAGCGAGTAGAGGTAGGGAGGAAAATAAAACCCAGCTTCCCTGTGAGCTGGGGTTGGCCTGCCCTGGCGAGGCAAGGACTGAAGGGCTGTGTGTGGGAAAGCTCCCTATTAAACCTGGGGACGGCAGGGGGTTCCTGGAAGTGACAGTCACACAATGGTGCTTTTGTCAGAGAGGCACCAAGAGCCAGATGATGTCACCTTGCGCTGGGCTGCGAGGCTGCTTGTGCCTCTCGGGATGGAGCTCAGCAGTGTCTCTTTAACAGGGAGGAGGCAATGAAAAGGCTGCTTTTATCCCACCCTTTCTTAAAAGCAGGCGAAGAAGCTTTGTTCCAGAGCAGTCTGCCTGTTTTCTGAGGTGGAAGAGACTCATTAAAGAGCTGGTGCTGGTCTCCCCACCAGCTCTCACCACCTGCAGGAGCTCTGGTCTCCCCCGTGGGTTAACTCGGAGCACTCTTTGCTCTGCATCCTTTTGACTGGCTCAGAGGAACATCTAAACTCCAGCCATGACCTTTGCCTTCACCACCTCACCTTTAGGTGGAAAAATCGAGCTATCCTTAAAGGCTGCCTGAGACTCCAAAAGTTGGAGACCTCCCACAGACAAGAGCTATTGAAGATGGGGAGAAGGGGGACAGAGAGGAAGGCCTGCATTGACCTGCCCATCTGAATGTTCTGCAGAGCCTTGGAAAGCAGGATTCTCTCAGAAGGCAAAGGAGACCTGGATCAAAGGCAGCTCTTTCCCCGTCTCCCCCTTAGCTGACCCCCCTCCAGCTGCTGCGGCTGGAGGCAGCACCCTCACAGCCCCCTGCCCGCTGGGCCAGGCAGCACCACCGGCCAGCCCACCCAAGCCCCAGCAGCTTCTCTCCCAAACAGAGGGGCAGGAGGAGGCTTTTAAAAGTTTAATGGCCAAAAAGAAGCACAACCCATGGCAACCCCTTCTGTATGGTGATCGCAGTTAGGGCAGCCCTCCTAGAAACCTGTGTTTCTCGGGCCATGCAGTACAGCTGACAGATCGCCATGCAGTACAGCTGACAGATCGCCATGCAGTACAGCTGACAGATCCCAGCCCTCCTGAGCGGCCGGGGATCGGGCAGATCTTTACCTGGTGTCGTGGGTTAGCCCCAGCCAGCAGCTCAGCACCACGCAACCGCTCACTCACTGCCCCTGCCCCGATGGGATGGGGGAGAGAATCGGAGGAGTGAGAGTGAGAAACACTCCTGGGTTGAGATAAGAACAGCTTAATAATTGAAATAAAGTAAAATAGTAATGATAATAATATAATAATGATAATAATAATAATAATATCCAAAGCAAGTGATGCCCAATGCAATTGCTCACCACCCGCCGACCGATACCCAGCCACTTCCCGAGCAGCGATCGCTGCTCCCCGGCCAACCCCCCCAGTTTCTATACTGCCCATGACGCCGTATGGTATGGAATAGCCCTTTGGTCAGTTTGGGTCAACTCTTCTGGCTGTGCCCCCTCCCAGTTCCTTGTGCCCCTGGCAGAGCATGGGAAGCTGAAAAGTCCTTGACTGGCATAAGCAGTACTGAGCAACAACTAAAAACATCAGTGTGTTATCAACATTCTTCTCCTACTAAATCCAAAACACAGCACTGTGCCTGCTACTAGGAAGAAAATTAACTCTATCCCAGCCGAAACCAGGACACCTGGTCTGTGCACCTTGCTGCAGAGGAGCAGGCCTCAGTTCCTACTGATGTAAGCGGGCGTCTGCTTGCATTTCTCCATCCTCACAAAAGGAGCAGTTTACTATTTCTCTGCAAATTCATCTACGCTGTAAATAGGCTCTCAAAGTCGGAGAGAGTGTGGCTCAAGACTACAGGGTGCAACAGAGCTGCTCCGCAGGCGATTGCTGGGTGGCCATGGGGACTGCAGCCGCGCTGGGGATCACGAGTTCGTACACGCCGTGCAGTGGGGATGTGTAATCCTCACCCTGAGTGGGTGCTGGAAGCTCCTGATTTCAGCTCGCTGCTCTGCCTTGACTTGCCAGACAAACTCTTGATGAATAAGCCAGCCTCAGTTTCCCGTGTTGGAACTCTGGCTAGTGTCTGCCCACCTCAGGGAGAAGCCACAGCTTGGCATTCACATCTGCAAAAGAATTTGAAGCGTGGAAGGCTCTGTTCGGGGAAGGTCTTCAGATTAGTCAGCTCCCAGTGTGGCTGGGTTTGAATATTTATGAAAGCAGAAAATTGTCAGGCATGTTTTGCTGAGCTGTACAGCTCCTTTCCTGAAAGGAACATTTTTCCCCAAACGGTGTTTGGAGGCTTGTTTACCTCAGTCTCTCCATGAACCCGCACTCCACCGAGGTGACGGGCAGGAGTCCGGGATGATAGCAGGCAGGGTGTCTGCAAGGGGACGTAGAGGGCACAGGAGCTATTTGGGCTGAAGCAACCCGTCAGTGCTTTCTTTCATACACTTGGAGCCCTAAAGCTGTTGGGAAGGAGTGTCCAGAGAGCCTGGATCCACAGGTTGTTCTCCTGTTACCCACAAACTGCTTGTCTGAGGCTTCCAAAACCCTGGCAGGAGGGCAGCACTTGGTACGGCTTTCTAAGGGATTATTTTTTCCCCTTAGACCCTAAACACTGTTGTGGTTTCACTCACACCCATCACCCCAGAGCATCTCCAAAGCCAAAAGAGGAGTTAGCAGGAGGCAGCCAGGCCAGGCATGCCCAGCATTCCTGGCGTTGCCTCTTCCAGAAACCTCTGTCCCCTAAAGAGCATCCTAAAGGGAGGCAGAAAACACCTGCAACCTGCAGCGAGCTGAAACACAGCCAGAGCCAGGGCTGAGAGGCTTGGGCTGAGCTCGCATGCCCTTTTCCATTTCCAGGCAACCTTCAAGAAGCTGCTTTTGGAGCTGCAGTTGTGAGCTAAGCCAGGAACTGGCTGAACACAGCTGGAGCACCCTCATGCTGGCCGAGGGGTTGTGGGGCACAGGTCCAAGAAGACCTGCGAATTAGACCAGTTAAAATAGTACCCACAACACCAAATGGGAGGCTCCAGAAATGCAAATATTTTCTTAGCTTAACTCACGTTTTTACAGTTTCCTCCACTGCCCTTCATCTCCCCTCAATCTGCAGCATGGCTCAGCTCTAGTTGCAGTCAGGGGCTGACCACCAAGTCTGGGCATTAGTGAGGGGGTTGGCCAGCAGACCCCTCATTGGTGAGGTGCTTGTGCATCTCCTCACGCCAGGGCAGCTGTGCAAGGGGCCACACACTGCCCTGGGCTCAGGGAGCAGCAAGGGTGACTTTGTTCCTTCAGAGAGGAGCCAGAAGCCAACCACAATAACGTGGCTAGCAGGGCAGGGGCCTCACCAGCCAGGGCCCCCATCCCATCATACCTGAGCAAGGTGAGCAGAGCAGACCCCTGGTAGTAGCCAGGCTCAATCAAGAGTCCAGATCATCTGGCAGGTCCGTGCTGATGAGACAGACCCAAGGCCAAGGTGGGAGGTCAGCCTTCAGGTCAGGATCAGCAGGTCCATGGCCAGGCATGGCTGCAGCTGAGCTGGAGACCAACGCTCCTACACTGGAGCTCAAGAAGGGGTAGAAGGCCCAGAGCTGAGCTTAAATAGAGCTCCTGTGCCCATGGGTGTGGTGTGGGTGGAGGCCCCAGGTGAGGCTGGTCAGGACCAGTAACACCTCTTCACAGCTGGCCACTGTGAAGTGGCCAAAGCGAGAAGAGCTGGAGGTGTCAGCGCAGCCCACCGAGAGGTGGTCCCAGCAAGGCAGCTGGGCTTGGTGGGAGCCTTTGGAGCAGGAGGGCTATCCTCCAGCTAGAGCCAAGTGCTGGGACTCCATAATCTTGGAGTCCGACCCTGCCCCTTGGCCAACCTACGAGTACCTCTGCTTCCACTTCCCAGCTCTGAAAGAGCAGTTACCTGCCTGACCAAGCCAGTGCTGGGAAGCAGATGGTTTCATGTACCTTAGATGTGGCTGCTGGGGAGATTCTGAGCTCGTGGACTGGATTTTCCCGTTAACCCTTTCATCACAGTATATGACAAGATGTCTCCAGCTCCTGCACCTGAGCAGCATCTACAGAGCTGCTGCACGTGGGGCACCAGCTCCAGGCCAGCCGCAGCAACCCTATCAATAAATCATCTGTGGCTAGTCTATCCTGTGGTGCTTTTCTTGCCAAGACTAAATCAAAGCTTAGCCTGTAAGCAGGTCTCTGCAGCTCAGGCTGTGGCCAGGGACGTCGGCATTGCCGGGTGGGTTGTGTGGAGACTGAGCCTGTGCTTTAGGTGGGTCCTCGGGAAGGAGCGTACGGAGCTCCCCAGGGAAAGCGTGCTGCACCGGGGACCCTGCTCCTGCTGCCTGCATCTCCCAGGGGTTTATCTGCATGAACCGCCAGGCAGGAAAGGACCAATGCACAGGAGTCCTGGGGAGGAGAGCGTGGTGGGACCTTGTGGTGGGTGATCACCGGGGTCCTGAACCCCATGGACGGTGCTGAGGGGTGAGGGCACGATGCCAGTCACCGGAGGTTGCACTCAGATTAGGAAGGGGACAGAGAGGGTTACACTCAAATGTGCACACTCAGCCCTTGACTGGCCAGCTCCCGCGAGCTGGGGAAGGAGAGAAGGGGATCGCTGGGCCAGCTGAAGCCTGCAGCCACAGGCCCTGACCCGAGGTGCGGCGCAGAAGCGTGCACAGATAGCTGCTCCCCACAAATGAGCTGGAGCCACATCCCGGCACCCCAGCCCCAACTCCCGGGCTGGAGCACAAACCCGCAAACACTGTCCTGCATCGTCGGAGAAGTCGGAGTCCTGCCTGGCTCCGCAGGCAGCAAGCACCGCTGCCAAAGCCCAGAGCTAGGAATAAATAAATCAATCCTGTGTGATGAACTGCGGTCACATTTCGTTGCTGCCCTTCCAGGGACTCCCAGAAACCCAGCGGGGCCGTGATAGCTCCTCGGCCCCCTTCAGCTCGCTGCGTGGGGAGCAGTCTGCGGTATCTACAGAGAATTTGTTGGATGGTGGAAGGAGCTAATTTAAATGAGAAAAAAAGACTTTGGGTATGTTGCCAGCATTCTCCTTGCCTATTGTACTCCCCCTTCGGTTTCTGCTTTCCACTGAACAGTTTTATGTTTCCAAGGATCATAAATTCTCATTTTTCCACTGGGCAGGAGGTGCACTCCTGGACTCCACTGCTTCCTGCATCGCTTTTGTGTCCGTGTTGCCCAGCTACTGCAGCACAGACCCAGACTATGCCCGGCCGCATTCACACCGGCCACGTCCCTGGGAGCGTGCGCCCCGCCGCCGGGCACTGGGAGTTCATAGGATTCAGACAGGCACATGCTTCCCAAGAGGAACAAAGGAAAGGCCATAACCCAGCGGTTGCCAGCCGGAGGCCGGGAGGGAGCAGGCTGCGGCTGACCGGCGAAAACGCCGCTGCCTGGCAGGGCTGTCGCGGGAAGGTGCGACGCGGTGCAGAAGGGGCCGCGGTGACTCGGGGGGGATTGGAGGCTGGACCGCAGCCTGCAGTCCAAAGGGTGTGGGAACTGACGCTGCTTGTTTGTCAGCTCCGAGGCGGCACGCAGCGCTCGGCTAAGCTGCGCTTGCTGGGAGAAGAATTCTGTAGCGTCAGTTCCAAGCGGCAGCACTCCAAGCATCAGTAATTCAAACGGCAGTCGAGATAACGCCGTGTCCTCATACCGCGCGGGTCAGTTTGGTTTGAAACTAATAACATTCCTGAACTTGAAATACTTGGATTCATCATGGCTTTAATTCCTAAAATGGCACGCATATGGCATCGGAGGTTGCATACGGCAGTGGGAGGGAAGGATGCCTCCCACGCAGCCGGGATGCAGCCGTGGGCCAGCCTGGGAGCGGGGACCGGTGGGTCCTGCCGGGGTGATGCTGCCCGGAGCCGGTCTGTCGGGGGGCAGAGCCGAGCAGATTTCCACCTCCTCATTGCCATGCCGCCTGTGTCCGTCTGGCGGGCAAGGTTTGGGAAGGGGCTGGGACCGCTTATTGTTGTGGGGTTGTTTATGGACACATACATCCTGCAGCCTGCCGGGCCGAGGCCGGGGCTGGGGGAGGCTGGGGGCAGGACAGCAGGCTAAGGGCTGGCTGGAAAATTTTACAGCTGCAGGGAGTCGTCCATTTCCAAGCCTGTGGCATCTTCCTTTGGGCACGCAAAGTACTTAGCCAGCAGCGACTGGGAGCACTGACGTACTCCTGTTTCAAAAACCTCGAGAGCCTCCGCCTTGATTTCCCTTAACACAACTTGGGCTGCGCGGTAGCAAACGAGCCATGGCAGGGAGCGTGTCCTGGCTCCGCCGGCTCTCTCGAGTCTGGCCCTTCTGCTCTCTGTTAATGAGGAAGATGCATTTTTTGGAAACAAGCTGCCTCTAAGACTTGCAAACTCTGTCATAAAATAGAGTTTTCATTTGCATAATGAAAGCCCTGATACCTTCAGTAATTAATCACATTAAGAATTGCTTCCTTGAATAACGCTATTCATGCAAGTTGTTCTTAGTGCTGGAAACTGCATATGATTTCCAATGTGCATTAGCCCATCTCTTTCATCAGCAGATGGAAGCTGGTAACTGCATGTGTAATTTATATCTGCTTGGGTGGAATTACCAGATGAAATATGCATTACGCAGCGCCATTAACATTTCTAGTCATACAGTCTTTAGCTCTCGGGTAAGTTAATATTACATGCCAACAGTGTGTGGGACCGTATGAAAGGCAAGGACTCGAATACAGGGATTTAAAAGCAGAAATAGAAAGTATTCCAGGTCAGAGACATCAGAAATAGAATTAATGAAGCTGCTAAATTAAATGAGATGCATCGCCCTTTTCTGACCCTCATTTTTTTTTAGAAAATGTCCCATCTTGTCTCCGTAGCTAAGAAGCTGCCAGGCTTGCCTGCTGAATCACCACCTGTAAGGGCAATTCCAGATCCTTTAACATCCGGAAAGCTTTCCCCCATAGGATAGCACAAGCAGCAAGGGAATAACGACTGAATCTCAGAAGGCAGCAGAGAAGATGAACGCTGCTGTGTGGGTTTGGATTTGTTGGTAACCTTGACAAATTTGGAAAAAAAAAATCACATCAATTCAATAGTAAGAAAAAAAAAATACCGGTGCCTAGACTTTGCTCTCTGACGACAGTGCCAGGTTAGCCGGGGAGCCTCGTGCTCGGGTGTGTGTTGGTTTATGCGTGAGCATTTTCACAGGAGATGGTCTGCTCTCCTGGCGTGTCTTTTTTCCATGTGCTTTTTTGTCCTTATATAAATCACAGTTAATTAAAATACAGATTCCTGCTTGATAGGAAGCAATTAAATGACTGAAGCTGTATCCCATCTGCCTCTTATGTGTAGAGATGGAGAGAGAGTCCAATCCAAGCCGGCGTGGCGTGGGCTCGCGGGGCTTTCGCCCAGCCCTGCTCGCGGGATCACGGTGCTCTCGCCCAGCTGGCGTTGACCACTCTGCAATGCTGAGCCGCCGATCGGGGCCAGGCCATCCTACGGCTCCTGCTGCTGGAGGGTTTTCACCCTTTAGGAAGGATTTTGGGGCCCGATCAGTTCAAACTCTTTTCAGGCCAAGCTAATTCTGCCTGCGGCTGGCACCCTGGCACCCCGGCTGTGGGAAGCGTGCGCTCGCCATTGGCGAGGACGCGGCAGCAGAGCGCGAGCAGCAGCGGCCACGAGCTGCACGGAGCGAGCCGGACCGGCAAACTCATCGTCCTCCTTCCTCGCTGACGATGCTGTGGCAAAGGGCTGCATCCTGAGCAGAGCCTGAGGGTGCTGCCTGCAGATTGCAAGGGTCAAAACTGCTTCAGATGCTGTGTGCGGGGCGTGCGTGTCGCTGGGGCAGGGGAGAAGCTCTGAGCTCTGCTCCCACCCGCCCCGTGTGCCTCTCCAGCCCCGGCTGCAGCAGCACGGCTCCGCAGATCAGCACCGGCCCACGGCAGGGGCAAGGGCAGAGCGTGCCGGGCAGCTCACGCCGGCTGTGCGGCTCTGCTTGGAGCTCCAGTCCCATACCTGTCCCGCAGTCAGGCTGGGGTGGGGTGGGGTGGTAGCTGGCTGAAGTTCCCTGGGTTTGCAGAGACTTGCCATCACTCCTGGCAGCACCCGGAGATGCGCTGCTGCTGCTCCTGATTGTTCCTTTCTGTCCAAGAGAGAAAGAAAAAGCATCTCTGCAAAATCCAGACTTGGACTTTGCTTAAAGCCTTTGAGTAAAGAGCCTTGTTTGAATGTAATTGCACCCCTGTTGCTACAAGGGGAAAATACACTGTATTGCTCTCTCTTTCTTGGAAAGCTCAGCTAGTATTTTCCCAGCCATTTGTGTATAAAGAAAGATAAATAGCTCTTTAGCGGGCAAAACAATCTATCCCGGTTTTATTGACATTCATGCAAGCAGACAAGGAGAAACAGTTTGGCGGTGCTGAGCGGAGGGGAGGGGGAAGCTCCAGCCTCGCAGAGCTGGGAGCACCCAGCGCGGCTGGGCCGGGGGTGCCGGGGCACCGAGGGGCTGCTTGGGTGCAGGGTGGGAGAAGCCCTCTCGGGTGCTGAGGCCGGCGAGCCTGCCCGCCTGTCCTCGGCCCCACGGACGGGTGCATCTCCTGCGGGTGCCCCCCGGCCCGCGGCAGCCCGGACGATGCGCTCGCCGCCGCACCCGTCATTTCACTCTTCCCTATAAATAAAAAAAGTGTATAGCGAATTTAGCACTGGCTTCACACGCAGTGGTGCTATAGATGGATTTTTAAAGAGCTTGTCTCAGAGTAATAATTCATGGGGAGATCAAAAGGCTATGGTTTAATCCCGGGTCTGTCTGATACCGTAAACCTTGCAGAGTGCTAAGAATTCAATGAGCGGCATCAAAAGCCTGATAATCATGAAAGCCACCCAATTTTCTGCCTGTAAGGCTGGCGTGGCTTACAAGGGGTGTTGAGGAGCTGGGAAGATGTCTATCCTCTCTGCAGTGCTTGGGTGCCACACTGACATGGAGCCACACACAGCGTCCTTCAACTTCAGGCTCCTGGAAGAGGTGCCTGGGCTCCCTTCACGTCTCAGTTGCTACCTGCAGCTCTGCCAGCTGGATAAAGAGAGAAGATTTCTAATTAGATGTCTGGTTATACGGTGTAGGTGGGCTTCAGGCTGCACTCCGCCGCTCGGCATCGCCTCGTCCTCCGTGTCTACGAATCACGCGGTCTGTGTTGATTCTCCAACGCGATGTGGCAGAGACATCCCGGGAGACAGCGGAGGCTGGCGATGGAGCGGAGGCAGCTCCCGTCCCCTTGAGCCCCTCGGGGCAGCGCAGCGTTCCCCGGGAAGGCTCGGCGGCACGGTGCTGGCCAGCGAGGTGGCTGGCTGTCCTCGGGGCCGCAGAGGGGGCTGCCGGGTCCGAGTCACCCTGGCACCTTAGCAGGGAAAGCTTGCAAGCTGCTTCCAGTTTGACAGACTGCTGGAAGATATTTTCATTCGTATTTAGTACGAGGAAGAAGCAGGACCTTCATTGTCAATGTGGCACGCCTTGCTATGCCCATGTAACCAGTCTGAGGTCTGACCCTAAATCCCAGCTGAGCAGGACGTGCGCTGCCGAGGCCACTCGAGCATTGGAACGGGCTGCCCAGAGAGGCGGGGGAGTCCCCATCCCTGGAGGGGTTCAAAAAACGGGCAGAGGTGGCACTTGGGGACATGGTTTGGTGGGCATGGGGGTGTTGGGTTGGTGGTTGGACTGATGATCTTAGAGGGCCTTTCCAACCTTAGTGACTCCTAGTTTTTACTTTCATTAAAAAAGAGTCCAGCCGCCAAGCCAGGAAACATGAAGTTATTCCTCTCCCCTTAATTGGTTTAGTGGTGGAGTTGGTAGTGTAGGTTAATGGTTGGACTGGGTGATCTTAAAGGTCTTTTCCAACCTAACCGATTCGATGATTCTAAGATCAGCCAGAGCCCACCTACCGCCTGTTTTCTGGCAGACCGTAACTAACAGCGCGTGGAGAGAGCCCCGAGGCTGTCGCTGAGCTCGGCCACGCTCGCGCCGGGGCAGCTGCCATGGTGTGCCTGCATCTCCCCGGCCCCCGCAGGGTCCTGAGCGACTCGGTGGCCCACGTAGCATCCACGCCTGCAGCCTCGCCAGCGGGCAGTGGTGTCCCCATGATGTCCCCTTTGCCGAGTCCCCGCTCTGTTACTGCACCGTTGACATTATTAGACTATTAAAACAGGGGATTTGTAACCTCTGCTTTCCAGCTATGGTAACTGTACATCGAGTTAATCCAAAGGATTTATTTTTTAATAGATACATGGTGGCTGTTGCTGTAGCTGCGCTGACAGTAATGGATGTGCTGGTTTAGATAAATTGAGGCTGTGGCCCAGGAAAGCTGGATTTCAGATAGGGACTGTGAAAAACACGGGGTATCAAAACGCTGTATTTGGAAGCCGAAAATAGTGCCTAAAACAGGGCCAGTAAGGATCAGTGCTGTAAATACAGGTCTCCCGAGTGGAAGGGCTCGCTGTGCTTCTAGCTGTCAGCAAAAGCAACACTTAAAAGCTCGCAGTTTAATTTTTAACACAAATGGAGGTGAGTTCAGACTGCAGACACCTGCAGGTGAGGAGCTGGGTTTTTCTCCAGAGATACGGAGCCCACTGAGGTTAATGTGATTATGTAAATGACTGAGGTATAATTGCGTTATTGCCACCCATCTGGCCCTCCCTGCAATTCATAAGCGATTTTATATTCCCCATGCGCTGCAGCGCTGACACACAAGGGCACTGGAGATGCCATAAAGCACTGCTTGGTGTTTGCTGCCAGTGCCAGCTCCCCGTTCAGCCTCTGGTGCAGCGTCCCGCTGGACTAGGCATGGCCAATGCATCAGGAAAGTTCTTTCCAGATCCGAATTAACAGTCTCTGGATATAGTCCAGAGGATCGAGCTCTGCTTGTCCTCTCCCACGGGACGCTCCTGACAAAGCCAGAATCCTGCCCAGCATCCCAGCTACGGCAGCGGGTCCTTCCCAATACGGATTTTCTTAGCAGGATAAAACAAATTCCCACTTCCCTCAGCAGCTGGGATTAAACACAATCCCGACATTTTCACGTAAAACACTGACTGTCCCAGGTACCGCCCCCACCCCAATCCTACCTCTCTTCTAACCTGGGTTTTTCTTCCCATCAGTATGAATTCAAAGCCAAGAACATTAAGAAGAAGAAAGTGAGCATCATCGTGTCCGTGGACGGGGTGAAGGTGATTCTGCGCAAGAAGCAGAAGGTGAGACTTGCCCAGCCCTGCTGGGGCACTCAAGGCCAGAGCACCCGGGATGTTGGCTTTGACCATGGCTGGGTATTACTGCTGCTCAGGATAGTCACGCTTCTCACCAAAACTGGCCTTTTCTTAAAAACCACCCGGCATTTTCACAAGAAAACACCACGGTTTTCATCAAACTAATAACAAAACCTTGCTGAAGAAAGAGTGGCAAAATTACACTGTGAGTAGAGGTGGGGGTTTTTTTCTACCAAAAAATGTCAAGCTTTCAGGAAATACAGTTTCTTTTTCTTGTTAATACCGCTAGGCTTTTTCCGTGCTGCCTGGGCTCTGGACCCCGATCTCCCAAGCTCTAGCTCGGAGCCTTCTTCCCCCAAACGTGTTACTCTTCTGCATATTTGATGCTATAAATTAATCTTAGGGACCATTTTCAGCCCTGAAGGCTGTGATCAGATGACCAGATATGATAAACGATCAGAGAAATCTATTCCTATCCAAGATACTGATGAAACAGCCATTGTTCATGTAGTCAAACTGTAGCCCGGATCTGGCTCGGGGCAAACGCGCCATTTTCCAGGGTGCCTGCCCCTCAGCCTGGTGGAGTTTCATCTTGACTTGACTCACTGCAATTCTGTTTCTGCCTTCTGCTTACAGAGAAAGGAGTGGACCTGGGACGAGAGTAAGATGGTGGTGATGCACGACCCTGTGTACAGGTACGCGGCAGGGGATTTACACCAGCTAGGTCCAATCCGCCCTGAGCGATGCGTATCCGTCCTCCCGCTTGCTGAGTTACCTCCACCAAGGCTGGCTTTCCAAAGGACCGTGAAAAATTAACGAGGTTGCAAAATTACCACCGATGGGGAATCCTTTTCATACATTTTTGAGAGTGAGATGGACTGATCTAGCTTTGAATCTGGCTCTGCTTTGAACAGGGGTTAGACTAGATGACCCCATGAGATGCCTTCAACCCGAATTACTCTCTGATTCTGACTCTGAAGACAGGCTTCCCGCGGCTTTCCTTCAGAGCATGGCTCGCTGGATGCCGTGTGCTTCTGAAGAAGGGCCTTACTCTACGGCATAAGTGCTTACAGGGAATTAACCCATACGTGCTAAGATAGCATTGACTTTCCATAGGACCCACCATGGGATCTCAAAGTATTTTGGAGACTACAAGCCCCACCCAGACGCCTCAGGGCCCATCAGGGATGGCTTCCTCGAAGGCAGCCCCAGCGATGGTGCGTAGCCTAAGGACACAGTTAAGAGCACAGGTTGGACCAGGCTGTTGGATCTGCTAAATAATTGTACCACGAGCGCAGAGCCCGCAGCCCCAAGGGCTGGGACCGCCAGTGTTGGCTTTCTGCGAGGAGACAAGGAGCGGAGGATGCACCGATGCACTATCCGAGCCTACCTCTCCCTTCTGGCATTTTTTACAGATTATTACAAGATGTGGTACGTGGGCAATAATTGCTCCGATTGCAAGCTCAACACAAAAAAATTCCAATGACAGAAAAGAGTAAAAGAAAAAAAACATCCCAAGGATCCCTTTGGTTTCTTCTCTATTCAGAGCTGAACTCACTTGTCACATTCTTACCCAATTAAATCAAATACATAAAAAGGTCTTTAAAAATGGCTTTGCAGCATGGGGAGGAGAAAAAGTCAGCCTGAACAGCAGAGAGAGAAATCCTCCGCGTACACGCAGCATCCCTGGGAGAGGCATCCGGGGACGCTGGCTTTTGTGCCGTGCCACCTGCCTGCTGCTGCGAATGGACCCGTGCTGGGTCCCCGGGCCGGCTGCACCGCGGAGGGCAGGACGTTCACTGCACAGGCAGTTCTGCCACGCTGCAGCCCGAGCAGGGATTAATTGCTGGGGCTAAAAATAGCCACACGCTTTCCAATACTATAGGTTTGGGTTTTTTTAGCTTTCCCACAGCATCTTTAAAAAGCTTTTGCCTGCTTCAGAAACCAGGAGGTTTTCCATCAAGCCAGAAACACTCTCTAAATCCGTCGCCGCCTGCCTTGAAAATCGCAGGAGGGGCTGTGCACTGGCACCGCCTTGTTCCTCCGGCCCTGGGTGCTGTGAGCCAGCCGTCCTGGAGACACACGGGAGCCTCCAAGATTGTCTGGGGGCAGAGACTCTCCTGGGTGTTTAATTCCCTTTGTGTCTCTCCCACCTAGAATCTTCTATGTGTCTCATGACTCGCAAGACCTGAAAATATTTAGTTACATCGCAAGGGACGGCGCTAACAACTCCTTCAGGTGCAACGTCTTCAAATCAAAGAAGAAGGTAGGATGCTGCCGGGGCTGTGGCCAGGTCCTCCCCGGGTGAGAGGTCTCCGAGGGACCTAGCACCTTCCCATGCAGGAGCCAAAAATGCCCGCTGGGTCAGAGGGTGCAGATCCCTGGGGAGACACCGAGGCAGCGCCAGTGCTGGACGTCCCCAAAAAAAACCATGCCTGGTGCCCGTCCCCTCCTGCCCAGCCAGGGCAGCAGCGCAGCGCGCCTGCCTCAGCCCACACAGAGATAAGAGCACCCATCTCCAAGAGCAGGGGACCCGGGGGGATGCCCTGTGTTGGGTCCAGCCGTGGACCCCCTGGTCACGGGATGAGATGGCAGCGTGGGGCAGCCCCGGGGTGGGAAGCGGGAGGAAGGCTCCCAGTTTTCCCCGTCGGCGGCGTGGCCGCCGCGGGGCTGAGCAGTGCGGGTTTGCTCCACAGAGCCAGGCGATGCGGGTGGTGCGCACGGTGGGGCAAGCCTTCGAGGTGTGCCACAAGCTGAGCCTGCAGCATGCCCTGCAGAACGCCGACGGGCAGGCGGACGGTGCCAGCGACAAATCGGCCGAGGAGCAGCCGCTGGAAGGTGACGCGCGGCTCCCCGCGGGGCGCGGGCAGACCCCTCCCTCGGCAGCAGGGATGCTTTGGGGTGGGGGACTGCAAGGTGGCATGTCCTTTGCGGGACAGCTCTAGTGACAGCGAGAGCTTCGGGTGGAGGGGCACGGGGAATCCGCCCTGCCTGCCCACCCGACCTGGGCACCAGGAAGGCGGAGGCTAAGCCCCCTTGCCCGGCGGGCTGAGGGTCTGCAGGCACCAGCCCCTCGGCCGGCCCGCTCCCTTCCTCCGGCCCCTCCGCAGCACGCCGAGCCTTGGAGCAAGTCCTGGCCGTCGTCCCTGAGCTGCCTCCCTGGCTCCTTGCTGCAATCCTGCGGCGGTGGGGGGGGGCTTGGGTTTATTTATCCGTCTCGTTTGAAGTTCACCAGATAAAGGGCTCCAAGATCACAGATGCAGACGAGGTTGGCATCGACTCTGATGGCATCTGTGTCTCCGAGAGGGGACCTGGAGAGCTGCCTGCTGCCAGGGGGGACCTCGGCATGCCGAAACCGGGGCAAGCCTCAAAGGATAAGAACTGCCAGGTAACGGGGGGTGGGCTGGGGGACGGTCCATGCGCTCTGCCGCTCCTGGCATCCCCCTGCTTGGGGTCGCTGTATCACGGCTTGACGAGGAGGGGCTTTCATGGAGACCCCATTGCAGACCCCGCTCCCGGCTCCCTGCTCTCCCAGCCCCCGTGGCAGGACAGGGCGCTCAGCACCCAGTTTACCCGCGGCTGAGCTGTGTCCCAGCGCTGGGGCAGGGGCAGAGTTAGGATTAGGGTTAGAGCTGGGAGCGTGGCCACGGCGCACGGCTGAGCGGGCTTCAAACGCAACCCGGGAGAGCCCACCCGTGCAGGCAGGGCAGAGCACGGAGGGGCTTTGCTGGGGCGATCGCCCAGCGCTGGAAAGGAGAAGCAAGGCAGGACCCCCCCTTCCCGCAGCAGCATCCACACAACAGGCAGAAAATAAGAGGAGGCATCTCTGGCGAGGCAAACATTTCCCTGCCACGTGGGGTGGATTTCTATGCCCCCTGTGCCGCTCTGCAAAAGTCCCACTGCCCCGGTAGCGATCCCCGGCTCCCCTCGCCCCCCCCATCCCTGAGGGGGCCCAGCCCCAGCAGCGCGGGCACCCAGGACACGTTCGGCAATGGTTTCGCGCGTTCGGCGTGAGCAATGGTTTCGCCGTAATGAATGGCTGCTCCGCAGAGCTTCTCCGTGAGCGCTTCCCGGCGGCCTGAATGGCATCGCTTCATCTCACACAATTGCATCGCTCGCAGGGCCTGGCTGAAAACAGCCGCAGTGAAATGCACTCAATGGGATTCATTTCCGTGGCTGGAAAGGCAGGGCTTTCCTGCGCTTTCCTTCTGGGTGCTGGAGCTGCCCAAACAAGGGAGGGCAAGGCAGGAAAGGCAGCGGGCGCGGGCCGGCTCCCAGCGGGGCACGCTGCGAGGGGAACCATCCTAAAACAGCCCCGCTGCCAGGGCGGGGGGCTGCGTGAGCCATGCACGGGGCACTGCACGCTCCCCGCGGCACAGGAGGTGGCTGCAAACGCACCCACCCGGGGCTGAACCGGCAGACCCAGGGCTCTGAGCGCCGTGCCGGGGTGCTTGTGGCTGGGTCAGGGGCTGCTCCGAAATGGGTCAGCGTTTGCACTGCCCTTCGCACGCTGGGTATCTCCAAGGGCTGGGACCGCTGCACTTGGTATCCGCGCTGCCCGCCTGCGGTCTTTTAATACGCCAATGGCCCTGACACTGGACCGCTGCTGCTGCTGGCAAACGCTTTAGGCAGCAAGGAACAGCCCAGCCTGGGCAGCCACATTTCGGGGAGGGTGGTGGGGTGTCTCCTGCCCAGGGATCTGCCCTCCCTGTTTGGAGCTACGGCCAGAGGCAGATGTTGCAGCCCTGCCAGCTCCCTGGGAGCAGGAGTTATAGAATCATCAAATCGTTTAGGTTGGAAAAGACCTTTAAGATCACCCAGTCCAACCATTAACCTGACACTACCAACTCCACCACTAAACCAATTAAGGGGAGAGGAATAACTTCATGTTTCCTGGCTTGGCGGCTGGATTATTTTTTAATGGAAGTAAAACTAGGAATCACTAAGGTTGGAAAGGCCCTCTAAGATCATCAGTCCAACCATCAACCCAACACCCCCATGCCCACTAAACCATGTCCCCAAGTGCCACGGGTCGGAGCCGCTCCAAGACACGCTGTCCTGGGGGTCACGCAGCGGTGCAGTGCCTGACACCGAGCCCAGGGCTGCCCCCCTCCAACAGCCCTTGGTGCCAGGGGGGCGGGGGCTGCTGTGCCGTGGGGAAGCACGCTCCAAATCGCAGCCTGAGCTGGTCCGTCTGTTCACCCTGCCCGTTTCTCTGTGCCCAGGATGCCGAGAACTGCTCCCTCCACCCAGCCGGCTCCCAGCAGCTGCTCAGCCCAAGCAGCCCCTGCTCCTCGGCCTCCATCACCCCGCTGGCCTCCCAGCACTGCCTCCAGCTGCTCCAGCAGCAGCTCCTCCAGCAGCAGCAGCAGACGCAGGTGGCCGTGGCCCAGGTACGCGTCCTGCCCTCCCCTCCAGCGGCACCAGCCATTCCCTCCCTGCTCCAGCCTCTGGCCAGGCTGGGCCGGCGGCAGTGGCAAGCACCTTGTGCTGGGGTGGGAGCGGTACGGGGAGCTCGCAGCATTGCTTGCAGCTTCGCCTACCGATTAGCTTGCAGCATTGCTGACAGCGCAGCTCGCAGCATCGCTCGCAGCGTTGCTCGCAGCATCGCTGACTGATTAGCTTGCAGCATCACTGACAGCACAGCTTGCAGCATTGCTCGCAGCATTGCTCACAGTGCAGCTCGCAGAACTGTTTGCAGCATTGCTCGCAGCACAGCACACAGCGTAGCTTGCGTTATTCACAGCACATCTCGCAGCGCAGCTCGCAGCATTGCTGACCATTGAGCTTGCAGCATTGCTGACAGTGCAGCTCACAGCACTGCTTGCAGCACAGCACACAGCGTAGCTCGCATTACTCACAGCACAGCTCACAGCATTGCTCGCAGCGTAGCTCACAGCATAGCTCGCAGCATTGCGTGCACCACAGCTCACCGCAGAGCTTGCTGCATTGCTCGCAGCGTAGCTCGCATTACTCACAGCACAGCTCGCAGCATTGCTCGCAGCACAGCTCACCGCAGAGCTCGCTGCATTGCTCGCAGCACAGCTCGCAGCATTGCTCGCAGCACTGCTCACTGCAGAGCTCGCTGCATTGCTCGCAGCGTAGCTCGCATTACTCACAGCACAGCTCGCAGCATTGCTCGCAGCACAGCTCACCGCAGAGCTCGCAGCATTGCTGGCAGCGCAGCTCACAGCATTGCTGGCAGCACAGCTCACCGCAGAGCTCGCTGCATTGCTGGCAGCACAGCTCACCGCAGAGCTCGCTGCATTGCTGGCAGCACAGCTCGCAGCACGCCTCAGCTCCCCCCGCCATGGAGCTGGCTGCACGCACAAGCCCAGGCCGCTCTAGCAGGGTCCTGGGCGGGGTGGGGGGGGGTCCCACAGAGCCGCCAGCTCCAGTTTCACCCCATTTTTGGAAGCCGCCCCACCGTGCCTCTTCCCCCCCAGCCCAGCATCAGAGCGGGCAGCCCGGTGCCCCCGCGCTGGGCCCCTCCCCAGCTCGTTTCATGTTACCGGAGGGGGCAGAGGACACCCCCCACCCTCCCCTTTTATCCCCCTCGGGCCCGGGCTGCAGCCGCACCCGCAGCTCCGCGGGCCCGGACCCGCCCGGGGCGGGGGGGGAGGAACCGGGAGCGGGGTGCCGCGGCGCGGCCGGCAGGGGGCGCTCGAGGGCCGCCGCGCCGCTGCTCCCGGAGGCTCCCGGTGGGTCCCGGCGGGTCCCGGGGTGCTCGGCCCGGCCCCGCATCGCCCCGTCCCGCAGGTGCAGCTGCTGAAGGACCAGCTGGCGGCGGAAACGGCGGCGCGGATCGAAGCGCAGGCCCGGGTGCGGCAGCTGCTGCTGACCAACCGCGACCTGCTGCAGCACGTCTCCTTGCTGGTGCGGCAGCTCACCGTGCTGGAGGCCCGGGAGCAGCGCCGGCAGCCGGGTGAGCGCAGTGGCCCCCGCACCGGGGTGGGGGCTGCTTGGGTGCTGGGGTGCCCCTAGCACCAGCCCTTCAGAGCATTGGGGTCCTGCAAAGCACGTGGGGTGCTCCCAGCACCATCCCTTCGGAGCATCTCTGCACCCCTCACGGTCCCAGGGAGCAGCTGGGGTGCTCCCGGTGCAAGCCCAGCAGGCTCTGGGGAGCTTTGGACCATCTCGGCACCCCTTGGGGTCCTGCAAAGCACGTGGGGTGCTCCCAGCACCATCCCTTCAGAACATCTTGGCACCCCTCACTGTCATGGGGAGCAGCTGGGGTGCTCCCAGCACCATGCCTTTAGAGCATATCTGCATCCCTCACGGTCCCAGGGAGTAGCTGGCGTGCTCCCAGTGCAAGCCCAGCAGGCTCTGGGGAGCTTTGGAGCATCTCTGCACCCCTCATGGTCACAGGGAGCAGTTGGGGTGCTCCCAGCACCATCCCAGCAGGTTCTCGGGAGCTTTGGACCATCTCGGCACCCCTTGGGGTCCTGCAAAGCACATGGGGTGCTGCCAGCACCATGCCTTCAGAGCATCTCTACATCCCTCACGGTCCCAGGGAGCAGTTGGGGTGCTCCCAGCACCATCCCAGCAGGCTCTGGGGGGGCTTTGGAGCATCTCGGCACCCTTTGGGATCCTGGGAAGCAGTTGGGGTGCTCCCAGCAGCATCCCTTCAGAGCATCTCTGCACACCTCACAGTCCCAGGGAGCAGTTGGGGTGCTCCCAGTGCAAGCCCAGCAGGCTCTGGGGAGCTTTGGAGCATCTCTGCACCCTCATGGTCATGGGGAGCAGTTTGGGTGCTCCCAGTACCATCCCCACAGGTTCTGGGGGGCTTTGAAGCATCTCTGCACCCCTTGGGGTCCTAGGAAGCAGTTGGGGTGCTCCCAGCACCATCCTTCAGAGCATCTCTGCACCCCTCATGGTCATGGGGAGCAGCTGGGGTGCTCCCAGTGCAAGCCCAGCAGGCTCTGGGGGGGTTTATTGCATCTCTGCACCCCTTGGGGTCCAGGGGAGCAGCTGGGTTGGAGGTCCCCAGCTCTTCACGCGCTCCTTGTCCCTCTCTCGCTAGTTGACCGCTCCTTGCAAAACCTGTCCCTGGCTCAGTCCCTCTCCCTGAACCTGAAGAACCACTACAGCTTGGACGTCCACCTGCCGTCCACCTCCACCCCCGCCAGCATCCTGGGCAGCCCCGTGGCCCCCGGCTCGTTGCCCACCCTGGGCCCCGGGGACTCCTACCTCAACCTCGTCAGCCTGGAGAGGGGCGGCCACCGCTACGGCAGCAAGGACGGGGACGAGTGCCTGGCCGTGCTGGAGGGGCAGGACGGGCTCAGCCGGCGCGTGGAGGGCTCCGAGGTCAGCGAGTTTGCTCTGCTCAACGGGAGCAACCGGCAGAAATTGGACGACACAGACAGAGGGGACGAGGACAGGTAGGATGTGCCACCTCCATCTCCTGCCGGCCAGCGGGAATGCTCCAAGCAGACCCTCCCGCTCCCCGCTGCTGCCGCAGCAGGGGCTGGGGAGGAAGGGCTGTGTCCTGGGCACGCCGGGCAGGGACGGGCAGCCCAGGGGCTGCGCGCTGGCTCAGGTGCAATAAGTTGGGGCGAGGAACCCACCGTCTCCCCCTTTGGGGTCGCTGCCTGCCTTGCGCCTGTCCCCCTGCCACAAAATGGTCATTGCCACATCGCTTCCCCCCAGCTCCAACGTTTGTAGGCGATGGGTTGCACTGATGGGACCCCACAAAAGTGTTTTGAAGAACCTAGGGCAGCCAGCCCAAGCCCCCCGTGCAGGTAAGTACTTGCCCGTCACCCCCTCTCTCTGCTTTTGCTTCCCAGGCGGCAGCAGCCCATTCCCAAGCTCAACCCGCCACCACCCATCCTACGCAAAAGGTCCAGCAAGACCTCCCCGAGCCTGGAAGTGGAGGTGAAGCCCGAGAGCGCTGCCCACGGGAGCTTGCCCAGCCCCAGCATCTCCAGCCTCACCAGCATCGCTGCCAGCTCGCTCACCCTCTTGGACCCTGAGGCAAGGACTCCCGCGCGGAGCGCTGCCTCCGGCACGGAGCCCATCCCCGCGGGGACCTGCCAGCGCGCTCTGGGCAAGGACAGGACTGGAGAGAGCGGGCAGATGTCCCCTCTGGCCAGCATCCGCGACCCTGCAGCCGGCGAGGCCCTGGCCAAAGACTTGGCCGCCCTGGCCAGGCCCACGGACAGCACACTGCCCTTCTCCCCTGTGGACGACACCTGCTTGCACATCAGCTTCTCGGAGGACGAGCTGCTCGAGCCAGAGCTGGACGCTGCCGGGGGGCCCAGCAGGGTCCCCTCTTAGTGGGACCGCAGTAGGCAGCAGCTGGCTGGGCAGGGGGTCCCAGCAGCTCCGTCCACGCCGCTCCACTGGCCCGCGCTGGGGTTGGGGGTCCCCGTACCCCGGCTGCAAAGCAGGTCCCTTTCCTGTCCCCGTCCCACGCAGCAGCTCCCTCGGCCACGCACGGGGCGGCCACGTGGGATGCAACCCGGCCGAGCCCCCGCCCTCAGTCCGCACCAGCTCACGCTGCCTTCGTGCTGCCCCGTCCCCCTGCCTGCTGCCTGCCCTCTCCCTGCTCACACAGCCACGGGTGCTGCACGGCTCCCTGCCTCCACGCAGCTCTCTCCGCCGCACGTTTCACGTTCATCACTGCATCCCTGCTGCCAGCCGGGCGGCTGCAGGCAGCCCCGCGCCAGCCCCGGCCTTCCCGCAGCAGGCGGGTGCCTTTCCCAGCCCCTGGCCGGGCACGTGCCATCGCCTGCTGAGCGGCCCGGGAGGGCGAGGAGCCGGCAGACGGCACTGCCGAAGGCCAGGGCATGCCGGATGGGGATGGCGCTGGTTTGACTTGCTCCGGGAATGTTCCCACCCAGCCAGCATTCCCCACGGGATGCTCTATGGCAGAGACATCGCCAGGAGCGGAGCGACGGGAGCACGGCACGGCGCAGGGCTACAAACACCTGTGCACGAGGCTGCTGCCACCAACCCGCTCCATCGGTTGCCACCCGCGGTAGCGGTGTGAGTGGGGCCACGCGGCGCAGCCGCGGTGCCGCTCCCGTGCCGGTCTCTCCAGGGCAGCCTGGTGTCCACCAGCACCACGCTGCGCCCAGCCCAGCTTTTGGGGACAGCAGCCCCACTGCTGCATCCCGACACGGCAAAGCCACCACTGCCTCCCCCCACAGGTGCCTTTTCCCATGCCCCGGCACCCGCTGCCCACGCAGGCTGGGGCCAAACCCCCGGAGGTCACTAATTGGGTGCAGGGCTGGCCCTGGGAGCCCGCCGCTGCGGTGGGTGACCCCCCCAGAAGGGAGGGTGCACCCCACATCTTGGGGTCGTGGTGGGAGAGCCCTCCTGTGCCCCCACGCAGCTGGTGGCTGCAGGCAGGAGGCTGCTCCGTTGCGCTGATTTTAGGGTGTAATGGCGTGGTTTGGGTTTGGTCTCGGAAGTGTGAATGTCCCGGGATGAGTCAAGGTTTAAGGAAGAAGCCCAGCCCCGGGTGAAGGGCCAAGGCAAGGTGCCGTGTGTCCCTCTTCAGCCCGGGCAGATTTGGGGAGGGACCCGAGGAGACGCTCGTCTACCTCGGTCGTTTGCAAGAGGGCGTTGGGGAAGTGTTGGAGGGTCGAGATGGGGAAGCGTCGAGCAGAAATGGAGACTCGGAGCAGCCGCGCTGCCTGTTCCTGGCACAGCACTGTTCCCATGGGAGGAGATGGGGGGGTGACGGGATGTGCACCCCAGAGCCGGCCGGGAGGAGCCGGCCAGGGGCTGGCGGCACGACCACCGGTGACCGGGGCTGGGGGCTCATAGTGCTGCGGCTGGGCTGTCCTGTAGCGCGGTAGAGACGGACCAGCCCGTCCGTAGGAATCAAGTACGCTGCAGTTTGGTAACTGACTTTTAAAGAAAAAAAAAAAAATAAAGGTGTCCGATTTGCAGAGCAAGCGTTGTGGTCTGTGCCCCACGCGGGGCCTGCACGCAGGGAGCCGCCGTGCCCAGGTGCGGATTGGGGACCCCCCGGGTATTCCCAAAGCAGGCAGATCCCTGCTGGGAGCCACGGCTGCCCTGAGCCGCCAGCCTGCTGCTTGCCCGCCCACGGCCCCGTCTGCTCCCCCGTGGAGCGCGGGTGCCAGCGGGAGGTCCTGTGTCCCCACACACGCTGCCACGCAGGGGACAGGTTCCTCCATCCTGTCCCGAGCGGGAAATGGGGCTCATTTCCAAAGCAACCCCCCCAGCCTGCTGCACGGCACCGAATGCTGCCACCCACCACAGCCCCCACCGGGACGTGCAGCCCCCGGGCGGGGCCCTGCTCCCCATGCACCCCCTCTGCCCTTTCCTGCCTCCGTTTCTCCTCCCGAAATAAATCCTGGCCCCCAAAGCGAGCCCGGCTCCGGCATGCAGGGTGGGAGCACTGCAAATGGCAGTGGTAGATCGCAGGCAGCAAAGCCTGGCGCTGCGGGATGGGATGGCACCGGCCACATGCCTGGGCCCCCCAGGAGCTGCCCCCAGCCCCCCACAGCACCCCGGCCCCTCCGAGGAGGTAAGGAACCCACGGGCAATTCGGCACGGAGGCTCCAGGACAGATGGGGACCCCGCAAGACCGTCCCCGCACACAGCCCCTGGCAGGTGGCCCTGGCTGGAGGGACCCAGCCCAGCCCTAGGACAGACCCGGGACCTCCGCGGGGGTCTCGGGGCCGCTCTCCATCCCTCCGCAGACCGGGTGCAGCCTCCAGCGTGACAGAGCCGGGAGCAGGGAGCCCTTTCCCCAGGCCCACCGCAGACATCTGCCTGGGGGGGCCGCCCGCGCAGGGAGGGGGCACTTCCAGCCCAGCATCTTATTATGCTTCCTTCATGGGAAGAAACTTTTTCCTTTGCTGTCTGGTAAGCTGCTAGCAATCATCAGGCAGGCAGGTGGTAAAGATTCATATCCATCAAACAATGCCATTTAGTTTGTAACCTGTGACTAAATCTGGTGTTAGCTTTAATTTCAGAGTCTGCTTTAGGGCTTGCTTGTTAATCTCTATGCAAAGCAGATGAAATGAATATGCAGCATTTTGGATGTAATTGTACGGCTTCAATTCAGCACTATAATTTTCCAAACAGGATCTTGCAATCAAGCTTCTATTCATTAGTGTATAAACAATTTAGTTTCTCAGCTCTCCAGTATGCCAATCATCTCAATGGAGTGAGCATCTCCAACAAAAAGAGGAGGAAAGTTTCCTTTGTGTAACAGAGGTAAAAGTTGCTCCATACTTCAGACAATTCCCACCCAGCAGATCCGGGCCATTCCCACAGAGGCGGACGGTTCCCGGTGCCCCACGACACTGACTGCAAACCGCATCCCGGGGTGGAGATGCCGGGGTGGCCCCGGTGACCTCCCGGCCAACGCAGCCCCGTGCCCTCCAGCAATTCCGGATGCGAGACCCCAGCAGACGAGCCCAGACCCTGCAGGATGGGGCCACCTCGGAAAGGTGCAACCACGCGGCACCTCGGCACCCCCTGGCAATGCTCGGGGCTCCCTGGGGAGAGCAGCCCATGGCTTTTGGGAGGGGAGAGGCACCCCAGCCAAAGCTCCCTGCACATCCCCATCTCCCCCACACCACACGCCGGCTCAGCCTTCCCGGCCGGCACCGCAGGACGGGGCACCCCACGCCCAGGATGCTCCACCATGAGGGACTGGGCCAGGCTGGCACGGGGGTGGGTGGGTGGGGGGCAGGTTTCGGTCTCCGGGGCTCAACCCCCTCATGGCAGGGTGCTTTCCTCGGTGGGCACCCAAGGGTGCCGCACACACACGAGCGTATCCGGCACCCAGCCGCATCCCCATCCCTCCGTGCCCATCGCCGCTCCTCGGAGGCGAGGAGGGAGCAGCCGAGAGCCTCGACAAAGGGAAGCGCCGTCGGTGGAGCCGCTCAGCGCGGTCTCCGTTTCCAAATGAATATCGACAGCGCTAATTACAGGCCGCCATGCAGACAGCTTATTAGCTTGTCACAAAAAGACGGTATTGAACTCAAAGCCCGCGGTATTCACAGAGCGCAGCAAGACGCTCCCCAGACAGCACAGCGAACCAGGCAGGCGAACAACCTCCAGCAAAACTAATTACTTCCTGATTGTCTACGGCCACCCACTGGGTATAATAGTATAGACTAAATTTGGCATATACATAACTAAGCACTCAGCACCAATTTGGCATACAATAATCATCCTCTGTGTTGCATAATTAAAATCTGATCACTTGGAATAATTATTTCATATTCCTGGTATTGGGTGAGGATTGCATAATGCAGCGTGGCAGGAGCGCAGGGCTCAGGAGCGAAACCGGCCACTTTCGTGCCCGCGAGCACCCCCCAGGAAGGACATTACGGCTCCAGGAACGGCGAGGGACCTGCTCAGCACCAGCTGCCTCTGACGGGTGCCAATAACCCCGTGGGCAAGGTGCCGCCGTGCCCCGAGGCTGTTGGTCGGCACCGGCTGCGGAGAAGCTGGAGTCACCTTAACTCTGCCCTCCGCGGCGATGAGCCGGTGCCGAGCACGGCCCCTGCGAGCCCTCCCCGGCGGGGAAGGACGATACGGGCTCAGGACAGACTGTCCCCACGTCCCCAGAGCAAACACTCTCTGTATTGACCTTTCCAGGCAGGCTGCTGCCCCGCTGCCCGCCCAGCCGGGATGCTCACCGCCCGGCCCCATTGTGCTCGGACGTCTGCTAAAGGCGTTTGGAAAGACACGGCAATAAAAAAATAAAAATCAAGTGGAACGTGTGTGTCTAATCCATTAGCTTCCTCTGGCAGCTCCCCGGGGACACGGTGAGGAGGAGAAAGAATACGTGGATATTGCACGCGCCCTGGCACCTTGTCCCCGGGCCAGCCCCGCCGCTGGCCGCTGCCACCGGCTCATAAATCACGGCGGGCGACAGCGTTTCACAGCTCGCTTCCCAGCCAGGATATGGCCATTCCTGCTGATTACACGGCCAGCGCGCGGGGGAAGCTGCATCTCCCACTTCCAGGAAGGGAGGCTCCGCAAGGAAAATGCATTGATAAAAAGAAGAACGAAATCAGCTTTGTTCACGTTGTGAATCTCCCATTGTTCCTGCTGCGGCCGTCAGCCCTCGCTGGAGAAAGTATTTCCTCAGCGATAAATCTCCTGGGCTCCTCGCAGCCCTCGCCTTGGCACGGGACCCTCCTTGGGTTGTTTTGAAAGAAAAAGCAGCTTTTGCCACGGGTCCCCCATGGGGTGTGCTAGGCAACTCGTGGTGTGATTCTGGGGGACAAGGGCCCTCCCTGGGGCAGGGGAGGGGGGGCTGGTGCCCATCCTGGGGCTCTCCGGCCCGCGTCCCCAGCCAGAGCCGTGCCAGGGGACCCGCACTGCTGCTCCCAAAAGCTTCGCTCCGCTCCCGTCCCGCAGAGCCCGTGTCCTCCCCGCCAGCACGGCGCAACCCGGAGAAAGCAAGTCCTGCTAACCCCAGCACCAAAACGCAGAGCTTGCGGTGGCCACGCACTTGAAATACAGGAGCCGGGCTGACAGTCGTACGAGAAAATAGAGGCGAGCTGATGTGATTTTCATCAGCATCTTCAGCCGCCTTTCGGGAAGCCCCAGCCTGCTCCTCATTCCTGCGCTCTGCTTTACAAACCACTTAATTCCTTGTTGCTTTGGAAACCCTCACAAAGACCCTCTGCATCCCCCAAAATAACGAGCAACAGATGCTGCTTTGACCTCAGCAACTTCCTGGAAACATACATTTGTCAAAATAAAAATAAAAAGATTAATGTGAGGAAGGCTCTTAAATTATAAGAAAATAGCAGACGGAGAGCCTGGCCGCGCATGCCTGCTGTCAGTGACGGCCTCGGACAGCGGAGAAACACGGGGCCGGCCAGGGCGGGGGCCGCAGGACCGGGGGTCCCTGCACCCCTGGGGGTCCCCGCGCCCCTGCTGCCCTTGGGAGCCAGGGGAGCTGCTGCCGTGCGGGGACAGCCACGGGCTGAGCTGGCACCGGGGGGTCCCTGCCCGCCCTCGGGGTCCCTGCCCAGCCCAACCCACCACGCCTGGAGGGGCTCCGGTGCGGGAGCGACAATCCCTGGTCTTGCTTCAAGTCAGGTTTGCGAAATAGTTTGAGAATAAATATGAAAATGAACGTTTTCAGCAGGAACCCTATCCCTGAGCAACGCTCATCACCAGAAGGGCCGCGGTCTGGCAACACCGTCCGCAGTGCAAGTTGCACCAGGTGCAGGCTCAGTTCTCACCCCTCCCGCATTTCATGGTTTATAGGAGTAACTGCTCTGTTCTACAGAGTTTTAACCCCCCTTTGCTCATCCCACAGGGGGAAGGAGATGGGCAAACAATGGGTAGCCAGGAACTTTTTGGGTTTGGGTGCTTGAACGCCAGCAGGTTTCATCCTCACCCTCTGGCTGCAGCCACCTGGCACGTCCCGGGGGACAGGGCTCGTGCAGGGGCACAAGCGCTTGCCAACAGCACACATGATGCTTGCTGATGGACAAGGGCTCCTGCCAGGGCTCGTGGCAGCCACACTGGTGAGCCACACAGCCCAACCTGTGGCACAACCCACCCCCTGCAACCCTGAACCCACAGCACTCACCAGAGCTGCAGGCAGACAGGGTGGCTCCACAGGCTCCATGCAGGGGAAGGCCCTTTTCCCTCCCAGCTTTATAGGATCAGCCAGAAACGAGCTGCTGGGAAGGGCCTTGGCCTGGTGGGAGGTGGGCTGGGTGGTCCTGGGGGTTTGGTGCACCTGGAGAAGGAGGATGATGGGCACATTGGGCATCCCCATCCCCATCCCCATCCCCATCCCCATCCCCATCCCCATCCCCATCCCCATCTCCATCTCCATCTCCATCTCCATCTCCATCCCCATCCCCATCTCCATCCCCATCCCCATTTCCATCCTCATCTCCTGGTTGCACCCAGCTTTCTGCTGCTGTGTGTCGAGACCTGACCATGGGACCCAAGGGACGTCCCTCCCATGAAGGTGCTTTCTCCCTAAGGACCCCGTGACCAGGCTGGGGGTGCACCCATCTTGGTGAGAAGCTGCAGCGACCCAGGTTGATGCTGCCATGCAGCAGCCAGCGGCTGCAGGATGGTGAGCGGCGGGACGGCGTGCTGGGGATCTGTCCCTGCCTGCGCTGGGGCTGTGGCGGTGGCATGGGGGTGGGCACAGCCTGGCTGCTCCTGTGCCAGCGCCGTGGGGTTTGTGGGTGCCGCTGTGCCAGGAATGCAAATCCCGACCCGGGCTGGGCTGGGGGCTCTGCCTTCCCCAGCACCAGCCGGGATTCCTGCTGTAGCTATGGCAACGGCCATATACATTTACATATTCTTCCTGTTAATCACAGGGACATCCAGAGCAACTGTCTTCACCGGGGGGTTGTTGCCATCCTGCCGAAGGAGGGCTGCAGCGTTCCCCGCCTTGTACCCATGGCCGCTCGCCCACGCCGAGCAAGTCCTCTGCATCGCCCCTTCCCCGGAGCCCCCGGCGCGGGGCAGCCTCCCCAGCCCCCTGCCCGCACGAGGCATCCGGCCCGGGCAGCGTGTGCCCCGGTGCCGTGGGCAGCTGCCTGCATCCTGAGCCCTCCATCATCGCGGCCACTTTCCCGCGAACCCCGTGGCCGGCACGGGGCTGTCCCCGAGCCGCGCTGGGGTCGGCTGGTGGTGGGAGCCAGCGGGAAGCCCCTGGTGCCGCTGCTGCTGTTTTGACCCCGGGGTCCCGCTCCCCCCTGCACGCTGGCACCTTCAGGCAGTGACGGGGCCGCTCAGCCAGCTCCAACGCTGCCCTTGCACCAGCTTCTGGGCGAAACCCCTTCAGGAAGAGAGAAACCAAACCCTCAGCTGCTCCGGATGTATTTGTCCGACCTCTGTCATCGGTAAAAGCCCCGGAGCAGTCGGATCCGCTGGAGATGTCCACACTTATTCACATCAACCCCACCCCAGGGACTTCAGTTCCCAATTTCCTCCATCCACCCACCACAGCAGCCTTGGCCCATCGGCGTGTTGGGACCAGACACGACCCTCCAGCGTGGGGGACGCGAAGGTGGTTTACCTTCTTGTTCTGCTTTAGCTGGAGCAGGCAGCAAAAGCCGGGCAGGGAGAGCGTGAACCCTGTGCGAAGGAGGCAAAGCAAAGCGGTCCCCGGGGAGCACGTGCCACGCGGGCACCAGGTTTCCCAGAGCCGGTGCCACTGCGGGGTGGCCATTCCCAGTGTGGAGGAGACCCCGCGGCTCGTGGGAGATGGGGTGGGGGCTGCTTCGCCCTCAGAAGTAACATCCAGGGCGTGATTAAAAGCTGGCAGGACCCAGAAGGTGCAGGCACGTCTCCCAAGCCGGAGCAAAGCTCAGCAGCCTGGTCTGCTGCCCACAGGGACCAGCCGGGAGCCAACTGCCTTTCTTAAAAATAAAAAAATTAAAGAAATTGGAAGATTTTTCTGCATGATTTCCTGTGGCCTCCTCCCTGCAGATGTTTTGCAGGGGGGCAGGCTGCCTTCCCGGGAAGGGAGAAGCCTCCCCCAGTGCACCCACCGGCCAGGGCAGGGTGCTGGAGCTCACGTGGGTGGCAGAGGGGAAAGGGCCCAAAAAATGACTTTCCATCACATTAACGAGAGCCAAGAAATTGCCGGTGAGCTTGCTGGTGCCGGCAGGTGCGTGCGGGCGCTGCCAGCTCCCAACAGCAGTGCCAGGGGCCTCCTGTGCCAAGGGATAATGAGCGCTGTGCCGGAGCGCGGGCGCAGCCAGCCCCGCTGGCTTCCATCACGGCAGCGTGTGCCGAGGACGCTGGCTGAGCCCCGGCTGCCTTCGGCATCGCTCACCCAGGTTTCACCTTGCAGGTTACAGCTGGCAGCACCTCTGCGCTGCCAGAAGCCGAGAGGTGTAGTCCTGGGCCAGGAAAAGGAGCTCGTTTGCTGAGTTAAAGGGAGGAGAAAAGCCATTCGAGTGGGTCATTCTAATTAATTGCTCCCTTGCACGGAGCATGGCGCAGAGCTGTGTCCGCAGCCGCAAGTACGGCTGGCCGACTCCCGTGGCGAGGCGCAGGGAGCCGAGCAGCGCGCAGGGACGCTGTCCCCTTGTCTGTCGCCTGCCTCCCTCTCCGGCTCGTGGGTGCTCGAGGGGCACCGGGGTGGCACGGCGGCACGCTGCGAGCGTGGCATCGCCTGCAGCATGGCCTCAGCTGACAAAGAAAGGGACAAATGCTGCAGCTCCCCGTGCAGGCTGGCACGGCAGGCCCCACCGGCTATATGCGGGGCCACGAGCCACCGCGCTTGCACCAAGGCCACCTCAGGGCTTGCCGTGCTCTGCCCGGGTCTGTCGGGCTCTGCAGGGGTGCTGAGGCCAGGGCAGCCCTGCCCGCAGCATCACACCCCGGGGCACTCCCGTGCCGCAGCAGGAGCCTGTGTCACCGCTGGAAGCCCCCAAAGGGACATTTGATGGCTGCTGCCCTCGCCCCGAGCTCGCAGCATGCACCGCTCGCAGCCCCGGGCACATTTTCTGTGCGTGCAGGGTCTGCCGGAGGGCTTGGAGCAGCCCTGCCCTGGCCCCACACCGCCAGGATTTAAGACCCACCAGTTTCCTTTGCCCTTTCCACTGAACCAACCCGCAGAAAGTTTTATAAACTTGAGGAAACGCAAGTCAAAGCAGAAGGAGCCCAAAACTGAGCCAAAGCATGACCTCAGCAACCTCCCCTCTTTGTCCAGCCTGGGACCTCGTTATTATCTGTCAGCATTTGCTGAGTCTCCTCCTTCGGGGGATGCACCAGGCCCTTCCGGAGCAGGGCCTCGCCACAGCCCGTGCTCCTCTAATGACTGTGTTATCTCTGCCATTTCCAGCTCCGCTTCCCTCTGCCGGTGGAGGGGTGATGCCCTCCCTGGGCTGGCAGTCCCGGGGGAAGCAGCGCCCTGGTCCACGCCTGCACGGACCCCTCGAGGGATGGATTCATCCTGCTGGTCTATGGGGCTCGGGGCCGTGGCTCTCCCTGTGCTTGGCGGGGCAGCAATAGGGATGAGGGTTTGCTCCAGGTTGCAGCTAATACCATCCCATGGATGTGATGTGATGCTACGCTACGCTACTCTACTCCCATCCCTGCTCCAGGCCTGATGGAAGGGAGGCAGAGCCCGGCAGAACAGGGGCCGAGAGAAGACAGAGCGCAGTTTGCTGTCTGAAGCATTAACCTGCCTGTCTGACATGAGGGCAGTGACAGGCAGGGAGTGTTTGGTGCAAAGGAAGGAAATGGAGGAATTAAATCCACAGAACTTCCCTGCTTTTGTTCTCCCTCCCGCCCCCGCTCTCCTCCTTGGCCGCTCGCTCTTCTTGCTGGATGTGTATGGCTTGATACTACCCAAGCAAGCTGGAAACGGGGTATATCAGCTGAAAGCAATTTACTTTGAAATCCAGCTGCCAGATTTTCCTTCATTTGTTTACTTTTAAATGCTTTTTTAAAAGCCAAAGTACACAAGGCAGCCAAATTGCTGACATGTGTGCCGGGCCGGTACCCCGCAAATGCTGCATTCTTTCATGTCCTCCTGGGCTCAAATCCACTCATGTTTATTTAAAATACGTAGAACACTTCAGCACTATTAAGGACCCTGTTTTATAGTAAATGGAAAAAGATTTCCTCGCAGGCCAAGGGGAGAGGAAAAGAATCACTTCAATTCAGTTTTGTTCTGACAGCACTTTGCCTGCCACACCAGCGCCCAGCCACCCACGTCCCGCCAACAGGCTCGGCCCAGGGCCAGGACCCAGTAGCTCCGGTTGCTCCTTGGGAGCTGCCGGTACTCTGGAAACGTCAGAGACAGGTGAACACAGAGCTCCAGCAGTGCTGGGGTCCTTCTCCCCCATAGATCCATGGGGCGGCTGGCCTGTGATGGCTGAAAGAAACCCCAAGACGGGGCTTGAAGTTATCGAGGTTCTCGGTGGCTTTGGAGCCTCACGGGTGTCACGCTGCTACCTCCATCCATCAGCTTTCAGCTTAGGCCAGAACCTTCTCTCATTGCTCTCCCACGTCGACACATTCAGCCCTCGCAGCTTCCATTTATGCGCCCAGGATTTCACACCCGTGAACCATGGAGGCTAAAGCTGTAGGTGCGATACCAACCTGTGTCACCCCAGCTACGACTGCAGGGCAGCCCTCGCGAATCAACAGGAGACGAGACGGCAGCGCAGGTACAGGTTAGCAGGAACACTGAGAGGTAGCAGACCTATACGCCGCAGAGAACGCGACACAACGGACTTATTAGAGATGACACGTAATGACATACCCTCTCAAAGATACGATAAAGATGCTGGAATGGACAGCAACTAAATATTTTTAAGGACAGTAACAGCTAAATGGGACTATACGTGGAAGTAGCTACTCAAATTCAGATTTTAAGTGTATTGTTAATAGAGGCATTTTGAGAGGGATTGAGGGTGGAAGGGGCATTTCCAGCTAATGCTGCCTTTCCTCAAAGCATCCCTCTGCGACTGACACAAGCTGAACTCCACAGGGAAACATAAGGATGCGCATCAGAAAGTAAAAATGTCAACAAACGGCAAATAAATCCTGCAGGCTACTGTCACTGCTCCAGCTTAGCGAAACACAGAAAGGCAACAACATACAAAGGAGCAAGGAAGCAACTTATATTTTTTAATCAAACGATCCGCTACCAGCAACACAGAGATGGACAGTGGCTTTGTGAAAATGTGTTCGCGTGCCTCTGACAGACCTCCTTCCTAAAAGAAAACGCCACTGACGTAACCAGAATTGCTCTGCTTTGTTTCCTAGCAAAAAGCACAAGAAAGCAGAAACCCCCACTTATTAAGTGTTAATCATTTAGAGCCCAGCACCTTCATAGTTTTATTGTCATTAGCCACACCAGTAAATCTTCAAAAGGATTCCTCCAGTGGAGTCCCAGACTCAGATTATGTCACGCCCTGAACACAACATCCCACAACTGGTTTCACTCATGGTTAGAAGAAACAAAGGCTCTGAGCAAGTGATGATGAGGAGCAGAGCGGGGTTTGCAAGGACAAGCACTGTGCACCAGTGCTACAGGTGTTTTGGGGACTTTCACTCCTGTGACCACCTCCCTTGCTCCTTGGCTCCCTGTACGCAGCCATTTCCAGACATCGCACTGCCACCGCGGCGAAGAACAGCTCAGAGCTGAAAGCAGGGTGCTGCCCTTAGGGTCTCTGAAAGGCAGGAGAGACCCGTGATGCTCAGAATTGGGAAATACCCTTCCGAGACTGCTCAAAGGGATGCTTCTCATCTTCCATTCCTCAGACAGCGAGGTCTCCAGCTGCCTTCCCGATCACAGAGCTGTCTGCCTGCCGGCGCGCTTACAGAGGGCAGAACAGGCAGAGCCTGTACAGGAAAGTGTTGCAAAGAGCAGGCAGCTGCCAGACTGAGCGACGAGGGTAGGGCAATGGGCCCACCACTTCTCTCCCTACCCGCACACCCTCACTGTGCTCGCTCTGGGGAAGAACAGCGCTGGGCTGCGGCTCCCCTCGAGCCACAGGTCTGCGCCTGCCGTGGCCGCACAGAGCTTCTCCCAAGACTCCTCCAAGGTTTTTTACAAGGACAAAGATGAGTAAACAAGCAGAGAGTGCTCTGTTGGGTGGAACCACCCCATCGCACAGGGGAGCCAGGGCAGAGAGGGAAGTGACATGCCCCAAGGCCGCACAATGAGATAGTGACAGGCAGGAAAGGGAAGCCGGGTTGCCTGTCCCCCAGTGCAGGGCTCTACCCTCCAGTCCACACTACTCCTGTATTGCTCCGTTCTTTCCCCTCTCCAACACGCTGGCGTAAAAGACAGAAAACAAACACATGAAAGCCTGTAACAATAAAGAGCCCAATAACTGATAGTAAAGACTCCGGCAGCTGTAAGGAGCCAAAAGCTTCTTGGAGGGGGTGGGATGGAAGCTGAGTTTCCCCTCCCTGCTTGTATTGTATTTCTTTCCTCTGCCAAAATGTGCTTCCTGAGTCTTGGGCAGAGCTCTCTGCTGCTGACCCTCACCTTCCTCTGTTTAGCCTGGAGCGCAGGCTTGCCACGAGTGCCTGAGGCCGCGCCTGGGGACAGGCAGAGCCTCCCGCTGCGTGCACATGGCCAGGGTCAGGCCTGCTGTCAGCAGCTTCCTGAAAACGAAAGCCAAGTCGGGCCACACCTGACTGCGTCCCGCAGGAGCAGCTGGGCAGAGCTCAGACACAGGAGCCTGGAGAGAGCTGCGGGCTGGGGACCCAAGAGGTGGCGGGCGCGGGAGAGGGTTACAATTGATGGGATTCCCGTTTAAGGGCTCCATCCAGTCCTTTTCTCCCAGACAAAGATGGGTCAGGTTCCACTCTCAGCACAGCTGTAAACGGGAGGCAGCGAGAACAAAGCAGAGGTCAGACGGTGCTCTAACCAAAGGGGTAATTCTGACTCCATTAAATTTCTCGCTCCTGTTTGCGTGGAAGCAGAAGGCTGTGCTACTACTTATAAAGAGCTGAACCACCCTCAGGGTGACTCATAGCCCTTAACAGAGCTGCCACACTGATTTTACAAATATTACAGCAGTGCCTCAGAGTCAGTGTTTTGTATGGTTTAACCTATCAACTTGGGAGCAGACCCATAGCTCTTTCATAAAGCTCCCCTTCCCTGTATTTTATTTCCATTCTTGGTGCCAGAATCAGAGCCAAAGCCGAGCTTAACAAAGCAACAGGCATGGCCATTCTTCCCAGCCCTCATTTCCCCCTGTGAGAAGGGAGAAATTAATTTAAACCCTATCAAAACAGCAAAAGCTGTTCGCCATTTTGTGCTGTGGAACACAGCGTGAACGAAACACTCACTTGAACCATCTGCATTTGCCAGCCCAGCCAAGAGCCCAGGAACACGCAGGTTGGAATCCTTTTGTTCAGGCATCTGCAACAGACAAACGTGATCTAAGCTATTTTGCAGGCAGTGAGGGCAGCAGCAATGGGGACATGCTTGGGATGCAGGCAAGATAGAAGAGCTTTTACCTTATTAAATGCTCTCATTTCTTTTCTTTGAGCCCTTATTCCTGGATCCAGTCAGGTACAGCAAAGCTCTTCACGTCCCAGCAGCTTCTGCTTCTGTCCCGGCCCTGCGATAGCCTGGAGCAGCTCTCACCCAGCCAGGCAGACTTGGAGCACACAGGCAACGCAGCTCTCCATCGCCTGCTCTCGCTGCATCGCTCTCGTCAAACACAGACATGACACACAAGAGGAACCTGCACCCATGCATGTGTTAGGCTGGCCAAAGCTTTTGCAACACGTGTAAGGGAGCAGAGAAACTCATCATTGAAGAAGAAACCAAACCCAGGAATAACTCCTGCACCGCCGAGAGAGCTGTGCTGCTGACCTGCCTTTGGGGTCTGGGAACCACCTCCCTTTCAGCATCTGCTTCTGCTTGCTGGGCTGATTTACTGCCTTAATATCCAAAATAACGCTACAGACTTTCTGCTTCTAGTCTGCTGTTCTGTATTTTCTCAGATCTTCTCTCTTTGCCAAAGCATTATTTGTACCACACTCAACCATGCAGAAAGTGTCTTAAAACAGACTCGGATCAAGTCCCCAGCTAGACAGGCTCACATGGAAAACCATAACCATGAACTAGTAACAGAAGGACAAGGTTACATTATTAAGCCCATTCACTAAGGTCACATCTACCTATAATAAAAAGAATTATTGTGCTTTTACATGAAGTTACATATTGCAATTAACCCGCTTCCTGTGTTTACCTGTCACACTGCTAGCGCTGGCCCCACAGGTTCAGAATCATCCTGTTCTCTGCAGCACCAGGGGCACCCCCTTTCTGGATTCAGAGAAGCAAATACAATCTACACCGGGATCTCCCAACCACCTCCATCTACTTTGGCTCTGCCTTACCTTCCTTAAGTCATGTCAAATGTGATTGAGGTGATCAGGATGTTTTCAAATCATTTTTCTTCCTCTTCTCACTTCATACTGAATTCAAGAGTTTTCATATGTACGAAAAAGCAAGTTGAGACAACATTCGCATGGATTTTGTAGCAGAGACAAAAGACTTAATCCAGTTTCTATTAGCAATACTGAAGTAGCTTTAGGACTTTCATGATGGCAAGATCTTCACACAGATGCCCAAGATCAGCTTAATGCAGCCACAAGAGGGAGTCTTAAATCTCCTATTAATATCCAGATGGATTCTAGTTTCAAAACGCTTCTAGTACAAGAGTACACAGCAAGCTTTCAAAAGGATTTTACAAAGTTATCCTGAGCTCCAAATTTCTTCTCTGGCTTTGCAGAACTATCCTTGTTCTGAAGGTAAAGGTTTTTTAAAATTACGAATCCTTGGTATAAAGATGCACATTTTGCTTTTCTTCGGGGGGGGGGGGGGGGGGTGGCGCAGAAAATTACCTTATTTATCCATTCTAGCACCATATTCCAATTGAAGGCAGAGGAAGAGGAGCACATGAATGTTTTTTGCCCTAACCAATCTCAGTTTACAACTGCTTGCAAGGCTAGTTCCACCTGAACTGGTTCCTGGGAGTCTCTTTTTTAGCAGGGATGAGAATATGGATAATGACGTGCAATAGAATTATGAAACTTGCAAGAGAGTTAAATAAAAGCAGCTCCGTCCCACCACTTGCTCATATTCAGTGGCTATAAGCAGAGTGGGACTCGCTGTTGGACTCCTGGCCTTTTTGGCTAACAAACAGTACACCTTCTCCAGCCCTTCTGCCTTGGGAATTAAGCAGAACCATTCGAGACCAGGTCAGGTCAAACTGCCAGGTGTCCTGGAGGGGGATTTCCTCTTCAGAAGGACGCTGTCCTGCTAGTGCCACACAATTCTGCTGCACCAGAAATGCACGCTCCTACCTTACTGATATTAGAAATTACACTAGGATTTTACTCCTCCCATCCATAACCTGAAAGAACGGAGCAGGTTCTGCCTAATCTAACCCATGGTGTGGCAAGCTACCATGACGCTGGCTTAACATTTTATTTATTTGACACACGTGATTAGAAGCTCTGGCAGAGCTAAGAGCCTACAACACAAGTAATACTTCTCACATCGCCAGTAAAATATCTATGTTGAATCTGTACGCGTCTGCTCTCCATCTGCCAAAAAAATGTCAAGATACATTCCTCAAAAATACTTTTATGGTCTTTATTCAATCTTGACATTCACTTGTTCTAAAGTTTCCAAGAAAACACTACAGCTCCAAAGGGGGCATCTATGTTTGAGTAAAGCCACACAATGATTTTGAACAGAAATAGCTACATACAGGCACTCTTTGAAGCGCCAAGAAACAGACCTCTGGCAATGCTTTTTCGCAGAGATTCAGCCAAGAGATAAAGACAAGAAGCAATTATCTCAAAGAGGTTAACGAAAGAAGTGCTCACCATACAGCTGAATTCTACTTGACTTTATCACTTCATTGTCCTCTGCTGTTCTCTTTTGTACATTCACCTGCCCACTCCTGCTTGAAACTGAAGAGGGAATCTAGGCAAGCAGATAGTTAATTCTGACTTTTAAATGTGGTCAGTGCATCATTACCGGATCAACCACCTCTAACCCAAGAGGTAGTAGATTCAGCTGTCATGAAACAGATGAACAATCTTAAACCTCTATCACTGTATTTTTTTTGCTTACAGTACTAGCCAACTTAAGGGTGGAGCTCATAAAAGGCCATTTAAAAACATTGCCCCCCTATTTATGCATGCTGTGCTTTTCAGAAGCAATTTAATAGGAAAAATACTCTTTAATCATGATTAGGGGCTGACTACTGGAATGTCCAGGCCTGTTTGTTCAAAAGCAGATGTTCAGCAGTGCAATGTTTCACACATTATGCTGACAATAGTAAGTTATTAACAAAACATAGTAAGTAATATCTAAAAAGTCTTTCTGCGAGGTTGCCTAACTATTGGAGTGGGTCAGCAACAAAAGATTGGATGTGACACGTGTTAACATCCCAGAACAATTTATCCTCTACTTGGCCAAATCTCATTTCACTCACTCAGTTGAATGTAATTAGACCTCAAGCTTGCCCTAATTTCAGTCTCTGCAGAAAAGAGGTTATCTTCCTTCAGTAGTACGTGGCTGCTTTGAAACACTGGCAGTGATCTGGAAGGAGAAACTGCAAAGGTGCACACCATCTCACAGATTTAGACAGTACTGTATGTACATTAAAATGCAAACATGTATGCCATAGCACCTGCTTGGAGTTTCGGTCAACACACCCAAGCAGGAAGCAGCAAGAACCCATGAGCCACACAGTGCCTGAGCTATTTTTAGATAAATGTTATACAATTTTCCCTCTAGTTCCATGGATCAGAAACATATGCTGCAGCTACAGACCCATTACAGTTTAATCCTACCCCAAACAAGGGGATAGTAAATCTTCAGATCCTAATAAAGGCTAGGCTATTCAAGAAGCAAAGCACTATTCAAGTCTTTGCTATGGTTCAAGGCTACACAATCTGGCCCAGAGCAAGCTAAACCGCACGTGGCCTCGTGAAAACCAGTTCATTTAATTTTTTCTGACCTTTGTAATAAGGTTCTTGCTATTGGGTGGAAGTGGAGGAAAGACTAGATTCTACTTCCTATGAAACATTTGACTTTTAGATATTGTAGAAAAGATTAATTTAAGCAAGCCGATTTACTCCTCTATCAAAAATATCACAGTGAAACAATTGGGAAGGATCTGCCCCAAACCCTTCAAGTCAGGGCCTTGAGACAGAAGACAAGCCACCTTCTTACACTGCTTAATGGGACAGGAAGATCCTTTAGGAAGCAATTTTTCCTTACAGGTGTTGAAAATTTAGCATGATTTTTCTGATGAGGTAGTTTGTGTCATCCCCATCCCCACCCCCCCCAAAAAAAAAAGGAAGCCACTAACCTAGCTGCATGAGGAATGAGGAGCTGGTAAGTAGAACACGGATCTTTATGTCAGAAACAGCACTGACCTCGTAACCTAGCAAAAGCCACAGATTCAGACTGAATCCTCACTCCAAGACAGATTTTAGGTTAAACCTATACAGAAGGAGTCCCTTGGAAAAAAAATGCACAGGAAAACATTAATGACTTGTTTGTTCTCAAAGGTCCTTTGATCCAAGAGACACTGTACTCAACAAGTAAATAAATAAAGTCTCACCCCAGTTTTTGGTCGTTTGACACAGTAGTGAAAGACTCAGGCTACATTTATATGTAAATCTCAGACAAGCCTGGTAGCCACTACCAAGCAACTGACATTATTAGTGTTAAGATGGTCCCAAGGGTATACGACTGCAGAAAGCACTGTGCAAAACAGGGAAATACATTTTTTTAGTTGCTATGATGTGTGAGTATGTTTAAAGAAGTCTACTAAGCCATGTAACGGTTTGGGGTTCTTTAATCATTAAAGTTATACCCAATGCATACCGGACAATTTACATTTGCAAGCAATACATCTTTGCACTTCAGTTAACAGCACGGTCTGCCCACTTTACCAGGACCAGAAAAAGAGCCTACTGCCAAACGGAGAAGGCTTCAGCTCTCCTTCAATGGGTGGGTTTGGCTCTGGTCTCGGTCTCGAGTGATAGGCATTCTCAGGCATAGGACGGTCTGTCTTCACTTTCGTAACCTGGAAAGAAAAAAGAAAAAATGATATGGCTTCTCACAGCATTTAATAGAAAAGCTAGACTGAGTCAGAACTTAAAGGAAGAACTACCAAGAAGTACCAAACGACACTAAGGACACATCGTTGATCTGACGAGAGCTCCTATCTCCAGACTACTTCTAAAAAAGGGGAGGGGCACTTCACTCATAACTACGAAGCAGTTCTGCATGTGCATGAGCTTCACTCCTAAAGGAAAGGTCTCTGTGCTAGGAAAAGCAAAAAAGTACAAGTAAGTCGCGTTGTCTAAGAAAAGCGCAAGTCTTCTGGGAAAGCAACCCTGGCGAACGCTGACGGAGTCTTGACTTCTAATAAAGTCCGCAAGCTTCCAGTGTGGAGTTTGTGAATCACCTTCTGGCTGGGAGAAGAGTTTGAGACCTGGTCTGGACAAAATGTCCCTAAGAAGGCAGAGAAGAATCTGGCTATCCAACCAAAAAGTTACCTTAGAGAGCTGTCCCAGATCAGGTCTCACCCAACCCAACTTCTCCAGCACGCAATTATCAAATACTGCCTGCTGCTTTCGGCATCGACGGAGCTCCTGCAAATTGGTATAGTCAATGCATGTCCAGTACTCAGTAAATGGCTCCGCACAGTGTGCCTTAATCTTCCTGTAAGAGATTGCAGAAAGAAAACGGTTAGCAAACGTTGTAGCTTTAATGTTTTTCTCTCTTCCTCATTCAAACTTTAGCTTGAAAAAGTGTTTTTTGGCAGTTTTAAGTTCTCAGGATCACCTCAAGTCTTCAAAGAAGTCAATATTTGAAGCGTCATTAAACAGAACTTGATAGCAATACCAGTAAAATTTGTATCACTGTAGCTACAAGTAGGGATAGCAATAACTTAACCAATACATGGAAGGTATTCTTGCCAGGTAGGCATACACAGCTTCTCCATATGGGACGCTTGTTTTGCTAAGTAACATCGCGTACACTATACAATACTCTAATGCTTCCAAATTAATTTGGTGTCTTAAGCTCAAGATGACATGCTTAGGGCAGAGGTTTCCGATTACTGGCTGCTATACTGGAAACGGACATGCTATAAGCGAATTAAACCAGGCCTGTTGCTAGCAACTTAACATGGTAACTGGCACAAGCCTTGATCTACATTTTTGGTCAAAGAGGGAAATTGTGTGTCTAGTGCACAGAAGTACACCTGTGAAACAGAGAGAACAGACAGTGCACAGCTGAAGCAGGCTTCCTGGATTCCATAATGTAGATGCAAGGTGCAGAAGCAGCAAGCCTTCCACCACCCCCCAGCATTCCTTCACTATCCTAACACAAACCCGAGCCAATTTCTCTGGAGCAGAAAGCATGGACCTTCATATGGAAGGACAAGTTCACGTATAAATAAGCCAAACAAAACAGGCACGGCCTCTACCCCCAAGAGTTAAAGCTTACAAAGCAGGAATAAAGACTTCGAAGGCCGTGATGGTGGCGGCATTTGTAATTAAAGCCAGTGACCGCCTGCGCTCGAATAACAAAGCTCGGCAAGGACGCGCTACGCCGGCGGACCCCCCGAAACACCTTCACCTTCAGGGCCGAGGGGGGCGGGCGGGCGGGCGCCCACAGCAGCGCGGCTCCGCGCCCTCCGGAGCGGGGCCCGCTCACCTGAAGAAGTCGAGGGCGCACTGGTTGACCTGTCGGCCCTCCCGCAGGCACCTCCGCGGGTCCTTCTCCTCCCAGCGACACAGCATGAACTCCTTGTTGGGGCGGTCGCACTGCGAGCCGTAATGGTGGGCCGCGGCCTTCAGCACGGCCGAGCTGACTCTCACCTACAGCGGGGCAGAGCGGCAATGGGGACAGCCCGCCTCGGCGCCGGCCGGCCCGCCGCGCTGCCCCGCGGGGGAAGGGCCCGATGGCGGCGAGCGTTCACTCACCTCCTGCACATCGAGCTCCTCCAGCGAGGGCACCTGCAGGGAGCCGGGCATGGCGGCCCCGCTTCTCCTTGAGCTCCCCTCAGCGCCCGCCCGCCACCGCGCATGCGCCGGGGGCAGCGGGGCGGCAATCGCGCATGCGCGGGGGCGGCGGGAGGCGGAGCTTTATGTCCCCGCCGCGCCCCGGTAGCGGCGCCGTTGCCATGGCGACGTGGCCGCGCCGTCGGGCCGGGCCGCCATGGAGGCGGCGGGCGGCGCTTACAAAGGGGGCTTCGTGCGCGGGAGGTGGGCCCGGGCGGGCGCGGGGGGCGCGGGGTGCCCGCTCCCCCCCGCCCCAACCTCCCTCTCTCTTCCAGGATGGAGGGGCAGGGGTCCTACACGCTGCCGACCGGCACCGAGTACCGGGGAGCGCTGAGGGACGGCATGTTTGATGGCGAGGGAGAGCTGCTCTTCCCCGACGGCGGCAGATACCGGGCGGTCTGGCACCGCGGGGTGCCCACGCAGGTACCGCAGGCGGGGCGGGCCAGCCCCCACCCCGCCTCACCCTCAGGGGATCCCGCCACCGGGGAGCAGCGAAGGTTTGGGGTGAAATAAGCCGATTTCCGAGCCAAGCCCATTTTTCATCCCCTCGGCGGCATCGCGCACCCAAACGTGCAAGGGCGAGGCCGCTCGTGGCCAGGCGTCTCACAGATGCGGCTCCCGGCGCTGCTTAAAGCCGAGCTGAACCATGTGCTTGCTCTGAGCAGAGCGCAGTTTTGGCACTGGGAACGCTACCCTTGTTCGTACTCAATCCATCCATCATGTTTATTAACTCTGTGCCTCAACATGTTTTGCAGGGGAAATACACTTTTGCAGATGGTCTCGAATACAAAGATAAAAAATGGCATTACTGTGATGGCTACGACAGAAGATTTTATACAGAAATCTGTTCTGGTCTTAAACCAGCAGGTACTGAATTGCATTTGCGATCCTAAGAGTCTGGAAGGAATTAAACTAACAGCTTTGCTTAAGAAAGATTAATTCGACTACATGAGTAACATGGAGCAGAAATGCTCTGGCTAATTTCAGGACCCGGCCATACGACGCTGCCAGAAGAATGCTGACACCACCTTCCACCAGCGCAGCGCAGGATGCGGCATTACATCCACAGCGTGGTCTCTTCTTGAGTGATGACCTGCAGGACAGGGCTCTGTGATCTACAGCTTCTGATAGCCCGATTAACCCTTTCATACTTTACACCTTCGCTCCATTAGCAGTGTGCTTTTCATATAGAAAAGTTGAGCAGAAGCGATTAGTTTACATCCAGGACATGAAATGAAGTTTGAATGCATCTGTCCCACTAGGTTTTTAGTAGATACCAAAATAAACGTTTGTGTCCAGTCTATATTTTTGCTACAGACTTTTATAATATTCTTATTTGTCTGTAGTCAAAAGGTGAAAAGATTTATAAGGAACAAGTGAGTAAAATATGTAACGTAATACATAAAATACTCTTCTTTGTACATAGAATATTTCAGTGATGACATGGAGTCCTGTGAGGCCAGCAAGACTCTCCTGGCCCCATTTTGGACTTTAGGGTCATATTTATAATGTTAGCTTAGTGGGCTGAATCAGAGGACCGTGAATGAGGAAAGCAAGTGATATCTTTTTATCACACACTTCTTCTGTATGGATTTTTGCATTTGCATTTTCTCCATCTGCAAAATTGGCAAAACGTTTTATAAAATTTATTGTAAGGTAACTGCATTGTTTTTATAGCAAATGCCATGGAGATGTAACATTTGTTAGTTACTTTGATCAAAGGCACAAATGCAAAAAAAAAAAAAAAAAAGGCAAAATAAAGCAAACCCTTTTGTTTTTTTTCTTCAGGCATTTCTCAGCTTACAAATCTGGATCCTCCCAAGAAAATCCCAGAAGGATGTTACGACTGTGGTGATGGATTCTATAATCCTGAAACCAGAGTTGTTGTTGACTACAAACTCAGGTTTCTGAGAAACGCAGGTATGATTAACTTCTTCTGCAAGGTAAACTAAGATGAGTTCATTTGTCATATCTTCTAGGATGTGTGATTAAAGCTAAACCATAAAAAAGGCCATGATTTGGTTCTGTTATCACTGAGCTAAAATATTTTTTACTTATTTATTTTTATCAGCGATTTATGTATCCCCAGAGTTGTGTAAAATGTATTTTGCAAAATTACAATGAAGTATTCCCAAGCAGATATGAATAAATATATTTTATTACCGTTTGGTATGTTAATCTCAGGAAAATCTTCAAACTCTTCCATTATGACCTCAAGCAAGGGAGTGGTTGTAAGGTGTACATCACTGATCCTGAAAGCTAATGAACTCTGTGTTGTGAACCAGCAAAGTGCTTAAGCGTGTGCTTATCTCTACGTGTTAGAATAGTCCATTTTATTGAAACGAGTCTTAAGGCTATGTTTAAATACCACGCTGAACAGGAAACTTTGTCGCCTTCGAGAGTTGCGTTTGGAGTAGAGTCTGGCAAATATTGGGTCTTGGGGTTAAGTCCCCAAATTAATAAGCCTTGGGGAAAATTAATTCTCATCAAGCCGAAAGAGAAACTCTTCAAATTAAAAACAAACAAAAGATCCACAAACAGTTGACACTGGGATAACTCAAACAATGTAATCTGACCTGAAACAAATGCTTTGTGTTCTGGCTATTTAACCTTTGTGTTTACCACCTTTTTAGTGCAGAATTTTTTTAAATGAAAATGATTTCTGAAAGCAACTACCCACCCCACCTTCCCCCCCCCCCCTCAAATGTCCAAATTGCAAGACCTGGTTTAGCTAGAAGACAGAACATTTCATTTTCAGTGTGCCACAGTTTAACAGTTTTGTTGCTTGGAAACTCCATTTTTCAGCAAATTTACTATTTGTTGAAAAAAATTCTGCTCAGCTCTACTTTCAAGAGCTTTTATAAGTATGCACTGTGATATTGGAGGAGGGAAGTGAAGGGGGGGTTAAATGAATTGGAGATACCATCTGCTATAAAATATACCCTATGATACATGGCCTGTTTTATAAACGTTGAATAAAAACTGATCTAGATTATTACAAATGGCATTGATCCAAAATACTGGAATGCAGTGGGCCTACTGATGAGGAAGATAAGCAACAAGCTTTCCAAAAACACAGGAACCTACACAGATTAGTACAGGAGGGAACGCCTTGGAATTCAATTTATTGTTTTTTAATCTGTTCTTTGAACTCATTGTCCTTTATGACATTTATCTCAAACCCTACAAATTATATCAATCAATATTCGCTAACCAGACCAGCGCAGCGTGCAGTCCGATGGAGCCGTTGGAGATGTGCTTTGTGTGGCCGTTCCATCGAGAGCCCTGTACACAAAGTTAAACTTGTTGATGTGAGTGTGAAGAAGGAATGTGTCATGTAGGCCAGACCCTTCCTCTCAAGAACATGAACACAATTGAAAAACCCGGCACTTGTTCAACATCAGAGGAACTCTTACCGCCCCAGGAGAGATGATTCAGGGCACAAGGCCACTGCAGTAAAGAAAAAAAAAAAAATAAAAAAAAAAACCCAGCTGTAAGCAGAAGAAACTGAGGAAGAGGCTGGGATGACAGGGAACAGATCCAGAATTACTCCATTATAGGCTGGGCAGGAAGGAGCAGGAAAACCTCCAGGCTTCCAGCCAAGTCTTGAAAGCATCAAAAGCAGATGGTAGGAAGCATTCAGGAAGTTCTTACAACAGCTTGACAGGTTTACCAAAATGACACTATCTTCCTCAGGTCTGGCAGCAGGCTTTCAGAATACTCCAGTTCTCACCTTTCACCCTGGCCCTATTATGAAGCAATTTCTGATTGTTTCTCGGCTGTTTGTGAAAGAGAGCAAGGAAGCATCCAGCCTTGGCGCTGACTCGCCTCCCAACTGGCAGCATCCAGGTACCACGCCAGAAGAGAATAGACGCCATTTGAAACTACCGAGTTTGCTTCCACCACTTCTTTGTCAAGATGAGTGGATGTAGAGTACCGTAGAGACTCCTGTTAAATTTGGCAAGCCTTGCATTTCACTAGCATGGAGGTCTGATACTCATTTACTTAAAGAGCTCTTACTGTTGAAGCAGTGCAAAGGCCCATCGTGAAAACATAATCAGGCCCAGGGAATGAAATGACAGCAACAGTTTTGTTATATGTTTTTATCTAGCAAAGTTTTCCAAAGTCTCATTACAATCTTGCAGTTATTACTCCGTCCCTAAACCTCTGTTTCCTCGGGGATGCTCAAATTTCTCTTGATTCTCCATGTGTTCTTCAATCTTTTCTTTTTTCCAGTATTGCAAAGTATGCAAAATTGGACACATAAATAAAAATGGGAATGCTCATTTGTAAGAAGATACGTTGTTTATTTTGAATAGATACTAGGACTGGACTCCTGTTTCACTAGGAGTATTACTGGTTTTTTTTTTTTCTTTCCAGAAATAGGACTCCTGGCACCTTTGTAACAAACAGCGTTAGGTCAATAGAAAGATGGGAAGATTTCCCAATTTTTCAGTGAAACGTAGAAAATATATGATGTTATGTTTAATGCAAAGCAGGGAGGTACAAGAAGAGCAGTGACATTCAGGTTTTAGGACCCCCGAATATCAGAGAAGCCCATAGCTTTCAAAGAGAAAATACTGTCAAAACCAGAAATTTTCTTCTACTGAGATGGAAGAGATTATAGGAGATTTGCCTGGGTCACCTCTCTTTTGATGAAAAGCAAAGATACGTCTGATTAAAATTGCTCTGTTTCTCCTGTGGTTCTCCCAAGGATGGGTTAAATAATATAAAACATGCTTTTGCCTTTTGTAATATAAGAATATTTGTGCTACTACTTTCATATTCCATCTTCAGGTTTAATTTGTATGTGTGTGGTGCACAGGGTAGCTTTCCATACTGCAGTCAGTATTACCTGAAATATATGCATCTCTTCATATAACATCAAGAGCAGGAAGACACAAAGCCTACCTTTGCACTAAAAGCTCGGTCAGGTAACTGAATTAACATGCATGTTGTTAAGAGCAGGATTAGACCCAGAAAAACAGGACAAGCATCTTATTAAGAGGAGAGGTTTTGGTGTTGCTGCAATCCCAAATCAGCCAGCAATCAGCTTAGGATTTCTACAAACCTGAAAGTCTTGTAAAAAGCAGCAGGAAAAATCCTGCTGCTTCAGGAATAATCATGAGCTGAAAAGGTCAAGATTCAAGAACATTATTTTATTAGAGTTTAGAAAAGTCTGGGGTTAGAACGTCTGAGGTTCCTTGGTTGTGAGGCTGACCCAACTCCACAGGCAAGGGTGCGAAGCCATTTTAATTCTAAGCCTTAGTAATCACAGACTTAGAGTTTCCTCGTATTGTTACCTTGGGATGAAGGTTCTCAAGCTTGGTCTGGAAGAATTTAGAAGCAAAATTTTTTTGAAAGTCGGCAGCAATGTATTCATCCATTTCAGGTTTATCCAAGTATGCAGAGCCATGAGATAAATCTCCTACGTTTTGACTTTTTTTGTCTTACAACTCAGATCTGACTTGCACCAAGTGCTTTTTGGGAAAAGTAGACTTTGACTTGTCTGAAAAATGTAGTTGAGAAGCAGAGCCATAACCACTCAATAATTACGCAGGGTAATATTTCTGTACCTACCCTCATGTACCCCAAATACATGCAGATGTTTGCGTGCTCTTTCTCATAAACTACTGGAGGACTGGGTGTGGGATGAGGACCTGGCAATTTTTCAAGCCTGGAGTATTTCTGGAAAAAAGACAGCAAGTTTAACTTTAAGTCGACTGTGGTGCAGGAAAAAAGATTGACTGCACTTAGGGATCATGCACGGAGCTTTATTCCCTGTTCTTCTTTGAAATTGCCCATTCTGATGATGGAGGGAGTGGATGAACAGTCTGATTCCAGGCTAGTCCCTAGTCATTGCCTAAGAATGTAAGAGTTGTTTTGGCAGATGCCCTTAGCAATGGAGAGGAAAGCCCCAGCAATACGCATACAGAGGGAATATAGTATTTTTGTTCAAATGAATTTAGCTTCCCATAGATTTAAATGTCTACTTATAACGCAGGACCATTTAATCTTTTGTACATTTGTTTCTTTTTTATTTGACTTAAGATACTGAATTTAGATGAGGTTTAGTTCCTACATATTGAAACTCTTAAAAGCTCTTCAAATAATTGTTCTTTGGATACTTGTTAAGCTAAAGAAATCAGTTTTGATCGGCAGTAAAAGTTCATGCTATTTTAAGTGCAATGCTATAGCTATTTTCTGTTGTATATTTAATCATTTTGAATTATATGTCATGTAAAAGATTTTAGCTCTGGGGCATTTGCCAGATGGCTGATTCTGCATTTCACACAACAAAAGAAATAATGTTTGTGTAAAGCTCTTAAAAATAGTTGGTAATCAGTATATTCTACAACGAATAGGATCCAGACCTGTTTGGAAAAAAACCCCAGCTTTTTCAGAAATTAATTTAGAGGATTTGGTCTCTACCTCTGGGCTCCGAACAAAACAAATTGTGTCTATTGTTTGCTGATTTTTTAACATTTAACAAGTTAACTGAATTGTAAATTTAAATCATTTTTATGTTAAATGCTGTTTATTGCAATCCATTGATCTTTTTCTCTTCACTTTGGCTGACAAACTTATTTCTGAAAACAGGGTTTTGTAAAACAGAGAGCCAATACTACTCTCCGTTTACACAAGTAGAGCATACGAATGTGAGTAGCCCTCTGCTTTTCTTGCAACAGCTGGAGCGCTTGTCCTTTTTACTGCTAACTCCTCTTTCTGGCCTCTTTGATTCATATTCCTCCACAATACCATTGCAAAAAAATGTTTTCTCTCTCTGCCATGGCACTCAGCTTGTTTTCTTTGCCCACAAGGCTCTACACAAGTCCATACAAATTCACCTTTTGGTCTTGTCTCCTCTATCTCCCGTATACATTTTTCTCATGTGTCTAGTCCCAGGACATAGGTTTTTCTGCCCACATTCATACAATTCCAGTTTGCTGGTACTTGCTTTCCAGACTCACTGCTTCTATGATAGTCAGAAGATTTGAAAAATATTACATTAAGAGGAAGGTTAGAAATTGTATTATAACTCTTCCATCTGGATCTCCGAATGTCTCCCATCTATGTCTTCCTATTTTTTCATTAGATAGATAGCTTTTGTCCTTCTATGAGAGCTTTGGACCTAAATAATCTTCAATGCTTAACAAATAAATTAGTTGAGAGGCGAGATCTTAGACGGAGGAGAGGCAGAAGGTTAGCAAGTATCAAACTGGGGACTGCTGAGTGGGCAAGGCAAATGAATGAGTATTGGAGTGAAGATGGCAGAAGGAAATTGAGTCTACTTCATTTAAAGAGAAGGTCCCAGACTCCTACGAGAAGTAGCTTCATGTCTATTCTTACTCTACCCTAAACACTTCTTTAAATGTTGGACCAATTCTCCTACCCATCATATGCTCTTTTCATATAGAAATGTGTTAAGATCAGGCACATTTTGAATGCCATTGCAAAATGCATACTTGTTATGTCTTTCTCAGTGTAAAAGTCTGCTCAGGTGACAGAGATGGAGACCTCTCATCTGTGTAACCAAGAAAATATTTTTAGATTAAATTTGGCTTATATGTTTTAATAGAAAATATTCTCCATTCAGTAAAATAGACTCTGAACCAATATGATTTATATTCAATACTATAACCAACAATCATAATATTAATATATGCATCACGGTGTAGGTTACTAGAGTAATTTCAGTAGCTATAGCTTTTGCAGATATATTGTTCCTTGTGGTTTCCTGGTCTTAAAATACTTACCGTTTTGAAAACTGTGAAAGTTTCAGTTCCAAATAGTGGCATGCCAAGAATAACAACTTTGTGTGCTAGCCATCCCATTGTGAATCCATTAGATACACAAGTCTTACATGCACTTATATTCAACTATACAGTTCGTGTGAAAACAAGTTTTACAAGAGATGGAAAGTTCATTTGGGGGCCATTTTGGAATTACAGTAATTAAAAGTAAATGGAAGGGTGAGAATTTGCGGGTGAAAGCAAAGGTTAATTGAAAACATATTTTCCGTTTTCTTGCCAGCCTTGATGTTGGTGGGGTCAGGTACAATAAGGAAAGTGATGCTAGGGACCCGGAGGGGGCAGTGGAAATGAAAGGGGTGTGCCAGGCAGAATCTATGGCTGAGATGCTATCGCATGTGATTGTAATTGTGCAGTGGAAGAACATGATCAACTGCACTGCGGGTGATGGGAGGAGTCAGGCATGAGAAAGAATTAAATGATATTGTTGTTTACAATGGTCTCTGTGTGCTTGGCCTTCTGCAAACAGAGGAAACTCAGCTCTTGTTCAAGGATTGTCTATTGTAAACACACCCTCTTAGAAACTGTAGTGGTGGAAAGCTGCTCTTACCACATGCCTGTGTCCTCAGGGTACGCTGGAGCTGTGAGCCTCTGATTGTCCCAATGGAGGCACATACAGCGCACATCTACTTCCCTCCTTGCTCACACAGCCTTCAACAAGAAGCGAGAGTGAACGAAGGGACAATGCCCACTCACGGCTGGTCCCAACTTGCCTTTGGGCAGAGGAAGGAGCCAAGGGTCTGAATTTTGGAGTGCATCGGGAGTGCAACAGGCCTCCAGTGTAGACAAAGCCTTTAAGACACCAGGAACACGTACAACTACAAAATGCAGTACAAAGACCTAACACAGAGTCAGACAAGGTTTTTAAGGTGAACAGTGTAGTTTTTTCCTTGTGTAAGCCACTAAATATTCTAATTTCAATGTGGTACGTCTTCCTGCGCAGCTCTAGGTGGTTTCCTGGGAAAGCATTAGTTAAGGGGGCAAACCCAGAAGCCTACACGACAATACTGCTGTTTGCTGACAGTTTCCGCTCTGCATCATGGCAGACACCTAAGCATGCAGAGTCCTAAGAAGTATCTCACAGCTGAGGTTTCCATAAGCAACACAGAAATGCGATAGCTAGAAGCAAATAATTCTAAACTTTGCAATATGCATTTAATATAGGAAGATTAAATGCACCTAAATTACAGTGTATGTTCAAGTCATCCCTTGGAAGCACCCTGAAGCAAGCCCACCCTGTATTTTCAGCTGTTTCTAATCCCAGTTGAGAGATAAATCTGGAGCTTGTAGCTGGGGAAGTCTCTTCTGCCACTACTTTTAGACTGAGCATTGAAAATTAGACAAGTGGTTTCATTTTGCAGAGATGCTGAGCAGAAATCCACTGATTTAAGTGGGCTGCAGTTTGAGCTCACCATGGAATACACTTGACAGCATTTTTGACAGACACCTGTTTGGACTTTGCTGGCGTTTGGAGCTTCCCCTAGAGCCTCCCAAAACAAGGAAGAAACTTGCAAAGCAATATTTGTTGAGAAGAACTAATTTTGAAATGGGCTACTTACAGGAACACAGTATGACCAACAGATTTAGTTGGGTCCTATTCTATCCAAACTGACCTGTTGACTGTGTAGACAATGTCCAACAGCAGATCAGTAGGACTTGCACCCCTGGTTAATCATCTGCTGTGGGCAGATGCTGTTTCTGGGTCGTGCAGATGGCTACCAGGGTTGGCTCCATATGCCTCTGCCTGCTTAATGAAAACAGCCTGAATTAATTACAAAAATAAAAGAGAAAGCTATCCCAGTTTGGGCTGGCTGAGGATCTGACCCACATTATCCAAAATATATTTTGTGGGCGCTAGAAAACTGATCTAATTTTTGATTGAGACACAGGAAATAATTCAAAAGAATCAGTCAATACTTACATATATTCTAACAGCTCATCCGTTAAGATCTCTCACTATCTCTCTCCGTTTCAAGATTTCAATGATATGTCATGATAATAGTCATTATATTTCACTAACTTTGGAAGAAATAACTTGTTAACATTAACTAGCTGAACAGGGATACACCAGACTGCAACAAAATTTTCAAACAAAGCTTTTTTTTTTCTTTACCTTCAAATATCAGCATGGTTAGTCCTGTTTCAGCAAAGTCTGTTCCATGAATGCTTATTCTACTGAGAAAAATCTAAAAAAATGGATAAACTTTTAAAGATAAATATGCTGACACAAAATTCAGCACACAACATGAAGAACCCCATACTACCTAATTGTGCCCAGGGTGATAATTTACCACTGATTAAAGAGTTTGTATTTTTTTCAAATCTTTTTTAAAGGGAAAATTACTTCGGAAGGTGAAGATGTGCTTAGACAATCATATTAACATATTCAAACAATTGCAATTTGCAAAATAGTAATTACAACTCACTATCTGGTAGCATTAATCAAACTTCAAGGTTTAATTCCATTTTAAATATTGATGAAATGTGATTCTCCAATCTAACCCTGGTGTTGCAGGGTTATGGAAGCAGCCAGTGACAGAAAAAGAGGAACGTGTAGTTAACAAGCAGCTGCCACAAAGAAGGATCGGCATCTGTGATTTAAATTGTTAGCTGCACAGTCAGGTAGAGTGTAAAAAGGGTAGTCAAGAGGCTGTTAAGTCCATTGCTGCCAATTACTAACAATCAGGGAGGAGCTTTAAGACTTGTTCAGTACAATAAACCCAGTTTGTCTTGTTTCAGGGGTTACTACTGAAGAGGTTGCAGCTGCACTGATTCAAATAGCCCTAAAACTACAGTAATTATCAACCAGTCTTCTTTAGTGTAGCAAAAGTATGTTTTACCATAGCTTAACTCTTTACATTCTAATATTTCCCTGCCTCTTCTCACATAGCTAGCCCTGGAGCCATTCTCATCTCTGGGTTTGTGGTTCTTCTCACTATGCTGGATCAATTCTTTCATTTCCCCTTACCTAGACCGAGGACCAGTAGCACTGTACGCTGGGTTGGATGGCAGTTCTAGGGATTTGCTTTAGGTTGGTTTTTGGAATATTGAGTCATTACATCTATTTTTCCTTTTCATATACAAAGTTGAAATTCATATAGCTAGTGCAGTTTTTACATCTGATTAAACTACATGCAAGTTAAGCAGCGCTTATGAACACGTCTTTAATTTGCATGGGATCAGGTCACTGCATGAACCGAGACATTTTGGGACGGGTCCGGGGAGGCTAAAATCCTTAAAGCAACCTGCCTTGTGTGCTTTCCTAGGAGACCATGAAAACCCAGAGTGCAGAAGAAAATAATCTAGGCAAACCAAGGATATGTTGGAAACCTGTTATATGAAGCCAAGTTAGCATCTGCCTTTCTCAGTGTTTATATGCTTGGTGCTCAGCGAATTGAGCGCTGCAGATTCCTCACTAGGAAGGCAGGCTGATTATTTCTAGTACTCAGGTGAACCACGTATATCTCTACCCAAATACGAGCTAGATGGTGGTGATGTATAGCACGTATAAGTTTTGTTTATCCCTTCACCATGGCACAAACAGACAAAGTTTCATTTTCGTGCAATTATTACAGGCTCAGATAAACTATTTTTTTAGTTAAGGCGATTCCAGCTAAAATCACAGAGCTACCCAGGCTGGACAAGATCTGTCCTAGCCGAGGCTCACGTGATCACGTCGTTACCGTGCTGGAACACCTAGTGCATAGAACAAAAGCCAGCACATTGATTATGGCTTTGATGTTGTTTTTAAGAAAGCTTAAGGACCACATTTGCATTCCTGCTGCAGCCCTCAGTGGAATCTCTGCCTCTCTAACGATTGCGTGGTCTTTAAGCAAGAATCAGTGCTCATCTTTTTAATTTCCCTTTTAGCATATTTTTCAGCATTTATTTTCTCCTGGTTTATACCCGCATAAGAAATCTGCCATTAACAGGATATTTTGTGATGGACCTATCGCTTCATAGGCATAGGGAATAAAAAAGAGATCATGTCAGTGAAACACAGAAAGAGCTGAACTTAGCTATTCTATCCAAATGGTAACCATTTTTCAGTCATTAAAGCAAGCCTCCAGGCTGAGCTGTTGCAACAACGGCAGTAGAGGTGCGTTCTCCCACCCGTTCACCATCACTGGGGTCTTGCGCAGAGGTGGGCGCTCACCACCAAAATAGAAGAGGGTGGGTAGGCACAAGCCAGCACTTTGTCTGGAAACCAGTGACCGTCTGCAAAGAGCAAACTGGAGAGCAGGCTCTAAGGGAAAACCTCCTGTGATTCACCGGCCTTTCTGCCTACTGGTTGTCAAGGGTGGCAGACCAGTGCCGCCGTGCAGACAAGGGACAAATGCCTTGGCACGTGCTTCACTTCAGCCCGCTTTTGCCAGGATGCCAACAGAGCTGCGTGTGAGCAGCGCCTTAGGAGAAGCAAAGGCCTGCACTCAACTCAGGCAGGAATGAGAAAAAGGGGAGGGTAGCATGCAAAAAAAAAAAAAAAAAAGGGAAGAAAAAAAGGAAAGACAAAGCGGACGATTCAAAACCCACCGCAATCAATAAGATTAACCTCCAAGCTTGAAAACTTGTGCATCAGACCTAATTTGTCACATACCCTTCTGTGAACTTACACTTCTTAGATCAGCACAACTTCATTCCCAGCACCCTTAAAAGTCCAATTCTACAGTCAAAAGGTCTCCATGAAAATTTGACTTCTTACAAGCAACGTACTTCCTTCTTGATCTATTTTGTCCTACCTAGGCAGGGAGCTCAGCTGTGCAGGGCAGCTGTGTAAATAGATGGAATTATGTGCTATGCCAAGCGATGGCCACAGCACCGGGGCTACAGCCCCCTCAGCTCCATCCTTCTCGCAATCATCTGTCCTTTCAGCTAATAAGGGCTGCTACAAACCCCTCAAAATTTAGATGAAGGCAGGTTAGACGCACATGTCACAAGCAGCTAATGTGAATTTGTTAAGGCGGTGGTAAACACGAGAAGCAGCTCTAATACATTTCATTTATATAAAAATAAATACAGGTATTGTTTTAAGTAATACTTTGATTTTTTCCAAGGCTTTTTGAAGTTTGTTTTTCCTGGTCTACACAGACCTCTTTTCCCCTACACGAACACAAAAGAAAAGGCTGCAGAACACTTTCTGGAGACAAGACTATTTAAATCCCTGGAATTAAGAAGCCACAACTTAACGTTCGCCAAGTTATTTTTTTGTAATCATACACAAAATTTCTATTCAAACTTTGCTGGACAGTTGTTTTTCCCTACATTGTCTTTGATTTTTTTTTTCTTTCCCCACTGTCATTATGCTCTGAGAATAAATATGACAGACATGAATACTAACAAGGGACACAGAAGATGGTCTAAAATACGTCTATCAGCCACTATATCAGCTTATCAATACTTGTCATAATGTCCATTTCAGAAACAGCATTGAAAGAAAAGCTGGAAGACAAGAACCCAGGTTTTGACTATAGATTTTTCTTTAGCTTCACTTTTCATAAACCGACAAGCAACACAGACATGGCATTTAAAAAAAGTGTATCTTCGTTTCTGATAGTTTTAACATATCTCCTGCACATCTCCTGCCAAAAAGTCAAAAACCAAAATATAGACGTGTAAATCTCATAGTTCTGCCCAAGCTAATCTTATCAAACAGACGAATAATCAGTCATTGCCATAGATCCAGCACCTCCTGCCTTGACAAATTCCAACACAACAGCACACAATCTTTTAAAGAAACAAACAAAAAAATGTGTTCTAAGAGCTGCCAATGGCTAAAACCAGATTTATGCTTCAAAGGAAAAATGGCTTGTTTGAGCTGGACCCTAGTGATGCAAAGAGCAGATCTGACATGGTGATATTTGGCATTCTCTTTATCTCCCTTTTAGATGATGATGAGCATGAATGGATCATTCGGACCTGCCGGAAAGCTTGGGATGCAACAACTGAACATAAAGCGAAACCATGAAAACAGTTTTTGCCAGCCGATAATATTCCAAAACAGGTAACCTGATTCACAATAAATCTAATTTGTCCTTGTGGATTTGTCTCACCCTTTCCCTCTACAGGAATATAATCTTTTTGTCATCTTTGTTAGCTCAAACAAAAATGGAAATAATCATTTAATCAGTCATGCTGAGAAAAAGCCATGGAAAAAAAGCAGACTGTACTCACAGTAATATTCCTGAGAGGTGTGTAGTGTAGTATATATACACGTTATTAAGGCTGAAAACAATTTGTTAAAAAGAGTGCCTCAGATTCAGTGTTGAAGTCATTCAAATCCATCTTAATCAACATTATTTTCCCAGATTTTAGTTAGCTGTCCTGGTGAATTCCTTTCCTCTCTTTTTGCTCAGTACTTTGATATTGATTGATCATTGTAATAATGTACACCAGAGGTATTCTTTAATGACTGGTTTGCTAACTAGGAAATTATATCCATTTACTACGAACATTTGTTGAACTCTCCTGAAGCCAGAGTTTAACAAAATAATAAAAGAGGAAAACTGGGTGGGTTGCTGCTTGATTAGTAAGCCAGAAAGTATTTAAAAATAAAATAAAATGGAATTACATCATTTTCTGGATGTAAGTGCCAGCACTTCTACTTGCATTAACTTTATTTATTACACAAATAAGACATTTACAAAGCACAACATTAAAAGTATGTAACAAAACAGACATTGGTTTTACAAAAAAGTGCTTACAATTTAGTTTTACTTTTTTTAAAATAAATATTAGTCTTGACTGTCCACTCATTCAGAGAAATTTTTTTTTTTTTTAACCATTGTAGCCAAGACATGCAGAATTGCAACATGCTACAACAAAATGATTGGCGGATGAAATAAAACTGATGTGTCTATAGTTGGCATCCTACAGATAGATCACTGATAGTAGTGCAGGATTGGTTCCCACTCCCCCGTCCCAACTAGTAAGTTGTGTAAGCACCTTTAGCTCGGGCGTTGGAGTTAACCAGCATGAGCCGAAAGAAAAATAATCAGTAATAAAACTGTAAACCGTTCCACTTTCAGACCCTAGCCATATTTAGTTACCTTATTAAACTCGAAGGAAAAGCCTTTCGCTGGCTATCTTCATTGGATTTTGTCTGCAAAAGGTTTTGTAAATAGCAACTGGAAAAGTTTAGTACGTGGAGTCTGCATTGCTGCACCAGAACCCATTTGGCAATTACTGAATAAACTAAGAAAATGAGAATGATTTTAATTTTATTTTTTTTTTAATCTACAGACAGGAGATGAATGCAAATGACCTGAGATAAGGTTTGGTTCAGTGGCAACAGTCAGTGTGAAATATGTTGTGAAACAATGTATTGAATAAATTAGAGGATTTCTTACATTCTTGGTACAGTTGAGTATTTTCCATACACATAATTAGCTCTAAAACTGCACAAGCTGAATTGCTTCCAGTTTTTGCAAACAATTTGGGCTTAATATAAACAGAGCCTGATTTCTGAATTAGCAAAGCTGCTCCTGGCTACTTATGGGGGAAAGTGCCCCGGAGCACAGTCTGGGCGGGGCAGCTCGCCCCACGGGTAGTGGTGAGTCCACTTCCACCGGAGAGAAGCACCTACGCTCCCTTGGCCCTCTGCTTTGCACTCTGGTCCTGTCAGTGGTATCAGTTACAAAAACTTGGATATACAGTACATTTCACAAGTGGGTTGGTTTGGGTTGGTTTTTTTTTTTTATCAGTAACTAAGTTGATATTTAGCAGATACATATTTAATAGTTTCCCTTTCATTGCACCGCCGAGACAGAAGAGAAATGCATCAAACCATTTTCTCCCTCAACAAAACAGTTGTGGAAATCTCAAGTACTGTGGGATGGCACGTCAAGTTACAGCCTGAAGTCTCTCCTTCAGTCTTAAATGGAATAGCTACCTACTCGTTTATGGCACCAATTCCACAACTAAATGATCATTAGGATGCACGAGCACAAACGGAGAAGAAAGTTGGGCCCTGGTGACCCTGCCGACCACCACCAGTGTCTCAAGGCTATTGCATGCGGCCACGATCCACTTCAACCTCCCGGTTACAACTGCTCCACCAACAGCCACCAAAGGGAATGCCCATCCTGCGCTCATTGCTACAGACAAGGAGAAAAGTGACTGCAACGGGTGCAACTTGTGACCGTCCCCTCCCAGAGGAGATGCTTCTGCAGCGGTGGTTCCAGTCAGGTCAGGCGTGCGGGAGTGCCTTGTCACTGGCTACACACTGGAAATGGTTATTTGCACATCAGGAGGTGACAATAATTCTTTGTGGACTTAATTTCCTCTCTCCTTTCAAACGTTATTTTAAATTGGGGATAGAGCTGCTAGCTGCTGGCTACAATTAGACAGAATACTGGCCTAACTGTCCAAGGTATTGCCGTCACACACACTCTCTCTATATATATTTTAAATATATATACACACACATGCACAGAGGGTGTGTGTATATATATTTGTTCCAACAAATATCAATGCATGCTTGTATTCAGTTCCTTCTCAAACCAAGAGATCTTGCTGGCCGCCTCGGCAGACATCCACATCTCCTTACGCCATTCCCATACGTGCGGTCAGAGCAGCGAGCGTGCCTCGCAGTTAGCTGGAGCCGCGTGTCCGGCTGTCGGTGTCTCACGGAGCGTGGGGGCACGGTCAGGAGAAGGCTTGCCAATACGGGCTGGCCAAACCAGCGGGATGGCTGCCCACCTGGCTGATGTTGGAGATTGATCCAGGATCTCCCAAGAGAGAAAAACGCATGTATCTACAGTTCAAATTAAAAACAAGTTGTGTAACGGATGGATTCCTGTCTTCTGTTCCTCAGGCACAGTTTGGGCATATTACTCACTAACTGTGGCTCATAGTAGGCTTTCACATTCTTGGAAATGCGGCCTCACAGACACTTAGCAGCAAGACGGACCCGTGTGCTTGCATGGAGAGAGGTTTCATTACAGACCTGCTCTTGGCTCGGTGCGAACTGAGAAGGGCTGGCCAAGGTTACTTGTTTACTTTTTGTTATTACCGTCAATGAAGGATCATTTTGGAGTTTTTTTCCTGATTTGGGGCCAGACTGCTGAGCGCTTTCTTTCCTGTTGCAATGAGCCCTGCGGTGCCTGCCCTGCTGGCAGCAGTCCTCCTGGGCTGTGCCTTCGTCCGAGGACTTGGCAGGAGCAACAGCCGTACTCCGGCAAGGGAGAACAAGAGGAGGGCAGAGGGACTCGGAGCGACGCTGCCAGATAAAGGAATATGCCATCACCTTGCTGTCCACTCAGCTAGCGACTGTTCCTGCTGGCCTTACTGCGGTTTTTGCCTTTTTAACTGGTCTCCAGTTTCTACCCCACTGTTTCCACTAACTGAACTTGGGTCCACACCAGGGCAGAACATTTCTACACCTTTACGGTCAGCTTCCATTGAGGATTTCCCAGTCCAGTAGTATGGAGTGTCTGAGAGTTTTGTGTAGGTACATTCTGAAATCACCCATTAGTGATCCAATATGACTCCAAGGAAATAAAGTAGCTTGTTAATAAAGAACAAGGGTAAAAAATAAAAAGAAAGAAGATTTGGCAGATGGCTGTGAGAGGAGAGAGATATTCAGTGCTCTAAGAACAAGTCAGCAATCAAAAATTTCAGAGTGCTAAACCTGGCTCTGCCACCAACCCTCACAGTTCCTCTCAGTTTAGGACATCTCGGTTTCCCCTCCTATAAAACGGGGGGAAAAACACTAAGATTTACTTACCTTAGAGTGATCAAAGGACATGTGATTCTAAAGCACTTTGAGGAGGAAGAAAAACTGCCTATTTCCAGCTGGCATCGTGTTTCCCACTTAGTGGAGTCTCAGCTACCCACGAGTTTGGCTCAGGAAGGTCTGCGTATATATATGGAGTTGCTGAGCCAAAAAAAGCCCATTTCAGATTTCACACATGCAAGTGGAAATAAGGAGGGATGTCCGGGAACCGGCAGTGCTTCACTGGTGCAAAAAGAGAATCAGGCCAAACCACGTAAATTCCTCCTTCCTTTACTTTCAGAGGTGATCATCGATCCCCCTGAGACTCAGCATGTTCTGGTTTGTTCATATTCCCATGGGTTTGGGAGCAAGATTTGCAAGCACAGTAGAGTCACTAATTTTGACTGTGTCTGGCATTGCCTTGGAGAGACTCACGGTCATTCTACAAGTCCACAAGAAACAAGTGAAAAATGTAACTCTGCACTCAACACACACATACACAGAGTGTCGCTGGAGAAAGAATAGTGGATGTTAGGCGCTGGTCAATGGAAATAACTGAGAATGCTGGATCTGAGTTTCTCCTGCATGACTGACAACAGTTGCCTTGGGCTGGACGCTGCGTTTCAGCGGCTGAGGGGCAGTGGTGCTGGTAGCGCCATGGGCAGATGAGGAAGAGTTCGCGCAGTCAATACTGAAAGAGGATGACCTAGTGGGAAAAACGGGAATCGAGCGTTAGCTGCTTTCAGAGACAGAGAGCCCTCGCAGTGGAAATGTGTATTCAGGGACCGACGGAACAGACATGTGCCTTTCTGTGGCAGCCGGAGCCCAGGCAGCTGCTTCCCCACAGAAAAAAAAAAAAACCTCTCTGGAACCACTGTCTGTCTGGGAGCCACCAGCCCTGCCCACGGAACGGAGCCGGCCAGGGAAGGCACAGGTGGAGGTAACAGGACTGTGGCAGCACACAGCCTGAGAGAGGGGTGCACCTCCAGGCACACCGTTAGCTGGGAAACTATCATCCTGGGCAACACGCTGAAACCAGGATTTATTCGCTCTGTGATACGGCAGCTACCGAGAAAGATGAAGACCATTGCCAAGGGTCCTTACCCTATCCGCCTCCCTTGCTAGTCATCACAGGCTTCCCTCAAACCGCTGCACCTCACTGCTCTGCAAACACACTCTCTGTCCTTGCCATCAGGCAGGCAAAGCAGCTGCTGAGCTGGTTGCAACTCGGTTCTCCCACAGCTGCTGCGCTGGGTACCCCGAGAGGAGTGGGGGTCTGTGCCCCATGTGCAGAGGGAAACAGAGACTTAGCATTTACATGTGTTTTCCCACGATCTCAGCTATCACTGCTTTTAAAAAAATTTGGATCTGAAAAAAGAGGCTGCTTCAGGTTTCAGGAATTCCACATGCAAGTGACTGTTTGGAAAAGGAGCTGGTTGGGGGGCAGCTCCATGTCCTGAGGACCCAGTTCTGCAACAGCGGTGAGCAAGTAATTGCATTTAAATCACAGGAACTACTTGCTGCAGTTAAGTTTCTCTGAATGACAGCACCAGGACTGTATAATATTTTCTGAAAACTCTCCAGCTTGCTGTCCAGATATCATGATAAAATGGTAGCATTTCAACTGAAAAAGCACTTGGCCATACCCCTGCTCATGCTTACCAAAACAGAGCTCAATAATCTGCCGTTGCTTCACTGAATAGAGAGATTTTAAAAGAGATGCTGAGAACTTCTAACAGTAAAGATGAAAGCTAAGACCAATAAGAGTTGCCAAAGGCTCAGTGTTTCCTCAAAAAGAAGCCACTTAAATTGGGATCCTAAATAAAATCTTATGAGCCTAAGCACATTTCAGAAGTCTTACCCCAAAAAAAGCTGTGTGTTAGAACAGACAGCTACGTTAAGTGCTGAACAGAAAAACATCAATATGCAATGTTGTTTCCTGGCCAAACATTGTGAAATAACATTCCTAGTTCAGATATTGTAACAACCAGTTGTTATTTTTTTAAGCAATACTGGAATCCCCAAGAAATGAATCTTTCTTATTAACTCATGGAAAACTGGAAAGTCAGCACATGCTAAAGGTGCCCCCCGCTCCCTTGTCAGCAGCCATCGCTGTTTGCACCGACAACGCGCGCAGGCAGCTGAGGAGTGGAGCAGGAGCACGGAGCTCGTTGCACACGGGAAGGGGAGAAACCAGAGAGAGAGGAGTTCAGGCAGGAGGATGCCAAAAGCCTTCAGTGAACGCAGGCAGAGCATCCCAGCACATCACAACAACGAGGGGCATTTAGGGAAGAACAAAGCGATGCCATTTTGACCAACAGCTGGTACATCAATCTAGGGCCACCAAAATTAAGAGGAAACACATGAGCAGGTGGCAGCTGCCAGAGATCATGGAGAAAGCAGTGATGCTGACAAGAGACGGCAGTGGCAATGATGTTACACAAAAATCTTTGCTACAGTTGAGGTTTGGCCCCGAAGCCTGAAACAGGGACTACAATTACCTTCTCACCCCTATTAGATAGTGGTCCTTCCATGTCTGCTTTGAGGTGCACTGGTGGAGCAGTGTAGGGAAGTCTACAGTGCACTTGTCCACACTGTACCTGACCTGTGGATGAGAAGAGGCTTCAGCCTCTGTTACTACAAACAACACACGCCCTGCCACCGGCACGGTCAGGCTTCCACCAGGGAGCAGCTCGGGACATGCATGGAAGAAGACGTGCCCGGTGGATCGGGGGAGACGTGGCAGGAGCCACGTTTTACTACGGTCGCATGGGCAAGGGAGGGGAGAAGCCTCACAAGAGTCACGGAGCTAAAACCTCCGTCCAGGCATGACCAAAGCTGCCCGCCACTCACAAATGATTCACTGGCACTTGGCAACTGTTAGAGAAAGCAATTAGGATCTTGTGAGCAGGAAGGAGACCACTTGACCACCGAGCTCAACAGGGCATATTCACGACTCTTCTCCATGACAAAGAAAACACAAGGAGGGCCAAGGACCAGTCAGGTAAAACCCGGCCATGCGGTATGGAGGGAAAGAGGCTGCAGCAGCCCCCTCTCCCCTCCTTCTCTCATCTGGGGCTTCCATGTAAACGGCCCTTTGGAAAATCCCAAAGACAAAGTTCATCAGACCATGAGGAGGAGGAGGAGCACGTGCACCAGCCGGGCTCTGTGCCACGGTGCTACCGCCTGCTCCCGGGGAGCACCCCACTGCCCCGCCATCCCCGAGCACCCCGCTGCCGGAGCCCTGCGAGCTGGCACTTACTTTCTATGTATCCGTGCAGCGTCACCATCCGGGCCCGCTCCGGGCTGCTGAAGGGCGAGTAGTGAATGTCATCAGAGAGCGAAGAAGGGATGCGGGACGGGGGGGCTCCCGAGGGCGGCACCGTGTGCTGAGGGGTGTGTTTTTTATGGCGGGCTCTGCAGTTTTGAAACCAAACCTGAAACAAAAGCAGCAAACCCTGTGTCAATGGAGGGAAAATTGGATTGGAGCGTGGGCCTTCACCAAGACCCTATGGTGGGTGTCTCTCCCAAATATTTAAAAAAGAGGAATCTGCATGCTGAAATACCTCACCAGCATTCCACCAGCTTCCATTGCTTTGTTTTACATTCACTAGAGCACGAGTTTTGTCTCGACACAGTACAGACATCAGGGTGCCCAAAGTGGCATCTCTACTATTAATTTGTCTCAGTCAAAACTAACACTGTTCTTTATTAGGGTAATTAAAACTTTCAAGCTTGTCGCAGGAGTCGCTGAGTGAAACACCCTGACTGGGTGATGCGGAAACCCACATTAATGATCAGGCTATTCCTTTCCATACTAAAATAATTTTAACGGCAAACTGCTTCCTGAGCTCGAAGGGCTGGGAAAGCCCTTGGGAAGGGCACCGTACCAGCCGGGGGAGTGGCCAGGCAGAAATACCCCCGTACCCGAGCTTTGGCTGTGTTCATCCATCCCTGCAGGCAGAAAGCCTTGTCCCCGCATGGCTTCCACGGCAAATGATGGGAGCACCCTTCAAGGTCTTATTGAGATTTTAACCTTCAACCCCAGCTAGCCTGGCCTAAAAGCACAGCTGAGATCAGCTGGGAAACGCGTGAGCATTGGCAAGACAAGGGGAAAAAAAGCCGAGTAAAAGCTTAGACGAGGAGAATATGTGACTTTAGGGACAATGAAAATAATATCGGTTTAATCACTTGTGGTTTATTGTCTTGAAAAACCACGTCAGCAGAACATGAAAGCTGAGGAAGGAGGGTGCTGTGGGATACAGCCCTACTCCATCCGAGCAGCAGGTACGAGCCCTCTGACCATCTCTCACTGCTTGGAATTAAAGGAATATTTAGGGGATTACATCCTAGCATTAAAACATGCATGGAGGGGGGGGGGTCTCTGCTAATGTAGTGATCTCTTTCTTATGCTTTAATTTTTGAAAGATAGCTGGGAGTAAAAAACTTCTCCAAGGCTGAGAGAAGATCAGCTCTTTGAGGCCACGCATGCTGGACCACAGAGAAGGAAACAGTCGTAAGCATTTGACAAATTGTTTCCTGTTGAAAGCGCCTTTATAAAATATCCACATAAAAAATAGCCCAGTGTGCAGACTGCTTGATCTTTAGCTAAATGAAGAATCTCAATAACCGAGGCTCAAGCCAGATTTTTCACACACGAAATTTAAACGTGTCATTGGCAAAACAATCCGGGATGAAAGCTCCGAATTTATTTTAATCGCTCATGTTTTTATCGTATGCAGAAAGTATGTCAGCAGAACATTGAAGTGAAGAGTATAAACGTCACCGGGGAGCAAAGCTGGGCTGTCTACGGCGACGGCAAGCTGGGAGTTGCAGAGAGGACGTTTCTCTCAGCCCCTACGGCACCGCTCTCCCTCCCCTCCCAAGCAGCACGATTGGAGCGCGGGGACTTTCCTGCCACCGCTTCCCCTGGGGCTAAAAACCCCCTTTTTCTTTAAACTTCTCAATCCCAACACTTCCCGCAGCAGCCGGCTTTGCCTGCTCCCGGCAGGGACGGCTGCCGGGGAAGCGCCCGCGCTGCCCATGCCTGCTGTCAGGGCAGAGTGCGGTGCTCCGGGGCAGCATGCTAACGGCAGCTTTCCCAGGATTTATTGGGACTGGCTGGGGCGGTACGTTTTGGTTTTTTTTTTTTTATTATTTTGTTATAAGAGGGAAAAACAAACAGAAACCCACAAGCAAGACAGAGAAAGGACGGTGCTGGCATCGCTACGGGACCCGGCGAAGCTGATGCACCGGTGAGGCAGCACGAAGCTGCTGGATGCAGCAAGCCCTGGGGTCGATGTGCGGGAGCGAGGGGCTACGGGGACATGAGCCCCGTCTAGCACCAGCCTGTTGGGGCACATCCTCTGCCCCCCTCCTCGGCCGATGGTGCCTGCACCCTGCCCATCCCTGCCTGCCCCCGGCTGCCCCTCACCTGAATGACTCTCCGACTCAGCCCCGTCATGTCCGCCAGCTTCTGAAGCGTTTGTGCGTCGGGGTTGTTGTCCTGAGCAAACTGTGCCTGCATGACCTGGGCGGGGAGAGGAGAAAGGGGCTCAGGATGATGCCGGGGAGCCGCGGCCCCTCCGGCCCCCCCGGCCCAGCCCCGCTACCTGCAGCTGCTCGGCGGTGAAGGAGGTGCGGGCCCTCTTGGCCGGCTTCGGCTGGCTGTCCTGCTCCGAGGGCACAGCCCCCTCCAGCGTGATCCCATTGCCTACAAGAGAGAAGCCCCATGCACCACAGGTCAGAAACTCCCCTTGCCTACCTGCCCATCACCCCTGCGTGCAATGGCCAACACGCCTGGCACGGTGGCGTGGGACACCCGCAGCATCCCTTGCTGTGAGCAGTAGCAGAAAGAGCAGAGCCAGCACGGCCGCTCGGGAGCTGCCCCAGGCTGCTGAGCCCCTGCAGGAGACACCGTCGGCCTCGAGGAGTTTGCCGTTGAATTAAGAAAAATGCAGCAAGTTGGTGGAAGATGCGGGAAATGAGGGACGGGGAAACGGCAGCAGGAAGATGGATTTCGAGGTGATGTCCTGCTGGCCCTGACTCGCGGTCACTGCTTGGCCGTGTCCGCCAGCGAGCGGCTCAGAAGGGGACCCTGCCTCCGCCGGGCTCACCCACATCCATCACTCCCGCCCCGTGCTGCTCCCTGTGACCCTGTCTTCCCCCCCGGGCGCTGCCTCCATCAGTTGTTTCATTTGCTCAGAGCATTTCAATGGGCTCCTTGCTCCTTTCCCTGGCCCCAAATCCTCCCGGCATCCTGACGTCCTCCTCCTGGCTCTTGGAGCAGCAGCAGGAGCAGCACCATTCCCACAGCCTCGGGGTGCCCATGTTAAAGAGGATGCGCCAAGGCGGGAACTGACCACCTGCTTGCCAAGCACAGCGTCGGGGCGAGCCCAGCTGTGCTGTGGAGCCTGCGGGGAGGGTGGCCGGAGCCAGGGTCCCTCGTTCCTTGCCGGGGTCCCTCGTTCCTTGCCGGGGCCCCTCGTTTCTGGCTGGGGTCCCCGCTGGAGCCTGTGTCGTGCCCAGCCCAGCTGCTCGCAGTGGTGCGGGTGAATCATAGAATCATAGAATCGTTTAGGTTGGAAAAGACCTTTAAGATCATCCAGTTCAACCATTAACCTACACTACCAAGTCTACTCTAAGCCAATCAAGGGTAGACTAGACTAAACCATGTCCCGAAGTGCCACGTCTGCCTTTTTTTTGAACACTTGGTGCTTGGTGAAGCACCAGGGAGTGATGGATGAGGGAGGGTGCCTGAGCGGGGCCGGCGATCGCCCTGCTCCCAGGATGCGCCTGCACAACTCGATGCTCGCTCCGCAAGCTGGACCGGGCTGTGATTGTCTTGGCGTGAGTTGAAGGACTTTCTCATATAGTTTGACTTGTTCTTTTAGGATGATGAATGGGACTCTGACTTCAGCAACATCTGTTTATTTTTCTTGTATGTAAAACCCCATGTGCAGAAGAAATTGCTGGGTAATTACTGGAGGGGAGGGAGCGTGGCCCTCTAACTCCACACCAACTGCAGCTCTCCAAAGTAACCCCATCCCCTTCTCAAAACCAGGGGACACTTGGACGCAGGTACCCATGCAGGACACTCGCCACATGCCCCAGCACTGCCCCGACGCCGCGGGGCTCAGCCCACACCCACAGGACCCTATGAGCAGCAGCAAACCCACCGCCCTGGCCCTTGGCTGGGGTAACAGCTCTGCGGGACCCCCGGCGCCGGACCCTGCCATCCTCGCACCAGCCTGCTCCTCCCAGCCACGCAGCTTCTCCCCCTCCATCCCTGCTCCCCGCTGCCTCGCTCGCGCCTCCGCGGCAGCCAACCATACGGACCGAAATGCCGCAAGCCCCATCCCAAGCCAGGACCCTCCCAGCCCGACTGGGCACTCCGTTTTCATCTTCTTACTCAAACACTGTAAACAGAAACACTGATTATTTTCATGTCAGGTTGTTAATGGTTTCCACATGCTGCACAGGCCGGGACACGGCATTTGCCTCCGCGTGCCCACCAAGGGCTAGCAAGGGTCACAGAGGGCTGGAGCTCTGCTCCTGACCAGGGGTGATGCTCCAACGCAGCCCCAGCCCCGGGAGGGTCCTGGGCATGGGGGCCAGTGGGAAGGTAGCCCCGGGTACTTCCCTCCGGGATTCTGCGGCTGCACAGCATCCCTGGGCGGCCTGCCCTCGCCCGGCACACGTGATAAAAGCAAACAGCCTCGCAGGCGCCGCAGCCATCACTCCCTGCAGGCACGAGCATGGGAGGGTGACGGACCCAGCCTTGGCCCCAGCCCCAGGAGCAGGACCCAGCTGGGCTCCCTCGTGCCCCGAGCACGGCCAAGGTTCTGCAGCACCGATCCCAGGAGGCTGCCTGCTCCCCCGAGCTACGATCGCTGCCATATCAACACATCTCCGGTGCTTTCCAACGCAGGACAGCCCTGGCACTGCCTCCCCACGCACCATGTTGGACTAACCCCGCCGATTCGCTCCTCCGAGCATCTCCCTGGCCGCTGCCATGCAGAGCGGTGGGGCTGGGCCATGCCCAAGGGGAGGAGGGTGCTGCTCTGCGTGACCGCGGTGTCACCAGCCCGGCCCCAGCGGGAGCAGGACTTGGTTGGGAAAGCAGAAGCTGGCCGGCTGCTCGTGGTGCGCCGCGGCAGGGACGGCAGCACGCGGCGCGGTCCAACTGGGAGCGGCACGTCCCCTGACGGGCAGGGCGGGTGGAAAATCATGGGAAGGTTTTGTCAGATCGCCAGCTTTCCCACCTTCTAGATTTATGACTCACAGCCTCAACGGGCCAGCGGCTTCCTCACTCGCTGCACGCCGGGCTGCGCGGGACCGAGGGCTTGTCCCCAGCATTGCCGGCGGCACGCAGCTCTCCCCACGCCGCAGGCGCTGCTGGCATCATTGGCCACCCCCGGGAGCCCGCTGCCAGCCCAGGGCCTCACGCTCAGCTCCCCCCGGGGCCACCCATCGCTCCCTTTTGGCAACAACAGGACCAGGACCAGCCCTGGCACCCCATGATCAGCATGGGGGACAGGGACGGCCTGGGGCAAGGCCACGACCGCGGCGTTGGGGCTGCGTACCGTTTTCCGCCGCTCGCTTGAGGTTCTCTATCATGGTGTCGTAGTGAATCCGGCACAGCACCTTCTCCTCCACCAAGCCGAACTCCTCACCGGTGGAGAGCTGCCGCTTGCAGGAGAAGCAGGCGAAGCAGGCGAGGTGGTAGGCGTTGCCCCGCGCTCGCCGCACCCAGTCGCTGGCGTAGATCTGCCTGCCGCAGCGGGCGCACTTTGTACCAAACCGGCTGCGGGAGGAGAAGAGGCAGGGTGAGGGCAGGCAGGACGAGGGCAGGCAGCACAACGCTGGGGTGCAGGCGCTGCTGCCAGCCCCGGCGCTTGCCCTGTCCAGCCCAAACCCCACAACACTGACGCGGGGAAAGGGCTGCAGCGAAACCGCCCCACGGGTGCCGTTCCCCCACGGCAGGGCGGCACGGGCAGCGGTGCGGGCAGGAGCAGGGCGTGACTCGCTGCAGCACCGGACGTGGCCAAGGGGCTGAGGTGACGCAGCGCCGTGAATCAGCTTCCAAACCCGTGGGCTTTTTATTTTGATAACAGCCAGTGCGAGACTCGGATGGAAACTGTGTCAGAGCCGGTTGTCTCCCCTTGCCATAAATCAAAACATGTGTTTTCTCCTCACACGTACAGATGCATGCATCTGCTTTTCCTCCTACGAGGAGGTCTCCTCGCTGCGAGAGAACGATGATCACGTTTGAGTGAGTTACGCTGGAAAGTAGCAACGAAGAGGCAACAAGATGGCCAGGATCCCTGCGCTGGGTGCAGGGCGCTTGCATGCGCTTCTGGCAAAAAGAAAAAAAAAAAAAAAATTCTGCCGGGACGCTGCTGGCCGAGGGCAGGCGATTCCCGGGGAGCAGCAGACGTGGCCCCCGCAGCCCTGGGCCGGCGCCTGCCAGGAGGTGCTGCCCACAGCGCAGGCAGCGCCAGGCACGGCCTTGGTTTGGCTTCTGCGTTTTAGTATTACTGCTGCTTAAAAAAAAAAAATAAATGCAACGAGCAGCAGCGGCAGCAAGAGCGCAGCAGGGGAGAAGTGAGCATCTCCTCTGTCTCCGCAGAGCTGGGGCTGGCTCCAACGCAGCCCCGATCGCAGCCGCTGCGCTTCCCCCGGTGCACCCACCACCACCGCCTCGGGCTGCCGGGGGGCTCCCACCCGGCCCCCCACCGCGGCCAGGCCCCGCACGCTCCCCACGCCCGCGCTGGTCAGGGAGCGGAGCCGCTGTCCCTCCTGCCCGAGCGGCTCCAGCATCTCCGAGCGCAGGCACAAAACACGGAGCAGAGACGCCCGCGCCAAGCGGCAGCAGACACCCCGCACCGCAAACCCCTCGGTTTCGGCTGGCCAAGCGGCCCCGGCCGCTGCGGGCGGGCGGTGGAAGAGCCCAGGTCAGCCCACCGCAGCCAGCGCACGCTGCCCATGCCCGACCCCACGTCGCAGAGCTGCCGCCCGCCGCAGCAAGATGCAGCGAGACCGTCCTGTGCTGGAATTACTAATTGCAAAAGTATTTGGGAGGAAAAGAAAGGTTTAAATTTTTCAGCCTGACCATAGCTGACCAAAAAAAAAAAAAAAAAAAAGGGGGCTGCCTTAGAGAGGACATTTCTGCGCTGAAATTATACAGAGACTTAGCTAAGAGACTTCACTAATTTACTTCAGATGGGAACATTGTAAACTGACTTTGTGCCAGCTAGTTTATATAAACGCACAAACAAAAGAACTGTATTAATTTTTTTTATTTAGAAGTAAAGATCATTCCTGTAAATTGAATTACTTTGAACAATGTGCTATGTAAACAACCGTACTTGCTGAACGGTATCAAACGAGGGGCAGGCTTACCGAGCTAATAGCACGTGGTAATCGCCGCTCCCCGCTCGAATCACGGCCTGCTGCAGGCAGGGGGGCACAGCACGGGGACGGGCACGTCCCGGCACCGAGGGGAAACTGAGGCACGGGGCACCGCGCGGGAAACGCCACGCGTCCCCATCACGCAGCTGGCATCTGGGGGAGACACCCAGGTGGCCCAAACCCGGGGCACGGTGGCCCCCCGGGGCCAGGCAGCACCCCCAGGTTGGCGGCGGGTCGCAGGCAGCGGGGCAGGGGCTCGCGGGGCCGCAGCAGCCAGCGCAGGCGGGGGCTGACGCCGCCGTCCCCGCGGAGCCACGGTGCGAGAGGCCGAGCCTCGGCGGCCAGGCGCGGGCACAGGGGCTGCGCAGGCAGCGGCACCGGCAACCGCCGACGCTGCGCCCGCGGCTCGTGGCCAACACCTGCCTCCGGCACCGACCGCAGTGACCGGGTTTTAAAGAAACCAGGCTGAGCTGGGGCCGGGCACGGGCACCCGCTGTCACCCAACAGAGACCACCACCGCCGGGACCGCCACCGCCGGCGACGCACGAGCGGGGAGAGAAACGCCTGCGAGCAAGCTGCCCTGACCCGTCGCCACCGAAAATAGCAGCTCAAAAATAAAACAGACTTTAGTTCACCAAGCTCGCAGGGCAGCGATAGCCCAAAGAGCCCCGTCCGCTCCGGGTGGTGGAGCGGCAGGCGAGGGGCTCCCCGTGGCTCGTGCCTGGCAGGGACGGGGATGGGGATGGGGCCGCGCTGCAGCAGGGGACGCAGAGCCAGAGGCTTTCCCCAAGCCCAGCGCCGCAGCACAGGCTGGGGCATCACCAACATCTGCCGGAGCCATCGGCTCGCGCCCCACAGGCATGGTTTGTGGTCGGGTAAGTGGACGCTGCCGGCTCTCCGCAATGGTTAGCACCACGAGATGGAAACTGCCAACAGCTTTACCGGGAAAGACTCATCCCAGAGAAACTCATCCCAGAGAGACTCATCCCACCTCTCCCAGGGGTGGCCACAACATCTGGGGCGTGGGAAGAGCAGAGGCGGGCGGATGCCCTGGTGCGTCCTGGCTCTCACGCACCGCTTGTGCCGCAGCCCCCCGAGCCCTGCTGCGCATCCCCGCCTGCCGTGACGGGGCAAAGGACACCCAGCGCCCACGGCCACAGCTCCAAATGTCCCCGTCCCCTCCTGGGCCCCGCTCTGTAGGAAGCCACTAGCGCAGCCCCCGGAGTCGGCTGCGGCTTCCAGACATCATCCCGAATGGCGCAGCAGGCCGGCGGCGAGTCGCCGCAGCGAGCCTGTCTCCACGCTGAGCCGCAGCGGTGCTCGAGCGGGAGCGTCGTCCCAGTGCGGCACGATGGCGCGGGGCGACGGAGGCCACCTGGGCCGCAGCCGGGCCGCGGGCGCTGGCCCACCCACGGCATAGCTCTTTCGCTGTCCCAGCCCGCAGGGACGCACGCCAGGGCCGCTGACCCCGCACTCGCGAGGCCCGGGGGTCACAGCGGGGCACCGCGGGAATCGCACCAGGATCACGCCGGGCCGCCCTGTGACCGCAGCCGTGGGAGCTTGGCCGCGAGCAGCCCTTGCATTGCCCGGGAACACAATGTTCTGCTCAATGAGCTCCAATTTTAATTTGGTTCTCCTCGAAGCGCCGGAGCCCTGGATGCCAAATGCAATTATTTGACAAGACACAGGAAACAGCAGCATTTGCTTAAAAACGCACACGAGGCCGCCGAGCTGCGGCAGCGCCAGCGCTTACGCAGCCCCTCACGTGAACGGGGACGGGAAGGTCGGGCAGACCAGGCCAAAACACACTCACCACGGGGCAGTGCCCGTGGACGGCCCCACGCCCGACGGCTCCCCAGCCCCAGCTGCCTGCACGCAGCCCCGGCTCGCGGGGAACGAGCGCCGGCGCGGTAAAAGCCGGCGTGTGCTCCATGCAGAGCGCATCCCGCCGCCCCTTCCCATCTGCCTTGGCTCCAACGACCTGCACGTGTTAGGATGGGTTTTCTGCTTTGCTTTGAAAAAAAAAAAAAAAAACCAAAACCCACATGCTTCGTCTGCAACAAATAATAAATAATAATAAATTATAATAATTAAAAAAAAAACTAAAACAGCATCTCAAGAGTCAGATTTGTCCTTTGCCAGGTGCCGGCTGTCCTGGGCTCGCTGGGCTGCGGGCCAGGATGCTCCCGGGGGCCGGGGCTGGGTGAGCGGCCCCCGAGCCGGATTTGGGGCTGGGGGTGTCCGCCCCAACCCGCCCCGGCCCCGGCGTGGCCCCGATGGCAGCGGCGGAGCGGCTCAACCCAGGGGGCTCCGCCGCCACCGCCCGCGGCCCCGGCGGCTCTGCAGCGGGACCAGCCCCGGGCTCAGCCGAGGGTCGCAGTGAGCCCCGCGGCCCTGGGGGCTGGGGAGCAGCGGGGCTGCCCCGCACCCACCCCGCCGTTTCACCCTCCCCCCCCCAAAAACCCCCCAAAAAACCCAAAAACAACAAAAAAAAATTGCAACCCCTATTTCTCAGCAAAAAGGCAAGTGCGAAGCGCGGTCTGGGAGCTCCCCCAAACCCGGCGCCCAGGGCTCGGGGGCGTCCGACGGTGCCTCCGGCGATTTTCGTTTTGTTTTTTTCCTTTGGCAGCCCCGGTCCCCGGCGGGCAGAGACCCCGGCCCCGGGAGCGGGGTCCCCCCGGACAGAGGTGTTCGCTCGAAGGCGATTTAGTGAGCCAGTCGTTACTTTAAAACCGCCTTTGGAAAGGTCCACTTTTTTAAAAAAAAAAAAAAATTAAAATTAAAATTAAACGGCATCGGAACGGTTATTAATTAATGAAAAACGCTGGAAGTGCCCGAAGCAGCACAACGGCACCACCGACACCGCAAAACATTTCTGCTGAGAGTGAAGGAAATTTTGGTGAAATCACCCCCCCCTCCAAAAAAAAAAAAAAAAAATTAGCCGGTGAAAAAAATAATAACAATTATTTTTAATAATTAGGGACGGATCCGGCGCTCAGCAGCGCCCGCACCCGCCTCCGGCAACCCGAGGAGCCGCGCACCGAGCCCGGCGGGGCCGGGGGGCTGAGCCGCGGCTGAGCGAATATTTGGAGACCCTCAGGATAAGAAAAAAAGAAAACAAACCCAAAAAAACGCTGGAGAAATGGCCAAGGTTTTTCCTGCCGAGCCCGCCCTGCCCACGGCAGCTCCGGAGCCCGCCGCGGCGGGGGATGCTGCCGACCCCCGCGCCCCTCGCCGGGGTCCTCCCCACCGCCGGCCCCGGCCCCCGGCAGCGGTGCCCCCTCGTCCCGGTGAGGTGGGGAAAATCAGAGCGGCGAGCTCTGAGGCTTGGTTGAACCCCAGCGAGGAGCTCAGGGTCCTCTCCATCCCCTCACGCCGCTTTTTTGGGGGGGAAAAATTGGCTGTTTAAGGCTTGTACCCAAAAAGCTGCGGGAGGCAGGGGCAGCCTCCCCGCGGGACGCGCTCCCGGGGGGGATGCGGGTCCGCACCGAAGCCGGTGAACCCCCGGGGCTTTGCGCTGCCGGGAATTTGTTTCGGTTCCTTTAGCACCCACCCGCCAAGGACGCTCCGGCATTTCTGAAGCTGCGCCGAGGGCAAGAGGTTCCCAAAAGCCGCCCGGCGCCGCAGCCCCCCCCGGTACACGTCCACCCCCCCGGTACACGTCCACCCCCCCGGTAGGAGCCGCGGCCAGGCCGTTCCACCGGCTTTTCCCGGGGCCAGCGCACAAATCCCCGCCGCGGAGCCGGCGCCCGGACGCTCCCGCCGCGGTGCCGAGGGGCCCCGGGGCGCCCCGCACAGCCCCGGGGTGGAGGGGGGGGCAAGAACCCCCGCGGGACGTGGTGCAGCTGCACCCCAAAATCCCCTTCCCCCCCGCGCCCCGAGGGGACGCCTCGCCGCCGCGTTGCTCCGGGGCTTTTGCAAATCTCCGGGGCTTTTGCAAACCTCAGCAGCCGGCGTTAGGACGCTGAACACCCCCACCACCACCACCACCTCCCCAAAATCGCTGCCCCCCCGGCCCGCCCCCCTACCTGAAGTAGTCCATCTTGCAGAAGATCTCCTTGTTCTTGATGTAGCAGCTGTGCTGCTGGCGCAGCGAGGTGCGGCACACGGAGCACTCCAGGCAGCGGACGTGCCAGATGAGGTTGTTCACCTGCGGCACAGCAAAGGGGGCTGAGACCCGGGGCCACCCGCCGACCCCCCCCCCCCCTCCACCACCGCCACCACCGCTCACCTTGAGCAGGTACCGGTCGAGGATCTCCAGCCCGCAGCTGGAGCAGACGTTCTTGCCGGCCGACGGCGTGGAGGAGGAGGAGGAGGATGGCGGGGAGCAGACGGACGGTGTGGAGGGCGTGCTGGGCGCCGAGCGGGCGTCCTCCTTCTCCAGGGCGCCGGGCAGCGGCTCCCCGTCGGGCTGCGACTGCGGGCAGAGCCGCCGCGGGGCCGTCAGGCGGGGACCCGCCGTCCCCCGGCATCCCCGGCCCCGCGGGTCCCGGTGGGGCCCCGCAGACCGCGGCACGATGGGGCCCGGTGGGTCCCCGGCATCCCCGGCCCCGCGGGTCCCGCTGGGGCCCGGTGGGTCCCCGCAGCCCCCGGCATCCCCAGCCCGGTGGGTCCCCGCAGCCCCCGGTGGGTCCCCGCAGCCCCCGGCATCCCCAGCCCGGTGGGTCCCGGTGGATCCCCGCAGCTCCCAGCCCGATGGGTCTTGGCGGGTCCCGGTGGGTCCCCGCAGCCCCGGCCCGGTAGGTCCCGGTGGGTCCCCGCAGCCCCCGGCATCCCCGGCCCCGTTGGTCCCCGCAGCCTCCAGCCCGCTGGGTCCCGGTGGGTCCCCGCAGACCCCGGCCCGATGCGTCCCGAGGGATCCCCAGCATCCCCGGCCGGGCAGATCCCCGCAGCCCCGGCCCGGTGGGTCCCGATGGGCCCCGGAGGGTCCCCGCAGGGTCCCTGCAGCCCCCAGCCCCGTGGGTCCCAGTAGGTCCCGGCGAGTCCCCGCAGCCCCCGGCCCGGTAGGTCCCGATGGGCCCCGGAGGGTCCCCGCAGGGTCCCTGCAGCCCCCGGCCCGGTGGGTCCCGGTATGTCCCGGCAGGTCCCTGCAGCCCCCGGCCCGGTGGGTCCCGATGGGCCCCGCAGGGTCCCCGCAGCCCCCGGCATCCCCGGCCCGGCGGGTCCCCGCAAGCCCCCGGTGGGTCCCTGCCGGGCGGGTCCCCGCAGCCCCCGGCCCGGTGGGTCCCGGCGGGTCCCCGCAGCCCCCGGCCGCGCTTACCATGGCGCGGGCGTGCGGGTCGAGGCAGCGGGCGCTCCCCTTGGGCAGCGGCTCCGGCGGCATCACCTTGCGGGAGAGAGCGGGAGAGGGAGGCTGCGGCTCCATGCGCCGGGCGAGCGCGGGGCACCCTATATAAACCGCCTCAAAACAATAAATAAGAACTTTCTAGTGGCCATTTAAATCCTTTGCAACAAAAGCTGCGTCTCTTTAATGAAGCAATTTGAATGTGGATTGAATTCTCTCCCTGCCTGCACTTAACCCGGGCCTCTTGAAGTAATCGCTCGGTTCCCATGCGAGCCAAAGCGCTGAAAAAACCCCACAAACTACCTGCAATTAGAAATTGCCGTAAATGCCCGAGATAAGAGGTACCCAGAGTGTCAATTCCGGCTGTCAATCAGGGAATCCATCAGGCCACCCAAAGAATTGCAAATTTGATTTTTTTAATGGTAGTAATTAAAAATCGAAATTCTTCCCCCCTCTCCCTCCGCTGAGCACAAAACGCCCCAGAAAACGCCGAGAGAGAGAGATATATATAAAAAAAATAGTAATAAAATAAAAAAAATTCCTCCCCTCGAGCGCGGGAGGCAGCGAGCGGCCCCGGCCCCGGCTCCAGCCCCCGGCCCCGCGCCCACCCCGCGGTGCCCGGCCCCGCTCCCGGCCCCGCTCCCGGCCCCGCTCCCGGCCCCGACGGCAGCGGCCGCGCTCACCTTGCCCGCCTGGGCGCCGGCCGGAGCACGGCGGCCCGGGCCCCGGGGCTGCCCGCCCTCATGGCTCCGGTGCATGGGGCGGGCGCGCCCCGCTCCGCCCGCCGCCGCCGCCGAGCTCCGTGCCCGCGGGCGGCGCGTCCCGGGGCCGCGGCAGGAAGGGCGGGGAGCCGCGCCGGCCCCGCTCCCCCGCCGGGGGCGGCCGCGGGCCGGGCAGGAAGCGGAGCCCCCCCCTCCACCACCCCTTTCCCGGGGCCGCCCGCCCCGCCGGGCCCCGCTACCTGCGGCGGCACCGCCCGCGGGCGCGGCGGGGCGGGAGAAGCCCGCTCCGGCCCGGTCCCCCCCCCAAGTCCCCGCCGCCGAACCGGCGCTGCCCGCCCCGACGGGGCGCACAGAGCGCGGCGGCCCCGGGGCAGCCCCGCCCCGGCCCGCAGCCCCCCGCGGGGCGGGATGGGGTGCGGCAGCGGGGCTCGCACCCACCGCCGCCGCGTCTCGCCCGCCCCTGCCCCGGCTTCATTAGTAACCTGATAATTCCCCAGCAAAGCCCCGGCAGCGGTTCCACCACGGAGTAATTGCAGGGACGGTAACGTGAGCTGATGGCGGCCGGGGATGGATCCTCGCCCTTATTGATTGTGACAGCTAAATTGTTAACCGAGAGGGAAATCAGATGAAAGCCATTTTAGAATAAATACAAGACATTAGGTTTAAACATTGAGGGCGCAAGGAAGCCCGAGGAACCCCTAGGAAAGTCGGCCCGAGGCCCGCCGCTCGTCCGCCCTCGGCTCCGCGGAGGACGGCAGAGCGGCGGGGACAAGTGCGGAGGAGCGGTGCCGAGAACGGACGCTTTAAACCCCTCGTCCACGCTGGCGGGGTCTGAATTGGCTCCCACTGCTCCAGAAGAAACACGTAGGAGTTTTCACGGACAAGAGCCATGAAAGCTGTCTGCCCCCCTACACGGCGCCGGTCGGAACAGGGCAATGCAGGTTTTGTTTGCATCCGAGCGCGATGCGGGGCTGTAGCTGCCACGGCGTATCGCAACACGGTAACGCTGACGGCTTTCCCCGCTCGGCTCACTACAGACCCAGCACCGCGGGCCCTGCAAAGTCAGAAGGGGCTCGGGAACAGGGCCCCGGCCCTGCGGGCAGCCGGCCTCCCGCCCTCGCCGCCTGCCGAAAGCAGGTCGGGCTGGGAAGCGCGAGCGACACGGCTGCCCGCAGCAGGAACGCGGCCCACGCAGTGCTGGGGGAATGCAAAGGGGGGTCGCGGGGTATTAGCACCAACTCCATCCCCTTCCTCTGCCCCCACGCGCTCCCTCCCACCGGCACCGCGGCTCGTGCGAGGCAGCGACGAGAGGCTGCGTGTCAACGAGCAACCCGGCCAGCATCCCCAGATTTGGGGTTAGGCGTGTGGTACGTTCCCACAGGCGAGGGCACGGTTTCATGCCCGTCCCAAGTGAGGGGGTCTCACCACAGGCAGGAAGATTGTTGGAATATTGAGGAAAAACCCACACCGCGGACACGGTGAGCATCACCCTCGGTAGCCTGCCTTGCCGCAGGGGTTTGCTGGAAATACAGGGCAAAGAGAGCCCTGAGGGGACAGGGCCGTAATGCCAGAGGTAAGGAACAGCCCCCAGATGACTCCTGAGGGAGCCGGGTGCCGAGCCCAGCCGCGTCCCACCACCCGCCTGCCAAACCCCCATACTTACGGCATCCTCCACCAAAGCCCCGCCGCGCTTCCCGCTGCTTTTCAAACCTCTTTTATGATGGTTCACATGCAAAGCCCCAGAGCTGACGCTCGTGAAAAAAAACGTTCCTGAGCATCGACCTCCTCCCAGCTCCAGGGTTAGAAACTCTCTGGTTTTGCTGCTGAAGAGGTGCCAGGCCTTCGGGAAGCCGCAGCATTCCTGGGAAGCGCAGGCAGGGCGAGCGCCTGCCAGGCCGGCGGCGGCGGGAATGACCGACGCAAACACCGACCTGCAATAAAGCTCCCCCAGATCCGAGTCTGGCCAAGCGACAGACAAGGCACTTCTGTTAGCGACTGTAGTAACGCAAAAAAAAAAAATTAAATAACAAAAGACTACTGCTATTGTACCCAGATGCGTATCAGTGGACTTCGGCTGATGCCAAGCATTTACCACCCTCACTTCCTGCTTGCCACCCTCACTTTCCTGGAGCAAAACATGCATTTTAAATGTTTATTTAGAGCCGTAAGAATTTCAACAAATCGTATTTAAATACAAATAAATATCAAAGTACATTTCTGACGGGAACACAACCGCACACCCGATTCCAATGTAGGTATCTTCTAAATTCCTAATAGAAACAGAATCGATTGCTGTTTTAAGTAACACAGACACAGATCCGGAGGACTACAAACGTTAGACCACGCAAGAAGAAAACACAGACTGTTCACAGAGGCATGTAAACGGCTGTTATTGACAATCATAGGGGTACAGACTCCCAGTGATACTACTGTTCTCTTTACTCAGGCACCCAAAAACTAGAGAGCAAGTATTTAACAGCACGAGACCTACTTTTGAACAATTCAGGCTTTTAACAATCCACCCGTCACACACATGCACAGCTCCGTTCCAGGCGCGCGGTTCGGAAGCGGGATGCGCCGCTTCAGGAATACAAACCTTACTTTGCTACGCCAGCGAACAACACCTGCGTACAGAAACAAGGGGCTCTAAAAAAAAAAAAAAAATAATTTTCCTCCTCTTGTTTGAGACCACTGTTAAACCAGCTTGGGGAAGCAACTCAAGAGTGACCAACGAGGCAAAGTTTCACCATGGAAAGGAGTAGAGAGAACAGGCATCGGCACGATCAGATCAGCGTCTCCTGGACCCGAGCGCACGCGTTCTCCAACATCCCCCTCGCACACACAGCCACAGCGCTGCGTGTACTAAGGAGGAAACTCTGCCAGACAATGGTTTTTTGCCTCGGCTTTCTATTTTGCAGATCACATTTTAGGGAGAATGTGCTGCGGATCAGATGGTTGAAGTGAAATGCCATCCGTTAGACCCGCCAGTCAAGCAGCTGGTGCAGGTAACCCTCGGCACACAGCAGAACCATTTCGCCACAAACGCTTGTGCCGCTTTACACCAGGAGACAAGCGACCACCTTCAGCTGGGCCGGCTGCTGGGCAAACGCTGAGGTCCCGCGCTTGACAGCTGCCCCCGAGGCTGCAGCGTTATCCTCACGGTGTCACTTCTGGTTTACGAAGAGCTACCACTGACGGGGATTACGGAACGTGAACATCAGACATGCCACTGCTGCGCTCTGAAGCTCACAGCACAGAGCAGGCCTCAGCGGCGTGTAAATACACCAGCTCCTACACGGAGGCACATACCTGCAGCCTAAACGACACTGGAAATACCCGTGCTGCGTCATGACTTAACGTCATCACGTCATAGTGTCATACCTTAAAGCTTCCAAATGGAAATGCAAAATCAATCTGCTTTGGTGCACATAAAATACTGCATGCACAGTTACTAAAAGTGTTGCAAAATCTATTTAAAATGAATTTTATTGAGATGAAAAAGTGTTCCATGGTTAGCTACAGAATGTTAATCAAAACCAAGTGCTTCCCCTCCATTAAAAACACAAATTGGAATACTTTTTGTTCAAAAAAATATTTTTAAAAGTAATCAGTTAAATGGAGTATTTTTGGATGTGCTTTACTCCACAGACTGGTTACTGTTTTTAATCTTGCTAATGAATGCACGCTAACGAGAGGTTGTCTGCGCGTTCATCAGAGGCTTTGAAGGGAACCTACTTTTCTGAACAGCGTTCAGCTGCGAAGCCGCGCTGGCAGTAAGGAGCATTCGGCAGAGCACCCAAGGTGTTACAAAACACCATGCCACGTACGGCGCTGGTGTGCTCGGGTGGCGGTATCCTTCTCACTCTACAAAGTACAAAAGCATTGGAGGACTCCAGGTACACACAGCAGTGTTTCTTGCTACCATTATCCGTTCATAAGCATCATCTTCTAGATTTCCAGGCAGCTCTGGAATAAGGAGTAGTCCTTTTCTTATCCGGTGGTTTGAAGTAAGAATAAACAGGTGCTGCGGGGTATTCCGCATCTGGATTTTCTGCCATCATTTTCAGCTTGGCTTCAATGGCCTTTATTTTTGCGCTGACACTGGAAAAAGGGAAAGCAGAAGAGAAATTGAGCTTGGAATCAGACGACAGCAATCCGGAGATTTTGTTGACATGCGAATACCTAGTCACGCAAGGAGGGGCTAGGCAGCCCCCATCACTGCATTCACAAGCAGCGTGAAGCTGGGAGGCAGGAATCTCCTGCTTAAAGCCCACGCTATTTCATTTCAATCCTCAGCACGGATTTGCTCCTCCAAGATATATCGCAGCACCACAAAATAACGGTCCTTGCACCTACTCAGCACTTTCTTGAGGACTCTGAGCGAGACGAGTACAGAACGAGGCTTCCTACTTCATGTAAAATGATGTCATTTAAAGAGGCCTGAGCACATGCGGCAGAGCGCGGCTCAGATGAGGCTGCTGGGAACAGCAGAGAAATGAAAGCCAGACTTCCTCCCAGCTACAAGACTGCTCGGGATGGGAAAACCCCAGGCTCTAATCAGGTCAGGAAGAAATGTTACTTCAGCATTAGCAGGTTTTATCCCAAAGGGAGAAGCCATCCTAAATTACACCCCCAATTCCTAGGGCTTTTGTTATTCACTATCCTCCACTGGGTACAGACCTAGGAATGTTCCCTTCTCCGCTGTGGCTTCTTGCGGCATCCATCCTCACTAAAACAACTGCTTCATGCCACTGACATAGCTAACAGCCTGCATGACTTGAGTCTCTCTGCTCGTTACTTCCTAGCGTGTTACTTCTGAATTCCAAGCTCATTTTATCTGTAGGCAAATTCATTATCTCCAGTCCTTGCTCCTTATAGGGTTCCACTGACAGAACACAGGAAAATCACATACCCCTTCAACCAAACTGTGAATTAGCAAAGCAGCACTATGTGCTTTAGGTTAACGGAGGGGTTGGAGAACTTAACCACATCCCATAGAAGACCTACCAGCCCTAATGCCAGCATTAAAAAAAAAAAAAAAAAAAAAAAAATCAGCTTTATGTGAAATACTACCTTGTGATTTTGTTTTAATCTTTTGCCACTATAGTAGAAATTCTTGCTCATAAGCACTTTGCTTAATCAAATTAGTACAGTACAAAGCCTCTCACTGAAACTCATATGAAGACGTGCGAAGCATGTTCTGGCCAAAGGAGCTGGAGTGTTACACATTCCCAGTTCCTTTCCTCACCTCTTTTCCTTCCTACTGCCCTAGTAGCTTCACACGTTAGAAAATGAACTTTGAGTCTGAAGTGTCCTGCATCAAACAAGTTACTTCAAATCAGTTACATCAAATGCTGCCCTTCTAAATACAGCTCTTCTGCCACGTTATATTTTTAGCACAAAGGTAATGCCAACAACTCCAGATCTTATCGAAGAAGTTAGTTCCCTGCCACTCCCACAGTTTGGTCGTCTCTCACCCACCCCACCTCCTACCTTAGGTTAGACTGGGGCGGCTCTGTGCTGGAAGATGGCTCCAGACTGATCGGAAGGATCTTCTCATTTTTATTGTGATCATATCTCTGCAAACAAGAGACCAAAGATTGAAGTCCAGCTAGAATTACGAACAAAGAAACATTTGCCCACAGATACACTTTAAAGTTGTATTAACATCACCTCAGATTTTGTAAAGCTTTTGCTAGGAATGAGTTTGGTGGCCAAACACTGAAACAAATCCCAACGATAATATTTGTTTTGTACCAATATGGAACGTAGACCCCGATACCGAACACTTATGTGCATTGTACTACGGATCCTTAAACCTTATCCTGTGTTATAACTTCTTGTTCCCTTCAATATAAGGCATGAAGTAAAGATGGTAAATTTTAAGGTTAACGCCTGTACTGTATTGCTATGCTCTTTATACAGATACTGTGCAGAGTCAGAAGGTAACCCAAGCACAGGACTGCACAGAATCGGGCAGCGCTGGGAGAAAAGAAAATTAAAAAAAGAGACCAGTTAGGAACCACCTCCTTTCTGTAGAAAGCAGCTTGTGAGTCTGTCATCTCTGTGGGCAATGGGCCTCCTGAACTATTCGCAGTGTTCTGCTTCCTTATTTCGCTTGGCACAAAGTCAGGTTTGTTTTTCAGCAGAGCTGCTCAAACTGACAGCGTCTGGTAAGCCTTGGCCACTCATCTTAAAACTACTTAGCATGGTGCTGGTATTGTCTAAACCAAACACTTGTTACAATAAGCCAAAGTTTTGTGTTGTTAAATCTTTCCATTCACAGATCAGAAAATGCCAGGCAAACTGAACTGATTATTTATGCATGTTCTTCACCATACCCCAGACAGCCAAGCACTGAGCTACCCCGCTGAACTCCCAGCTGAGCAGACACTCACTCCTCTGGCTGAAACTCCTTTTATGGCCTGATCATTCTTCAGGCATCCGGAAGCACATGGTGCTCTAGTAGCTACAGAGCTAGAGAAAATGGAGACTGGATTTGCACAAGCTTGGATGTGCTGGAAAGAGCCTGAAGCCCTTGAAGCCAATAATTAAAACAAGATGGTCTCCTCTAACGAAGATACCTGTTTTGGCTTTTTCTTTAGCATCCAAAACTAGTATACTCGATAAGAAAGAGGGTAGAAAGCTGCTTGTAGGATAATGCAACACATGCTAAAAGCAAGCTATCCAAAGGAAAACAGCAACAAGAAGCTCCCGCCCCCCGCCTCCCCCAAAATCCATTTATCTGCAAAGAAAATTATTCAAAATAAATTGCTTTATCAAATACCAGGCAGTAAATAACTGCAGAAGAAACAAGAATTAAAAAAAAAAAATTTAAAAAGGATGTTCCAGAAGGTACTGCCTAAGTTAGTGTTAAAAACTTGATGTTTTGTGCAACAGAGCAAGCAATAAAAAGGTATTTAGCTTAGATGTGAAATATGTTGCTTTAAAGTCAGAAGTAATTAGAGCTGCTGCCACATAAGTGCTTTCAGAAGTGGAACAACGCAACAAAGTACTTGGTAATTGCAAATTTCCATACATCTCCCATCCAAAAAGGGAGCGAAACCACAAAAAGGAAGGATACAAACTTTCAGCCAATCCCTCGTTAAGTTTGGGAAAAGTTAAGATGTGGACATTTATAGAAGTAATCCGTTCATACCGCTCTGATCAGAAACGCCCTTACAAAGAACATCAGGTTAAACGGCCTATTCTCACTCACAGCTAACCCAGCACGGTTTAGGTAGACAGGAGAAGTAGCAGATTGTTCATACTGTTCCTATGAGAGTTATTTCCTAAAACAGGCTAAAATTATCTTGCCAGGCTAAGATAGCCTTGATAAGAATTGTTCCTTACTATTAAAATTTTTTAATTTTGCAAATTAAAAGCAGTCCTTATTCACACAAGCAGCTTACCTTGACTTGTGCATGTGCCCACCGCACCACCAATTTCTTGGAAAGGGCCAGCTTCCCGTTGAGACATTGGATCGCCTTTTCTGCTTCCTGCACAGGAAGACAGTTCAGTCAACAAACCGAGTCTTTAGTCAAAACGGACTCAGATGTAAAGAGCCTTTCTTCTTTGTAAATCAGTCTTCTCTAAGTACAGCTAACTGATAGCAAAGAAAGTTTATCCCATTGCATCCCAACCCAGGAACATTTCTGGAAGATGCCAACATCTGAGTAACTAGACTTTTATAAACCAATAAGGCTGTTTCTTTCACTTGTTTTGGGGGAGGAAATGGGGAAAAAGATCAGGAGTTTGAAAATACCAAACACAGAGGCCACTGGAACGGCATTCTGAGGGAGGTTTACGCTACAGGAATTTCTCTAGAAAATACTGTGACTCGTTACAGTGATTACATGTGTCTCATTAACACCTATCTATGCTTATTCCAGATCCTGCTCATGCACACTGGGGGAATTATCCACTCGGTCCTGGTCCAGGCTCAGCAGTGGAATCTCAGCTTCAAGACACCCCTATAAAACTTGATTCGCAGCAGTTGAAAATTTATGTTGCACTGCTGTTCCACCTTGCCATGAATAATCATTCCAACACAGCTTCTAGAGCTAACACACTGTGTCAGGCTCTTCTGACATCCTTACCAGCAACTGCACAGCAAAAAGATGAGGGCCTACAACAAGAAGCAATCTCCAGACACGCTGTTCTTCGTAACTTTTGAACGATTCTAGCAGAACTGTGACAAAATAGCTACAGCTCTGATGTTACAGGGAAGCATGACTTGAAATTTTGATTTGTAATAAGAGCTAAGGCCCCAAAAGGACAGCCAGGGGCAGTTCACTCCAGAACGCTGCAGATTTGTCATGTCATACATCTGGCAGCATCACACAAGTTGGTGTTTGTGCATTCATGAAGCCAAAGAAAAACCTAGGAGGACTTCAGAGCAGTTCTGGATTTCATGTGGTCTGGCAGGCTGATCCAAGGCTCTGTGTGGATCGCAGACTCTACCGTACAACTCCATGAGCTCACTACAAAAGCAGACCCAAGAACTAGTCCCTTCCGATTAGCATTAGAAAGCAGGATTCAGGAAAAGACAGCACAGGAGAAAGGAAATCACTATTGCTACTTCCAGGAGCAGTCAGAGAGTGGCTGTCACAGAGTGGGGCTGTTAAGAGTCTGTGGATTTGTGTAGACAAGGTATTTAACTTATCCCTTCCTGTTTTAGCTTTACATTGACATTAAAAAAAAAAAACGGGGGTGGGGGGGTGGGGAAAGAAGCCAGTCATTTAAATCACAATTTTAGATAAAAGCAACATACCTGTTTGGTTTCAAAGTTCACAAAACAGTAACCCCTCGGCTGCCCCTCCAGAGCACCAGACTTGTGAAAGAGAAAGTCAAATTGCTTTACTTTGCCAAACTTCTGAAGGAGTTTGAGAAGGTGGTATCTGAAGGGGAGAGAAGACATTTACGAAACCTTTCACCACTCTGAAAACGGGGAGATAGAGAGGAACCCCCCGACACACGCACACATCACAGTCAGCTACGTAAGCAGTTCAGTTGTGTCATATGTGTATTCCCAAACACCCGCAGAGGTGGGTGCCCTGCACAGCAACGCTTCAGCATCCACAGCTCCGAGCTGCTTCATCAGCGACTGCTCTAAAACCCCAAGGCACAAAGCTTCCTTCCCAGCGGTGCCAGCTGAAGGGCATGCAGAAGATCTATTAATAGTTGGCTTTTGGACAATTACGCAACCTTTTGTAGGAGTCTAAGGAGGGCTTTGCCTCTTGCCTCTCTAAATCACACCTACTTTCAAACACAAACACCGCGTCCCCCCCATCCCTAGCCCTGATGTGACCGCCTGAAGCGCCATCCCCTGTGTTCCCCCTCCCTGCACAGGCAGTCCTACCCCGCAGGCCACAGCACGCTGCGTCCCTCAGGATCCCCACTATCCTTCTTGCCCTCTCTCTCCCTGTACAAGCACGGCTGGTCCCATCCCTTCCCCGTGCCAAGCTGTACCAGTGCCCTGACAAGGACATGGCCAGATCATACAGAAATGTAGCCACTCTCCCACTTGCCTGGCAGAGCTGGGGAAGCAGGAGGACAGAAGAAGCAGCAGAACAAACGGCAACCAGGCATTGACAGTAGACCAGGCAAAAAAAGGCACCAGACAGACCTCATATCATCCAGGCCAAATCTGCCAGTGCTTCTGGCTCAGACAGCTTTTCAGCAACATGCACATGAAAGTCAGACACTTATTTAGCCAATTATCTTCCTGCCATCCAGTGGGGAGTGTGCTGTTTTCAATAAAACTGGGAAAAGCCAGAGTAAATCTGTCTGCTTAGTATCTAGTGCCCTGAGCAACTTAAAATTAGGAGCATATTTGTTGTACATGCCACATCTAATCCCGAAAGTTCTTTGCAGCTTTTTTTTGTTCCCTGGGATCAAAGTGTTTAACACTAGCTGACCTAGAAGGAAAATGACACCTGTTACTATTTCACTGCCTGACCCCATCCCTAAGGTTTAAGAATTGTCTGAGGGTCCAATAAGGGCTTCTTAGACAGGACTCATCTTCTCCTGATCAGCTGTACAGAGTTCGTTAGCAAGCCACGTAGTCTAAGCCCAGTTTTCAGCTTGCGAGATAACACTCTGCGCCCTGAAAGCCTACCAGGATATCTCAACACGCACGTGGACCACCAGGCATTGCATGAAACATTGGATTGCATGTCCAGGCATGAACGACCAGTAGTGGCCCAAGATGGCCAAACGCATCAGGCAACCTTAGGGACAGTCCAAATGGGAAGGGCAGACAACGTTTTTCCTAATAAAGCCCGATAGGATGTTTGAGAAGGGCCATAGCCCTTTGTTAAGCTTCAGAAGCCAGGCAAGAAAGTTCCAGGAATGTGAGTCATCTCACAGGATGGGTCACGGTGGACATTCAGGATGTGCACTTTTAAAGAGGTGAAGGTGCAGCCAGTGTTCAGACGAGCAGCGCAGAAGGGCCAAGTTATCTCCCAGGGGAATAAACACATTGTAATTGATTATGGAAGGCTTCCTACATCCTTTGGAATACAGACGAAGAACTGTGGTCTTCCAAGATGCCTACGAACCCCCTGTCTCGGCTCAGAAGGCAAGGGAGACAGAAAATCAAGAGCAGGAAAAAAAAACCCAGGAGCTGGTTACACAGCAGCCAAGTTTCACCACTGCACCTCAAGCTACCAACAAACACTCACAGATGTACAAGTAAAAACACTAACTTTGGAGACGTGATGTACATATAAAACCCTGTGTGCTGAACTTTCAGAGCCACTGAAATATGTAAACGCACCTCAGGTTTGTTTCTGTAAACATATTGCTACAAAAAGCACTTGCAATTTCAGCAGTATGAAAATAAAGTCCTTACCACTAGAACGCCGTTCCCCTTTTGGCAATTACAGAGGCAGTGGAAGGGCAATGATGATTCTCATTGCATTCTGCAGAGCAACAACGAAACACCTGCATCTATCCTGCCAGAAGGAAGGAACTCTTTGTGGGTTTTTTCTGAGAACCTCAGCATTCAAATAATACTTTCTTAGCAGCAAAGTGGTAGTTGTTCCTTTAAAACAAATTTCATTACGAGTCTAGAAGCAACCCATGTAATCTATTTTATTTAGAATCTTTAGATCGTAGATGATGCAAACACTATTTTCCAACCACGCATGCCATTTTTACAACTGCAGGTCACCTACTCTCCATGGCACAGCTCAGAACTGCAGTCTTGTATAATTCAAAGTTTCAGGCTGTGACTGTGATTTGTTATTGTTAATATAGTGAGGGCATTAACAGTAACTCGACAAGTAGTTCTCCAAGGCAAGAGGACTTCAGTACTGAAGGAAGACCTGTCATGGAAAACCTGAAGACTTAAAAAAAAAAAAAAGTGAGAACATGTAAAAAGCTTTACTATGGCAACAACTTAGGTTATCCAGAGCTTAGAAGTTATTCGCACAGATGTGGCCCCACCGTGCTGTACAGATCACCGCAGCCAACCTCAATTTCCACTTCCTGTCATCTGATATGAATGCGAGACAAACCAGCAGCTCCCCCATTTCCTTTTCCTCCACTCTTCCTCCTGGCACCCCGAGCGCTATTCAAACACAGGCAAGGCTTCCTCTGAACAATGCTGTCCCAAGGATACCGCAAAGGTACCGGGCCACATGCGAAACCTATTATTGCGAAGAATTTTGCCCCACTGGGAGCCAGTAGGAGTCTGTAACAACAACTTATGCACACATTGTTTTCTAGATGAGACTCATCAAGATGGGATCCTAGACACGCAGAAGAACAGCCAAGGAAGCTGAACACCCGCTATTTCATACCTGCGGAAAATGAATGGTCATTCAAAGGCTGCTGGAAATTAGAGAATATCTGTGTGTAGCTGCAGAGCTGGAAATGCAACATTTGGGACAGGCAAAAAGTTTAAAAATCTCAAAAGGCTTTACAAACAGGCATGGGCAGAGGAGGCAGTTCTACTCTGCTTGCCACGTGGGAGACATAACTAAAATATGGGTTTTTTTCCCTGCAGGACGGGAGTACTGAGAGGTGATGCGAACAAACGGTTGTGCCACGACTGGGGGACAAATGCTGCACCAGACGATGCTCAGGGCGATGCTGAGGGGACACCGCAGCTTCCTTGCTCAGTGATACCAAACCCAGAACCGACCGTGTGCTGCCCTCCTCGCGCGCCGCAGCGGCAGGCCCCACAGCAGGGATCATTCAGCACCAGAAGGGCCTGGAGACTATGTCCTATGTCATGAAGAGCTGCCAGGTCCTATGGTGGCAGCTCACCTCCTTCCAGCTGCTAAGAATACACTCGGCAGACTCCTAACACTATCTTCTTCCACAGGCAGACACAATCCCCTAAGGATCCTGGATAAAAGAAGTCACCCAAACAGGTATTACTGGTGAGGAGGAATGCCCACCAGAAGGCCCGCCATACCCCAGTACATAGGGCATGTCAGCATTCAGGATCCTTTGAGACTCCCATTTGAGTCACAGTTACTCAGTACATGCAATAACCTCCTATAAGCCATCAACTTGCAGGCTGTAATTTGTGGGCAGCCCTACATTTATAAATTCCTATTACTGCAGCTTGTGCTCAAATGTGTACGTTACCTATTAACTCCCTAGTGCTTGATTGCAGCTATAGGTTGCTCTCTAAACGGACGTCCTGGATTAATTCAAGACTTTCTGAACTCATTTCTGCTCAAGAAAGTCACAGCCAGTTATTAACCCTGCTAACAACTCGATCAACTTTACTCTGTCTTAAACAAATCTAACATAGAAATTGCAGGGGCAGCCCTTTAAAAATCAGATAAAAGCAGCAAATGAAGAAACAGCTATTTAGTTTTTAGGTGTATGTTTTCAGTCATGTGATTAGCAACATCAACAGGGATAATTCAGACGAGCAACTATGAGCATAGATGTAAGCCCTCAGGATAAGAAAGTAAGGGTCAAGATGATTTATAGAAACTTACTGACCTGACACAGAACAGCACTCTTTCTCTCTACACTGACACTGTGTTAAAAGGAACTTCCTCTTTTTTTATTCGCAAGGAAACAGAGATTACAATATAGTATGCAGGAGAGAACAGCCATTTTTTAATTAAAACCAAGAGCCAGACAGAGAATTACGAAGCCTGAAATAAGCAACAAGCAGTGTCACTCATCACTGGGCAAACTTTAAACATTTAGTAGCATGGAAGCACTCTAGGTTTGATGACGCTGGAGAACGAAGCCCCTTGCCCCTAGCCGTGACGCTGCTCTAGGCACGGTCGCCTGCAGTGAGGGTCCCCAGGCTCAGGCTGCTGAATTCGTGCAGCTGCAATAGGTTATTCGAAAAGGAACAGCGTGCCCATGTAAGAAGCCAACCAAAACCCACAAAACTCATTTCACCCAAGCTATGAAAACAGTAGATTTTGCCATATAAAGCTATTGCTTGTCTGGCCTAGATTCAGAGGAACAACCTAGACTCAAAGGGTCTTTAAAAACACTGCTAATGATCACCCTGGGAAGTGAAGGATCTAATGCGCTTGCAAATACCCACTATTCTTCCCCTCACGCTAACCCAGTTTCCTGAATCTTTAAGGACCCAGCAAACAACATGCTCAAGAACTCCTATATCTAATTTTACGTGGTCAGTGAACATGGACAAACTAGAGTAACGTAGCTGTGGGATAAAAATGGTAATTAATGCAGAAACCACCCAAAGCTGAATGGCTGAAACGCACAATGCATTAATGATTCCATTTAGAGGCTATTAGAAAACTGCTCTGCTAAGATGAACCACATTTAGAATAAAAACCTAGCACCTGCACACACACAAAAAGAAGCAGGAAGAAAAAGTATTCCATGACAGGCATATACAATAGTTAATCAAAAATGCTTGTTTCTTAGAAGTGTATAAACCCCAAATTGTTTTGGTGGTTTTTTTTTTTTTTAATACAACCTACTGATTTCTCAGCACACTATCCAAATATTGGACAGCAAGTCGTATTTCCTCGACAATTTAGCTGTTCAAATATGATGTTTGCTCAGAAGATAATTATCTGCAGACTGGAGAAAACACAAAACGCATACAGGCACGCATTTGATTTATGCGCTTACCCACCATAAGCAGCCAGGCACACCGCACCCCACCTCACTACCACTCAGTTACTCGAGTAATTCTCCTCTGTTCAACCTACATCCCACTGCTGACGCCGGCAAAGTAACAAAACAAGGCCCTTGATCACCCTGGAAGTCTCAAACCTGAAATTTTAACATTTCCCTAGTCTAGGAAACAAAGGTGTTTTCCACCCCTGGGCTTCCAGCCCGAGCGGTGACGCAGAGGATTGCTGTAGGCGGTAGTTAAGTGCCTGCCTCTGAGCCCCTTGGTCAGTGGGGCCAGTGTGGCCCTGGAGACACCCCACACACCCCACACGCACCCCACACGCTTCAGGCCACCCGCTGCCGGGCAGCAGCACCGAGCGGGCACAGGGACGCCGGCTCGGTGCCGTGGGAGCTGGGCCCAGCTGGCAAATCCGCTCGAGTGGGCGCCCGTCACCCCTCGCTGCGGGGCGGAGGTGGGAGCTGGGCGTGCTACATCAGCCTGCTGGGCACGGGGGGACCCCCAGCGCGACTCCCCCAAACCGGCACCCGTCCCACACCCGGGCGAAGCCCCGGCACCGGAGAGCGGGCAGCGCTCGGACCTAACGCCGGGCCCTCGGGGGCTGCCAGGGCTGGGGAGGGGCAGGCGGGAGGGCCAGCGGGGGGGGACGTGTCGCTGCCCGGGGGTGCTGCCCTGCTGGGGGGGGGGGGGGCAGAACCGCTGCTGGGGGGGGGGGGGGGGGGCGCGGCCCCAGGGGTAACGGGGGCGGTGCCGCTGCCGGGGGCGGGGTGGCGGGAGGAGGCGGCGCCCCGGAGGGCCGGGGGAGGCGGGCCCGCTGCCGGGGGGGGGGCATCGGGAGGGCCGGGGGGATGCGGTGCCGCGCAGGGAGCCACTCACTCGGTGATCTTGGGGTCGAGGTTGCCGATCCAGAGGCGGTGCCCGTCCTGCAGCGCGCCCTCGGAGAGGATGGAGGCGTTCTCCAGCGTCTGGCGGCCCGGCTCCATGGCTCCGCGGGGGCACCGGCGAGAGCGGGCCGAGAGCGGGGCTCAGGCCGGGGGCTGCGGGCCGGGGGCCGCGGGCCGGGCCGGGGCCGCACTCACCATGACACCGCGCAGGCCGCGGCCGCCCCGTCCTCTCGCAGGCCTCACCCCGCCCTCGGCGCCGCCTTGTGACGTCACGGCGCGGCGCGGCCCGATGACGTTAGCTGGAGTGCGCGGCGCTGCGCGACGGTGAGCGGGGCGGCGGACGCCTTCCTCCTCCTCCTCCTCCTCCTCCTCCTCCTTTCCCCCCCTTCCCCTTCGCCGCCCCCGGCCCGGCGGGCGGGGCAGCCCGGCCCCTCCGCGGGGCACCGGGCGGGGCGGGGCCGGCGCGTCCTGAGGCGGGGGCGGTGTGGGCGGGGCCAGTCGAGAGGGCGTGGCCTTTCGACAGGGCGGGGCCAGCGAAAGGGGGCGGGGCACTGAGGGGGCGTGGCCTCGGTGGGCGGGGCCTGTGGACACGCGTGGCGGGGCCGGGCCCCCGTGGGCGCGGGGCGGGCGGACCCAGCGGGGCTGCGGGGGGGGGCCGGGATCCCCGCGGGGGGAGCAGGGGGCTCGGGGGGCCCGAGCACGGGGGTGGGTGCCCCCGGGGCGGCGGAGGGGGGGGGCCGGTCCCTCCGGTGGCCGGCGGCGGCAGCGTCCCGGCCCCCACGGGCGTCGCGCCCACGCCCGGACGGGACCCGCTTTCCCGTCGGTGCTCCTGTAGCTCTGAGCGCAGCAGAGCTGCAGCCCGTGGTAACGCCTGGGAGCCCCGAGCAGCCCAGGCTGACATAAATCCTGTGAATTTGGGGGGCATGTGGGGCCTCAAACCTCCCGGGACAGAAATTCAAAGTTTCTGCTCAGCTGACGCGCAAATACCAGACGCTTTGACGAGCTGTTCCTGCTTAGGGGACGTGGCTTTCGCGTCCCAGGCCCCCGTGCCCCTGCGGACGGATGCGCGAAGGCCGCGCGGATAACGCGGGGACGGGCTGGCTGCCACTGAACGTACCCCTCGGTCACTGCAGCACGCCCAGGCCCGCTGCCCCGCCTTGCTGACCTGGCACCTGCCACTGAGAGGCACAGCTAAGACCTGAATCCGTTCCTTTTTTAGCATGCCGAGTGGACCACCTGCCTTTTCTCTTTTCCAGGTGGGTTACCGAAGAGCTGTAAACGATGGCTATGGCGCTAAGATGCTTCCGTCGTCTGCCTTCCCTGCTTTGCCGTTCTTCGTTCGCGATGACGCGGGGGCTGCCGCAGGCTCCTGCAGGCTGCCCGGCCCTGCTCCGGGACGGCTGCGGGCAGCGCGTCCACCAGATGCTGCTGACCAGACAGCTAGCTACCAAGAAAGGTAACGGCAGCAGCCTTTTTCCTACTGTTTGCCACCCCTCAGTGTGTTGCCAGAATTTCTTTTCTTACCCCTTTTATCTCGTGTACCAGTATTGACCTAACGTAGGCAGAACGCGGCTCTGGAGGAGCTGGTTTGCCTGATGGTGTTGCAGCGTGCAGGAAACCGTAGCCCTTCCCACGGGAGAGGTACCGCCTGGAGCTGCTGCTGCGCTGGGGCAGTAGGAAGCGACCGCCGCAGTCCAGGCTGGAGTCAGCGCACGCAGCGTGACCTACAAATATATTTTGGCTTATGTGCTCAACTGCTGGGCTATTTACTCATTAAAAAATAGAGTTACTTCAGTTTGTCCTAGACTCAATTCTGAATCTAACAGGGGTTTTAGTGTCTTCTTTCTACTTTCTAATGCAACAACTAACTGTTGGCAGAAATACAAATTGATTTTATGTGTCATCTGCAGCTAAAGGTAAAGGGCAGAGTCAAGCCAGACTGAATATCAGTGCTGCCCTAGTTGAGGATATTATCAATTTGGAGGAAACCAATGAAGACATGCAGGCGGTGGTAGAAGCTCTGAAAGAAGATTTCAGCAGAAATCTCAGTGTTAGAACCTCACCAGGTTGGTAACTTTCTTGTACGATGCTCTATTGCCTGTAAGTAAGGATACCAGTCCCGGTAACAGAGACCTCTGATTTTTTTCAAAATTGATTGTCTTTTTATTGAGTTATTCACTGGACACCCCATTACTACAACCTTGACGTCCCCAACTAAAGGCTTTCCTCACCCTGAGCTTGACCAGGAAGAATCCATTTTTGTTAATAGCTTCCTGGAAATAGCTTTTGTAAGTGGGAGATGTCAAAAGTGTCTAACTGAACTGTTTGCAGATGTGATGAAGAAGCAGGTTGTCAGCTAATGGTGCAGTAGGGCAGGAAAAATCCAATTGCCATTAAATTAGCCTTTTGGAAATTGCCATCAGGCTGGTGTCTGGCATATACAAACTTTTTTTGCTGTGCGTCTTTGTGGTTAGTGACCTTTACAAGCCTTGTTCGCTTAGTGAATGTTGTGTTTTAGGAAGAAATGTGAATATATTTGACTAAGCTACAGTTACTATAACACTCTGAACATACGTATTTGTAAGTAGTGTCAAGTTTCAGGGATAAAATTTAACATTAAACAATGACCAAATTTGACTCATTCACCACCCCAGCTCTGGCAAGGGCACTTCAGTCTTTAATGGAGTTGGAAAGCGTGGCTCAGTCTCTTTAACTATTTATTTTAACCTTAGGTATTTTTTTTTAATTGCACTGATAAAGTACCTCTTGTCCCATGTGCCTTTTGGCCTGTTAGCATTTTGCAGCAGAAACTAGAGAGCAGATTAAGAGTAGCTGAGGGAGAAACTGAATACTTTAAATAAGGCAGCGTACACCACCTCCTCTTGGGACTTGGGAAAAAAAAATGAGGGGTTTAAGAGACCTCTGCTAAGTTAAAGACAACAGTTGTCTTGATTTTTATTACGACGTTTTGATTTTAAGTTCTAAGAATTACAAAATAACGATTTCCTTTTAACAATCTTGCTTAGTTTTTCTATTCCAGTAACAAAACCAAACCAGAGTGTTGTTTTCATGTTTTTCTGCTTTAGAGCAGCATTGAAATATTTAGCTTGCATTTGCAAGGGGGTGCACGAACACAAACAGCACCTGAAGTCTGAATAAACATGTTTTTTTTCTTTTGTAACATCTATTTTTTGCATACCGGAAGGGAAGTGGGACGCTGCGTACGCGTTTTTCTTCAGCATCGCTGTGATCTGCTGTATCATACTGAAACTCCCCTGTGTTTGGTTCTTTTGAGGGGCCCTTGATCACATAATCGTGATGACAAAAGATGGGAAGTTTCCGCTGAACCAGCTGGGCCAGATCTCACTGAAGTCGCCGCAGCTCATTATGGTGAACATGACCAATTTTCCAGAGGTAAGGACGCATTACCGAAGGCACGGCGAGGGGAGATAATTACCACGGGAACAAGCAGGTTGATGCTGAGCAAAGGAACATTTAGACAAAAATCAGTCAAACCTGGCAGGAGTGAGAGCTCTGCCTGGGCTGCGTGTCGCTTTGCGGCTGACACAAAACAGAAGCGGTATTTTGCTGCCGACGGCACGGGGCGAGCGACTCTCCAGCCCTGCCCGGCGCACAGAGCATCTCACGTGCAGCAGCACAGCGTCCGACGGGAGTTCCACGCTGCCCGTCAGCCTGCGATTGCTCTCGGGGTTGTAACAAATAAATCCCACAGTATGCAGGGCTTGCTTTGGGGACTGGTTTCCCATCAGTTGGATCTGCAAGAGCTTGGTTGAAAAGCAGCGCTGAGCGTCTCACAGACCGGATGCTTGGATTAACTGTGCCCGGCCAGGTCTCCCCATTTCCCGTGCTTTTATGGCACCCAGTAGTCTTGAGCGCTCACACGCACACACTCTCTCCTTTGGTTCACCTGAATTAGACACGCGGAAGCGATGCTGCGTCTGCCCCGCTGTATTTATGTCATTTCAGTTCCTTACGAAGACGCGGAGTTGGAACAGTCTGCGTTTGTGCTGGGGACACCATCAGACCCCTCTAAAACTTGCTTACTTATCACCAGGGCTGGTGACACCCCCTGAGAGCTCACGGAAGAAGCTGCTGACGTAGCCGACGAGCTTCTGAAAAGCCTCCCTGGTAGGACGAAGCCGGGCCCGTGCTAAGTGCTGTCAGAGGGCCTGACTCGGGCACCGCCGAGGTTAGCGAGCTCCTCCCTTGGCAGCGCCTGCAGGTCAGAACCCAAATTAGGTGCTTCGACCTATCCTCCGGGAGAGCCGAGTTCCCTCAATTTTCTGCAGGAGCCTTAGTTAGACTCGCTCTTAAACAAGGCAGCAAATCTGAATCCCACCTCCGGATCAAGCGCCGGTGGTCCCCTGCAGCGGGCTCACGCAGAGCCGGGCAGCCGTGCAGATAGGAGCCATAACGAGCGCAAGGTTAGCTATGCATCCCGCTCCAGGTCTGGAGGTTTGCCAAAGCTTATCTCTATTTATTTTGCAAGGGCTTTCCCCAATTAATTAAGTCAGCAAAGTCTCAGAGGAGGTCAGCCTAAGGCACTTGATGCCTAAGTGTTTCTTAAAGTGAATCCAGCATGTATAATGGCTTTGAAGAATGAAGGCCCCCTCATCAGCGAGTGCCCCGAGGTCCCTCGGAGTGCCGGAGCCGAGAGGGCCGGCGAAGACACTCCATGACTTAGCCCGTGTCCAAGCGGGAGCTCAGGCTGAGGAATGGGCACGTGAGAAATTAAATATCACACTACGCAGCATTGCCAAATTTACTTTCTAAGCCAAAGGACCGGTTTGCATTTGAACTAGAGCTAGAACTATTTCTGTTGATGCAGTTGGTTTATACCATAACTGTTCCATAGATAGACTGAACTCTTTAAAAGCATTACAGATGCGTTTACTTGATGTCATTATTTACAGCATATAGTCAGTACTTTGTGGCATTGAAAAGCAAATAAAAATGCCTGAAGAGTCTGGGAAAGAAAATAGTTATAGAAAAGGACTTGCAGGGCCAAATTCTGGTCGCCCAAGAGTTATAAAGCCAAACAAGACTATGTTTTTGAAGCGCAGCTATTTATTTCATGGGCCGCAAGAGGATGGGGGCAGTATTTTTTCCCTTCTCCTGTCTGCTCCAATATGTATGTTAAACAGCACAGCTTTTACCGAGCATTTCCTTCCTACAGAGCAAACACTGCCCGTAGAATAACACGTTTACATTCCTAACGTGCTGAGATCATCCTGGTTACATTTTCTCTGCCCTTGCTGCGTTCTAGAGGACGGCAGCTATGTCTTACAAAACACTAGCAGAGCATTCATTTCGTCCGGTGATGTCACGCGTCGGAGACCTAAACAACTACGCAGAGCTTTAGCTTGTGCCTCAGTTGACAAAAGCTGAACTTCAGAAATACAGTCTACTGCGGCAGCCTGGAGCGAAAGTTAACGATGGGAAAGAGTATCAGAAATAGCAACGCGCCTCGTAGGAAGCGCCACGCGAGCGCCGCAAGAATACAGACTCGGTCTTGTTATTGTCAATGTCAAGAACGACGCAGCCTGGCAGAGCACTGCGGGAGCTCCCGGCAAAACTCTGGTTTAACCGTAAAGCCTGACGCTCTGCAAAGGCACACCAGTGCCCTGGGATGGGGAAGGAAGGCTTTTAATCGCTTTGCCGTTACCAGGCAAACCTGCGCACCCCACCTTTTAAGCGGAGCAGAGCGTCAGCCGGCGGCGATGGAGTTTTGAGAAGTTAATCCTAAGTAATAAGCTGTAAAATAAACATATTGCTGGGCACAGGCGCGATTTCTCAGCCAACTGCTAGTGCCCTGATGTAATGTGGTTAGGTTGTAGTGCCGAAGCGGTTAAGTTAGTTAACGTTTCTAAATTGGCACTGTGTGATTTCTAGTGGGAAACATTCAACTGGAATTTTTAAATGCTCAGAATCTTTCATCTCCTTCGCCACAGTCAGGCTATGCCTTGGGAATTTATTGTGGTTTCACTCTGCGTTGCCTCAAACCATTCAAATAGTTTCAAAGAAGCAAAACAGTTTTCTTTTGTTGTTGCGTCCCTTTCCCTCTCCCCTGCTTCGTGCCCCCCTACCCCGGTACCGAGTGCGGCCGTAGTTTCCCATTCGGTTTGATCAAAGCTCTCCGCACCAATGTAACTTCCTGATCTTACTGGTAACAGAAGTAAATGTTTCCATGTTCCGTGGAGATGGATTGCCAACTATTGACAGAGTTCTGGCATATGGGAATGATTATTTCCTAATTCCCTTTACCTTTTGATCTGTTTTACAGAGCACAGCTGCAGCTATGAAGGCTATAAGGGAGAGTGGCATGAACCTGAACCCAGAAGTGGATGGGACAATAATTCGAGTGCCAATTCCAAAGTGAGTATTGATGGCTGCCCGAGTTCATCATGCAAGATAACGCAGTAGGTTGCAGTGAGTGCCCTTCAGAGGGTAAGCGTGCACGATTGCTGTAATGTGGCGATGCAGCTGCTTTCCAAATAGCTGTATTTCAGGTTCAGAAAAAAAATCTGAGCCCCTAGAAGCATCTGGTGGAAGCTCTTCCAAGTGTCTGAGCTCTAAGTCACCACATTTCGGCATCTGCTGGTTGGTCTTATTGTTCTCTGTCTTCCTCCTGCAGAGGAAAGTTGGTCCTAGCTGGCTGCAGCACTTTGCAAGAGACAGCCAACGGCTTTTGAAGATGTATTGCCTTAATTCAGGGGCTGATTCTTTGCTGTCCTGCTGTAAATTCCTTGAGCTAGACCAGCGTAGAGCAGCAGTAATGCAGTCGTGAACCAGAAGTGTTAGGGGTGAATAGCACCTTGCTGCAGAGAACACTGAAAGGAAGCGATGAAAGAAAGGAGGAGGAAATTAATACCTTTGACTAAAAAAAAATCTACCCCTTTTCTCATGTAATACACATTGTGTAACTGTCGGCTGCGTGGAAACTTTGGTATAGGGCTGACGGAAAAGCAGGCTGCTCCTGGCCGAGGACAGAGCCCGCTTCCCTCGCCCATCGCAGGTGTCTCCCAGCCCTCGCACAAGGCAGGAGGTGCTGCCGCGTCAGTGCTTCACTTCTGATCAGGAGAGCGCTTTTGAAGCCATCCTGATGATGGCTGCTTAGCGTGCTTTGGGCTGCAGCGTGCTGGGGCCTCCGCCTGTGAACGGGATTCCTTTCAGGTGAGACTAAATGGAGAGGTACCCTCCGGGAGCGCGGCCAGCACCCCCTCGCTGCGCACGCGTTCGGTCCCTGGGACCGGGCTGGACCTCGCGTGGAGCGAGACCTCATAGAATCACAGAATTGTTTAGGTTGGAAAAGACCTTTAAGATCATCCAGTCCAACCATCGATCATCCAGTCCAACCATCGATCATCCAGTCCAACCTCCAGCAGCTCCGCTCGTACCGTGCTGCGCAACTCGCTAGCATAGACACAGCCTGTAACAGGGGCGACAGCCCCGCTCTGCCCGGGTTTGGGAGGCGCAAGGAGAATTCACGAGTTCCCGCGGGTGCTCGGACCCTGCGGCGGTGGAGCCGTCTAAATGCCTCGGGCAGCTGCGGACTTAGGCGAGCTGACGCCCTGGGGTTAACGCGGCGCTGGGGGGCCGCCAGCAGCTCCCACAAAGGGTAGGGACGGCTCCCTGCGCTGCCTGTGCGCGCAAGCGCCTTGCACGTGCGCTGCGTTTTACAAGCGGGTGACTCCTCAGTAAAGATGAGCCAAGTATTTCTCGTGCTTTAGATCCGCGTTAAAGATTCTGTGGAATTTCAGCTAGCATTTTGATCAGAGAAGTCTAATTGCAGCTTTCTGTTGCTGCCGGTGAGAGGGAGTGACATTATCGTTCTATTTGCTGATTTTCTTTTCCCCATGCTCCCTGCCCTTCCCCCATTCCTCAGGAGAGGAGGCAGAGGAGGAGGAGGGCACCATTATCTTCATAATTGCTGAGGCTCCCGGGTTGCTGCACAGTGGTTTGATTGTTAATGCGCACTTGGGTCATCCTTGAATATGAATTGCAGGGGAGGAAACTCCAAAACTGCAAATCCCAATCTTTTAAAAAAAAAAAAATTGTTTTTTAAACAAATGTGTGCGCTCTGTTGCTATCTTTTGCGGTGCTGCAGAGCAAAAAATGAGTCTTCTCTCCCCAGGGAAGGTCTGCCTAGCGTGCGCCCTTGTTCCTGGGGTGTGCAAGGGTTGCTGCTCCTGGGCCCTTTCTCCCTGGCTGGTTGGCAGTCCGGGGAGTCCCGAGTAAAAGAGTTTTTTGGCCTGGGAGCCGTGCCCCAGGTCTGCCCTCACAGGCACCTCCAGTCCCGTTTTCTCACCCGCTCTTTAGTAACACGACCGGGTCTTTCGGAGCTTCATCCACTTCTCAAAAAGACAGGCAGACAGTTTCAACCTTTTAAAACCTTCTAATGCAAAGGGGTGGGGCGGAAATAATCAAATTCTGCTAGACGCCTCTCTTTAATATTATATCCCTGAATTACTTTGTAAAATTTTCTAAGTTTTTCATTTTTCCCAACTCTAAAGCTGTTTACGAAAGAATATATGCCAGGCAGATGCAGTGAAATTGCCAACGTTAGGGCAGGTGTGCAAAATGAGCAAACAAATCGGAAATGAAGAGACAATATTGCTTCTGCAGACATTGGTTCTTTCATGAGGGGAGGCCCAGTAAAAGTAAAATCAAACCTGAATTGTCCTTGCCTGTTATTAAAAACACTTTTTAGTCTGACCCATCAGCTGGACACACATGTCATATTTTGCCTTATGCAGCTCCAGCGATGCTTCAGTGCTTGAGAGCGTTTCAACTGAGCATTTTAAAATGGAGTTTACTTTTTAGTATTTATGCTATTAGTTGAGTTTTTGCAATGCAGTTCTAACAGAAAAAGTACACGCGTTTCTTTCATGTTTACTTCTGCTTCCTGCTAGGATCCCCTCTGCTCCCTAAGGCATTTGCCTGTTTGTGTTGCTAGCACTGCACAGGCAATATTTATTTGTATAAAAAGTATTCTCTGGCGGTTTAAAAAGAAAAAAAAAAAAAAGCAGAAAACCAGCCATGGGAACGTTTGTATTGGTTGATCTGGTGGCCGAATTTGACCTGACCTTGTGTCTTTTATGGTGTTGCCTCATTTTTAGATTCATCTTTTTTGGACCCATTGTGTTACACTGGATATTGTTTGTAAGTCAGTAATATTTTTACACATGCTTTACTGAAAGCCAGATGACTCATTTGAAAGTTTAATGACTCACTGTGAGCTTTTTTTCCTTTGCCCTTTAAGAAATATGCAAAGATACCTACTATGGGGAGAAAGGACTCAAAAAAATCCATTTGAGAAAACCAAAGCTGTTTCTGAGCTGCGTTGCTCCGGATCGCTCATCATCACAAGTCTCTCGCATGCTTTTTGTTGAGCAATGTATGTTGCACCCTATGTTTATCTGCAATTATGCATGCAGAGTATCTAGTTAAGCCTACTTTCCTTCAACTGATCCCTCTCATTCACAGGAAATTCCTAGCATTTGAGATACAGAAATTACTCTTACGTGCATAAATGTCTTGCGTTGGAGACGAGACGCGGCCCGCGTCGTGCTCGCTGTGGGTCTGCTCCTGCCGTACGCGGGGAGAGGAGCATCCAAGGGTTGCAGCGCTTAAACCACTGGTTGCTGGTGGAAGCAGAAAAAGAGGAGACGTTATCCGTGGGGCGGCGTGCGTTTCTGAACGCCCTGGCACGTCAGTCCCCAGGCTCTGTCCCGATCCCGGCAGGGCAGGACCGTCCCCGGGGGAGCGGCAGGATTTGAGCCCGCTGCTCCTTGAGCTGCAGGGGAGGGCGGCGTTCCGTAGGGAAGAGGGGAGGGGGTGGCAGGCGGGGACCTTGTCCTTGTTCCCCGCTTCTGGCACCCCTTCCCCAGGTTCACTTCACGCTTTTTGTGGCTTTAAAGAGGGGGTAGGGGCGACGGTTACTAGACAGAAAAGAAAACATATCGAAGAACAGCTCAAAAGTCCCAGATCTGGGGGCAGGATTAAACAACTGTCCTTAGAAACCATGGGCCTGGCTCGTGTTGATGGATTCCTTAACCAGAAACAGCATCTGCTTGAAAAAAAAAGCGTCCGTTTCTGGCATTGTTGGTAGCATTGCTGAGAATTTACACACAGTCTGGCTGGAACATAAAACCCGCTGAGAAACTCCACGGCGCTGCGCAGTGATAAAAAGAAATTGGTGTTAATAAAGACAGACAAGGAGGCATGAAAGCTGTGACCCCGTGCCAAGAAGCATAGGAAATCTGGCAGCGCTGCATAAACAAAAACATTTCCTTAAAGGCTCGGCAGCCCCGAGCAGGCGAGCGATACCCTCGGCACAATTCACAAAAGCCGAGCGGGAGCAAGGAGGCGAATCGCTGCCGGCGAGCGCGCTCTCCCCCGGCTGAGGCAGCCCTGCTGCGGACGGAGCCGCCTCGCCTTGCCACCCAGCAGGAGATGGGAGAGATCTCCAGCTCCCTCCTCCACGTTTAGCAGCTGGGATTGACTCCCCCCCCGGCCCCCAAAAAAGCTGCCTGAGAATCTGACCTCACCCAGACCTCTGTTTGCGAGCCGGCTTTGCTGGTTTCGCATGTGCCGCGGGACCTCCGGCTGGGGAGATCGAACACGAGAAGCCCTAAAGGCATCGGTGTTGGGATGCAGAGGAAACCACAAATAACCCCGCTCGCTTCTAATTAAGCGTACGGTCCAGGCTTGAGCCTGGGCTGACCAGAAGCCTCTCGCCACACGTGGCATCCACCGGCCGTCTCCCTCCGGCTGGGCAAGGGCAGCGTGCCTGCGCGGGGGCACCGGGGACGCCGGGGCTGGGTCGCTGCTCTCTAGGTCTCTCCGCTCTCTAGGTCTCTCCGCTTTGCTAGCCATCCCAAATTCCTGTAATGACTAATCGGTTCTAGGAAGCCTATTCCCTCTTGCTCCGTGAAATACAGATGACTGGCGAGAGGCCGGTACCTCCGCAGGCGTCTGCTGCGAGCGACCCGGCTGCCGTGGGCAGGCGTCGACGCGCGTGCGACCCGCCGGGCCGAGCGCGAGTTTGGGAAGGGCTGAGGGTGCGATCGCGCCCCGACAGCCTCCCCGTACGCGCACCCGCGCGGGGGCAGAGCCGGTGCTGCCCTGGGAGCCCTCGCCCCACGTTTCCCGAGCTCTCTGCAGGAAGAGTCTTGGCCTCAGTGTTTTGGTGACCCAGGCTGTTGCAGCCAATTTCTAAATACTCCTGTGAAATGTTTATTTTGCAATATCTTCTGCGAGCAGACAGGCGCTCTCTTGCTAGCCAGTCTCAGTGAGCGCACGGGGGTTTTTCATGTTCAAGGCGGTCTGGAAATGTCAATAGCCGTGAAAATAATTAAAATGTTATTGTTAAGCACTAGCAGTTGATGTTGACAGTGATCAGCTGTAGGTGCTGGAGCACTACCAGAGCTGGGGTGACACGTCAGCCGTTCCTCTGCCTTACTCAGATGGCCAGACTCCCTCATCACCTGCAGTTTTTAGCTTGGGGTGGAAAGTCGAGGATTTTCTTGTGGCAGCACAGCAGTAACTGGCCCTGCGTCAGGGGGAAGGTGGAGCTGAAGTTCTCCTGGGCCAGGTTACCTCTGGCTAGCCATGTCTAGCATCTTCCTCTTGTCAAGCCAGGCGTTCACATCGCCTTGGTGGAAAAGCCTGGTCGTGATGAGCTGGTATAAGGTTGGGCGACGTAAGCTCTGTAGCTTCCAGATGCATAATTCAGGCTCTTCAGTTGCAGGGAGACAATACTGAGCTTCAGGAAGGGACGGAGGTTTCCTCCCGGCTTTGCAGGATTACACTTTTCAGCTCCATCTCTCAGGTCTGGAGCTGGATTTTCCCCTCTTTCCCACAGATGCTTTGGCAGCAGAAAAAAAAAAAAAAAAAAAAGGAAAGTCTGATCATTTCAGCATGACTTTCAGGCACTGCAGTGACAACTCTAAAACAAGTAAGACTCAGTCCAAGTCCCTCAGCTTAGGGCTGTGCTGGGAACTTTCCGTTCTAGGCTCAAGACTTGCTTCACTGGGATGTGCTGCCCTGGCGATGCTGTGCAGAGGCGGCCGATTTGCTCAGGTGGACCAGAGCAGGATAAAAACACAGCCTGAGCTGTTAAGTCCCTCTGCCGTCGCGACGCAGGGCCTCCACGCTGAGCAAGCTCTCTCAACACCGGCGGCTCTTGGGTGTCCCTGCACAGCCCGGCTTGGTGCTGCGTGGCAGCTCTGTCCAGGCCAGTCGGAGAGGATCGCTGCACGTACCCAGAGTCCATCGCAGAAAATAAACCTGGCTGTGCTACACATGACACTGTTTTTCCTTTTGGTGATTTTTTTTTCCTTTCCCCTTGCTGCTAGGGTAACAAGAGAGCACCGGGAGAGCCTGGTCAAGCTTGCCAAGCAGTCCACCAACAAGTCCAAAGAGGCCCTGAGAAAGGTGCGAAGCAAAAGCATCAACCAGGTGAAGAAGTTCAAGAGCAAAGTGTCTGAAGATACCATCTGGCTGCTAGAAAAGCAGGTAATTTTTTCTTTTGTTTTTTTTCCCCTTCTGCCACGATGTTTCACACCACGATGTTTCACAGCTCAGTGGTGCGTTTGTCCCTGCCCTTGCTGACAAATCCCCAGCACTGAGAACCCGACCGGGGAATGGGTGGCCCTGGGCTGAATTTTTGGAGTCGGCAACGGCTGTTGTATTTGCTTTTTCTTTGTGAGATTTGGGGCTTCAATCTCAAAGCCAAATTTATGATATGAACCATTGTAAGGTGACACGGGGAAAAAAAAAGCATCCCCTGAAAGCTTTCGTACTAAAGGATTGTCGCACAAACCAGGTGAACTTGGGGAGCAGAATGACGTGCGTCCATAGCTTTACCACCATTTACGCGGTGCCTGGCCACTGCAAAACAGCTGGTGTTAATGAGGATTGCTCCAGTTTGTTATTAATGAAAAGGCTAGTGAGATTATCTCTGTTAGGAGTTTTTGGCTCCAATTCAGGAAAATACTTAAGCACATGCCTAATTCCCTGAGAGCAGATGTCACTAAAGTCAATTACTTGGGCATAAACTCAGGCACAAGCCTAAGTGTTTTGCTGAATTGATGCCTCTGAAGGCAGGCCATTACTTTTTAGCTGTTTGTTTATTAACAGCTAAAGTTAGATACATTGCAAATGCTTCAGGACAGTTCTCTGTGTGCTCACAAAAATAAACATTGATATACAGAGCATTTGTGCAAGCAGGAAAAATGGCCATACTATTGTAACTGAATCCTGTTGGGAAGCAGTTCTCCCAGAGCAGACAGATGGTTCTCTGCATTTGTAGAGGTAGCGTCTCAAGTCTAATTTATGCTTGTACCCAAATTTTTCAGCATGAGGAAAGGTCATCGTCATGTACCTTGGACCTTGGGAGCGAGTACATCTCAGTCAGTCTTGTAAAACTAGCACATCACCCCCGCCGTGGTGTGTTCCAGCCTTTATCTGCACTCACTCAAAGAAGTGCACGCAGATTTCTGTCCGGTTTGCAGGCTTGCTACGTCCATCCCGTGTTACCAGGAGACCTGACCCCTGGGCAGGGCTTTAACAATAGCAATTTATTTCTTTTTACAAGAAATAAACAGATCCGTTACCTGATGCATGAATCCTTCGCATGTACGAAGGCTGCGGCTCCTGCTGTTGCCTAGTTTGTTCTAACAGTGGAAAGGTTGCAGGAGGTAATGCGACAAGCCCTCTATTCTCTGGTGCTGACACCAGCGGGTCTCTAACTCTGCCTTCCCCTGAAGCATCTCGGTTAAATAAGGACCTGACCAAATCACTTATGAAGCTCAGCCAAGAGTTTGCGTTGCACATCTCTTTTCAGAGCCTTTGACCAGTCCCTGTTCTCACTGCACGGATGCAACGCTGGCACAGAATCACTGCGGGCTGGTGGGAGCCCCCAGAAAGAGCCAGTTATTGCCCCAGCACTATTTTGGGTTTTATTAGGATTTGGGGCTTTGCTTCAGGAGGTGATCCAGTCATTCCTTTCCCTTTAAACTCTGGCATCACCTAGCACGCGACTCAGACTTGTGCTATGTTGCCGCAGATCCAGCAAATGGCAGATGGCGCCGCAGCAGAGATGGACAAGCTGCTGGCAGTGAAGACCAAGGAGCTGCTTGGATAAGCGCCATCCCTATGGACACGCCACCCCCTCAAGCCAGAACAGACTGCCGTGCACCCCAGCAGCCATCCCTGCCTGGAGTCAGCAGCCTCAGGCGATGGGCAGCTCGGCCAGACCTCCGGAGCAGCTCTGTGCTTTGGCTGCTCCCGTTCCCCACCTTGGATCGTACTGGAGGGAGGGGGAGCTCCCCTCACTCTTCTTCATCCAGGTGGCAACAGAACTGAGTGAACTAAGATTAAAAATAAAATAGCAGGAAGGAGGACTGGAGGCTGCTGGAAAGGCTCCCACATAGATGCCGGAAAGGCTGCCCCGCTCGCCTCGCGCCCCAGCCTGTTTGCATCCCAGCACCTCGCAGCCTGGCAGAAGCGAGGATGACAAACCTGTGCTGCCTTGCTGCGAACCTCAGCATTTATTTTTGCCTAAAATAAAGTCAAAATGAGATGTGGAGGAGCAGCCTTGGGACAGCCAGTTGCTGGTCGGCATGTCCCCTTGGGGTTCATGCGTCTCAAAAGAAGCATTTGCCCCTTGCCGTGGCCAGCAGAGTTGCCGGCAGCCTGGCCGCCGGGAAGGCACAGCGGAGCTCGACACCGATGGGCGCAGGGTGGGCAGGGGAGACGGGCTGTGCGGTTCCCTGGGCTTCGCGGATAGAGAACTGAAACCGGTGCTGTCAGCATGGTTGCTTTAGCCAGGACCGGGAAGACCAAGAGCCAATGCAGGAACTTTCTAAAACCAGCATGTGCCCTCCCTGACCGGTTACGGTGTGCCCGTAAGAGCCGCCAGTACCACATTTTAGGGGGTGGAGGAGGCAGGAGCAGAACGGGGTCCTGAACACGTCGCGCAGCTCCCCTCACTACCAGCAGGTACTTCCCAACAGCAGCAACCAGCATCCCCGCAGCCGGGGGCGATGGCAAGAGGAGGGAAGGTGGCGGCCAACCCCGCAGCCCCGCTCCCAAAGCATTTGGGTTCAAAGAGCACAGAGTGCTCTGCAGTCCTTAAATAAACAACTCCCAAAAAGTTAGTTTGTGCGCAGTGGGGAGGGGGAGGAGGATGAAGGATTTGCTCTGCTAGGGCCCCACATGTCAACAATTTCTCTGCTTTGTGTATTTTGGCCAAAGTGCTTACCATGATAAATGAATAAAGGAAAATGGCGAGCCCAGGGCGGTTACATGGCTCGGTAAATTGCTTTCAGCTGATTACTGTATTTCTTTTGACATTTATCAACTGGGCTTTTTTTGCTGTTGTCGCAGCCTCGGCATCCCAGCAACAGCCTGGACTTGAAGGGTTTGAGGAATTTTCCCAAGTATCTATGGATATTCCTAATCCTATAGCATCTCACTCCACCTCACATGAATTAAAACGTAGCGGTAAAACTGCACCGGCGCCAGGCTGGGGAGAGCTGCCTGTCCCCAACGCAGCCGCCTGTCCCCAACAGGGCCGTGCCCTGTGCCTTCGGGAGGCAGCGGGAAGAGGTCCAGGGCTGGCCGCGCTGGTTAGGCAAAACCAAGTGCAAAAATAGCTTTTAAATGTGAAGAAAGGCAGAGACCTGTTCTCCGAGTGACCGCAGCTGATGGCCCCGTGGCAGGGGAAGGTTTGGGGAGTCCATCCGTCTGCACCCTCACCTCACTCCCCGTGCGCTGCAGCAGCCAGCAGCAGGTGCAGCACCCGCTGCTCTCGCCACCAGCACCGGCAAAGCAGCACAGGTGGCACGGGAGCCCGCGGAGCCATGCCACCGCAGCCCGTCCTGTGCTCACCCCGGTACCGGCAGCACAGGAGCCCATGGAGCTGTGCCACCGCAGCCCATCCTGCGCTCACCGCAGTACCGGCAGCACGGGAGCCCATGGAGCCGTGCCACCGCAGCCCGTCCTGCGCTCACCCTGGTACCGGCAGCACGGGAGTCCATGGAGCCGTGCCACCGCAGCCCATCCTGTGCTCACCGCAGTACCGGCAGCACGGGAGCCCATAGAGCCGTGCCACCGCAGCCCGTCCTGCGCTCGCCCCGGTACCGGCAGCACGGGAGCCCATGGAGCCGTGCCACCGCAGCCCGTCCTGCGCTCACCCCCGGTACCGGCAGCACGGGAGCCCATGGAGCCGTGCCACCGCAGCCCGTCCTGCGCTCACCCCGGTACCGGCAGCACGGGAGCCCATGGAGCCGTGCCACCGCAGCCCATCCTGCGCTCACCCCGGTACCGGCAGCACGGGAGCCCATGGAGCCGTGCCACCGCAGCCCATCCTGCGCTCACCGCAGTACCGGCAGCACGGGAGCCCATGGAGCCGTGCCACTGCAGCCCATCCTGCGCTCACCCCGGTACCGGCAGCACGGGAGCCCATGGAGCCGTGCCACTGCAGCCCATCCTGCGCTCACCCCGGTACCGGCAGCACGGGAGCCCATGGAGCCGTGCCACCGCAGCCCATCCTGCGCTCACCCCGGTACCGGCAGCACGGGAGCCCATGGAGCCGTGCCACTGCAGCCAGCCCTGTTCTTGCCCTTTCCTTGCCCCATGGGGCGAGCAGGCAAAAGCACCAGCTGCATCCCTGGCACCTTCCAGCCCCATGGGACCATGGCAGCACCCACCACACATGGGTGGGTGCACGGCAGCGTGCTGGCCCAGGAGGCCACCCCCCGCCTGCCATGGCCACAGCACAGGCACCAGCTGAGGGCCACTGTGAACCACCCATGAGAAGAGAGGACGGACACTCACTGTGCTTACTGTGACCGTGGCTGGGTGGCTCTGGGCAGGTCCCACTTTCCCTTTTTCTGCACAAATCATCTGCTGTTCCGGCGCTGCACAGCAGGAGCTGCAGCACGAAGCCTGCCTGCTCTAAAGACCTCCTCCACCACCACCATCAGCAGGAACCTCTCACTTGGCTCCAGCCTGGATTGCACCCAGAGCTGATAAGAAGCTGCAGCTGATGCTGTTGGCGGGTGGGGAAGGTGCTCCAGCTGCACCGAATAACCCAAGAGGGAAAGGGACTGCGAGCCAGAAAATAGTTGGGCTGGGTGTAACGCGGATCTGATGTCAGCGACGCCGCTTCAGCCACCAAACAGTTTGGCCTCGGCAGCAAATGCCGCTGGGTGGTGCGGGGCAGAGCAGGGGGGTGAGGGAGGGCCGTGGCTGGACCCCCTGGAGCTGTGCCCTGGGCTCTCCGCGCCCTGCGGTGCTCACCGGGAGCCCTTTCCCAACAGCACATGGATTCAGGGCACGGGCAGGTTCCTGCCTGGCGAGCGCTGCCGTGGCCGGGTGGGTTGGTGGTCCCCGAGGGGGTTGCAGCCCCAGCGTGCACGGTGCCCGTGCGCACACCCACGCTTATCACACCCCGGGCACAGACCCGCACCCTTCCCCGGGGCCGCCCAGACGGCTGCGCTCGGCCGCACCAGGATGCTCCGGTTTGCTCCGAGCCACCGAACCGGGGCAGGAGCACCGAGGGGGTTGCGGCAGGGACCGGCGCTGGCCGGGAAATGCGAAGCGGTGGCGAAAGGAAGGAAAAACTCCGAGGAAGCTGGAAGCTCTCGACATAGTTAAAAACCAACATTGCTCTTCAAAATAGATGTGATTGCGCTCCTTGTGAGTTATCGAGCAGAGACACCAAGATTGCTTTGTGCCAGGGACGAGCCCGGGCGCTGATTGTGTGCCGCCCGGATTTGTATAAAACAGACCATGGATGGCATGTCAGAGTTTACAGCTCGCATACATTTTCAACAGTGAGCTTTGCAAAATGTATCAATGTAATCTCTGCCTCCTATATTCCGTGTTGATTAGACACGATTTCTGGCTGGATTTTCAGAAAGCTCAAGTGCTTTTTTAATCACTACAGAAGCTCATTATTGCTTTCCAGTGACTCTTATGTCCTTCACTTCTCCTTTCAGATTAGAGTCTATAGTCAGATGAATATTGGATGATTTCATTACATACAAATGCAATCAACAGTTTTGCATAAATTTCTCCTCTTTTCTTGAGTTTCAATTGACCTCAGCACCCGTGGAGGCAGGCGCAATACACATGTAAATGAGCTGGCGTTGCTGCAAAGACACGGATGCGGAGAAACAAGATAAACTGTCAGATAATATTCAGGATTTTTAAGAGATCAAAAAATACTTCCTTGTTCAGCCGAGCCGTAAAAATGGCACCTTCAGCTGCCGGGGAATTTGCTTTTGTTTTGCTCGGTGTCTGGCTGTGGACAAAGGCCAGGAGCGGCACGGGCGGCCGAGCGAGAGGCTGAGCAGTGCCGGGCCGGCCGGCGGCGGCTGCGTGGGGACGGGAGCGGGTGCCGCGGGGTGCGGGTGCTGATGGCACAGGGTTGCTGCTGGTGGAGAAGCCGCTGGTGGGTTGCAGGCAGCCCACGGTGCTGGGGAGGTGCCCACCGTGCTGGGGAGGTGCCCACGGTGCTGAGGAGGTGCCCACCGTGCTGGAGAGGTGCCCATGGTGCTGAGGAGGTGCCCACCATGCTGGAGAGGTGCCCACGGTGCTGGGGAGGTGTCCACCATGCTGGGGAGGTGCCCACGGTGCTGGGGAGGTGCCCACCGTGCTGGGGAGGTGCCCATGGTGCTGAGGAGGTGCCCACCGTGCTGGAGAGGTGCCCACGGTGCTGGGGAGGTGCCCACCATGCTGGGGAAGTGCCCACGGTGCTGAGGAGGTGCCCACCGTGCTGGGGAGGTGCCCACCGTGCTGGGGAGGTGCCCATGGTGCTAAGGAGGTGCCCACGGTGCTGGGGAGGTGCCCACCGTGCTGGAGAGGTGCCCACGGTGCTGAGGAGGTGCCCACCGTGCTGGGGAGGTGCCCACCGTGCTGGGGAGGTGCCCACCGTGCTGGAGAGGTGCCCACGGTGCTGAGGAGGTGCCCACCGTGCTGAGGAGGTGCCCACCGTGCTGGAGAGGTGCCCACGGTGCTGAGGAGGTGCCCACCGTGCTGGGGAGGTGCCCACTGTGTTGGGGAGGTGCCCATGGTGCTGAGGAGGTGCCCACCGTGCTGGGGAGGTGCCCACCGTGCTGGAGAGGTGCCCACGGTGCTGAGGAGGTGCCCACCGTGCTGAGGAGGTGCCCACCGTGTTGGGGAGGTGCCCACCGTGCTGGGGAGGTGCCCACCGCAGCCCGGCACCTGCTGCGGACCTGGGTTTGGCGGCTGAGCCCCCGCCGGTGCCGTCATCCCCGGCTCCTGCTCTGGCGTGGCCATCTCAACCTGGGGATGCTGAGTTTGGACCCCCCCAGACCCCCGGGCTCCTCCCGGGCGGCCCCGAGCATCAGCCCCGCGGCGGGGGCACCTGCCGGGGCGCAGGGCTCGGCCGGAGCTGCCCTCCTCGCGCTGGCTGCCCTCCTCGGCAGGGCGCAGGGGAACCACACGTTCAAAACGTATTTAAACTAACGCTCCACGCGAACAATCAGGGCTAATTTGAACAAACTATAATTAAACATAAAGGACCTCTTGGTAGGGAAGTCGGGGAAAACTGTCAGCGGTTACTTTGGATGCCAAGCCCTTACCTTTAAAAGAATAATTTTTTTTTGTGCTCATGTGAGCAATCCAGCACTCCCACACTCGCCTTTGGGGGTTGGTAGGGAAAGAAACTCTTGGGTTTCTTTTGATACCTTTGCGTGCTAATCTTCTTAACAGATTTTTAATTAATGGGAACAGAGCACTTTGCAGCCGTGAAATCTATTGGTGTAATTGCCCGGTGGATTAGTCCCATTAACCACACAAATTACCTGTCTCCAGGCCACCAGCCCCACCGGGGAGCTCCCCGCGCTGGACACACCGAGCGGCCCCATTCTGAAGCAATTTTGATAAAATAAACTCTCTAATCAGGTAAATAATTCCATAAGGGAAATTGCTGCCTTCCCGCAGCCCCCCTCCAGTGGGACCTGGCTACTTTCAGGGGAATGCGACACGCCTCCAATTACAGACAAATCTCCAGCTCAGAGACCATTTGGGAGAAGCCCACGGCACACGGGACCCCCTCGAATGCAGCGGCTGAGGAATTAAGGCATTTAAGCTGTCAGCCGGAATCTGGCCCGGCCCCTGATTACCTGGGGGGACGCGCGGTGTATTTAGGTTCGTGTCCGTTGCAATTTCCTGGCCCCCAGCGTTGATCCTGAATGACTCGAGTCTGTGTCAGGTTCCTGCCCGGGGTCCCTCCGACACGTGGCCCCGGGCTCGGGGATGCTGACCTTTGGGCAATTAAGGACATCCAGGCCGGCCTGAGCCCGGAGAAGTGGAAAAGCGCAGTCGTCCTGAAGAGCCATCGAGCGAGCGGAGCCGCCTGCGCCCATTTCGCCGCAGCGCTCGGCAAAGCTGCATGGCTGTGCCAGCTGCCGTCACCGCTCGGGATGGGTGCCTGGGCCCTGGGGTCCCTTCCCAGCCCCATCCAGGGGTCTCCATGGCGGGGATCTGTTGTAATTTCGGACCTGAACCTGATGGGGAACCCCACAGCTTCCCTCTGCTCAGCCCCTGAGATGGGGATGTGCTGCCCCAGGGGTGTCCCCAGGCAGTTGGGTGGCTGGGACCCAGGCGCGGTGGGCGCCGCAGGGTGCAGGGCATCCGCGCGGTGTCACACGGTGATGCGCGGCCCCGACGTGCTTCCCACCCGGACGGCTCCAAACCTCTCCGCCCTTAGCCCCGCGCCTGGGTGACCTGGGGGAGTTAAACGCCGGCGGTGACACGCTGGTGCCCGATGCTGCGCGCAGCCAGCCGTGGTGGGGACGGCCATGCGGTGAGGTGGCCTTCAAGCACCCCCTGAAATGCACGGGCGATCCCCGCGCTGGTCCCTGACCCGAGGATGGGGGAACCCAAAAGCACAGGTGGCACAGGGCAGCTCTTCCCCCTGCGACGAGAGACGAAAACTCTCCCCCCTTGGCTCCCCCCAGGGCTCCTGGCATGGGGAGCAGAGGGTGATCCATGGGGCCGCTCCAAATTGGAGGGGCTGTGTAGGCAGCCGAGCACCCCCATGCCTGGGGCAGACCCGGGCGGGAGGGCCGGGGCGCGGGAGCCGCCTCGCCATGCGGTGCCGGCGAACGCGGCCGGGGAACCCTACACCGCAGGTAATTGGCATCAGATGCTCCCTGACCTGCCGCATCCACCGGGAAGCTGGAAGCATTTATTTGTCTGAGTCGGAGGCTCTATCTGCGTGCGGGAGGCGTTGGCGGTGGCGGGGCTGGGCTCTGCGAGACTAATGAGTCTGAGCTGAAGATGATGAATATGATTGCTGAAAGCGCTTTCCTGAGTCCTCCTTTCCTGGAGCTCAGGTTACGAGTTCCCAGACAGCCTGTCCAGCCCTGGCTTTTCAGCTCTGATTTGTAGCCCCCCAAACAGCGTCTGTCAGCTCCCCGTGCCGGAGGAAACGCTGGGTTCTCTGCCGCCTTACCCGGCGGAGCTGGGGAAGGGGCGGCCAGCCCTGCTTGGCCATCGGGGACAGCTTTGCTTTCCGGGCTGCCCCGCTTGGCCCTGTCCCCCACAGCCCCCCTGAGCCCGGCGTGGGGTGAACCGGACCAGACCGATGCCCCATGAGGGGTCTCCAGGCACCAGCATCTGCTGTGCTGCTGTGCTGGATTGAAATACCTGCGGCTGGCGGGGACCTTCCCCACGGGGGACTTGGCACCAGTCGCCTCTTAACCTTAAGGCAGAAAAATGGGAGTTTTGGCTTCCTTGTTCCCTGCCCAGCCCCTGCAGCCCACTGCCCAGGGTCCACCCGCCGAGCCACGTCCCACCCAAGGAGCCTCGCAGGGACGTGCAAGGATGGGGCAGGGCAGGGGATGCTCCATGGACCACGCAGATCCCCTGGGAATGGGGGGGGCACGCTTCTCCCAGGCACGGCCACCCCTGGAGCACAGGAGCGGGGGGCTGCGGGGGTGCCCCTGCCCGGCTGCCCCATGGCTCCGCTCCCCGCGCAGGGCTCGGGCAGGGTCCACGCCTGCACCCCGCAGCCTTTCGCCTGCCCGGGGTGGGCTCCCACCTCACCGCCCACCCCATGGCTGCGGGGCCATGGCACGGGGTGTCCCCTCAGCTCCAGCACCCCTGGGCGAACGGGCGGGGAAGAGTTTCGGGTGCTGACCCGCCGCAGGCTCTTGGGTCCTGCTGTCCCACCCCAGCGGCACTGTGGCTCACGGAGGCGGCATCACCCCAAACCCAGGGGAAGGGGGTCCTGGGGGGTCAGAGAGGCTCTGCAGGGTGGCCCAAGGCAGAGCGGCTGAGGACCAGCGATGCTTTGCAGCTCCCGGTGCCTCCCGCTGCCCCGGCCGCGCTGCCATAGACGGTGTTTTGCTGCCTCCCTACGGGAGGACGTGGCCGGCAGCACCGGCTCCCGCAGCCCCACCGGTTCCTCCGCCAGCACCGGGGCCTTGCCCTCCCGTGCCCGGGGATGGCGGGGCCTGGGACGGGGTCACGCCACGGCTGTGACCTCTCACCGGTGTCTCAGGCCTCGCACCGTGCAGGCAGAGCCGCTGCTGTGCCGGAGGGAATTGGCTGCATCCCAGCACGGCTGCGACGCGCGTCCGAAAACACCTCCCGTCCTGGGGTGCCCCGCGGCCGGGGCGAGCATCTCTGTTTTAAATGGGAGCAAGGCTGCCGCAGCAGCCCCGCACCCATCCTGCTCAGCCGCTGCCTCTCGGCAGACACCGAGGTCCGGCGCCGGCACATCACCAAGGCAGCGCAGACAGCCCCGAAATAGCTGGAGCCGGAGCGGGGCCGCAGTTGCGTGCCCCCTGCGCTGGGGGGGAAAAGAAAAAGGAAGCAAAACTCCAGCGATGCCTCTGGAAGGAGGAGGGAAGCCACAGGAGGGAAAAGGGTGAAGCCGCAGCTCTGACACTCGCGGCCGCTGCTGCGAAAAGAGGAAGAGCGGCGTGAAACCGGTGCGGGGCCGGCCGAGAGAATGGCATAAGGCACGGCGAGGCCCCGGCGCCGCGTGGGAGGAGAGGACCTTTGGGCACCAGGAACTGCTCCAGCCACCTCCGAGAAGGTTTTTGGGTGCTCAGGGCTGAAACCCCCCAGCCAGAGCCCAACCACCCCAGGCTGCCTCTGCCACACATCTGTCCGTCCATCCTGCCGCCGTGTCCTGCTGGCAGCTGGTGGGCAAGGAGCGCTCCCAGGAGCCACGGCAAGGCCACGTCCCTGCCGCTGCCCTGCGCTCGCAGGAGCGACGGCCACCCAGCCCCACGCCCCGCCTCAGCCCCGCGTCCTCCCGGCCCTGGGGAGGCTCTCGCCCTTCCCAAAGCCACTTGTCTGAGTTTATTTTCCTAGTGCAGACTCTGGGCTGTTTGTGCGCTTTGGGAATTTGTGTGTTCCGTCTCCGGCTCCGTGACCGGCGACAGCGGGGCCGCACGCAAAGCCGCAGTTTGGGGTCAAAAGGCTGGGGGAGACCCCTTGCGCCACTCGCCTCCCCCAGCCCTGCCGGCCCCCGCGCCAGGACCACCAAGGGCAGAGCCCCCTTCACACGGCAGGGAGGAGCAGGGGAAGTCTCCCACGAGCCACCAGCTGCAGCTGGACCGCGGCCCGCTCATCATCGCCTGCGTGGTGCTTGGCGCGGGGCCCCGAGCCCCCCGTGCTCCCGGCCGGGGCCAGCTGCTGCGGCGCGAGCGGTGCCGGCACCCAGCGAGCTCGGCTCGGCGCTCCCCGGCGCTGGCGCCGGCCCAGCGGCCACTTCCTCCCGCCCTGCGCGCCGCCGCCGAGGCAGCAGCTGCCGGTGCCACTGCCCCACGAGAGCCTCCCTCACCCCTCCGAGGGGTCTCGTCAGGCCGAAGGAAGCCTTTTTACTTGTCCGCGTTCCTCCCGCCTTCCCCCAGTACCATGGCGGTGATGCACGCGTCAGGGCTCGGTAGCAACCGCGCCGGAGCTTCCCCTCGCTGCTGCAGAGCGACGTCGGGGCGTTTGCTGGCCAGATCCAGCAGCCACGCTGCCAAGCCCGTGGCAAACCCGTGGACGTGCCCCGGGCAAACCCGTGGACGTGCCCCGGGCGGCCCCGGCCTCGTGCTCGCGCCATGGGAGGCTGCGAGGCCGTGGTCCCACCGCGACGCCCAGGCAGCACCGCCCTCGCCCTGGCTGGGGACAGGGACTCATCTGGGGACCCGGGCTGGCTCCAGTCCTGGGACACGAGGACAGACATCCTGGGCTGCAGTGCAGACAGACAGGCACCACGAAGGGGAAGGGTGGAAGTTTGCTGGCAGCCGGGGCTGGCAGCGGGGAGGTCGGTAGCTGATGGGTTTGTGCCGCGCAGCCCGGGATGGCACCGAGTGCCGGGAGCGAGGGGTCTGGGTGCTGGGCGAGACGCCAGGAGCGGTGGGGGTGCACAGGATGGCCAGGCCACCCCCCGCCCCGCCGCTGCTGGCAGCAGCCCCCTCCCTCAGCCGGCAGCTCTGGGGCAGCCCCTCCGTGGCAGCCCCTCGGTGGCCCTGGCGCAACAGCCAGCCTTGGGGCTGTTGCAACCATTTCCCGTATTGTGCGAGCGAACCGTTATTAAAACCTGACGAGAGGGAAGGGAGCAGAGCTGCGAGCGCGCAGGAGAGCTCCCGGAGCTGAGGCATCCCCGAGGACTGCCGGGCTGGCTCGCGGGGGCACTGGGGCTCTGCCAGGTCCCACACGCTGCGGTCAACGGCACCCGGCATCGGGTGCGGGGTGGGAAGGGGAAAAGCTGGAGCCGGAGAGGATGGAGGGAAAAGATGCGCACCCGCAGGGTAAACCACTCCGCTCTCCGTGGGGCTACGACACCGTGGGGCCGGTGGCAGCAGCGGAGGGGGGACCCGGCGCTGCCCCGCTCCCGCAGCCCCCGGAGCACGCAGGCACAGGGCAGGGGGCACGGGGCAGCGCCTGGGCGAGTGTTTGACACCGTCCCTACGCCCTGCCAAAATCCGTCCCTCTGTGCTGACCCACCAACCTGCCATGGCTTTGTATTTGGTGCCCACCCAGGCAGCTCGGCCGCTCTTTGGCTCAGAGGCCAGAGGACGGGGCGAGGGGCTGGGCGCACGGTGGCCAGCGGGCCGGTGCTGCCCGCAGGCAGGCCCGCAGCAGGCAGGAGCAGCCCCGGCCCCGGCACACGCTGACCGCACCAACTGCACGCATACGGCAAAACCTGCCCCGTTTCCAGCATGGATTCGTCACTGGGAGGCAGGCGGTGTCCCCACCCTACGAGAATCCATTGAGAGCCCACTGAGTTCATGTCTGCGTCAAGGCTGATGCGTTTGCCTGCTGAAGCTGGATCCGAGGCCCTTGTTCATTTTTGGACACCTGCGAAGGCTGCTCACCTTGCAGGGACGCTCCCTCTCTGCTGCAGAAACGCAGCAAAGCCCCGCAGCGCGAGCCCCGGCCCCACAGCCCCTGCCCCGTCCCCGCCGCACAGCCGCTTTCCACGCCAAGCGCAGGAACTGCGCAGGAACCGCGCAGGAACTGTGCACCCCCCAGCCCTGCCGGGGCTTCCTGCCGCTCTGCAAGGAGGTGACAGCAAAACCCGAGATAATCTTGAAGCACACACAGGCCCGTGCCGGGGTCTCAGCCGCTGCCGCAGAGCAGCGCAGGAGCGGGCGAGCAGCCACAGCCCCTGGGCTCTGGGTGCCAGCAGGCTCGGGGACGTCCCCTCAGGCTGGCCCAGCAAGGTCTGCCGCCCGTTGTGCTCTCGCCCGCTCCAGCCACACGCAGAGCCTCTCCCGGCCGGACACGCTCCCCTGCGGAGCGGCTGGTGCCCGCCTGCGCTGGGCTGGCTTGATCTTGTCCCCGCTGTCAGCCGGCTGGCGCTGGGGGACGAAGTGCCCAGGCAAGAAACACCCGGCGATGGTTTCACTGATAAACTCGGCTTTTCTGGCTGCTGGTGGCTGTGGGCAGCCCGGCTCCTGGCACCGGACGGGCAGCGTTGCTGCGGCAGCCTTCCGCAGTGGGTCAGAGGGATCTGAGCCGGCCCCACGGCCTGTGGCCGTGCTGCGGGGATGGTGCTGCTGCCTGAGCTGTAACAGGGTGCCCCAGGGCAGGGGGACCCGGGCAGGGGGCTTGTGGATCAGGGGATGGGCATGGGGGTGCTGGGGGACATGGGGACCAGGGCATGGGTGTGCTGGGGGACATGGGGACCAGGGCATGGGGGTGCTGGGGGACGTGGGGACCAGGGGACATGCAGATGCTGGGGAACATGGGGACCAGGGCATGAGCATGTGGATGTTGGGGGACGTGGGGACCAGGGGACATGAGGACCAGGGCATGGGGGTGCTGGGGGACATGGGGACCAGGGCATAGGCATGTAGATGTTGGGGGACGGTGGGGACCATGGGACATGGGGATGCTGGGGGTCATGGGGACCAGGGCATGGGCATGGGCATGTGGATGCTGGGGTACGTGGGGACCAGGGCATGGGTGTGGGGATGCAGGGGGACTTGGGGATGCAGGGGTACATGGGGACCAGGGCATGGGGATGTTGGGGGACGTGGGGACCAGGGGATGTGGGGATGCAGGGGGACATGGGGACAAGGGCATGGGGATGCAGGGGGGCATGGGGACCAGGGCATGGGCATGTGGATGTTGGGGGATGTGAGGACCAGGGGGACATGGGGACCAGCGCATGGGCATGTGGATGTTGGGGGACGTGAGGACCAGGGAGACATGGGGACCAGGGCATGGGCATGTGGATGTTGGGGGATGTGGGGACCAGGGGACATGTGGATGTTGGGGGACGTGGGGACCAGGGCATGGGTGTGGGGACCAGGGCATGGGCGCAGGGATGCTCGGGGAGGTGGGGACTGGGGGGAACACGGCGGGACCTGGGGCTGGGCAGGGGGCTCCTGGGGGACACGGGGCTCAGGGCGCGGCCGGGGACCCAGGGGCGGCCACGGGGACCCCGGGAGGGGCGGGGGGCCGGGGCAGCCCCGCCGGTGGGGCGGGCCGGGGAGGGCGGGAGGAGGCGCGGCGGGGGCGGGGGCGGCGGGGCCGGGCCGGGAGCGGCGGCGGGACGCGGCGGAGCTGCTTCTCGCCATGGGCGGTGGGTGCCGGTCCCGGACCCCTCCGGCCCCGGGGCTGCGACTGCTGCTGGCCCACGCCGTGCTGCTCTGCGCCGCCGGGAGCGCCGCCACCGACGGCTCCGGTACCGGGGCGGGGGCCGGCACCGGGAGGGAGGGAGGGAGACCCGGGGGAGCCGGTACCGGCGGGGGGGGGAGCGGCGACATCCCGCACCGGGGGGACCCAGGGAGTGAGGGGGGACCCGGCCCCGGGGGATCCGGTACCGGGAGATGCGAGGGGACCTGGTCCCGGTGGGTGCGGTGCCGGGGGTCCCGGGCCCCCGGAGGCGCAGGGGATGGTCGCTGGGGTCGGGGGGGGTTGCCCCAAGGCCCTGGCCAGCGCTGCGGGACGGCTCAGCGGGATCGGCCCCATCGCCCCGGGCTGCTCCGAGCCCCGCTGCTGCCCGGGCCCGGCCGTGGGGCCACCAGCAGAAGCCCCGAAGAGGCGGGCAGGGCAAGCAGGGGCAGGCAGGGGCAAGCAGGGGCAAGCAGGGGCAGGCAGGGCAGGCAGGAGCAGGCAGGGCAGGCAGGAGCAGGCAGGAGCAGGCAGGAGCCCCGAGGACATCGCCGGGGGCAGAGTCCCCGCAGCACCGGGAGCTGCAGGGTTTGGTCCGTCATGCCTGACTGGAGAGCCAAAATCACCCGTGAAAAACCAAACTTCCCCTCTACCTCCTGCTGCGGCCCTGCGGGGACCACATGCAGGGGCTGGAGGAGCCCTCGCTGCCCCGAGCGTGGCCGCGGCCGCACAACAGGGCTGGGCTCCCGCCGAGCCCACCGCCGTCCCACGGACCCCATCGCTGAGCTGAGGGATGCACCCAGCCGCTCCCCGCAGCCTCCCAGCAAGATCCAGGAATGCTGGCGGCCAGGGCCCTTCCCCGCTCTCCCCAAACGCACACCAGGTGAAACTGCAGTTTGGGGGTGAGGATGGAGGCCTGGGAGCAGCAGGGATGGCGCCGGTGGCCTGAGCCATCATTTTGTTCCCGTGCCCACGTGCCGCAGCAGTTCACTGCGCGCTGGCGCAGCCACGGTGGGCTTGGGCTGCCCGTGCACCCGGGGATGTCGAGGAGTAACGCTGCTTATGGCAGGCATCCACGGAGCGTGTTGCGAAATAAAACCCTGTCTCGAATCGCGTCAGCTCCATCCCCAGCCCCTACAGTGCAGTTTCCTCCAGGGCCTTAGTGGGGCCTTGACTTCACTCCCTATTCTGTGAAATGACCTTCCTCCCTGCAGAAAAACGCCATTCCGGCGTGAAGCTCGTGGCACTTTTCAGGTTTTACAGTTCCTCGCTGAAGTCATGTCCTCAGCAAAACCAGCCCAGGCGCATGGGCTGTGTCCCTCAGCAGGGCTCCGGCCACCTGCATTGCAAAGGGTGCTGCTGGTGACCCCGCTGCTGTGGGAAACGATGTGCCCAAACCCAAGAGCCCCCAAAATGCGCACAGGCTGGGCTTGAGGAACTGAGCAGGCACCCCTCCCCGTGCAGGGGAAGCGGGACCGTGGGAGAAGTGACCCGACCCGAGCAGGTTTGGGCTGAGCAGTCAGAGCCAGGTGCCGGAGCGGGGCATGTTGCCCTTCCCGCTGCCCGCACCCCCTCCCCACAGCTGTTCCGCTGGGAGAGGACAGATTTCTCTGTGCTGGAGCAGCTGGTCCTGTACGAAACCAGTGACCCTGAGGTGAGGACTTCCCTTTTTCGGCAGCGTATGTGTCCGAAAGAGGAACGCGACCTGGGGTTGCAGCGCGTTGAGACCCCGTGGCCACGCAGAGGCAGTTCTGCGGGGGACTCCGGGAGTCGGGGTGCGAGCCGGCGGGAGGTGGCAGGTCCACCCGCTGGGGACAGCCGGGCTGGGTGCCCCCAGCATGGCCAAGCCACCCCGCAGCCCTCCGGGCTTCTCAGGCTGCAGGGTCAGAGCAGGAGCAGCAGGAGGAGGGCTGGTGCAGGGGAGGCAGCGGGCACCCCGCCGCGGGGCCCATCGGGCACATCTGCACGAAAGGAGGGACCCCATGGGGTGGACCTGGCTGTCACCCGCTGGGCTGGACCACAGGTGGTGGGGACAGGCAAGGGACAGCCTCTGTGCGGTTCCTCCTCCGGCTCGGCTATCTCCCGGCATGGGTCCCATCGCCCCGAGAAGCTGCTCCTGGGGGTTTGGGACAGCCGGGAGCAGCATCCGTGTGTCCTGCTGGGCACAGGACAGGGCTTGGGGACCCACTGGGGACCCACAGGGATCCCAGCAGCTGGGACAGACACGTGCTGGGATGGCGCAGCCGTGACCAACCCCTGGAGCTGACTGCTGCACGCCAGGATCAAAGCAAATTTCACTACTTAGGGAAAAAAGAAAAAAAAAAAAGATACCTGGGATATACATGAAAGGCCGGCTCTCTTCCAAGCCTTAATTAGGGAGGGAGATATCTGATTGAGGAATTAGGGGAACTGCGCCGTGCCCCAAGGTGCTGTCAGCAGAGCGGCCGGGCTCCTGCTCCTCCCCGGCACTGCGCTGGGGGGACCGCAGCCCTAATCTAGCCCTCGGATCTGCTCTTGAAGACCAAATAACAGGATGTTGGGCTGAGGCTGGGATCTCCTGCTCACTTGGTGTTTGCTGCTTAGAGTTTGCTGCTTGACTCCCTGCTGGCTGCACTTTTGCTCCGAGCCGTGATGATTGCTCTCTGTGGACTTTTCCTTTGGCTGTGAGCGGAGCCAAGCCAGTCCCATGGTGTTTCTCTGTTTTTTTTTTTCTGGCAGATACTGCCCTTGGCTGCTGCCTTGCCTTCAGGGGTGTAGTTTTATACAAGTGTTCTTGCAAAACAAACCTGAGCGCCCTCTCCACAGCCATTCCGCGGCCCATGCCATTTCCCCCGCTGGCAAACGGGAGGTGCGGCAGCACCCAGCCATGACCGTCTACCCCAGCTCCAGCCATGGGGCCAGCCAGGCATGGACCCCGCTGAGCGGGGGCAGGCGGGGACCTCTGGCAGAGCCATTTTCTGATTCATGCCTCTTTTCGTAACCTGTGGTCAACCGCCTCCTCCCCTCCGCAACCGGGCTCGCAGATCTTCAGCCTGGGCTGCACAGGGGAGCCCGCTGCTGCTCCGAGGGCCCCGGGGCTGCATCACCTCCTCCAGCCAGCCCGGCCACCCACCGCAGCCCGGCCTTGGTGCCGGCAGCCCGGCTCAGGTGCAGGGAGGAGGATCGCCAAGCCCCACGAGGCACGCAGCTACGGCCCTGGCACGCGCTCTTGCTCACGGTGCTACCAGAAGTGGTTGCAGATGACAATCTGGCTGCAACTACGTGTGCTGTGAACAGCTCGTGGGCCCAAGGAAACCTCCCTGAATCAGAAAAACAAGTGTGTGAGCCTTTCGTCATCTTCAAAGCCTGCGGCTGTGGAGCTGTGTCCCGTCAAGCAAGCCCGGCTCCAGCCCAGCCATGATTCACCCAAGGTTGCTTTGGCTGCAGTTCCCAGAGCGGATGTTGTCCCCGAAATCTGGCATTTTTCAGCAGTAATGGAACATGCTCACCAGCTCTGCTGTCACAGAGGGGGCCGTGATCCAGTGCAGAGGTTGGCAGCTTTTCCCACACCTGGAGACGTCCTGGCAGGGCCGGTGCAAGATTCCTGGCCGGGGTGGGGAGAGGCACGGAGCTGCCGTGGGAGGCAGGCTCTGATAGGAGGCGAGGGGGTTGCTGTTGTGGGCCGGGACACGCTCCGTCCCCCTCCCACCCTTTTGGCTGGAACATGCTGCTCCTGCCGCACCTTCGGGACCCCGCGGCATTGACACCTCTGTGAACTGCGGGAGGAGGCAGCTCGGCCAAGCCCGGCATGCTGCCAAACCCGCCTTGGAGGTGTGCTCTGCCATGACGTGCCATCAAGCCCCACGCCGGGGAGAGCCCCGGCAAAGTGAGCTTCTCCTGACCGCCCACAGCAGCTGGAGGGACGGGGCAGGACACGAACTGCCATGCCAAAACCCGCGGCATGGAGCATCTTCCCAGCCCCATGGCTGCAGTGCCCGCGGGCAGCCCCGCGTTCCCCTGGGTTGCACCAGGCACGGCACGGGGCTGCTCTCTTAGGTGCTTCCAAAGTTTGCAGCACAGTCGAGTGCAGAGCTACCGGCGCAGGAATAGCCCGGAGGATGCTCCAGCTGCGCTGCAACACGGCCCCCTTTGCAAAAGTTCCCATCTTGCAAAAAACTAAATGGGTGGTCTGACCTTAATTTGTCTGAGATAAATAAGAACCTGCCTGCTGCCTCCCGCCTGGGTCTGTAATAGCATCTGGATACATGAAAAGATCTGAGATGAAAGGGAGTCTGATGGGAAGGCTGGGAGGTGAACGCGTCTTTGCAAGCAAGCCCCCGTGACATGAAGGATTTGGGGTAACAGGGCTGAGCACAGCCGGGGCAGAGCTGCCGGCCAAGCCCTGGGCTCCTGGGCAGCCCCTGCCCTGCCCTGAGTGTGTGGCCGGCTGGGAGACTGAGCAACTTTGCAAAATTAGCTTTGTTTTTCGAAGATGTCAATTTTTAGCTGCAATTTCCTATGGAAAAAATGTGGTTTCTATTCTGTGTGCCTGTCCCTCCGCCCCAGCGTTGGAACCTGTTCTCAAATTGCAGAAAAAATCTGAATCAGGTCCGGTGGGGGCCTGGTGAGCTCAGGCACCGCACGGAGCAGCCGATGGACCTGGGAGACTTTGTTCATCAGCTGTGATGCTGGGTGCAGCAGGAATGGCTCTCGGTCCCTTCTGGTGCTCCAGGCATGCTGCCCATCCCCGTCCCCGCAGCCGGTGCCACTGGAGCTGGGCGCTCTGTGTCGGTGGCACCCCTGTCCCCGAGCGCTGTGCGTCCCGGCGGGGCTGGTGACCGCCGTCGTGCCGATGCATGCCGAAACCCTCAGCCAGGTGTGCTCCGGGAGGTCTTGTCTCTTGGCACTTTTAGTCCCCTGGCACCAAGGCTCCATCCTGGGTCTGTGGGGACCGACCCAACTCGGTGGCAGCGCTGCTCCGGTCTCCCTCTGTCCCATGGGATCCCACCGCCGTGGGGTGGGCGGGAAGGAGCCCTTATCTTGCGCCTGCAAGCTGGGGCACGAAGGCGGTGGAGGAAGGGGCCGGGTGGGAGCCGGGGGACCGAGCCCAGCAGCTGGTCCTTTCATCTGCTCAGGGCAGCGAGGGTGGAGGAGCCGCTTGCCAAAGCAAACTTCAGCCCTGACAATTGCCGCTATTGTTAGCACCGGTGCTGCGTTTGCACTGCTTTATTCTGCGCTGGGGCTCCGGGGATGCAGCAGCCCCCCGTGCACAAGGCTATGGCCCCGGCCGTGCAGGAGATCACCGTGACTTGGCCCCGCGGTGGCATGGGGCACCGGGCAGGGCACGGCCCCGGCAGCAACAGCCCGAGCTGGGGCCAGGGCTTGCAGCATCCGTCGGTGCGTGGCCGTGGGGTGCAGACGGTTCTTTTGGCAATCCCGGGTGTTTCAGACAAGTCTAACTTCCACAAGGAAGGAGGGACAGTGCCGAAGCGATGCTCTTGCCCAAAATACCTCGCCAGGGAGGTAGAAGAAAAGCTGAGCAGTAATATCTCCTGCAGGCCTGATATTGCAACGGCCAGGGCAGTGCTCGCCGTCTCCCTGCAGCACGTCGTTGACTCCAGACTTGGGGGCTGGGCTCACGGAGGCGGTTGGCATCAAAGCACCTCGCCTCAGGGGGAACCCCCGGCGTGCATCTCCCTGAGCTGGACCCGGCTCGGCGGTGGCCGGGGCAGCATCGCCCCGTGAGGAGCAGGGAGCCGCCGGATGCGGTGATGCTGTGGCTGGATGGTGATGTCTCTCTCTCTCCCCCTGCAGTGAATCCCTGTTGCTATTTTCCCTGCCAGCACCAAGGGGTGTGCGTGAGGGTCGGCCTGGGAGGATACGAGTGTGACTGCACGCGGACCGGGTACTTCGGGGTCAACTGCACCTCCCGTAAGTCCCTCCCGCCCGGAGGACCTCTGGCACCCGTGGGTCCTGGGGCAGCACGCTGCGCCTGCAGCACGTGCTGTCACCAGCAGCGACGGTGTGGGGGGGCCGGGGCCGTTAGCGGGCTTCGTTAGCAGGGTGAGCGATTTGCCTGGTCTGTCTCCCGCAGCCGAGCTCTGGACATGCTTCCACGACCTGCTGAAGCCCAGTCCTGCCTTCTACCACTTCATCCTGACCCACTTCAGGTGGTTTTGGGACATTATCAACAGCACCTTCATCAGGGACATGCTTATGAAGCTCATACTCAGAGGTGAGGAGCTGGAGCAGCTCTTGGGGTGCAGCAGGACTTGGGGACCCCCCTGGGCATCAGCAGAGGTGTGGGTGGGGGTGGCACAGCCGCAGCGATGCTGAGCAGCTCCCACGGGCACAGTGGGCACCGGGCTTGAGTCGTCTCAGCGGGAGACCCAGGGAGGTCGTCACCCCATCGCTCCGTCCCCCTGCCCCGCTGTCCCCCTTCCCGGGGGAGGCTGCCCAGCCAAGCAGCAGCGGGGCACAGGGTGGCAGCAGGCTGGGCTGCCCATGGGTCCCCAGCTGCGTGGCGAGCTGCCAGCCAGCTGGAAAACACGAGCAGCTCTCGGCACGTCGTGCTCGCTGGGCCAAAGGGCTCTTCAGCAGCCGCACGGAAAGCAGCCTGTGGAAATACGGAGCTGGCCCTCGTTACTCATGTTCCCACATTCATCAGTTTGCATAAGTACTTAAGTTCCAGCCCTTGGAGCCATAGCGACACGTTCACAAGGCTCTGGCTGTTGCTTTTACTGTTTCTATGACGTTGTCATCTCATTCCAAGAATGCAAAGATCCAGGAATCCTCTTAGCGTGTTAGCATGAGCGCTCCTCTTCTGTGGGGAATCGCAGCCTTTAAAAGGCTCGGAGCAAAGCCCAGGATGCCGGCGTGCCTCCGCTGCCTGTACCACTCTGGTTTTCAGGGCGGCAGGGGAGGGGGTCTGGCATCACTCAGTGGGCAGGCAGGGGCTGGGGGCAGAGCCCGTGAGGTGCTGCCCCATGCCCCGGGCCCCACAGCGGTGACCCCCCTCTCTCCTTTCAGTTCGCGCCAATCTCATCCCCAGCCCCCCCACCTTCAACTCTGACTACGGCTACATCAGCTGGGAGGCCTATGCCAACGTCAGCTATTACACCCGCATCCTCCCGCCCGTGCCAGAAAACTGCCCGACGCCCATGGGGACCAAAGGTACGCGGCTGGCCCCGGGGGACCGGCACCGCGTGGTGCCAGGCGTGGGGCTGAGTCACTGGAGCAGCATCCCGGGTCCGTACCCAGTGCAGCATCAATGTTTCCCACCCGCCTGTGCCCAAGCTTTTGCTGCCATGGACACGTCTGCAAGGCACCGCTGGCAATGCCGTGTGGTACCGCTGTCCTGCCCAAGCTGGCCCCGTGGGCAGGAGGAGCTCGGTGGCATCCAAAACGCTGCTGGGACAGCTCGGGTTGAGCTGCTGGGGCGTGTCGCAGCCTGCGTGAGAGGGGTTTAAGGTGTTCGTGCAGACAAGTCAGTGCCTGGTGCTGCAGCAGGCACGGCAGCGCTCGCCGACAGCCCTGCAGCCAGCACCGGTACCTTGCCGGGTCGGCATGGGGCACCTGCCTTCAACCTCCATCTTTGCAGGGAAGCAGCAGCTCCCCGACCCCCAGCTCCTGGCGGAGAAGTTCCTGCTGCGGCAGAAGTTTGAAGCCGATCCCCGAGGCACCAACCTGATGTTTGCCTTCTTCGCCCAGCATTTCACCCACCAGTTCTTCAAGACGTCCGGGAAGATGGGACGCGGCTTCACCAAGGCGCTGGGACACGGGGTTAGGGGCACTGGAGTGGGGGGCACAGGGGCATGTGGGGAGCGAGGAGGGGGATCGGGGCATGCACGGCCTTTCTGAGCAGCCTTGACGCCGTGCTCTCTTGGCAGGTGGACCTCGGGCACTTGTACGGGGACAACCTGCAGCGGCAGCACCAGCTGCGACTCTTCAGAGACGGGAAGCTGAAATTCCAGGTACCACCTGGCACGACTGAAACACGTCTCAGCCCTGTGCTCCGGGGTTTTTTGAAGCCCGCATCCCTCTGGCAGCTGCCGGGCCAGAGACTCCCAGGAGCATCAGGAGACCCCAGCCCCATAGGGGACAGCTGGGGCTGTACGAGGGGGACGCTTCCGTCCTGCTCAGCGCTTGCAGGAGAGCGGCCATGGTGCCTGTAGGGAGGCAGGTCCCAGCTGGGCAGGCTTTCACCGAGGTGGTTTTCTCCCCTCCTCCCTTTCTGCCATCCCGTTCTTGTCTCCCCAAGGTGGTGGATGGAGAGGTGTACCCCCCCACGGTCACCGAAGCTCTGGTCCACATGGTCTACCCGTCCACCACCCCCAAGGAGAAGCAGCTGGCGATGGGGCAGGAGGTGTTTGGGCTGCTGCCGGGGCTCTGCGTGTACGCTACGCTCTGGCTGCGTGAGCACAACCGCGTCTGCGACATATTGAAACGGGAGCATCCCACCTGGAACGACGAGCAGCTCTTCCAGACGGCTCGTCTCATCCTTATTGGTGAGGACCGGTGGCACTGCAGGGCACGGGCACCACAGACCCCCATGTCCCACCTCCCTGGGCAAGCCCCAAGGACTTGGGTGTTGGTCGGTCTCTGTTTGAGGGTGATGGCCAGTCTGGCTTTAGAGGCTGGAGGAGTTTCCCTGGCAGCCTTCTGGGAATCGTTGGCTTTGGTCTGTATAGCAAAAATTGGCCTTGGTCCATCAAAACATTTCATTTGTAATAATTTTGTCGTAGTTTTGAATTATTTAGTTTTAACGTTCTATTCTAAATTTACTATAATCTCAAGAAAGGTCATTTTTGACCAAAATCCAGAAGAGACCCATGTCACTACATTATCTCTAAGAAGCGTATCAAGGTCACCTTCCTCAGGAACCATTTCGCTTTTGGCAGACTGGTGTCTTGACTTCTGGTGAAGCACTGGCACAGGTTGCCCAGAGAGGCGGTGGAGGCCCCATCCCTGGAAACATCCCAGGCCAGGTTGGACGGGGCTCTGAGCACCCTGCTCTGGTTAAAGCTGTCCCTGGCACTGCAGGGGCTGGGCTGGATGAGCTCTAAAGGTCCCTCCCAACCCAAAGCATCTATGATTCTATTCTATGATTCTAGACTGACCTTTGCTAATGAAAAAATAATTCACTGAAAAATTCCCAACCAACTCAACAAGCCCGTAGTCAGGTAGGTCCCAGGCGGTGGATGGGTGCTGGGACGTGCTGCCATAGCGCGTGGGTAACACCTCGGCGTACAGACTCCTGCTGCTGCCAGCTGATGGCTGCTTCTCTCGCCTCCTGCCCAGGGGAGACCATTAAGATCGTCATTGAAGAATACGTCCAGCATCTCAGCGGATACTTCCTCAGCCTCAAGTTTGATCCCGAGCTGCTGTTTGGGACGCAGTTCCAGTACCGGAATCGCATCGCGGTGGAGTTCAACCAGCTCTATCACTGGCATGGGTTGATGCCCGACTCCTTCGTCATCCAGGGGGAAGAGTACAGCTACGAGCAGTTCCTCTACAACACCTCCATGCTCATGGACTATGGCGTGGAGGCACTGGTGGAGTCCTTTTCCAAGCAGACTGCAGGAAGGGTAAGATCCTGCTCTCCTCTCCCTGCCAGCGCCAGGGCTGCGGGACCCCGGGAGGGATGCTCATAGTACCGTGAAGGCAGACGCTGCCGCGCTGTCGGGTGGTGGAGCCCAGCTCTGGGGCTCGCAGGGCTGCAGCGGGGTTTCGAGCTCCTCTTCTTCCACTGCGCAAAGCTCCGGTCCAAGGCATCGCCCGTCCCTGCGGCACGGGGAGCGCAGCTGTAGCAAACCAGTATCGAACCGCCCTGTTAGGCAGCGGGTGGCCGTCACACCTGGAGTCTTCTACCCAGGGCAGCACCCGACGTGCACGTCCTGAGTCCTCCCCACAAGCACCGTAGCAAGGCTGGGCCTCGGCAGCCCCATTTGCTTGTTCTCGGGACTCTGTAGTAAACATCACGGTTACGCCAGGAGCCTGCGGTGAGCTGGGGTCTCCTGGTCCAGCCTGGGCTGTGGAGCAGCCTGTCTGGCACTGTTCTTTGCTGCCATCACATGGATGTTTTCTTCCAAGCCATTACATCTACATTTCTGACCATCTTTTCTTGTGCAAAGCAGCGAGGCTGAGGTGCAGACCCGCTGCTCTTTGGGTGTTTGGGTTCTCCCTGTGACCCCAAACCCTCATACTCTCTCCCCTCCTCCCAGACTGGTGGGTCACCATCCATCCAGGGCTTCTCCTCCTGCACTGTTCCCTGACCTACCCTGGGAACAGGACTGGCTTCAACCCAAAGCTGCTCTATAGCTTTTTTTTGGCAATGTCCAGCGATTCCCCCTCTTCTCACTGCTGCGGTGACGTGCTGGTCTCCCCAACACCATGCCCAGGACACAGATGCTTTAGCGCGGGGCGGTGGGGCCGTGCCGCGGCTCCCCTGGAGCAGATGCCGGTGCCGCCTCGTGCCTCACGCGTGCTCCTCCTTTTCTTCTCTCCCTCCAGATCGGTGGGGGACAAACCATCAGTGCTAACGTCTTGGAAGTGGCCATTGGGGTCATCAAGGAATCCCGGCAGCTGAGGCTACAGCCGCTCAATGAGTATCGGAAGAGGTTTGGCATGAAGCCCTACAAGTCCTTTCAGGAGCTAACAGGTAGGGCTGCCGTGCTGCCGCAGGAGCTCTCGGGGCTTTGCTGGGACAGCGCAGAGGCTCTGTGCTCGCCGCGGGGTACGAGACCACCAGCTGCTCCCCCGCCGCTGGGCTTGCCCAGCAGAGCAGCCGCCCCTGCCCATCCAAGCCTTGCCTGGTCGTGACCCTCGCACTGGGGTGCACAGGGCTGGCCTCTTGGTTTTAGGGGTCCTTCCTCCTGCGAGGCTGGACGAGCGGTCCAGACGGCAGTGCATGGCCTGGGAGCCGGGCTCACTGCTGCCTGGGTTGCGGGAGCTGCCACGTTCCCATCACCCACAGCAAGGCCAGTCCTTGCCGGGGGCGATTCCCTTGCTACTCTCAGATGTTCACTTGATGCAGGAGAGGAAGAGAAGGCGGCAGAGCTGGAAGAGCTCTATGGAGACATTGACGCTCTGGAGTTTTATGTGGGCTTGCTGCTTGAGAAACTCCAACCCAATGGCATTTTAGGAGAAAGCATGGTGGAGATAGGAGCTCCGTTTTCCCTCAAGGGGCTTCTTGGAAACCCCATCTGCTCTCCAGAGTACTGGAAACCCAGTACATTTGGCGGAGCAACTGGCTTTGAGATAGTTAAGACAGCATCGCTCGAGAAACTCGTGTGCCTCAACGTGAAGAAGTGCCCATACGTGGCGTTTCATGTGCCAGACGCTGTGGAAAATGGCAGCCCTAGGGGTAGTGGATCATCTACTGAGCTCTAGCACCAGGACAGCCTGCCCAGGTAGGGACCGTCCTTGCCCAGACACCGGCTGAGCCGAGCTCCCGGCCTGGTGCTGAATGTCCCATTCCTTCCCGCAGGGAACGGCAGGGACCTGCCCACCCCTGTGCCGAGCAGGAGCAGGACAGAAGATGGTCCCACCCTGGGCGTCCTCCACACCAGCCCTTGAGGAGAGGCTAGCACCAGCTCTGTGAAAAGCCCAAGTGCCTCAGGAGTGTGGCTGCCGCCGCTGTCCTCAGCAGACCCAATTCTCTTGCTAGCAAATACCTTGCACTAAGCCAGCTTTGGCGTCCCCCAGGGGATGCCCACCTCCCTGGGACGCTCTGGACTCCCCTGTGCTTTGTCACCCTCTGCTCCCGTGGCTTTCCAGCACCCGGCCACCAGCAGCCCCTCTTCCGCAGGGCTTCCCCGCTCAGGACAGAGGAGCACAGAGCCCGGGGAGACCTCGCAGTCCTTCCTCCTCTGCTGCACCCGGCTGAGCTGCTGAGCTCCCCAAAGGAGGCGGAGGAGGCAGGCGGCAGCGTGCGGAGGGGCGGGAAGGACACGCCATAGGCGTTCGTGCTGGCCCAGAAGTGGCCGAGCTTGCCGTAAGAACCTGCCCTGATCCGTTTCTCCTGCAGCCGCTCCGGACTGCCCACCCCAGCACACGGGCATAGCTGAGACAGAGCCAAGAAGAAGGAACCAAAGCAATGTCTCTGTGGGAGAGACCAGGGGAGAGGCATCAGATCAGACCGCCCGCTGGGACCCCGGCACGCACCGCTGGCCGCCCGAGAGGGGCTGCTCGGAGCAAGATGCTACCTCTGTGCAAACACAGTGATGAGGTCTCTTCCGTCCTACGATCGTTACACTTCCCTGCATTAATACGCTCAGCAAATGGCATCCCCAAGGCACACAGCTTCTGTCCCGCTCCAGAAATCCACGCAGACGTCAGCCCTCGCTGACATAACGACGCGGTGGCTGGCAGCCACAGTCACTGACCCCAATCCCCATCAGATCCTGGCTCACCTCCAGCAGACTGGACATTTAAATAATAAATGATTTTAAAAACTCTCATTTCCTCCAGCCAGTTTGTCTCACCAGCACCAGGCCCTGCAAGAGGGCAGGACGCTTGGGAGGAGCTGGGGGAGAGGAGAAGTCCCTGGAGCGTTGCTGGAAGACCGGTGTCCCCGCTGGGGCACGGCTGGGCCACGCAGCCGGAGCGGGCCGTGGTACCCGCACCGTACTGTGTCATTACCGACTGTATCAGAATAAATAAACAGAGCGACCCTCATCCTTAGGAATTGCCTCGGCAGGAGGTCTCTGAGCACGAGTCTCCCATGAAGGTTTGAGCTACGCTGCCCTCCGGCCGCCACCACCCCACAGCCCTGTGCTGCGCTGCTCCGATGCTAACAGTGCTTGCACCCAATAATATGTATTTCTATCACATAAAATCTATCCACACCTAAATCTTGCTGGCCAGGTATTTTGTAGGCACGAAATAGCCACAGTCTGTCAGAGAGCAGTTGGCTGCTGTTTCCACCTGTGCTGAGCCGGAGGAGGGGACTGCTGCTGGGATCCTGCTCCCTTCCCAGCAGGAATTCCACCCGGCACGGGGACTTCATGCCACAAGGCTGTGGGGGCTGCGCTGCTCCCAGCCGGATCCGTCTTGCAGGCATCTCCAGCCTGACACCCCCCCCCTCCGGCATTGCTGGCTGCTCCTCTGCCCACCACACGAAGCCACGGGAGACAGGAGGAGAACCAGGGCGGGGAGTCCTGGTCCGGGGCGCTGCCCCGAAACCTGGGGCCAGGCAGCACGTGAGAGACGGGGCAGGCGGGCGCCAGGAGGGTGACAGAGGAGGTGAGGAGGGTGACACGGTATCTCCAGGTAGATACAGCCAGGTAGACACAGCCCCCTCCATGCTCTCTGCTGCCATTCCCTAGGTGGGGACGAGGATGGATGGGGGTGTTGGCCATTTGCAGGGCGGACCAATAATCCTGTGATGTCCCACCTTCTGCCCTGGAAGTTTCAATCATTTCTGGTCGCACCAGCTCGTTTTTTTTATCCCTGATCAACCCAGTACGTCATGATCCAAATTCCTCGAGAGGGGGTTGTGAGGCACTGCCAAGTGATGGTAAAACTGGTTATAGGGAGGCGTCACAGGAATTTTAAACCAGGGAGATTTAAAGAGCTGGTGCCTTGGCAGGGATGCGTTAGGAGGATGTCACGGCAAAGGAACATCTGCAAGTGGAGACTCCCAAGGCAAAAGCCTTTTCACTCACTCTCTTTAACCCTTCAGAAATGAGATGGTTTTACCAGGATATCAGCTGGATTTTCATTTTCTTGTGGCACACAGGGAAGCAGAGAGGCAGGTCTGGCTCACGAAGGCACAGCGGGCAGGTTTGCCTGCCTGGGTTGGCCCTGCCCTGCCCAGCGCCCTGCGCAGCTGGGGACCAGCCTGCGGACACCCCGGTGTCACGGCAGGGGCAGCACCAGCAGGCACTGGCAGGCTCCTGCGAGGTGCAGAAGTGCTGAGTAGCAAGCTGAGAGGAGGACACGGTCCTTTCCCACCCCACAGTTCCCTTTCCCCTTCCCTTCCCCCCCGGGTGGGAAGCCAGCGCGCAGCGGTGACGCCGTGCCCAGGGACCAAAATGACTAACACCCGCCGACGGCTTGTTACGTGGCAGCGGTGGGGGTCTCTCCCCCAGGGTCTGTCCCACCACCGGCTGTACCCCGTGCTGTGACCCTGCCAAGGACCATGCCTCTGTGCTTCCCATGCTCAACCTTGCTGGTTGAACTTGCTGGTTGCTTGCTGCAACGCTCAAGAAAAAGGTAAACAGCAGCAAACGGGGAGCAATACACCATCCGAAGACCGTCGGCGTGTCTCAAACCCACACCGGGATCCATGCACCCCGCGACTCCAGCCAGCCGGAGCACGTTTCTGGAGCGTGCATATGACTGCCCTTGCCCTGCGCTGAGCTGCTCCAGCCCCGAGCATCTTTCACCGCCTGGCTAAAGGCACAAGCTCGGCTTGTTTCAGTTAGACCACAAACATCCTGCTTTTGTTTGTAGCTATCAAAGGCTGCCAGCGCTCTTTTGGTACCAACCGATAAGCGTGTGACAGCCCGTCAGGCGCACGGAGAGCTGCCTCGATGCTCTTTGCCTCCAAGGAGGAATGTTTCACCGGGAACTAGCTCAGCTGAGCCAACACTGGCAAACCTGACATCTCTTCCAGCCGCGCCACCAGCTCCCTCACAGCACGGTCCAGGACAGCAAAGCATCTCTCTCCCGCACCTCGCCCTTCCGCTAGCGGGAAAAGCTTTACAATTGTTTCTTTGTAGGACTAACGCGTACCAACCCCAGGCACAGCATCCAACACGCTATTGAAACCTCCTCCTCCGCGAGCCTGGGGACCCGCAGCCCCGCACACGGGGCTTCCCCCAGCCTGGCACTGCCGAGCCCTCGCGTGGTCTTTGCTAGTCTTTCAGCCACGGGAGTTTGCAGAAATCGCTCACATCACCACCACCATCCACCACAACGCCACAGCCACATCCAAGGCGGCAGTAGAAGACAGTAGCTTGCATCTAAACGCCGTGTTTAGTCTGGTGCATCCACCAGCATCACCCAACCAAGGGAAGGGTTCCGAGAGCCCCCCGCCACTGCGAGCTCCTGGGACGGCGCAGAGGCGAGCGCTGCCACACGTACCCTCTGTTTGAGCTCTTGGTAAACACAGCTCATAGGACATCCTCCGTTTTTTTAAACAAGCGCCTCCGAGGAGCGCAGCTGCAGCTTGCCCGCGCAGGGACGGACGCGGACAGGACGGCGCTGCCTGTGTTTGTGCGGTGCGAGAGGCAACAATGAAAACATCTCTCTGTGGTTGTGTGACCTCTTAAGCGATGATTCACCGAGCAGGGGTTATTACTGACCAGAGCGGAGAGTACAAGGAGGATCAATTGTCTGCAGCACTTTTTCATGCAAGGTGGTCCCTACGGTTAGAGGGAAAGGGGCAGAGGTTGCAGCTGAGCTGCAGCTGCTCCAGGGTTTCCCCCTCCGGGCAGCCTGCACCCCTCCAGCCCCACGCCCGCTCAAGATCCACGCTGGAAAGTCATCTAAACCCCATGGTGGCAAACACAAGCAGGGTCCTGAGGCTGAATGGAAAAGCAATGCCCTGAGTAAGTCACCCGGGCTCCCCCGAGCCTGCCCCAGCAGGCCCCGTTGTGGCGTGCGTCACGCCAGCGATTGCGCAGGAATGTTTGCCTGGATTTTCCACAAAGGCATACGCGGAACGTTTTAGAAGGAAGAGGTAGACTGGAGGCCAAAAAACATGAGTATAAACTTTTCTGTTCTAAGTCTTGCCCCCTTCTCGGCTGGCACCCAGGTCAGCACCATGATTACGTGCCCGAGTTAAGCTCATCCTGTGATTTCGTTCCTGCCCTCGCCGAGCAGTCGTCTGCGTTTCCTTGTGTGTTTGTACTGGAACATCATTAAACATGATCAAACTCAGGTGATTTTACGCTCCCCTCTCCCAGTGCAGAATTATGCCCTCCTGTAAAAATAGTTGTTTCTGGCTGCCCTCTTTGCAGTAGGCTGCTTTTTCCAAAACAAAACATTTCCCCAAGGCAACACAACCTACCTGACAGATGGGGTTTTTTTCAACTCCTATTTATAGTACTTCTCAAAGATGAAAAGACAGAGAGATGACTTAGATTTGGTACATGTGCCTTCTTGATCTGAAGGGTGTATCGCATGAAGCAGACCAGGCTGCAGCCACGGTGACGCACAAAACCAACTGACCGGCGAGCCGCTACCTGCAGGAAGAGCCAAATCCACCTGGGCCACGTCTGCACCTTGGTCCTGCGCTTGAGAAGTAGCAGCTAGAAAATGGGGCAAAGGACAGACAGCAAGGCCAGAGCACGTAACATCGCAGTAGGAGGAAGTCTCGTTCATTAGGTCTTAACCACATGTTAACTTACAGTCGTATTTTAGATACACAACTAGCGTAAATGTCTCAAAACATTTAAATGGGATAAATACCAACCTTATTTTTCAGGACCAGCTGCTTTCTTTCTGAGCTCCCTTGTCCCGTGGAAACTAACAGATTTAAGAAAGTTTGCTTTTATTTATGGCTTTTAGACGCTGGCAGAATTGCATCCGAAAAATGCTAAAGCGTGAACAACGCCTGCACAGCTCTGCCGGTATGAGGCAAGGCGACTCCGGTCACTTTGCACCAGGACTCCAGAGTCGGCCTTTCACGGGCGGTGTTTGTGTCTCGGAGCAGTTTCACCAGATGCACTAAAAAAAGCAGCAGAACTGCTGGTGAGAGGAGGTGGGGGAAGAAACAACCGGGAGACGTCAAGGGACATAAATGCAGGGGCGGGTGCCTGCCCGGGTTCACAGCCCGGTGCTGCCTCTGGACGCTCCTTCCCGGGATTTGCTGCCTGGGCACCTGCGGATCTGCGGGCGGGGGCTGCCGGCGCTGCCGGCCCAGCCAACAGAACCCCGCTCCGGAGGTGCACAGCCAGCCGTGGCTCAGCGGCCCGGGAGAGCGGCTGGGCAAATCGGCTCTTTCCCGACTTCGGCTGGTGTCTAGCAGCATGAAGGACACTTGGCCAAGGCAAGATAAGGTCTAGTGACAAAATATTTTGAGCGTACAACCCCTTCGGCCATCACAGTTGACTTTATTTCTACCATCCCGCCGCACCAGAGCCCTGCGCAGTACCAAAAGCCACTATCACCATCTGTCAGGTTTCTGCGAAGACCGATGTCATGCGCTACGGAGGCTGCTGGGCCAGAAAAGGTAGATGAAACATCTTTGACAAAATTAAAAAGCATCCTTTTATTGAAAACCAAACCAGTTAGTAGGAATGCGTCAATTTAAATGAAGTTCTGATGTTGACAGAGTACAATGGCTTTAGGGGAAAGAGGGGCACTGGGATCAAACAGAAAACCTGACGCTCTCGACGCCAAGTCGAATTTTTCCAAAGTTTTATTTTATGTAGGTGTTTGTACCACTTCATTTTCACTTTAGTCCCCGTATGTGTCTATAAATACACCCCAATTCTTAATCTGCAGGTCAGGACCACATCTAAAATTGGAGAAATGAAGCAGATTTTAACACTTCAACCAGAACATTTACAGATACAGTGTTGGTATGAGTTGTAGTTTTTATTTGTATGGAACAGATAGGGGACAGACACTTACAAATTAGTAACGACCCTATTCTAAACTAGTTTTATTTTGTTATATCATTTAATGCACATTAAGGATGCTGCGTTTTTTAGGACACAATTACCAGTTGGTCAGTTTGGGAGGATTTAGCTTCAAGAATGGACAAAAGCATTGCTGGCAGCCTCCCCTTCCTTCTCACGTTTGGGCTGTCGGTGCCGAGAACAAGCAGCAGCATTATAGCACGTCTCCTCTCTGCCCCTCTCTCCCTTGTGCGTATTATATTCTTCCAGATCAATGAGTAATTGCATTCAGACCTTTTTTCTTTTCCTTTTTGCTATTGGCACTGTAAACCATCTATCATATACCTGAGCACTGGAGATGAATAACCATGAGTCACCTTGCTGCAGGCCATCTGACACAGAGCAGCAGGAGAGGTTTTGATCCTGTTACAGTTTTGCTGCCATAAGGGGAAAAAAAAAAAAGAAAAAAAGCACTTTATAAAAATAAAACTTCAAAGCAACTCAAGCAGTGAGCTCTCCCCCGACCCCCTCCTCCAAGCCAGGTTTTGTTATGATGCTAATGTGCACCCTGTCTGCACAACAGACTTCACTGAATCTCAGCCTGAATATAAATTACAGCTACTTTGATTTTTTTTTTCCTTGAATGTGCTGATATCCATGCTCAATGATTTAATTTCATCTAACTTCCCTGCGTTTTTTCCTGCAATTCTGAGATTAAAAGAAGTAATCTCCTACCCACATTTCAAAATCTGGATTTCTGCCAGTTTCCTTAAAACAGCTACAATTGGTGCCAATTCAGTAATTTTTAATTACAAGGTATTTATTTTTCTGGTTATACTACTTTTTGAAACACAGTTCAAACAGATACAATTACAAATTCTTCTTTTTCTATCCTAAGATCCATTCTTATTAAGACCCTAGTACTTGCACAGAGACATTTGCATTTCTTCCTGGTGTTCCAAAGCGCCTTACATAAAACTTGCGATTAATTTAATCATTAAACACGGCATTACATTGGCTAATATATTTAGGTAATGATAGTCTACTTTCCTCAAAATTCAAGCAAAATAAGTAACGCATGAGAAAGCAAACACGTAAAATCAAATTAAGTACGCAGAAGACGATTCAATGATAACGAAGTACAGCGTGCACACGTTCAGCGTGCTCATTTGTGCCAGGTACGCTGCTTGAGCCGTTCAGCCGCACCAGAATCGGGCCAGTCAAGCTTTCACCTCGCTCTGCATCATCGGAGGTTTTCGTGCTTGCAGTCGCTATAAATTGCTAATGGCTTCGCATGCTGCCCAGGTTATCTCACAGCTACGTAGCACCAGACTTGCCGGAGGCAGGGTGAACTTTAGTGTAATAAAAACCCTGAAAATTACTTCCCCATATTATGATCTGATTTATGAAGGAAGTAGACCACAAACAAAACAAACAAACACACCTTAAATCGCTGACAAATGGTAACGTCAAAGGTGCTGCAGGAGAAAGTGTCATATGCAGCTGCTGCATTCAGTAGCGATAACGTTCGTAAGGAGACAAATGGGCTCAGCCAGCGTGGGACGGCTTTTATCCTGTGTCCAGAAGCCGGACTCACCCTGGGTTTCTGGGGAAGGTGAGAACTTCATGATCAGTGTCACTGGGCAACTGAAACAGCTGCGGTGACACTTCCGAGGAGGCCTTTGTTATTTCTTACAAAAGACAGAAAAAAACAGTCTCCACAAAGGTTTCAGCCCCACCCCACAAGATTGTTTTCTTAGTGAACTCCACTGATGCATGGTACAAAACCCATGCTCCCAAAGAGCTGCCATCAGAGGAAAACCAGGCCAGTGGCAATGTTTTTGATCCTGCTGAACACTCTGTGCAGAAAACTGGATACTGAGCTTCAGAGAAGGGAATCAGCTGTGAAAAAATGGGCCGGCTATTGAACACCTGCATTGGTGACCTGGTCTCTTGGCTCAAGGCTGCTTTCCCACAGAGCCAGCCGGTCACCTGTCAGGTCCAGGGGTTATTAATATTCAAAACACACCTGATGACCCACCTGGGGCAGAGAATACGAAGGCAGACAGAAATTAACTTTAGCACTGATCTAGTAATTTTAGAGAAAGATTATTCTGAGGTTACTGAAGTCCTAATTCTGCATTCTGCCAACAAAATTCTCCTTGATGCTATTCAGCACACGTTGGAGCTCTTTATATCTTTCATAAGAGGCAGAGATCATTTTCCGATGAAGTGACCACTACGAACTCTAAGGGTGGGTATTTTAAAACCCAAGAATGTACTAAGAGCTGTAACTGAAGGAAGATTTTTCTCATTTAAGTCTCAAGCAAGGTTAAAGAAAGAAGAACCCTCTCCAGCTGAAAAGTAATTCAGTAATTTTCAGGATGAAGTCGGGGCTGTTGTTATTTCTAAGTGAGAAAGAAACAAAAATCTGATGCCAACAAGAAGGTATTTCCAAGAAGGAGACTGTAAACTGGGGAACGGAAGATGGGACCTCACACTGTTAAGTGGCAGCAGTTCAGCTCCAGGTTACTAAGAGTTTTGATGGTTTAAAAAATTCTTTATTTGCAGTCTCAATTAGTGAGTAGGTGCCCACCTCTTGAGCCAACTGGCATTCACATACACTGTTTCAGGAAACCTGTAAGGAGACTGACTGTACACAGCTGATCTGAGAACAAAACATTTAAAAAAAAAAAATCCAAGTGATTTGGGGAACAGTGATGACAATACACAATTTCCTAAACTTACTGAATTGTGTTAGAACTTCATGTTTAGTAAAATACATTTGAATTGGATAAAAGCAAGATTGTTTCAGTGTGTACTTTATTCAATTAATTTAAGAAAATGTTAGGAATTCCTTATGTTATTTTTAACAAGCAAAAGTCAAAGTGCATGAAGGGAAGAATACATACCCACACTAAGGAAGAAGGAGAACAATCCCTAGCACAAGAACATCCCACAGTACAACTACACCTACTGGCCCCTTGGGATAAGTGGTTCAGTCTATTTCCAGATCACTGTCTTCACTGTAACATGCAGACGGATTATGTATAGAAGTCAGGAGCACTAGGTCTTTTTCTGGAAGCAAACCACATTCCTGCAGAAAAGCCTCCAGGTCTACAGCAAAAAAATCTTCTCCAAGCTGGTCAGTGATTCGCACAAAATTGCCGATGAGCTCACCTGCCTTATAGATCAGCAAAGCTGGCAGAGCATTATTAGTAAAGCGAGTGCTAGCACCGATGAGTGAACTCTTTACTCTGCAAAATTTAACTGTTGGATACTCAGCAGCCAGGCAAATCATACAGCCGTTCAGGGATTCGGTGCCAGGGATATCCTCTTCATAAATATGGATCATGATCAGTGTGCTCTTATGCTCTTTATCAACTGTGTCCAAAAACGCTTCTCCACTGGTAATCTCAAAAACCTGTTTAAATTGCTGCCCACTGTACAACTGCTGCCTCATCTCCTCCATTCGCTGCTTCCTGTATCGCTGTAAAAATTCCTCATCATCTTCATCGTTGTGAATCATGTTATATTCTTGTAACGTCATCTAAAAAACACATACATAGATACATGAAAAAAAGATCTGCATCACTATATGGGTCACTTATATAATGAGAATTTAAATCAAGAGGATTAATGTGGGTCACTCATCTTTAATAACAGCAAAGTGCCACCCATGAAGGCTCAAGCACGCTCTGTATTACACTCCATTTTGATCTAATTAGAAACCACGTCCAGCGGGAACAGCGATTTCAGCCTTGGGTAGGCTAGTTCCCACAAGCTGCACTAATAACACAAGTGGCTGCTCCACGCTCCCACTTTAATTCAGGTTAATGGTGGCTATGTGCTTTCACTAAGCTATGAGCACCGATTTGGATACTGTGCCTGACCTAAGTCTAGCTTCTTTTTCATTTAGCTTTTCAGCTAACGTTTTGTGGCAACTAAATGCACTATCTTGTCTGTAGAACTAAAATTAACAGGATTTTATGTATTTCCTATCTGTTCACTTGCTTCGTTAAACATATTTGCATCGCTCAAGGTATAGGACAGCGTGGCCAACTTTCACCACCTGAAAGCAAGAAATGCTGCTAATTTATAACTTCTCTGACTACAACTGTAAGAGAGAGTCATACAGCCCAGCTGATTAAAACCATTGACTACTTCCAATACCACCTATCTTCGGAGCCCAAAGTCAAAGCTAAATTCTCAACACCCACTTACTAAATACGAAATCGATAAGGACCCCTAAACTCTTGCTTTAGGCATGGGAGGCAGTATGCATAGGTTTGCTGTACAACTCTTCAGATTAATCCCCTGAAGTTGACTTATTTGATAAACAGGTAAGGGAAATCTGGGAAAAGGATTTGGACTTCTTCGGTACAGCAGCTAAATTGCTCATTTCTTAACACAGGCAAACGCAACGCTCCTGCAATACCACTAAAATACAAAATAAGTAAACTTGACAACACCTGGCAAATACAGTTATAATACACCTCATATACCGCTGCTGTGTTGCAATTCACTAGGGAGAAACAATACACGTGTACTGAGAGAACAAGGGTTCCTATCTGCTTCACATACACAAATGATGAAACTGAAAATGTTAAACATTTAAGTGGCATTTTAATTCCTTCGTGCCATGCTACCTTTCCATTGATTTTTTCCTGAAGCTCTTTCTGCTTCTGCTTATCAGTCTCTTCATCTAAGTGAGATCTACACGTCATAGATAACTTTTTTATGAGTCGTTCCATTTCTCTGCGCTGCTCCTGCCGCTGTTCAGTTTCCAGTTGTTTAAATCTTCGCCAGTCATTAATGACACCTTTGGGACCTGAAATTAAATACGTGGGCATTTCGTATAAAAGGGTAATAAAATTACACCTATCATTTAAAATTTAAGTAGTAATTTGTAAGTCAGCAGTAAAATAGCGGTCCTGTCATAAACTTTTTGTATACTGTGCAGAGTGTTGAAATGAAAAAAGTAATTTGCCATTTACACGTCCTTGAACTTCTATTTTTTTTTCCTAAGATGACTAAAGTTTATCTAACTAGGCTACTCTCATAATTGTCCTAAAGATTATTCCAAAGATTAATACCTGTGCTCTTGAAACAGAACCACCAGCCCTCAAGAATTCCCCTACTGTTACCATGGCTTTTCTTAAGAGCAAAAACGATAGGGAAGTATAATTCAGTTTGCCAATGCTCTTGTACAGAAGTACATTCTGTGAGGTACAACAGTGTTAATTCTTATAGACTGCACCTTGCTGTTACCTTGCTGCTGGGGCCCAGTGGAGTTACTTTTTCAGGTCCCTTCTAAGTATGCCAGTTCAGTACTATAATTCTTCCTTCAGGTGAAAGATGTGAACACATGCAGGAAGAAGATTTGTCATCATTCTTAGAGAAACCGTAAAACGGAGAGGGCCAGTCTTTCCTAAGGACGTAAGAAAGACCCTCTGGATCACACCAAGGATCCACACAGACTCGTACTGTGTCTCTCGCAGTGGGAGTAGAGAACGCTATTTTACGAAAGCCTGACCGCTTTCTGCCTATTCTTCACGTACTCGTTCAGCACCCACCTGCTAGTGGTTAACAACTGTGGAGCTTACAGGAAAGAAATGTACGCGTTATCAACCAAATTGCACAAATCAGCTTTGTATGCAAAGCCTAACTGCTTTAGATAGAATGCTGAAGTCTCTCAGAGAAGTCAAACATTAAAATAAAGAACCAGCTATTAGAAGTAAGGTTAGACTATAGCCAGGGAACGATCAATCTCCGACTCAAGTAGGCACAAAACCAGAATGTTCATTTCGAAAAATGAATTTTAGAGAAACATTTTCAAATCTACAAATTTCAATTTACAAAACAATTAGTTTGATAGGACGATACCTGTGTTGACTGCACTGCCATCGCTGCTAAGCTCTACTTCCCCCATGCTTTCAGGAATGGCGCTCTCCCGTTCCTTATCTTCTTTCTCACTGTCTTCATCCTCACCCTCGCTACTGCTGTAATAATACTGGAGCTTCTCACCAAGCAGTTTATCATCCAAAGTAGTCATTCTGTTCTAAAAAATAAACCAACAAAATAGAGACTGTATCTCTTATTCAAATATGCACTGCGAGATACCACTTTAAATGCACAATGATAGCCCGTTACTTCCTCAGAGTAGTTTTTTAGCCACATAAGAACAGTTTACAGCCCACCATCAAACGGCCTACAGTGCAGTCAGTCACGGGAGTTAATTCTTAGTTACAATTTCAAACTCACTTCAGTTAAAAACTTTTATGAATAGGACTGCTTTGAGGCTCACTAGTGCAGAAACACCTTCTGTGCGTTCTCATTCATGGAGCATGAATTTTCCAACCGTGATTTGGGAATCTTATCAGCCTCGCTCAGCTCCATGAGGTTGATGTCCCAGTTGTTGACGTGTAAGTTTCCAGTATTATTTGCATTATTTTAACAATGATTTATTTGAGCTGAAAAATGATCAATGTAATTAATGAAATTAAAACATTCTGACCTTTACTCCTTTCAAGACTTTCAGAGACAAGCTTCTATCAAAACCTGGAAGAAGACATTTCAGATTATATTAACTCAAATTGTCAAAGACAATCTCAAAAAAACTTCTGCAGAAATCCGGCACGTTTAAATAACATAACACATGCAAGGAAAAAAGTTCAAAGAAAATGTAACAACATTTGTTAGTTAATAAAAAAAGGTTACTCTCAAACATAGAAAACGTACTTTCTAGGTATTGAGCCAGAACACGCAAACGCTTAGTGCGGTTAGCGCTACAATTTCATGACCAGCACTTCCAGGCTAAGAAATAACATATGAAAAGAAAAATCTTCGTGTCTGTCATCTTTTCACCTGTCCACTGACTATGTCGGTCATCTTCACAGAAGTCAACAGCATCCTATTTGTATGGACAACACTGAAATTAGATGCTGACCCGCTGATAAAGTGATTGAAACTATCCTAAAAATCCTCGCTTTTCTCGAGTTAAACTTTTTTTTTTAATCCAAAATACTTTCTGCTAAATAGCAATTAACAGCAGCAGAATCCACCCTCTAAAGCTGCTGACAGCGTCAGCATTTACAGACTGGGTGAGCCTCTCGCATCAGGAAAACAGGAAGATCGGATGTTTCCAAGTGATGGAAAGCTGAGGAGCCATGGAGCACCTTAAGAGTTTGGGGCTCTCTCTCCACTGACTCTTTCCACCACAATCCTCTAAAAGAGCCGCTGACGGGATCTCATCCTGATGGAGGTGTAAAATGCCTGAGAATTACTCTTCTTTCCACTCTTCTTTCCTGGGTGAGGGGCAAAGGGTGCAGAAAGGAGCGCCACTAAGGTCTGATACACGGCTGGGGCCCTGTCATGCACGAACTGCATCTAAATGTCCACAAAACTTCATTTTAAATAAAAAAAGAAGAGGCAATTTGAATCAAATGAGTTGATTTGGGCTCACCGTTAACGCTGCAGGACTCTAGGCGTCAGCCCTGTTCGTGCGCATTTGACGGAGCCGCTCCCAGCACTGCACGGACCAAGCAGGGCTTTCAGCTCTTCTGCCAAGCGCCGGCAGGCTCTGCAAGAGTCAAAAGCGGACGAAGCAGATATGGAGGAGGCGGCCAGACGGCCCAGGATTACCGAGACGCCTTCTCGCAGCGTTGCGGAGCGAGGGGAAGAGGCGCCCGAACGCAGGCGGGGCCCGGCGCAGCCCAAACGCGGGCCCCCCGCCGGGGGCACCGGGCGACGCGAGGGCGGAAAGCAAAAGGGTTTCGTTTCGGTCAAAAAAAGGGGGTGAGCGCTCTGCACCTCGGCTCCCAGCCGCCCCCCTCAGCTCGCCCGAGCTCCCCCCACCCCGCTCCCGCCTCCTTCCCCGCGGGGGCCGCCGCCTCAGGCCGTGCCCGCAGCCCCCAGGCCCCGGCCCCGGCCCTACCCCGGCCCCGGCGCCTCAGCCGCTCCCCGCCGCCTTCCGGGGCCGCCTCTCGCCGGCGCGGAGCAGGGCGGGAAGAAGAAGGGGGCGGCCCTGAGGGCGGGAAGAAGAAGGGGGCGGCCCTGAGGGCGGGAAGAAGAAGGGGGCGGCCCTGAGGGCGGGAAGAAGAAGGGGGCGGCCCTGAGGGCGGGAAGAAGAAGGGGGCGGCCCTGAGGGCGGGAAGAAGAAGAAGGGGGCCGCCGCTCCCCCCCCCTCCCCCCCCCGCGTTTGAAGGCAGAGAGCCAATTCAGGTGGACAAATAATTTTTATTCGTGCATGCAAATACATGTCAATACTGCAAACTTCTTCCACCGAGTCTCTCAAACACTGAAAACCAGGATGCTCTACTCCGTGACCAGCCAAAGCTAAAACCTCTTCACTTCAGTGCTACAGCAAACACACAGGGCAGGGCCCCGCCGCCGGGGCCCCCCTACTTCTAACACCAAGGGAAACATTACCATTGGGAACTCAAAACCGAAATAAACGGAATAGAATTTACTCCCCCATATATCCCCATTTCATTTTACAGATTTTTTTTTTTCTTTAAATTATAGTTTTAAATAGAAGCTGAGAATGCGCCATAAAAATGAGCATTAAATCCATCGTAGCGATGGTGCCTGCTTTATACATGATGGGTGTACACCATCTTTTATTTCATTTACATTTCAATCGAACAATAGATTTGCAAAGAAAATGTCTAATACAGACGTAAAAATATTCACACTAGAGCTTCACAATCGGTTGTACAATTGACAAACAGGCCTCTTTTCCCAAACTTTCCAGCTAAGCAAATTTATAAAATGTAATCAATGCAACAAGAAAAAAAAAATTTTCTTTAAAACTTCCAGGGAAAAGAATACGCAGTAAACAGTATAAATGCGGACAGCAGATGCTGCAAGCTAACCACAATACTTCTGAGTGGCTGTACAGTGGGTATGTGCAGTACAAATAAAAGCCACGTGTGTTGTATCACAACTACCGTATAATGTACTTGTTTGCCCAGCTAAGAAAATGCATGCATTTCCATGCCTTGGATTAACTGAGATTTACTCTGGATAAATCGATGGGCTATGTGCAAACGACCTTGGCTTCTGGCAGTAATAAATGCAGCCAGGCTCTGTTTTATTTCAGCTTTTACAGCAAAAATCTCGAGTGATGAAAAGCTTCCACAAGCATCCTTCTTAAATAACGGGGTGTAGTATTATGTTCGGGTATTGGTCATTTTGATTATTCAGATTTGTTTCATCTCATCACTGACAGGTTTGGTTGGTTTTTTTTTTTCCCTTTCCCTTGTCATGCTCCCTTGCCAGCAAAGAGAGACAGGGTGGTGACTACTGCCAAAGTCAGCTGTTCATTTATACTGGAAAATTGGGTCATTTAAAAAAGCACATTTATTGTGTTCTGCTTGCAGAAGAGGTCCCTCAATGAGAGGGAATTTCCTAACAAAGGGATTAAACTACAACATAAAGAATGGACTTTTACATACTATAGATAATCCGATCATTTCTCATTTTGTTACACTCTCAAATTCAACATCTTCCTTTAATAACAGTCTAATAATAATGAAAAGTCTGTTCACAAATATGATCAAGGAGCTGCTGGCATACAGTGTTTATGTACAGCAACAGGTACAACTTGACAACTTGTGCTTTAAAAAAGCAAACAAAAACAATGTTTGGAACTATTCTGAGTTCAGATCAAGTTATTTTAAGCATTCTTTCCTCAGCTGTTTCTGATCACTGTGCATTTTTTTGTACCTCATCCAGTCTAGTACACTATTATACAAGAACAGCATTCAGCTCTTGAGTACAGGATAAATTAAAATTTCAATTGTGTTATCAAAGCACTAAAACCTTCCAAATTAGACTTCTACAAAGAGCAGTTAAGAGCTTATTTAACATAATCAGCTACGTACAACTTTTTTTTTTTTTTCCCTAAATCAAACATCCAACTTTAGTGTCCCTGTACTAGACTACCAAGAACCAACGCCAGTTTGCTTTGCAAAGAGTCTAACCTTTCCTTTGAAGGGTCTAGTATACATTCTACAATGCAAAATCTGCATAAACACTAAGATTCATTTCTTGTCACCTGTTTACAGGAACAAAGTATCAGTAGCAGGGCAATCACTCTGCTATAAGTATATGTTAAGAATGTACAGATAATTACTTTCTCACACAAGCATTCTCCCAGCACAAGCATTAGTCTCTATTAAGACCTATGTGGGAAATGAGGCAAACCAAGGAACGAATCCAGGTAGTGAGGCAACACAATTAACTTAGCTACTAATAATTCCTGTATCTCTTGCATGTGAAATCCCTGCTGTACCCCTAGTTGGGGGGGGGGGGGGGGGGGAAGAAAAGAAACAAAAACCCAACAAACCAAAACAACCCAAAATGCTTGTCCAAGCAAAGCAAAAGAGCCAATCTCTTTCCCAATCTGCTATGGGCCTTTTTTCTGACAGCACAGGTAAGTCAGGCCAAAACCTAAATGGGAATCACTGCTATTAACACACACGGATTAGTCACTATATCTCAGTGTCAGAAAATAAGCCCTTCCATAGCCCAAAGGCACCTGATTTGCAACTAGACAAATGAATACATACTTGTTTGTATAGGATCAAGGGCTGAAACTTCACCAAAGAAGAAAGGCAGAACTAGGTTCCCACCTGTAGCTTCTCCTTGTCAGGGCACTGGAGGGCATAGTTTCATGGCAAAAACCACACAGTCAGTGTTAAAACCGTAAGACAAAGCTGGCATGCTGTTAAACCCCCCAAATAATTCTTTTGCCTGTCATTCTATATATTAAAAATTCAACTAAAAAACCCTAGCCTCAGTTAAGAACCAACTTTCCATATGAAGTGTATGGTCATCCTAGAGAACTGCTATATCATGGGACCTCCTGCTGCAGACAAGAGTATATAGATACATTTGTTCTTAAATACGCCAATATGGTTGGCAGGAATATGTTAGGCTTATGTAGTTTCACTGGACAAACAGGCAAATGTGTGTAAGCAGCTTATCCCAGTCCCCCTCCAGCAGAGCACAACCAAGTTTTTAAAATTGCAATTTTAAAATTAAAAAGTTAAGGTAAATACACAATCAATTTATGTAGTATATATTCACCCTCAGATCATGCTGAAGATGTTCTGTGGAGTTCTGGTGCACAGAGGGCTCTTTCCCTGAGGGCAAATAAGGACTTCTCAAACCTTTATATTTTCTCTATTTTTGTAACAAAATAGCAATTTAAAATTTAAAAATCTTTTAAAAAAATTACATCACCTTCAACATGGAAGATCTCACTGTTTAAATATCCGTGAAAGAGACATACTTGTTTGCATATCTGTTTTGGAATTACATTGTACAGCAAATAATAGTATCTCAGAAGCATTTCAAAAGTAATATAAATTCATATTTACAGAATGGTCTTGGTATAAAATATACAACAATCATATTTATGTCTAACATTCTAAGTTAAAGTTAACATCAATAGGAAATAAGTTAAGGTGACAAAGGTGGTCTGGTTCTTGTATCCATTCACTTCAAGTCGCAAGTGAAACAAAGCATCAGTCTAACCCTAGCCATGAGGTGGTACAGCAACAGCCAAAGGAAACTAAGGAAAGACTACTTGACTGTTTTTCTACATACATTCCTTTACATTTGAGTATTAAATAGATGTGTAAGATCTTCCATACTGACACGAGAATATCAAAACTAACCCTTGGATTTTCAGGTATATTTACAACATAATTATTTCATGGACAGGTTCATTAGGAGAGATATCAAACACCAATATTTACTTAGTCTAATCAGTAACCCTCAGGGAAATGCCAACCCCCACCCCCCAGAAGCGTGCACAAAACAGTTATCAAAATCTTACCCGACCACATAGCTGTGATTTTGTAAAATAACAACTCAGACGACCAGTAACATGATCCTCTTTAAGCATTTTGCTAGCAGGAAAAGCCCTTACATGCAGTACACCTGGTGAAAGATCAGCTTGGCTTAAAATATTCCAGTACAATTTTCAGAGTAAACAACTTCACAGAAGTTAATAAAAACATAAAAAAAAAAATGTAAAACTCGTCACAAAGAAAAGTAAGAGGACAAACAAGAGAGTAATCATCAGGAGGGAGAGTCCTGCTTTCTTTTCAAAAAAAAAAAAAAGTGGATTTTTAAGCTTCTCAAAAAGAATATGCCCAGGGCTCTAGTTCATGTGTATTTATGAAAACCAATTTTCAGTTGACATGTCTCATGATTCTCAGTCACATCTTAACAGGGCATAAATTCATACACTTTTCAGTACTCTGAAGGTCAGATAATGCTATATTATAGTATTTTCAAGGTCTTTGAAAATAAGTTGCCACTGAACAAGCAGAAATTAAACCTGAATACAAAATTATGATTAACAACATTTAACAAAGGTATCACAACCGCCTTAAATTCCCAATATTTAGTTTAAATTAAAAACAAAACAGTACAAAAAACAGCAATACCATCTTGTTAGTCAGTGCAAACACTACATACAGGGTTTTCAAAGGAAAGCCAAGAGCACCTGATACTTTTTGCCAAGTCATCTGGATTCTATAATCTCCAAGTTGAGAACTATCAATAAGAAAAAAAAAAAAAACAAAACAAAACCAAAATTGCTGTTACATTAGTGCATAACGTCTCAAAATGGTTGAAAATTGTTTCACGTATAACTTGGGGAAATCAATACCTAGTACATTAGCTGGAGGACTTAGGCACTTGGTTTACTTCTGATAACTTTACCTGGACAAGTAGCCTGTGTATGTGTATCTACAGTACTAAAGCAGAAATTGGGGGGGGGAATGGAAACAAAAAGCTGCAGCAAAGCACTGCACCACAGACCTACAAATAACGTAGCAGTGCAAAGCTAATGGTGTGTTAACCCTGTAAAAGTCTCAAGTCCAAATCTCCACCTCTCAGTCTTCAAACAGGAAACAATACTCCATGCAAAGTTCCACAACTAAAGAAAAAGCAGCTGCAACAAGACACAAGTTCTTCTCTCATGAAACAAAATAGAGACAAATAAGTTAGTCTTCCTTTCACTAGATGTATCATCGTAGGATCCTGCTAGTTTAAATAACTGAGTTGTTAGTTTTCTACAGAAGCCATTTTAAACAAGAATGGCTCAGATACCGCACCGGATTGCTACAAACTCATAAAAAGCTGCTTTAAGCTTAAGTAAAACAATGTCCAAATTCCATTCATTTGTGGAAAGTGAACGCCTTACCCTAGTAAAGTAAGTTTTTTTTTTTCTTCAGAATGCTAATGCAAGAGGGGCTTGAAGTATCAAAGAGTCCACAGGAAATGCATGACCCCAATATTATTTTTTTTAAAAAAAATATACATTATATAATATATTATATATATATAAAAAGCTAGTGTAAATGCTTCCATGGTGTGGTCACAAGCTGGAAAGATGAATGCCTTTCAGCTGTTAACCATCCTGCCATTTGCAACAGGCTTTAAAAAGTCATTTTTATCCTCAGACATAATGTGAGCAGTTTTCAAAATGAGGCTGCCAACACTGACTGATGTGCTGATGGACAGGCAGCTTGCATTGCTAACAGATGTTGTGATCGGCTGACTGAAGCAAGAAGTTACGGGCAGGATTGTTTTCTGCTCCTCCCTGAGGAGAAAAATAAGTTACACAAATATTAAACAAGTACATGCACAAGTATCCGGAACTGAATTGTGTGCATTAAATAAATAAACTCATTTTTAGCAACAGGCTAAACATCTTACTATGGAACGGTACGCTCAAGATGTTAAATGCAGTCTGCCTCATTTTCAAAGGCTGCATTACACGTTAAAGACTACAGAACATATAAACCTAAAATAGTGTATTTTAAAAACTACCTCTCTATGGAGATTTGTGCAAACAGTATGACACTCAACCTTTTGAAGTTTTTCTTAGTTTCTGTTAACTATAAAAATACTTTTGCATTTTTTTGCTTACTGAATGTGAAAGGTATTTAACAGCTGTGACACGTTTCAGTATATACGATTACAACAATGCATACGAACAATGGTACCATCCTGTGACTTTCGTATTTGTGACCTAATTCTATTTCTTAACAGGTTCTTCTCACTTCACCATGTATACACAACGCAGACGTCTAATCCAAGTCTGAGTAGGTACGTAGTTCATCCTTAAACAATCATGCTTCAACTATTCTGATGCTGCTGTTTGGCTAACACTGGCAGACACTGCTGTTTTGTCTAACACTCACAGAATCACAAGGTCTTCACCTAAACTTTGTCTCTTCTGTTCCATAGATTCTTTCTGGTGCTGCTTTAGTGGATGCCCATTCTCTACAGTTGTTCCGTTGAGCAGCTGATCATCTTGAGAACTAATACCTAGCTGTATATCCAGAATCTCCTACAGGAGAAAAGGAGAAATGTCCATCAATACTGTTACTACCAGCTTTAAATTTTCCTATTATGTTCTGCTACATAAAGCGGATGGAAAAGGGAGTCTCGTCCTAAGACTCCTTGTTTTTATTTCAACTATTGGAATGCCTACCACATTTGACTATAGAAAAAAAGGAAAAGACAATTATTCAAAGGTGGCAGAGAATGACAACAGTAGTATAAACATCAGTTGCTAAAAAATGGTTTATCGGGTGAGATATGAAAAGAGGCAATAAAGACCATGAGAGCTGTTTCAATAATTAGGGGTAGAGGAAAGGCTAAAGATAAAGGTCCTTCCATTCATGTAACGGTGATTCTCAATTCATACTACGATACTGCATCACATACCACAGGCAGAGCCAACAAAAGCTGTAGCCAGTACTGTAAGCCAGTATTGGAACATATTATGGAATATGTTCCAGATGAGAACCTTAATTTCTTTTAAGCGTATGATACTTTAAAAAAAGGACAATTGATCCTAATGCCTGGAATGAACACCAGAATGTTTTATGACTGCACAGCAAAAGAGGAAATAGCATAGAAGAAACTGGGGCAGATGCACAGAATTACAAGCAAACAATGAAGGAGTAGCAAAAACAAAAGAACACTGGATTACAATCATTTAAATGACTTTACTATTAGAATCAGGCAAGCACAGAGTTTAAATTAAATGGTCACATTTAAGTGTAAACTTCAACGTAAAACATTCTTAACTACAGTTTCAACACTGGAGGGGAAGGGGAAAGGAACGGACTCCCCATCATTACTAACGCTATCGAAAGATAAGGAGCAAAAAGCTGAAAGCTATGACAAAGAACAGAGTGAGCTGGTTTTAACTTTGGTAATATTAACCACCAGGTATCTGAATGAGAAGCATGAGACCCCTACTGTTAAAATAAGCCAAATGTTTGGTATCACTACAAAGACTAAAATCAAAAGGCTTTGCTATCAACAGAAATCTACTAATTGACAAAGAAGTTTTAGAAGGACCCAGCAAGCTCTTTAGACACACAGATTTTTGTACTTACTTCTATTTGTTCACCTTGCCCATCAGGTTCATCTGTATCAAGGGCTGACAGCTCCAATTCAATGTCTCGATCTGGCTTTGTGTCTGCACAGTCTTCAGTATAATCAGTCTGAAAAAACCAATTAATATGTTCTGTAAATATCAAGTTGGCTTTTCACCTGCTTCATACAACACTCAAGTATTAAAATGAAAACAGAAGATGCACTTCTAGGACACAACATTTCTACAATACAAAAGAGCTAGATAGACACAAATAGAACTTCGGGCATAGACAACATAGGATACAAAGCTAGATCTAATCACATTAAAGTACTGAAACAGAGAGACAGAATGTAGAAATTTCTGTAGAGTCCACTGGCAGAATGATCAGATTTATAACAGGTACAAGTACAACAAAGAGTAATGATTGCATGAAAATGGATTGTCACATTCTTCCCATTTTGGGAATGGATGATTGGAGCAGCAGCATAGCAGGTGGACCTACTTGATCTCAGGGAAATAACTGGATGCAACAACAACAGTGACTTAACTTGCACAGAATGTGTTATAATTTATGTTCGGGAATGTTAAAACTAAGTTTTAACTCTTAATTAAAATGCATGCACTTATGTATATACAAAAAAACCTCAAAGATTTGTTTCATCCCAATTACCCCTTTCTTTACCTCACCATTCCTCAAATCAATTTCCTTGCTTAAAAGATTTAAGGTAAGACGACTGCCTTCATCTAGAGAATTCCACTTCTGTTGCATGGCTAGCGCATTCGCCTCTCTCTGAAGTAACAATGAGTTACTTTTGGCCTACGGAAAGAAACGTATCAGTTACTGACAACTACACTTAAACCACGTATTGTCAAATGGCAAAATAAACCAGCTTACAAAAAGAACAGTTCTCTTGCTAGATGAATAACTATGTGTTCCTTTAATGCACAACATTTATTTTGTCCTGCATTTGCTGACATGTATCAAGCCTACCACCTTCTCCCAAAAATGGCCTTACTGATGTCAGTGGGACAGCTCATATTAGCAGTCCTTATGCATCATACTAAATGTCACGGTGCTAGTGTCTAGTTAACCCTTATTGATCATTTTGTCAATTGTACTATTTTCTGTAGGCTACACTAAGAAAATTCATTTAAAATCACTTTACTAAATAATTTTTTTTAAAATTAAAAAGCCCACATGGTATAGTATCTGATCTTACCTGCTGTAATTCAATACTCAGCAGATCTCCAGTGCTGGAATGCTTTCTGTGACCAGACAAATCTGTAACTATGAACCTGTCCCTTTAAGAGAAAGAAGGCAAAACTAGGAATTAAAAACAAGTTGTCTAAATCAAAGGCCCCGTAAACTTCATTAGTCTATCAATGTTAGATTTTTGGACAGAAACTATGTGACTAAGATACTGCACTCTTCACCTTCATTGGGGCTCGCAATACCCCAAGGCATTATATGAAGCGAACATCCTTATTTTACACATGGGTAAGATGTGGCAAGAAAACTTGAGAGAAACTGCTCAAGATGACAGATTCTGACATGACAGCTTGGCAGTACCTGACTCCAATTCTTTGATTAGGTTTCTCGAGGGATACGTCGCTAGTAATTGGGTATTATTAGCTGCATTAAGTATTAAAGACTACACAAGTTTTAACCTAGTTTTTCCAAGGTTTTATGCTGGATAGGAAAAAATCTTTTACTTTAAAATTAAGAATGTCCATTAATAGTTCCAGATTTGTTTTCCCCCACATTCAGGATTTTGAAGAAGAGCAAGCTGTAGAAAATGCTTTTAACAGAACACAGAAAAAAAGTCCATACCGTTCCGCATAACGTGCTGATGAAGTAGAATCTGAGCCATAGGCACTCCATCTTGAGTCAACGGCATTGACATAAGGGACATAATCTGTAACAAATTAAGGTACCGCTCATTATCTTCTCTGTTCTTAAAGTGGGATATACAGGTATTTTAGCACTTTGCATCTTCATTGCTGTAGTAAGCATGAACAGGATGATACGCTCATGATGTATGCTATACTGTCACATGAAGCCTGTACTTGTACCTGATACACTGATGGGCTTAGTAGCACTTCCTTGGGAAGCAGTGGCCTGAATAGGATCTGTCGTGTGATAACCCGTGCGGGATGACCTGGAGATTGCACCCCACTTGGAGATGATCGGTCCATCGCTAAATGGGATTATAGGATCTTCTTCCTTTGCCCTTCTCTGAGTTTCAAATAAATGCACTCTCCTTTTAACATCCCCGCTGTCCAAATCCTACATATTTAGGAGATAGAAGATATATGGACTCATTTGAGGTTATTCAGATTCTTCAGTTGGCCAATAACTTTCCGATTATTGCTGCTGAATACAATGCTGAAAATCTGACCAAACGAGAGAGCAAAGATGGGCCTCAACGATTTAACTATTACCCTTTACTGGCAAACTGACCATAAGAAAGCTATTACCAGTGCTAGAAGAAATAATTTTGCTTTTCCAAGCTTGTTTCCAGGCAGAAAAAGCTCCAGTATGCTTAAAGGTCCTTCAGTGCCCTTTCCTATACTTGAAGGAGGCAGTATCAAAGAAGGCTTGGGATGAGATTTGGTTATGCTCGTTTCACAGAACACAAAGGTAACCTGCTACATTATACAGCAAAAGTCTCCAAAAATCATGAGCTCTTACTCCTCGAAAGGTAAGCTGTATTCCATGATTCATACTACGTATTTTTTGTTCCCTAAAGTCTTTCAGTTAGCTTTTTTCCCCCCTCTCATGGAAATTGGGTGGTGAAAAAATACATTGCATTTTATTTTCACAGATTTGTTGGCATTAAACTGTTTATTAGAGGCAAATGTGCCTTCAACCACGTAAGAGGTGTAGGCTAGGAAAACAGTTCATACAGATTCTCTGTGGTTATCAAGCAGCCAAGATTAAGCTCATGCTGATTATCCTGGGTCCACAGTATTTCAACTTTTCTCTGCGAGCGTATATTGCTCTTGGGCTTAACTTCACAGTAAAGATTTTCTGAAACAATGGCAACGTGACAAATCTTAGGATCCTGAAAAGGCCAGTGATACATTCATACAGGATGGACTACTGCACTTAAGCCAAACAGAAATGTGTTTCTGCAATGGAAACACCTGCTCTGAACTGGCCACAATGACCCTGTATTAACCAGTCAAGCCTGCCGCTGCAACGTATTCTGAGACTATTTTAGATGCCTCAGAAATTGTCAGGATGTATGTGTACACATACACGTTTATATAAAGAACTCTGAAGAGAGACAAACAAAATTAAGAAGTCAAACATTTTTATCCTGCTCCAATAATCAGAGAACAACATTTAAAATTAATGATTTCTTATCAGCTTACAGACCATCTACTCAAAATATTTTCGCTACAAGTTTGATTTACAGAGATCTGTTATGAAAATAGTTGGTTTTGACATCTGAGAATTTTATTCATGGCACTACATTCTGTCACTGAAGTAAATACGTTGTTTATTTACAAAACTGGGAGAAGATATTCCAAATAACTTCAAAAGGGCAGAACTATTTTAAAATACTAAGAAGAGAAGCTATCAACTTTTAAAAAAAAGGCTTGTTTAACCAAACAGAAGACACTTCAGCATGTAAGTATCATTACGCTAATGAGATAACATGCAGAAAACCCCTACCATTAACACGGCATTTGAATTGGCAATCACATCCTTGGGCTCTGAGTCGATAGCATTTATACAAGAGCCAATAGTGCCACAAGACCACGGTGAATAGTGAGAGAGATGGTCTTCCTCAAATTTAGTTCCACTCAAATCACTGACACTCTCTGAGAACTACGGAAAAGGGAATAAATGAGCAGTGAATAATAAAAACAGGGAATTCAGTATTAAAATAAGAAGAGACATTTACTGCTATTTAATTAAATTATCTCAAAAGTCAACCACGGAGTTCTAGCCGTATTCAAGACTTGACTCAGGGACAACATAACCCGTTCAGTCAAATTTTAAACCAGTACAGCTGACAGCTGTCAAAGAAGGGCAAGCTTTGCCACTACAAATAACTGCCTGGTCTGCCAAGATGAGAGACTGAAATCAGTGTCACTGCATTAGTGGCAGGTTTCGTCAGGCAAATACCTACAGTAATTAAATTGAGAGGAAGCCATGCATTTTCCTTTAATGTATAAGCCAGTGGCAGAGGTATGACTCGGAACCCTCGAACCCGGATGAAAAGGACTAAATCCTGATCTACTTTAAATGCACCCATAAGGGACTTCAAGTACCTTACAAGACCTTTTCTGAATAATGACAGTCTAACACCTCAAGTATCATCAATGGAGCTGTCAAACCACAAAGAGTGCTTGGCACAGTGGTTCTCAAACTAGTTTCTTGGATGCATTTAATTTATACGTATAGAAAAAACGCACAAGATTTTTTTTTTTCTTCAAAAGCACACTGTTTCTATTTGTTGAGTTTCCATTCTTGTTTACAGAACTTATCACGTAAGTACACAATGTTCTACCAACGCCTTTTGCCACTTTTAAGGGATATGTCTTCTCTGGGATTTGACAAGCATTTGCAGCTTGGTTCAGTCAACTCATCAAGTCATAATGCTATTTGGAGTATAAAAGGGATGGTCCTTCTTAATGGAAAATAACTGTTGTTCCCTATACAAAAACCTGGAGGTTCACAAAGCTAGTTCAATAAAATTACATTTCCTTTAGCAAGGGTAAATTCAATCACTTCTTAACCTTTTTTCAGCAATCATGTTTAGCATCACCTTAATATTAAATTGAATGCATTCATTGTAAGATACTACTTTCCTTTTGCTAGGAGAACAATAGATGGCGGGTAGGAAATCTTTCCTCGAAATATTAAATGGCATCTTACAGAAAGAGGAAGGGAACATAAAGAAGTTCTTTGGCTTCCCACCTCTGTGCTGAAATCTACACTGAAGAGAGGAGAAGGTGGTGTTGGAGACGGTGTTGCCATAGGAAGGGTTGACGATACCAGAGGAGTTTTCTGCGTGTGGTACTGTGCCCATTGCTCTGGCTTCCGTCTTAATTGCTCATCATAACCAGTCTTCAAATGACCACAAGGCTCCTAGCAATAATAAACATAGAACTGTATATCCTATCATACTCTAACCAGAAGGTAAATACTTGCAGGGGACATGCCTGGACCCCCAAATTCCCTTGGGTCTGTAACCTTCCATTGCTGTTCCTAGAAGAATTTCACAAGCACTTGGGGGAGAAGCTGGCCCATGTATGGCAACTCAAATCTTAAATATGTAATTAATTCAAGCAACATGCATGGGAATTAAAGAGGCAGAGCGGCTCTGGTCCTAATCCAGATTAGAATGGTCTATTTTACAAGCCCATTTAATTAAGGTTAAAAACAAAACAAGAACTTTGTCCAGGTCACATGTCTTGATCACTGTAACCCCAAATAAACAGAAGAGGTCTATGCTAATTATTTACCAACTTTTCAGTAATGACCTTCAGACTTAAGACTACATCCCTCCCTTTCTGGCTCTTACTTACCCTTGGTAAAGGCACAGTCCTCTGTTCGTTTGGAGGTTGACAAGCCACAGAGTAATACCCATCCAAAGAGTTGTATCTCTCACGTAATGATGTCTGATAGACAGATGAGTGCATCACATCCATGGGAGGTAAAGAATTGCTCCTAATAATATCATCTCGTGGGTACATCTGTGGGCGCCAGATGCGCCTGCTGTCATAAACTGGAGCATACATTCCAGAAGGGACAGGAGGAACTGGTCCATACGGCTGCGGAGGAGGAGGTTGGTAAGGAGAATTCAGTCGATCTCGAGGGGGAAATGTACTGTAATGATCGGCATATGGCACGGAAGCAGGTGGGAGGGAGGATTCTGGAACGTTATTGGACCTCACAAAGCGAGGAACACAGGGAGCCACACCAGCTGGTACTGTTGGAGGTGGTGGATAATATCCTTAAAAATTGGAAAAAGGCATATTTAATGTAACCACAAATGACCCAAAATTTTACACCTTCTAAAACCGTAAATAGTGTTGATAAGTACCTTTAGAGAATGAAGAGTCGCACTTTACAAACCTGTACTGACCCTATCATATTTTTGTGGAATACAATTTCATGTATGACAACCATATTTGCAGATGTAGTGCTGACCCTTTACCACCTTGACCCAATTTAGAAAATGGAGTTTCTCTGCCATTACTCCTATGTACTATGGCATAACTATGTAACTGAAAAGACAGCATCTTAAGCACTTCTTTATATAGGAAGTTAAAATAGTTATCTGTAAAGTAAAAAGCTATATCGCTAAAAAAAAAAGTAATTCCAAAGGTCCATAAATAACCATTTCACACTTGACTTATTCTTTTTCCTTTGGAGAGGATTGTCTGAACACCTCTACCTTCTGTTTTAAGAGCTTGTGAATGTCCTGATGCTATAACACCTAATTGTTTGCCTGAATATAAACACGCACACTGCAACCTAAAAAGATGACCAAAACCTTTCAAAAACATTTGAGCAAGCACAAAGATGTGTAAGTCTCACAGTAGGAGCATGCTATGCCTCTAGGTCTGAATCCTGTCTATGGATACCCTCATGGATAGGGCATGAGGTGAGCAAGCCTACATAAATGCAATTAAATGCTAACAAAGGAAAAAGTAGATGAAAGACCTTGAGGTTCAAGTGCTTCTGGATGCTGAAGTACAAGCTGCATAACTACAGCACACAAAAGACAAGAACCACCAACACCGAGAGCAAACTACAGGTCCCTCCCATACTCAGCAATGGACCAGATTAGTATTCCATGAAGTGAAGATTCAGCTGATATTAAAAAAAAAAAAAATTAAAAAATCAACAAAACTGAGATAAAAGTTATTTCTCAGCATTCAGGCTTATCTAGAGAAAAGTTCAGAGCTATTTTTGATTCAGTGCTCATCTCACTCACCTGTCTGCGGGTACTGTGGAACTTCATATGACAGCTGAGTCCTGGGATCTTGGAAATATTGAACATTATCAGAATGTGGAGGGTAGACGGGTACTCTGGGAACAAAGGGGCTGGATTTCGGAGGCACAGAATTAACTTCTGTTCCAATATTAGGAGGACCAGCTGAGGTAGCTGCTGCCTGGCTTACGGGAGTCTTGGGTGGAGAACCAATTTTACTGAAAAGGATTACCAAGAAATCATTAAGCAGATCTTTACTTATTTCAGTTTGTCATCTCTTCACACACACTCCCATGTAATGTGGAAATCTGGGTCATGTCATTTCCTCTGGAATATTATTTTTCACACCCCAAACTGATACTATTATTACATCATCTCAGACTTTCTCCTAAGAGAACTCAAAAGTGGATATAAATGTTTTGGTAGGTACCCAGAAGCTTACATACCACTTGTAAGTGTATTCTGGTAAAGACAAAGGCTTTGAAAAGTTGTTTAGAGGCTCACTGCTTCCTGGAGAAGTATCTAAAAATTTTCAAGGGAAAACCCCAAAACTAGAAGGTTTCAAGGATTATTAAGGGACTACATACTATGTGTACCCTTCTTGGTTTCAGTAAATGTCAAATTTTGAGTGCAAGTTTTTTGTTTTATTTTTATGTAATAACCCAATAGTGACTAACATGCCAGGCGGAGAACAGCAGAATGAAAGATAAAGGGAGAGATTTACCATTTTATCTATATTGCATGGGAGTATTCAACAGCTAAAACAACCGACGCTGGCTCTGACAACTTGAATGCACAAATTTTGTATATCTGTACTGCAGTACAAGATCTTACACAACTCTGCAGCCAGTGAGCACCAGCAACAACTGCAAGCCAGGACCAGAATTCAGTATCTGTTCTTTGCCATCCACAAACTCCATGATGATCTAAAAGCAAAATGTTGTGCTTAGTTATCTTTATGAAAAAAAAGTTACCTACTTTTCAGGTAGTGATTCTGTAGGGGATCCCGAAGCATTCTGGCCATTGGCTCCAGTCTTCCCTCCCTTCTTGGTGTTCTCCAAAGCTCTCAAGGAGGTGTCTGCACAGCGAGGGATCAATTGGGGAACACCGCTTTCTAGATTAGCTATTCCATTAGTACTTGGCACCATCTTCCCTGTTGCTTCAGGGCTTCCTATGACAGAAATTACGTTTCCTGATGTGGTTGAGACGGTGCTATTTACGCCAACTTTATTTAGAAGGGGGAATGTTCTCACTGTTGCACTGATTTTTTTGTTCCTCAAGCGATATCTACAAACACATGTACAAACACACAAAAGACAGACGATTTTAAAAGTTCTTACTGTGCAGTTTAATGTATTTGTAAAACTAGCAGAAGGAAGGGATCAAGAGCAACATGATATCCAAAAATTACAGGACTTTAAACTAGTGCTTATCTTCAGCAATCTGTAAATAGAACGTAAGTGTCTTCCTTGTAACCAAAGATCGTCTCTCCTCTTAGAAGACCCACTTCTGTAGTTCTTTGAAAATAGATTTGGGTCAAAACAGCTTCAAGAATGCATACGTTACATACTATTTAAATAACTGACTTTATTCCTTAATCAATCAAAACGTAATTAACATTGTCTCTCCTGTAGGTGATATAACCAATTCCTGACAAACACTGAGCCTCGACTCGGTTTCAGGAAAGGAAATTTTACTTCATATGGGGTAAAATAAAAAATAAACCTGGAATTAGTTTACAGATACTGCTTTACTGTACCTTCAATTTCACGTAAGGAGTTGTTGCTTTAGGAGATTCACAAATCCTTTTGAAATACTAAGTGTACAGAAGAAAGTTTTCAAAATTCTATGGAGATTGCTTGGATTTAAATTGTGGGGGGTGGGGTGGGGTGGGGGTGGGGGGAAGAAGTCTCCCACACTCACTTTTCAAGCTCTTCCTGAGAATGAGCAAATGTACAGTTTGTTCCTCTTGGACATCCCCCTTGCTGTCGAAGGTCTCGGCACATACTTGTTTTATATTTGCTATTTGGTTGTGGCTTAAAAAAAAAAAACACAAGACATTCCACTTACAAATCTAACACACATTTACATAAAAATAGGCTTAACATCGACACAAACACATCCGTGATATGCTTCTACATTTTACATCTTTAATCAGAAAAGGAAATTTCTTGTTGACGGCCTAAGTACTATGCCATCGTATGGATCTCACTACAGCGAGCTCTGCTGCATTCCATATTCAGAAGCATTAAGTTCTCAAAACCTGAATGCAGTAAGCAACAGTATCATCAGTTATTCCATGGAAAAGGCCACAAATATTTCAAACCAATAGTAATTTTTCAAAGCCGCATCTTTCAGTAAATGTAAATTAAGACGTATAATGCAATAATCTAATACAGTTACCTGTGGAGTTTCATGGCCTTTTCTACTGTAATTCTGAATGAAATCCACCAGCCCATGTACCACAGTCTTTACAGCGACCATTGCATTTTCCAGCTGCTCCCATGTTGGAGATGCTGCATCTAAAATTATTAAAAGCAGGCTTGTCATTCTGTCAACAATTCCAGTAGTATCATAAATAAGAAGCAACTCTTTAGTACTTCAAAACGCCAACTACGAGGACAGAGCTTGGAGAGCCCTGAAGACGAGTTTATGATATACTATGTTAATTAACCGGAATTTTGAAACCAGGAATGAAGGTTATCATCTTACTTTGCTAGATACAAAAAATATCAAGAAATGTTTTAAAAGCTTAATTTACATACCTGGATTTGGATCTATGTTTGCCAGCAGCTCTAAATGAGGCCTCAGCCTGTTTAAGTTTGCCGGATCCCCCGTGCGCTGCAAGACAATTGTCAATTCTTGTACACTCTTTGCAAAAGATTCTGGAGATTGGAGCTGAAAACAAAGTGAGCATTAGTGTGCTGCATCTTACAACTGTGAACTACTAATCTTAAAAAGGTTTTCATTAAACTGGTTCCTAAATACAATATGTAGTGTCTTCAGATGGCATAGAGAGAGTATCAGTGAAGAGAAATTGAATTTCTCAGCTCAGAATCTGCCCTATGAAGCTTCATCATAAGACACAAAAAAGGGAGTTAGACTTAAAACTACTGGAAAACAAAATGTCTTCATATGAAGAATACACTACAGTGTGGAGAAAACCTTCATTCTAGTTTTGACTAATATTTGATATGACTGAAGACAAAAAGTTAACTCAAGCGGTTCTTGGATTTTTATTATAACATTTAATAGTCAAATTTAACCCTACAAAGATACTAAAATCACCCCTTTGACAAACCTTGTCAATAATGGATTGCATGTGGGATTTATGTGCCAAGTCACCATAAAGAAGGGAAGACCATTGTTCTGGTGATATTCGAAGTCCTGCTTCCATGGCAATGTGAACAATTTGGGCATCATGTTCTCTCCGCAAAGCCTCGTAACTCCGAAATTCTTCTTTAAGTTGCATCAGAGAAGAATCTTCATCCCTTTTAGTGACCTAATAAATTGTAACAGTTAAATACTCCTCCTTTAACAGAGAAATCTTCAAGTCCATTAGAAAGAGACAGTTACACAGCACAAATCACAAAAATACTGCTTTTGTGTATTTAGCACACACTTAGTTTTATTCCATGTATTCATCCACTTAGCTAGCAGTGCACAGGCAGAACAGCCAGCTCTTCCAAGTTTTTACAGGATCACAGGTACAAAACTATACCAACTCCACTACCTCCAACTAGGAAAGCAACCAGATTTGTTTAAGTCACAGAAGAGACAGTTAGATATGTAGTAGTTGTTCTAGTAGTTTTTGCTACCCAATATTAAAGGATGACTTATAGAAACAGGAAAGTGTCTAGAAGTGACTAATACAAAGGGAAAAAAAATTAAGATACTGACATTTAAAGAACAGAATATTTAGCTGAGAACCCACTATAAATGAGGTCTCACTATTTTAACATTTAGTTTAGTGATGTTGTGATAATCCTGTTTTTAACAGTGATTCAAAAAGAAAAAGACCCATGGAATTAACTCTTCTCCAGATATAAAGAGTGGGAATATTCAGTTTGAACAACCCACCCCTATATATCAAAAATAAAGGGGCTCTTCAGTGCCAGGTGGCTAGATACAGACAAAAGAAAAAGGAGCGAGAGTGACAAATGTGTTGGAGCACAACGTCGGAGCTCAGGTTGATAGCACTCTCCGTGTATGGTGCCCCCCTCTCATGCCTGCTGTTGGAGCTAGGGAAGCTCCCAGGACTACAGTATTCCAAAAGTTTTCTTTAGAATGCTGGGATTGGATTCTAATCTTTGAGAGCACCCAGGCCAGTCTGGCCATGGCCTACTCTTAGGAATCTAAAGTCAAAAGTGATTAGATTAAAACATTTCCCTTCTTCCTGAAGCAGGCTAGGAGTGCCTACAGGGTCAGGTTTCATGCCTCTTTCAGAGGCAGCAACTTCCAGATGATGGGCAGCAGTTAATGAGGGCAGTAATTTTGGAATCTACTCTGGCTCATTCCACATTCCACATTAGTTCCTTTTGCAGGGAATTTTAAATATCAAACAACTACTTCAGAACAGCTCTAGATAAAATGTTATAGCCTACATTATTTAAATGTGTAGAAACTGAATTTATGTAACATTTTATGGGTGAAAGATACTAATCCTAGGTCAGGTTCTCTGGAGCTGCACTAGTTCACAGTAACAAACTTCAAATATTGATATTTTACCTTAAAGCATGATGCTCTATACAGTAGCTGCACAACATGGCCAATGCTCGTTTTAGAGGCCTGAGGAAATCTTGGTTCTAGCCTTTGTACGACAAAAAGTACCAGAACTTTTCTCGAGAGTGCAGAGCCATCTTCCAGTGCCAGTAATACAAGTTTCAGTGCTTCCTCTTGCATAGCTTTAACACACAAAAATAAAAGACAGGAAGTGAAATATATTGCTAGAAAACAGCAAGGCTATCATATATTAACACCGTTAAGTAGGAGCATCTGAATCACCTTGAACGTAATTCCTTATTACTTTTTATTTCACTAATCGTAAGAAAAATCTTTGTAAACATTAAGAAATTTGCTAGTTTAGAAGAAGCATTTAGAAGCACTCTAAGCACAGCAAACTTAAAGAGCTAAGACTAATTTTCAGTAATAAAACAAATCAGTAGTGCACTTTTTATACTTTTCTCCACTGTGCAGTCTTGTAGCCTTTGTCACTTTGGACATCTCATCAATGCTACACCACAAAACCATATAAAATAAATATGGGAACAGTACAGCAATGCTATCATCAGTTATTGGAACCGAGAGAGGACTACTTCCAGTTTAAACATAATTTCCTTCTCATTTCTGTGCTTGCTTTAGCAACATTCTTAACTAAGAATTTGCTGTTTCTATCAAAGATATAAACAGGTTCATCATAAATTTCACAATTAAGGTATGCTGCAACTAAAGTCAGGCTGATTGTATTTACAGCTAAAGTATGAACAAGAGAGCATTTGCAGTTTCCTATCCAATTCTAATCACAGGCAGCAGTACAACCAGCCTGTGTTACAGGTACACTGCATTACAAACTGTGCAGAAAGCATGCGTATTTACTCTTCTTTGCCATTTTTTTTTTAAAAATACTTCCTCACAATTTTGAGGAACAGTTAATAAGGGGGGGACACCCCAAACTTTAAACCAGCAGATTCTACTACCTTGTAGTGGGCTTTTTTTTTTTTCTCCTTCTTTCTCCCTGGCAAAAAGTTGAAAAACAAAAGTAATTACATCTTCAAACAGAAGAAATTTCCAAAGAATGCTTTTTGTGTTAAGAAAAGGTATAGCTAAATATACTCCATTGCAGATTTTACAGGTACTTTACCTGGTCCTAGAAACTGGCATCCTCGTGCCCTGACAGCAGCCCAGAGATTGGCGGAAAGCTGCTGAGGATTTTGGTGCTGCAAGATCAGTTCTGTAACGGTTCTCTCTCCCAGCGATCGAGCTGCCCTCATAGCTCTAACCCGGCCCTCTTCCTCCACCAGCTGACAATTCACCAGCGTCACAAGCTTCCTTTGCATTGGACGGCTCAGTGCACTCTGATTCAAGCTTGCAACACCTTCAAAGAAAGCGAGAAAAGGCACGCTACTCCTTCTGATCAGATAAATTTATCTGAATAAGACAAACAAGAAATGTCTAACAGTATGTGTCTTTCTCTAGGGCTTAGATACTAGTCACAGGTATCTTCCCTTCTCTTCAGCAACTCTGTGTAATTCACTGTTCTTAAATCAACATCAAACCCATCCTTTGAGGAAAGTTCAGCTTTAGTACAAATTGAGCCCCAAGGAAATATTATTAAATAAAAAAAGAGTATTTTGTCAACTTAAAAAAAAAATGGAGTGTCACAGGTGTGAATAAGCTTTTAAAGACATAAGGGAACATTTATTACAAAAATGAGCGGATTATCCCATTGACGCCTAAAACCAGTGCTGAAAACACAGTGCTGTCAAAAGTAAGCGACATCAAAATTCCACTGTTCAGTAGAGACTCACCTTTTCCTCCACTTAATGGCTTTAAGTAGAGTGCCAAATCCTCAACACATTTCTTTGCTACTTCATAATGTTTGTTCTCTCCTACATTACTCAACTTTACTGTCTGATGATCAGGTACCTAAGAAAATGCAAGGGGGAGGAGGGGGGGAGAAGAATTATATATACCCGGCTGACCTACCCGATATGCCTACGATGGCACCAACATCACTACTATTAATTACATAACACTGCAGATGTACACTGCTTTTTGGAGAAGCAAAAGGCAGGACCCACTCAAGGTATGTAGCATGTAATAAGGAATAACACAAAGGACTCGAGATGAGGATCGTGGCAATGAAAGATTATTTTTGTTAGTACTCAACACATTAAGAACAAAGGTAGGATAGAAAACAATAGCCAAGGTCTAGCGAGAAGGTACTTAAAAGATGAATGAAGATCACAAGATTTGAGAGGATGATCAGTGTACAAGATCAGCATGATTTACTACAGAGGGACAAGGGAAGTTATAAGACAAAATTAACTGGCAAGAAAATATGAAAAAAATCAAATGCAAAGTTAAAAAATAATTTAAGCATAATTTGGGCATGCTGAAATCTTCAAAGAGAAGAACTAGCAAACTTGGTGGGAAAAAACTCAAAAGTAGAGCAACACAGTCAGACAACAAAAATAGAAGGAGTATTAGTCACAATACATTCACTTGTTTGAAAGACATTTCAAGAAGTTAGGAGACCAGGAAAATGAACATTGTAAGATCAAGGCAGTGATTTGACACAAACTTAGAAATAAAAAAAAAATGAAAGGACCATGTGAACTTGAGAAACAAAACCCCTATGACATAGTGTTATTACCGACAGCTGCGTCAAGGCATGTGATAAGACATTAAAAAGCAAAGTAAAAAGCATCTTCTTACTGCATCACCCAGGTGTTATAGCGAGAGTAATATGAAAAAGCGTATGAATCAGCATAAGGTGAACAGATTTATTTAGTCTCCATAAAGCGCAGTACTGATTATATAATCGCTGTTTTGCCACTGCTACAAGACAGCACGGGGAACATTCCTGGCCTGATTAGCCAGTGTCTGAAAACGCAACTGAAAAGCCATCATCATGCACGTTTTTAAAAAAATTGTACACACACACTTCTGAAACTTGGTTAAACAGCTAGCTACTTTCGAACATGTGACATGTAGAAATGAGATTCCTTGCAAGAGTACCACGAACGAGTGCAATCTGCAGGTTCACTTGTCTAGTGACAATTGTGACAGGTAATTGTCCATTTCCTAATCGGTATTTTTCTCCAGTCACAGTTCAAGAGCCTTTTTAAACCAGAACTCAGCTTACAACTACAACATGTTTTCATTCTATGAGAAGAGGATGGTCCTGAAAGTGGCGTAGTTGCTTTTAGAGTACGTATGGACTTCTAAATGTTACGAAGTTACAGTCTTACCATTTTTTAGACTAAAACGAGGGAAAAAGATCAGCACACGCATTGCAACTGGCATGTAAATGGTAATAACACGAAGTGGCAAAACAAAGAGCTGCTTAAATCGTACCTGGGCTCCAACTAACTGGAGGAGTGCAAAGTTTACAGGAAGCACATCGATGTCTGTATTGATGGCAGTCTGGTCGAAAGGACATGCCTTGCGATGAAGCTTGTTCAGGCAGGTCTTACAGACAGTGTGAGAGCAACCTAAGCTGATGGGTTTGTGCACATTCTCATCAAACTCGTTGTAGCAGATTGGGCAGGACAGAAATTCTGTCCACTGAGCTGCCTGCACAGGCATTGTGGAAGCTGGACACTTGTTTAGCAGGCTAGCAGACCATTATTTCACTGTACTATGTTTTGGCAGCTGTAAGTGAATAACAGAGTATTTAAAACATGCTTTCTGCTAATTTAGAATGATTTTTAATTAAAAAACAAACCCCACCATTTCAGTATTTTACAGACTAAAACCAAATCCTTACGTTTAAGTACTCAAAAAAACCCAGCTTTGTGTTAGTTTAATAATTGTACCAAAAAAGGCTCATGAACTGAATTAATGCAGACTACTGTAAGTTGAAGTCGAACCTATTCACAATAAATGGCATTAAAGTTCTTCTCACAAGATTAAATACACCTTTAGCACCGGAAGAGGAAGACGTTTATTGGCACAGAAAACGTAAAGGCATGAACCACAGTAACCATCTCATCTAACCTCAAGTTTTCAAAACCCTGAAAGCACTCCCTGGTTGTAGAATGGGCCTGGGGTGGGGGGAAGACACAGAATTTTTTTTTTTTTTGCCCAGGCGTGGGGGAGAGTTAAAATGTTCTTTCCATTTGAAGTGAAGTAGAGCAATGCCTTCCTTCTGCAGATCTTATTCAGACAATTAGACACCAAACTAAACACAGCTTTACTTTTTTTTTTTTTTAAAAAGACATTTTCTCTTTCTGTAAAAGACAAATCAATTAACAAAAGTTAAGAATCATAAGAAAACACTAAAAAAAATGAGAGCTTGTGTTTTAGTTTTACGATTCTCTTGTGTTACTTCCCCCTTTTCTCCCAAGAACCCACTGGAACTCAAGGGCAGAGATTGCTGTATTCAATTTTGCTTTTCACATCTCTACCTTACACAACAGTACAACTCCACTTCCATGAACTCACAGCAAGAAAGTCTCTGATGTGTTGAAAATACAGGTATTTCGGAGAAAATTTATGATAAAGCAAGCAATAACTTCAGCTGGCTTGCTGTTAAGTATTTTCTCTTGAAACACCTCACTCTGTGCAGTAGTACCATGCAAACTGTTTACATAAATGTATTCCAAAGAAAATATGGATTTATAGAAATTGTTCTGAAAAAACATCCCATCTTACATAACTTGCGTTCTTGAAAAAAAATAACAGGCTGAAGAAGTTCATCGAAACCGTTTACATTCAGGCTTTCATCATGAAGATTTAAATTCACAGCTTCATCTAAGAGCTAAACAGCCCCACCCTTTGCTGCAATGTGCAAGGATGTTGACTTTCTATGCAACCTAGAGACCAGTTAGTTCACTTCAAGGCTACGAAGGAGCTTCTCCTAGCAGCTTGTTAGAAATGCAAATACACCAATGTTTTAATCACACGTTTAACATTCTGGGTGTTTTTTTTCCTTCGATGATGGAAAAAGGGTAATTGTTTTGAGAAAGCCGAGATCTCCCCTCCGTGTTTGAATTCAGTAACTCTTTACTGCAATTCCATTGTTGGCTGTGCTACAGTTTAATTAATGCTAAAGTATTGGACCATTGAAATAATTACTAGCACACCAAATAGACTCTATCTGTGGATGTATTTTATGTTAATTATGACCATCTGTTTAGAAATCCTATTTAGTACTATGAACATTCAGTGCCCTTTAAGTAACAGGATACTTGTACAAGATGTCCTTATCTCAGTGAGCTTTTCAATATTATGTAGCGATTTTCCCCCCAAATGAATGCCCATAGTAAGTGTAAAATACAACAAACTGAAAGTTGAACCTGTCCCTTCAAAACCAAACTGATGAGGTAACACTTTCAACATAAGCCAGAATATTCACATGCGTTGGACAAAACAGATTTTCATCCAACTTCTAGGAAAGCACAATCAAAGCTCTTAGAGGGATGAAAAAAATTGCAGTCCTCTTTAATCTGCTATTGCTACATGTGTCTTTTAACCAAGGAAATTCAAAAGCAAAAGCAAACAACGAGCCAACATGCCTAGAAAGATTTTTTTTTTAATTCCTCTATAAAGAATCCCACCATTTCCTTTAGCACATCTACTTCAGCTTCCCTACCAAAACAGCAGGACAAGAGATGCACAGAATTGTAGCGTGAAGTCTTGCAGCAAGCGCGTTCCTTAAAGCGTTTTGCCAGCGTTACCAGAAATGTCAAGATACTAACACCAACACTACTGCTGACCTAGGAATGCTATCGGTGTTTTTTCACCTGTCTGACTGCACAACACAGGTAACAGCACAAACTAGACGACTGGGAAGCGTGCTACTACCATGACTCACACAGGGAAAAGTTTAAGAAAAGGCTAGTACACACAGAGCTCAATTGCTAATACATCATTGGTCACTGACAATCTCCTAATAAACAGTCTCTATTTCCACACTGCTCATTAATTATCTCAAATGCAGGAATCTCTGCTCTGAGACAGTACCCACATTCAGTTTCCACAGATACTTCAGAGACTTGGGAAAAACAGCCACCTCTCTATTTACAAGCTTTTAAAATATAGTTGGTTGTCTTCCTGACCAGCATAGAAATGAAACACAACAGATTCTTAAAGTGTGCACCACCGATTTTTAAAGATCCATCTCAGTGTGTTTAATTATCATAAATGACAGATTCTACTAAGCATGTGTTGACCTTCAGATTTCTCGACAAGAAAAAAATCTAATTAAAACAGCAAACAGCTGGGGAAAGCTCTCAACTCCTAAAACTTCAAGCAGCCATACACAGAGGAAGTCTCCATACTCTGTTAAGCATGCCAGCTATCCTGCCATTCGTGCACTCCAGTGTGTTAAGAAAACAATCTCACATCTCCTAATTACCATGTCAACTTCTACAAAAAGCATAAGCCAAATGTTTAATAGATTCTTGGTCCTTGTCAGAAACAATGTATTTCAGGGATGCCCTCTTGAAGAGCAAATTGCTCCAGTGCTCCGAAATGAGCAAACACGAGGAGGAGAGCATAATAAAGAAGGTAAACTAGAATCAGTTTGGGGTTGTTTTTAACAGGCAGTATACTCAGTTAGTACAATTACCCTTGGTCTAGCTGTTCATTCCGGCAGACATGCTATCTGTCTCTACGCATACACAGGGCTTCTCTTCCCAATCAAAGTAGAAGCACCCTGCAAAAAACCCCCAAAAATCCTAAAGAAATGGCTGATGCAGAAACTGGCCAAACATACGAGGTAAACGGTTCGTAAAGACATGGTAGTTTTTACTTAAAAGATGTTTACATAGTACAGTTACAATAGATTTTATAGTATTACTATCAGGAGCAATACTTCAGATGACAAACCGAAAAACACACAAGCCTAAGTTCAGAAATTACATAAGTAAAAACTATTACAGTTGAGTAATTTTCAGTTTCTAATGCAATAACATTTTCCCACTGCAGTAATGGCTGCAATGGAGTGTAGTAACAATGATAAATGACTGATTTGCTCACGATAATTTTAGACCAGAATATTTGATGAAATTGGAGGGGGGGGAGGTGAAGCCCCCAAACCTTTCTCAAATATCTGTACCATATACCAATGATGGAAGTTGTAAAAATTTAGATGCTCTTATTTTACATTAATTTTTAGCTACCTAATCCCGTGACATTCTTTACAACTAATCCAAGTCATTGTACTTACTCAACAACTTTTGGACGTGATAAATATCACTTAATCCTGATTTCCTAAAGAAACCAAGCTTAGGTGACCATGCTTTCTACTAGCCTGCTCCTCTCCCCCATGAACCTCAGGAGCTCTAGACCATTTTTGAGGAAACCTGATAGACAGGCGTCACATCTGAAATGTACATACATTCCATGACAACTGGTATCTGGAAACATTTCCAAATTCGCATGCTTCTCAGGAAGGGCTGCAGCACCAGGCTCAGCAGTTATCTGTCTGTCTACTTTCCTCATCTATCAGCATACATGCACTGGTCAACCAGAACCCTGCCAAAACATTTTGTTCAGGTACAATAAAGGGCTATTTGGAAGGTACGGTCATGACACAAATCTGCAGGAATTCCAACAAACCTTTAAAGACAGAAGGCTCGATCCATGAAGAGCAATGCCGAACATTTGGCGCTCGGCCTCCCGAGTTCCGTGTCGGCACTCGTTAAGCAAGGCAAGGAAAGGTTTCAGAACCCCACGGCAGGGTACTGAGCCAGCACCTTGAGCTGAACGTTGCCTGGACTAGCTAATCAGAAATTCTGATGACAGTGCTTTATCTTAAAGTCTACCTTTAGCCAGGGCTCAGAGGCCTAACGCCAGAAGGAGACGTTGACTTCTCCACACCAGAAGTTAACGACCTCAGGAGTTCAACAACTTCAAACAAAAACAGGGAAAGGGACATTCTTTAGTTAGTGGTGCTGGCGTTGCCTTACATCTTACTTCAGTGACTAGATTTCTCACCTACACTGAGGTACAAATTCAATTACTTTTAAATACTTTTAACCCATGTTTTCATCTTACAAGGAAACAACCAAACACACATATTTAGAGACAGGCAATTTCAGTCCATCCCCTTGAAGCTATTCCTCACACATAAAAGGACTGAATATTCAGAGACAACTGCAGCCTAGCCTTCAGCTGCCCAAGCAGATGACTTGGATTTTGCTCCATTTTAAAAGATCACTTGTTTGCTAATCAGTCATTGGGTCAAATCTAGACATAGTTCTTTGAGCAAGGAACAAAAGAATTCAGTGCCTCCTCCCCAGCTACATGCCCAGTTCCTAGGTAGCAGGGTGAGCATGGGTCTCAGCCTAAGAAAACTTTCTTCTCTTCCAAGTGCAACAGGTTCAACGCGAGGTAGGGAGCGATCCCCTTCAAAGCCGTACATTGCCCAGCGTCAGGGCACTGACCAAAACGCGAGCTATGCAAGTTTCATCCCTTTTCAAAGGGAGGGTTAAGGCCTGCAGCACGGCCAGCAGCCGTGTTTCTGAACAGAAGTGGCAGCCTTGCAGCTCGCCGGTCGGTCTGCTCTGCTCAGACCTACCTGATCACGTCCCTTGTGGGACACAGGCAAAGGAACGCCGAACAAGCAAAGCTCGTACGAGAACGTGACATGGAGTAATTCTGTCAGTGCTGAACAAAGGAAAGTCTTCTCTACGGCTGAAGGAAAATCTTGAAAAACTGGTGGGATTATATGGCATTTTCACAAATTAAGGCAGTCCAATTACAGTCCCACTGTGGATTTAAGCCTAACTCTTAGAATTCCATTGATTTTTAATCACTAAGTGAAAGAGGCCTTGGTATTGACTCGCTCTTAATATTGACTGCAGAGATCATAGCATGTTCTAAGTGATCTCCATTATAACTTTCCATTTATGCAGATTAATCCTTTGTTTGCCCTAAAAGGAGGTAGCTTTTTTCAAGCCTTCCTTCCCAAGTTATGTAGTTCTGAAAGCATCCTGACTGGGTCGAAAACTTAGCGTCCATCCACGTAACCAAATTATCAGTATTAAATTATTCTCTGAAGGGGCTAGAATCTTTTATTCATTTCTCTTCAACAGCCATCATCTACAGATCTAAAAAACTAGCTTCATTAAAGGCTTAGAAAAGGGCCATCCCCATAATAGCTTTGCATCATTCAGCTATGACGGCTTGAAATTAAAATAAATCCTCTTTACAGGGCAGACTTACTTATTTCTACATTCCATAATATCTGTCACATGTAAATCTCCTTATATCACGTGCAAATTCTATATATAAAGCAGAGTCTTTAATGACCATTAAAGACAGTATTTCAATGCAATTTTTTTCACTGAACATTAATGCTACTGGGAGCATCTACAGGCCAATTTACATTCCAGAAAAGTTACCAAGAGAAAACTTGGTGACATACTAGAATATATATCTCTCTACCCAGACTACGTTTTGCCAAAACACTTATGAGGTGCTTCACTTGCCATCTTCTTAAAAAATTAAAGCTTAGATCTCCTCTGCCTCGCTAAAACACGCGGCTGAAGAATAATTCTGTATGAACAGCGGTACAATTCACTAATACAAATTCAAGTTCGGGGTTGCTCAGTGACTGCCAAAGTTCACCCAATTCAGAGGTAAATTCCCCCCCAAGTCAACACTAGAGTCAGTGTATCCTCAACACTTCACACCTGCTCTTTCCTGTTCAAGTCTTGCTGGCACAAATCCTGTTACTAGACTTAAAAAAGTTTCCCATATACTTATGTAATGCCACTGTGGGGTTTTTTTTTTTTTTGTGTGTTTCGTAGGTGTCACTGAAAGGAGAGTTTGTCCTTGCCACAAGCTTGATACCAATTCAGCTCCTGTAACAGTATTGACTTTTCAGGACTAACTGAAGGGCAAATAAATGAAAAATTTTCTTTGCCACCGAAATCAGTCAAAATGCAAAGAAAGGGAAGCTATCTCTAAGCAGATCTATTTTGACACAATTACTTCAAGAAGAGATACACTAAAGAACTCCTTACTCTTCATTAATATTTTCAGAGAACAAGGACTCTCATGTATTAGTTCCCCATGCCTTTTTTTTTAATCACGACCTCCATGCTTCAACTATACATTTTACAAAAGAGAAATTCCGTATTCTAACATTTTTCAAATAATTTTAATAAAATACCAATTCCATTCTGAGACATTGGCAAGAAAACAAAGGGTTCCATCAGAGTCGGAAAGCCTTTTTAAAGTTTGTACAGACTAGCTTAATATGCCCACGGATACAGATTTTTTTTTTTTCTCCTTTCATTAGGAATGCCCAGTCAGTAAGGAGAGACCACTTCTATTCATCCCATTAAGGGGTATACAAAATCTTGCCAAACAAAATGTAACGTACACCTAACAAAAATGCTGCTAGCTATTACCCTCTGGATACTGTAAATATTCTATCTATTGTAAATCAACAAAGCTTTAAATAACAAAGATCAATACTCAAGACTAGGACTTAAGTTTGAGACACCTCAAGGTTAGTAAAACTGTTGGAATTTAATATTTTTGAGAGAGATGGCCATGACCCCAAACAAGACCGGAACGTGAGTTAATAAGAAACCTTTTCTTGTGGAAAGCTTTGCTTACATTGCAGAAACAAGAAAAAGTTCATTAAAAACGCATGCAGGTCTCGGGAAAGTGATTAATTACAAAACCTAAGAATTCAGTGCTTCACCACATAGTACTTCCACTAGCAACACAAGCTTCATTTTTAGACTTTCCAGAGATATTTAATACAGACCAAAGGTCAAATAACAGTATTTTGATTCAGAAGATTTACAACCGTACTTGTTGGTTCTCATTTAAAATCATAGAGTCGTTTAGGTTGGAAAAGACCTTTAAGATCATCCAGTCTAACCATAAATGATAAAATCTTTTCTGCCACAATTACAAATTTACGCCCTTGCAATCTGAAGGGCTGTTTTCAATTTTTGTTTCAACATTATGATACAGCTGTGATGGGCATGAAAGAACGGTCGCCAGAGTAGCTACAGGAATTACAATTAGACCCAACCAAAATCTTCAGTTTGCACTTGAAGTGAAACAGCCCTACGTCAGAAATTTTCCTGGTTGTCAGCCTAAACTCGGTCATTATTTTCTCTCATTAAAGACACAAGCCATTCCACTTTGAACCCCGGCTGTAACCGAGTACTCGGCGCTCCCCAATCTCATTGCTGCCCTTTCCTACGCTTTGTGCCGACTTCCACGCCTCGCTTAAAACCCTCAGCGCACCCCAAGCGTCAGCAGAACCAAGACGCGCTCTTCCCCCTCGCTTGTTTTGCTTTTTTAAGACACTTTAAAGGTGACATGATGGGTGCAGGTTCTCGGGCCTGTTTTCCACCATGACTCTTCTCCACCATTACCCTACAGCACAGCTCCACAAGAGCGGGAATACTCATGATACCGGTGCAATTCTCCTTCGTCCCGCAGGACACCACGGAGCAGGCTGCTGCGGCGTCCCGAAGGAGCTGCCAGGGAGGGGACCGGCGGCCTCGCCGCCCTACGTTCGCCGCTGCCGGCGCAAGGGAGCGCGGAGCGGCCCCGCCGGTCTCCCCGCAGCCTCGCCCCCCGCCGCCAGCCCGCTGTCAGCAGCCGCCGGCCGCGCACCTGTGCCCGGCCCCGGCTCTCGCCGGCATTTCGGAGCCGCCACCAAATGGCTGCCCCGCGTCCCCCGGCTGGCCCAGCGGCCTAGCGCCGGGGGGGGGGGGGGGGGGGAGCCCGGCAGCCCCCCTCCCCCGCGCCGCAGCCGGTCCCCGGCGGGGCGGGGGCGCTGACAGGCCGCGCTCGGCGGGCGAGGCCCGGCCCCGCTCCCCGCCCGGATTCCGCAGCGCCGGGACCCCGCAGAGCGCCGGGAGGCGGGGGAGGAGGAGGGGGGGAGGGGGGGGAAGGCGGGCGGGGCCCCGCCGGGTCACCGCGTCCCCCGCGCCGGCCGCCCCCCCCCCCCGCGCCCAGCCCGCTCCTACCTGCGAGGCGCGGGCGGCGGGGCCGGGAGCAGGCGGCGGCCCCGGCCTCTCACACGCCATGGGGCGGGCAGCGCGGCGCGGCCCGGCGGAGGCAGCGGCGGGGGCCTCGGCGGCGCCTCCTCATCGCGCTGACAGCCGGGAGCGCCGCCCCGCCCCCTCTCGCGAGACCCGCCCGCCGCCGCGCGAGAGCCCAACGGCCGCGCCGCGCCGCGCCCGCCACCGCCCAGCACGTGACCGCGGCGGCGGGAGGGCGGGGGCGTGCCGCGGGGCATGATGGGAGCCGGCCGGGGGAGGTACCATAGAGACGGCCGCACAGAGGCGCCCTCGAGTGGGCGCCGCCGCCATGGGGGAAGGCGCAGCCATAGAGACAGCGTGGCAGAGCGGCCCCTGCCGCCGCCGCCAGCGCCCCCTGGCGTCGCGCCGAGCCTCAGCGGCGCCTCAGCGGCGCGTCGACGCGCGGCGCCCCGTCTTCGCCGCTAGCGTCGATGATTTATTTTCCCTTTTTAAATTTCAATCAGTTACTTTATCATTACTAGCGCTCATTAGGATGAAGGGATTGGAGGCCGTCTCTGGCGCACGTCGCTTGTCCCGCTGCCGCCCGCCACGGCCTCCCGAGGAGGTGAGGTGAGGGGCGAAGCCGCCACACAGAGGCCGCGGGCCCCAGGAGGCCGCCTCAGGGCCGGCACGGTACAAAGGCGGTGTGGCGGCGCCCGGGCTGCTGCTTCACCACGGGCCACCACAGAGAAAAGCCGCGGGGGCTGCACCTCATTTCTCTGGTCACTCACAAAGATGAAAACAGGTCTTTTAGTCAAGGCCGAGGCGGCACAGAGTCGTGGTTTCTGAGGAGAAAGCATTCATCTGACAAGTAGGCGCTGCTGACAGACCCTTCTGAAGGACAAAAAACCCGTGTTACTAAATGGCTGCCACTTGAACACCGTATTTCGTCTACAACGTCTTGTTTACTCACCATAGCAAGCCAAAATAGTAAATACTAAGGTATGCAGAGAATTATTTAACTGATTAGAAGAAAGCATGTATTTCTGAAACAATGTCTTGTTTGCATTTCATTTATTGTGTTATGACAGGACAAGTGGTTACATGTATGGACAGGGGAGAGGAAACACCAATGTGAACATGTGCACAAAATTGGGTTTTGTTCATAAAGCTTACCAAGACACTGTAGCCACTGAACAGAACATGCTCTTGGCCCCCCACACAACACAACTGCCTCTCACGTTTACATGCAATACAACAGCAAACCAAAATAACTCGCGATCCTGCTCCCACAGAGGATGCGCTTCAAAAGATCAGCCTCTGTTTCCCCTTTGACACTCGGGGAGATACCATGCGCACATCTATAAAAAGCAGTCAAACAAAAACCAAGGAATGATCTCTTGAAGTGTTATCAATGATAATCATACACCTGCCAAAAACGTATATTAACTGAACAAATTTAAGCACAGTTGAACCAAATCTGTCCCATAAATGCACAATACATTTACTTACTGAACTACAGTAATAGCAGCCCAATGTAAAAAGGATGGGGGGGAGGGAAGTAAACCTTTTTCTTGTTTTATGACCTCTTCCAAGGGTGAAGGAGTTTATTTTAAGTAACTAAGTAACCCTGTAGACACAAATGAAAAGCTACATAGAAACCTGTACGTATACCCAAGTTAACATCTGTAAATACAGTAGGGGCAAGTGCAGGTATTAGCATCCTTTTGAAAAATCAGACTCAATTTTTATGCAAATAAGAATCCAAAATTAATAGTATTCTGTGAAAAACAAGCAAACAGTACTAATCACAAGGTCAAAAAGGCTGTAAACAGTGACAGACTAATGAATGCAAACAGAACACAATGCTACAAAATGCAATTTTTTTGCAAAATGTCAGGCAGTCGCACCATAAATGACTCCCAAACCTTTTAATTATAGTAATTGTCATCATTACTGTAGTTAAAAATCACCGAAATAAAGCAAATTATCAACTTTTAATATGAAAAAATAGCAGAGACTGTGAAAGGTTGGGCCTTATGCTTAAAGTACCGGATAAACCAGCTGATTTTAATACACGTTACACTGGCTACTTACTCTGGGGGTGTCATTTCTGTCATTATTCATAGGGACACCCCAGTATGCAGACTTGGCACGCACGCCTTTCCAACGCTCCCATACAGTGGAGTCCTTCACAAGTCAACTGTCTATGTAAAAGTCAGACATTTTTGTGAATTTTTGGAGGAATAGGGCACTAGTGGCGTGCTCAGCTTCAGAACACACTGCTTGCCCACTCAGATCACAGGGTTTTTGAGGAAGCCGTATGCTGCCTACCACAACAAGGCCTAGCATGAACTGGGACCTGCAAATATTGCTGTGATCCAACTAGTATGTACTTTAAGTGTTAATAATATTAGATGAAAAGCTTAAAAAAAAACCTCATGAAACAAGTTGCTAAAAGCTCTTCAACTGCAATCTCCAATAGGTGAAGGCAGTAATAACGCTGGCACAGCTGGGCAGGCCTATTACAGATAACAACAGGAAGCTGCACGGCAGATATTCTACACGCCTAACCGCTCACGTAGCTGATAAATAAACCCCCAAACAATGGCTGGTACACTCACAGACACAGGGAAAGAAAGCCAGTGAAACCTGGTAACTGACATTAAAAAAATATTGTCTTGTATTTTAAAACCAGCCAGGTTTGAGCACACGGGCCAGACTTCTGGACGCAGAGCAAGAACTTTGTAACAGCACTTCTGAAATGTGAAGGAAAGTGTACCCTGGTGATACAGACAAGATTAAGAACTAGTGCTTTTTGCTAATTGGAGAGAATCTACCGTAAGTACCATTATCTCATATTAACAACGGAATTGACTCTTTATTCATATCACATTAAGTGGAAGAAACATATACCAGTCAAAGACAGGTACAGGATAAAGATTCTGCGTTACAGGGCTTTCGATGCTTGCGATGAAACTGAAATGACCTTTGACAAAGTACAAACACACCTATCCAAACACACATAGTTACTGTTTTACTGTATCACAGAATTAGAGTATGAGAAGACCTCTATATCTAAGCCGATCCTAATAAGATACAAAGGATTGTTTTCCAAAATTAACCTAGAAACTGCTATTACGTAACAGCACACAGCTTAATTTTTCACATTAGTGTATGTATCTAGGATATGTAAAAAAACAAAGGCAAATGTTACAACTCGACAAACAGGACTAACTTAATTGGAATTAGTCAAATACAGGTGCAAAACACTGGTGTGAGAGAGAAAAAATGATCAGAAGAAAGAAGTTTAGAAAAATTCAGAACCCATTCATGAAACTGAACGCAAGTCATTCTAATGAGACTCCAGTTAGAAATGAGCTGCAAGGCAATACCGTATGTTTCTTTCTCTTTTACCAATTCTCTATTTGCAAGAGGCAATCTGAAAGCTTCCTTGACTATTTTTTGTTTGTTGTGTGTTCTTTCTTAAGTATCATAGACTTGACTATGAAAACGTGCCTTGTTTCTGTTGAAAGATCTAGCAAAGTTTGGGCAAGTAAGGAGATGATTTCACCATAAATGGTTCGTGAACTGGGTGGGAATGACCGATTTGCTGAATAAATACAAACATCCCCTTTCCTTAGCTGTTACAGATCAGGAACATCACGGCTCAGCCTTCAGCTTATTGCAGTATCAGTAACGATTTGAAAATCAGCAGTGCCTGCTCTTGAAACAGGGGAGTGCAAAACATAACTGGGGGGAGAGGGATCAGAATGCATCCAGGATAACAGAAGTATGAAATAATTTCCCATATTTTGCGGATTACTTTCAGCTAGTAAACACCTTTTTTGCACTTACAGCAATAGCAACCTTAATACAGCAGGCAAGTTTGCTGCTCGCAAGGCCTGTCTCTGATCACCGGTGACATATTTGTGCTTCTCTCCATTACATGGGGATCTGTGTCTAGAATTTAATCTAGAATTTCACTAGGCAGGAGCTTTTTGTGGAGCCTGGCTCCACATCTGCCCATCTGTTAATCATAGTCTATTTTAACTTTTGTAATAGTGTTCAGGTTTGGCTTTTCGCTGCTACTCCTTCCGTGAACAGAAGTTAAGTGCTTTTTAAGAGCAGACTTGTGTTTAAAGTCCATGTCGCAACAATGACACTTGTAGGGCCTGTCACCGCTGTGTATATTCAGGTGGTCCTGAAGCGTACTTTTGGCAGTGAAGGTCTTCAAGCACACCATGCACTGGAAGGGGCGGATGCCCATGTGCCCTCGGATGTGTCTGTTGAGATTCTTTTTTTGCGTAAATGTTTTGCCGCACTGCAAACACAAGAAGAGTTTGTGCATTTTGAGGTGTCTGAGATAGTTCTCAAGATGCAGAAATCCCCTCGGACACTTGGGACATTGGTGCCGCCACGAATTGCCGGAATCCTCCAGGCTCTGGAACCCATTCATCAGACTAGAAGTCCCTTCTGGATTGTCGCTGACAAAAGCCTGAAAGTGATTTCCTGACATTTCTGTATTTCTGCTTTCGACTGTAGAATTTATCAAGGAATGCTGGGTTTCTGGAAAATATAAGTTTGTTTTAGAGGAAGTGCAAGGCTGAGGAAAATGATCGTTTTCTATGTTCGCTACGCTCATAGAATCCATTCTGAAGATACAGATTTCATCGTCCTTGTATCCGATTTCAACTGTTGATATTTCTGGGGTTTTTGCGTCCTTTCTTTCCGAGACCAAGCTCTGCACTGCAGGCCGCGAGACGTCCCCCTTCTCCTGTTTCACTGGGCATTCCACGTTCGCTGGGCTGTCCTCAGAGATCTCGATTATTTCACAGTCTTTCTCTAAAACGTCATCCCCGTTCCTCAGTTCGGCGTCCGAGGAGTGACACCTCTCCGCAGCCTGATTACCGTTCTCCATGGAAGTGTCGATTTCCAAGTATTTCGACAGAGCTTCGGTACACTTCTCCACGATGTGAACCATCTGGAGGTAACTCGCGGCGGTGAGGTATTTCAGCAGCTCCTTCTTTTTGACTTCCAGAGCCCCCGTGTAACAGGAGAGCAGCAGCTTTCTGCCCACCTCGGCGCTCTGCAGGATGGTGATCCGCACCTGCCTGGACTGATTGAGCAGAAACTGATCCCTCATGAAGGTGGAGCAGGCGGCGAAGATCACCTTGTGCCCCTGGAACTCCGTGTCGTTGATGTAAATGGAGACGTCGCAGAAGAGGTTCTGCTGCCGCAGGAGGTTCATCTTCTGCAGCACGGCATCCCCTTGCTGCTCGAACTGGAAGTGCAGCACCTCCGAGTCCGCGGCCATGGCGCCGTTCCCGCGGGGGAGGCACCGGCACCGACACCGGCACCGACACCGCCGGGGAGAGTCACGCCGAGCCCAGGCCACCCCCGCCGGCCGGGCCCAGCCGCGGCCTCGCTCCCCCCGCCCCCGCGGCGGCTGACGGGCCCCGCGGCGCCGCCCGCCCCACTCACCGGCCGCGGCCCGGCCGGTCCCCACCGCCGCCGCCTGCTCCGCCGCCGGTGCCGCAGCGCCCCGGAAGCGCTTCCCCCGCGCGCCCCTTCCGCCAGCGGCGCCGGAAGCGGCTCCCGCGCGGCCGCCCGCCCCTCCGCCCCCCTCCCTCCCCGCCCCGCCCCGGGCGCCGTTACCGCGGCGGGAAATGAGAGGCGGCGGGAGACAGAGTTAGCAGCACGTTTATTAGGAGACTTGGCACTGCTACAGCGGCTGCCGCCGCGGGACACCGCACCGACACCGGGGCGCGCCTCGCCAAACGTCCGGTAGAGGTAGCAACGTATGGGCCCGGGGCGCCCCGGGCCGCCGCCGCCGCCCCCGTAAGGCATCTCGGGGCGGGGGGGTGGGGGGCAGCTGCCCGGGGGGGCTCCTCCTCGCCCCGCCGCCGGCGAGAAGACGCCGAGGGAAAGGCGCTCCGCCGGCCCCTACCGCCGCCGGGCCGAGCAGCTGGCTTCCCCCGGCCACCGTCCCGGCCCCGGCGCGGGGAGGAAGCTGCTCCGGCAGCCACCGACCCGCCTGCTTTGGTAATAATACTTAGGCTAAGACTTTTGCCCAGTCACTGAAGAGGTAGCTAATGCTCAGTCCGTCGATTATACAATCTCAAAGGAAAAACGTCCGTTCTGCCGTCTCAACCCTTACCAAGTCAGGAGGGCCGACTGTTTCCCCCCCCTTTGTTTCTAAACATCAAGACTTCGCACGAGTGTCGGATTCTCTCAACAGCTTCAGTCCGTATCGCACTTCGATACTCCCCTCCTCGCCTCTACTCCTCCCAATGACTCCAGAACCAAAATCGGCCCCACACAGTTTTAAGTTATTTCAACAAAAGTTCAGCGGCAGCTATCGTAAGTTTTGCCAAAAAGCTACGGGAGAAAAAGACTGACACTTCAATTTTATCAGTTACTAACTTGCAAAACATGTCTTCTAAAAGAAAAATAAATTAAGGAAAGACTCATCCCTGATCTATACAGGAGGCTGTGCAGCTGCACCATACGCTGCAGCAACACATGCTACACAAGCTACCACCACTCGGAATCTGAAGTGGTGAGCCTAAACCTCTGGTAAACCTAAGAGTGCTAAGATTTTCTTCTAGATAAAAAAAAATAAATAAAATGCCAACATAAAAAAAAATCCTAATATTTTCAAGGAGTTATTAAAATATTTTTGTAATAGACTTCAGTTATTTTTAGGATATGCAGGAAGTTGTACAGCACATTAAGTTGTGAGACTATCCACTTACCAGCAAATAGTATTCTACACATTAACACACAGAGTATGATAACTGCCATAGTCCTCATCTGAATATGCACCATCAGTAGCAACAACCAACGGATCTAATCTTTCACTAATTGGAACATTGCAATGAAAACAACATTTTACATACATGGACAAATAAGTTCATCTTATTCTATAACCGAGCTGCCTCTGTATATTCCATTTATAATAATTCTCGTTCCACGTTAATCTGTAATTCAGAGAAGCATTAGCCAGATTTTTCTAATACCTCTTCTGTACTCTTCACTTGTCTGTTAGATGAACTCTACCGCCAGTGCACTCTGCACCGTGCCATCAGCATATTGCCTTCTTAGATCTCCAGTGTTTCTGGAGCCATGCAGCCGTCTCCCGCATACATCTTTTGGTCTGCACCCTTTTGCCAGGCCAAAAGCACAGACATTAGTAGTAAGAAGTCACTTTTCATCCAACAGATGCGTCCATTTTCACTGAAGAAGCAGTCTTCTGCATGTCTTCTTTTTCCTATTTCTGCCACGGTCTCACCAAATGACCATGAGCAGCCTTTTAATGCAACGGCCAGCAGTCTCAGCCTTCTCGGATGTTGACACCACCACAGCACAGGGTGGGTTGAAAACCTATGTATCTTGACCAAATCTTTTTTTTTGTGTTTCTTAGGAAACCCCTTGTCTCTTCATATCAGCTTCAGGTCATGTGCGGCTACTTCAACAAGCTGTATTCTCTTTCCAGTAACATTACAGCTTCATGGTTCCATGAAAAAACCTTCCCAGATAGCCAAAGCTTTCAATACTGTCCATTTTGCTGCCACTTTTTCTAGCATTTGTAGAGTTTTATTCCTTTCTCTGGCAGAAGACCATTTTCCTTATCATGTCCATATTCATATTTGGTTAGATTGTTCACTAGTCCCTTACAGCCTGTTGACCTGGCTCTGCAAGCTCTTATTCTCCATGTCTATCTTCGCTTTGACATTAGCGCTATAACTTATTTCCATATAGAAAATAGTACATTACCAAAATGTTTGAACAATACAGAAGATTCTGCCTGAAGACAGAATGCAAGTGTCAGATGCAACTGTCACGGTCAGTTTTAGCTCAAAACAATTCTGAAAGCAGGTTGCTTTAAGAGGAAAAACAGTTTTTCTTCCCATGCAAACCTGTTTTCTGCCCCAGGAACCTGAACAGTAATTTTAAAAAGTTCCAAATAGTTAGATTTTATGCCTAAATATATCTGCTACAACTTGAAAGATGTAATGGCCTGACCCCATTTCCATTGCTTACTTCATAGCTGTCCATTTAATAGTTCACGTAACAGTCAAGTACAGTAGTTTAAAAACTCAATTGCAAAAACCGATTCACAGAATCACCTTGCTTTTCTACTTGAAAGTATGTGGATTTCTGAAAACGTTCTGCAAGATTAACGCTTTTTATCGTCCATCAGTGTAATGTCTGCATAAGGAAATCCTGGCTCCTACACACACACACATATCTGAAGATCAAGACCAACTTTTGATAATTACATACAAAACATTTTTTGCTCTAACACACCTTTGGTCATACCTGTTTAGCATTTTTAACCATACAATAGCAGCCTTTCACCCCCACCCCCTCATTCAGACACACAAACAGTACTACTTTTAGGTAGGAAGCATAATCTCAGCCTCATGGCAAACCTTGTGGAAAAGAGCTGCATTGGAAGAAATACTTATTCCAAATACAAACAGCAGTTCTCTACCGAGGATCAGCCATTTGATTATTAGTCTATGCTACACTTCAATGTAATAAGAGTTCTACTGGGAATGGTGTTCCTTAGATAAAGCAGTTACTTTCAGCCTGACTGGGATGCGGATAATTCCACGGCACTTTTGAGAAGCAATACGGTATAATCCCAGAATCCCAATTAACATGCCATTCCCGCTACATTTGATGTTTAAGGCGGTATACAAGAGGTATTGCTGAGTACAGTCAATAGCTGATATATTAACCTATGGAAATTGTGCTACCTACACCTCATCCTAGGCTCTGTAAAACACTAATGGTCATGAACTATACAGGTCACTTAAAAAAAAAAGTATTCTTTGAATGTCCAAGAAATCAAAAAACTTTACGTTGTTAATGTTCTTATGGCAGGTATTTTTGTTTCTTTTTTCAAGTTAACTGACATACGGCCCTTATTAGATATCCAGGAGAGATACACAAGAACTAAGGGGGGGGGGGGGGGAAGAGAAAAAAAAAGGAAAAGCATGGAGTTGTTATACATTGCAGCTTTTAAAACAGATTACTTTCACAGTGTCAAAAAAGCAGTATTTCTCCACTCCAGCTTTGCTCTAAAACCAACAACTGTTGTGCCTTACGTGATACAAAATTTATGGAAGATGGATGATAATTTTTAGTTTTGAAGTGTTTAGCTTGTCTCAGTACATACACTGTAAGTGCCCTTTAAAAATCCTAGGTATGACAGCGTAAGAAATAGGTCATACTTGCACTCCAGGCACTGGCCTCTCACATTCCAGAGCTGCAATTCATTCTCGTTTTGAACAGTTCTATGCAATGATCAGCTAGCCCTGCCAAATCATTTAGGGTTTTATCTTTTCATAACGCATATCGAGGTTAAAAACCCTGAGAGCTTTTAAGATAGCATTGACTGGCAGCAGAAGTTTCTTGAAATAGTTTAGAAAGGGCAAAAAAGTGACACAAAAATACTTCATTTCAAGTGTAGGGGTCTAGGGGTAAGATCAGAGAAAGACAATTTCAAGAGGTAAGTTTAAATTTAACTATATGGAGTGCTTTCAGTTATCCAGTGCTTTTTTAAAAAAAAAAAAAAAAAATCGGGTTATCTCACAGACTTGTCCTCTTTGCTCTTTCCTCCATCTGCCCAGACACAGAGAGGCCTCTAACTGTACAGCAGATGGTTTACTTGCAGCCCACAGCAACAGTCTTTCAAAAGGTGTTAGTCTTGAGTCTCCTAATCAGAGAGAAATGAAACAATTAACCCCATAATCCACAGTAGAGACACAGACAGAAACCTGAAGGAAGATTGCTATTCACAGAAAATATCGAGTAAGACTACGAACGATGGCTGAAGACCTGCCAGGTTTTGCAATCCAACCCGCCATCCATCCATCCATCCGTAGCCTTTCAGGGCATACCACTAGTTTAGGTAAGAGCCCAAACCAACTCTTTGCTCCTCTCAGTCACGATCCCTACAGAGGGCTCTTTTTAATTGCTTAATTGACGCAGGTACTATCATTTCTTAAACTGAGCACAGCCTGAGGCAGCTTCCCTGCATCCAGTACCTGGCTTGCATCAGCTTGCTGACAGACCTTACTGTCTGTAGCAGCGCTACATGTGAATGAATCGAAGTCCACTGTTATGTCTTGAACGTTTCTTTCATTGGCATTGTCAAAGCTATTTTTACCGTGTAGCTGTTTAAGATGTTTCCTCAGAACGGGTTTATGCGCAAAAACCATGTCACAGTAGTTACACTTATGGGGCTTGTCCCCACTGTGCAGGTTGAGATGGTCCTGTAAGGAACATTTCTGAGAGAATGTTTTCCCACAGATCTTACATTGGAACGGTTTGATGCCTGCGTGCACTCTCATGTGCCGGTGGAGATTGCCTTTCTGAGTGAATGTCTTGCCACAGAGTAGACACATAAATAGTTTATGCATCTTTAAGTGATTAGCGTAGTTTTCCAGATGCCGAAATACTCTCGTGCACTTTGGACACTGATGGTGCCACTGGAGGCCTTTGTCTATACCTCGGTTGTTAGGCCCAAACATATCTTTAGAGGCCAGAATGATGTTATCAGTGCCAGCGTATGAAAGGGCATAGTTGTGGAGGTGGTTTTGCTCTATTTCGCTTGCTCTGTTCTCAACAGTGGAGTTGATAAGAAAGTGTTGAGGCTCTGAGGAATGCAGTGCAGTTTGTTCAGAAGAAATAAACTGGTTCTGATCCTTCTTATTCCTAACTTCTGTTACCTCCCCAATGGACTCCACCTTGATGATCTGAATATCGCTGTCCTCCATGTCCATACTGTCTTCCGAAGGCTGAATACAAGGCGAGTCTTGCTGCAGAGAGTCATCGTCTCCTTGGTGGTCCTTCAGCTCAGAGGAGTCGCTTTGCTGTTCACACTCCTTGCTCTCCAATGGCTGCTTCGGTTTTATAAACTTCCAGAGGGCCTGCGTGCACCGTTCAACAATGTGGCTCATCTGCAGAAAGCTCGCGGCAGTCAAATAGTTTACCAGTTCCATTTCGGGGAACTCCAGAATGCCACTGTAACAGGATAGAAGCAGCTGCCTCCCCACTTCCGAACTCTGCAGTATAGATATTTTCACATCTCTCGAGTCATTTAGTAAGAACTGATCTCTTAAAAAGGGAGAGCCAGCAGCAAATACAATTTTATGCCCGTGGACTTCAACGTCATCTATATGGACCACGACATCACAAAATTTGTTTTCTTCCCTCAGTTTGTTCATTTTCTGTAACATCGAATCCCCGTAACTGTCAAACTTGAAGTGAAGAATATCTGATCTTTCTGACATTTTGGCACACCTAAGGAAAAGCAGCAAGAAAAAAAAAAGTGAGAACTTTTTTGTTTCCTAGAATGCAAGTCAGAAGGGTCTGAAGTAGTAATAGAACGGGTGTGTTTAATCAGATGTTATGTTTTATCCTAGATAAATACTCAAGTCCATTACAAGTTAAAAGTAAAAAAAACCAAGTTTATACCTCGCCTTACAATATCTTTACCTTTTTTTAATTTAATGCAGCTTGAATATAAAGTAGAGGTGATATAACAGAAATTCTCCTGAAGCAGTATCCTAAAGAGTTAAGATGTTTTCCGCACTACTTGTCTGGAATTGAAAGGGAAACCACAGAAGTACGTTTAGCAGCCTTAGCTCTTGTTAAGCTTTGCTTCCACATTAGAACTCCTCAGAGATTTTGTCTTTGCCAAATAACAATGATGTTCCTTTAGCTTTTGGTTCTTGATTTCCTTTAACATCTAAATAGCTTTCATAACAAATGAATTCAAGATGAGACAGAACCTGGCACCTGCTGGACATACAAACATCCCTCTTAACCTTCTGCATCCATCATACACTGCTCCCAAGAGTTACAGTCCAAGAACAACGGCTACAGTTCCTCTAGGACGCTCCACAATTTGCAGGAATATTCATATATGGCACGTCGTCTCATTGGAAGTAACTGTAATTTCGCCAAGCCAGTCTTCTAGCAGGAAGGACCGCGCAAGCTTTGTGGTATCTGCGGCACTGGGTTTAATCCATCATTTTAGATTGTCTTTTAAGTTGGGGTTTTTTTTTGCAGCGGTTGGTTTGCTGCGTGTTGTTTTGGGTTTTTTTTTTTTTTTTTAAAGATCACAGAAGAAAAATCTTCCGTATGGCCCCTCATTATATAAATCATGCCTCTAGGCTCCCTCTTTTGAACAGCCGGGGAACATAGGAAGTCTTGTTTCTCATCATTTTCAGAAGATTGCTCCTCTAGGAAGTTCATTCTTGTTTGATAAGATTTGGACTGAAGAACAGCGGATCTTCCATAAAACGAGCATCAATCTTTTATCTTTTAAGAATTTATAAGACTACACTGATTCTTGATGAAACACTGTTCACGCAATCCTGCCAGAGAACTGGGATTGCAGGAAGTGAAGAAATCACAGGAGACTAAATGATGCAAGATTTGGTGAGATAAAATAACAAAACAAAGCAAAACTTACACCTCACAACTATTACAAACACCACATAAAGCTTGAAAGAAAGCTTTGAAGTTTATAGATAAAAGCAGATACTGCTCTCTTGGGGCATGAAATATCAGCTCAGCGTGCACAGCAGGAACGGTGTCATGCCTAGCGTAAATGAATGAATACACAAGACAAGGGTTCAGAGAAGAGCATTTTTAGAAGTATCTGTTGATAATCAGGGTGGTTTCAATTTGCTACTCAGACATCATCTGGCGATACGGCCTCCTCGCTACTGCAGCCCATCAAGTACATCTTCCAGCACATGGCGTGCGAATGTTACAAAAGGATTTCAGAAGCCTTCGGAAACAAGGGACCACAAAAAGTTTGGAAACAGGAGCGGCATCATGCTGCAGTACAACCAGTTCTGCTGAATGTGCAGAAAGTAGGGCCGCCACAGTCTCTTGGTCATCCTGTCTTCAGTGCTGCCGGCCTCATCCCCATTTCTGGGGCAAAACGTTTCATTTTATGAGGGAACAGCCTTTGGCAAGTATAACTGATAGCAACAGCTCATCGTGTAAGATCTTCAGTGAATTTCAGGCATTATCGAACTGTTTCTTTTTGCGTTTGCTCTTGGAAATGACGAAGGAAGCCTACTCGTGAGCCTGTTTTTTCCACCTTGGGGTACTACAACATAAACGCAGTTTGTAAGCGCGTAAGTCCCCGTGCCGCAGTAACGCTACATTGCGCTGGTGACCAGACACAAGTGGCGCAGCCACGCAGCATTCCTCAGGCAGGCGACAAGAGTCGCGTCGTGAGAAAACGAAAAGAGAAAAGAAGTGACTTGCCTTGACGCACGTCCAGCGTCCGCTACTGCTGCTCTCCAAGGGGAAAAACAAGAAAGCCACCGAATGAGCCCCCAGCCTAAGTTCTGGTTCTGCGGGCCGAGCGGGCAGGGCTCTCCGCACAGCACCTCCCGGCTGCCAGCGGGTGCTTCCACCGCCTTTACCGGCCGCGGATGGCCAGCGCCTCCCGCACACCTTCCTCCCGGTAACCGGGACAACGCCGATCCGGGACAGCCCAGCCCGCCGCCCCAAACGCGACGCCCTCCTCGGAAGCAGCGGGCGCCGCTGCCTGCGCCCGGCTCGGCCCGGCCCGGCCCCGCTCCCGCTCCCGCTCCCGCAGGCGGGGACGCCGCACGTACCTGCAGCGCCGGGCCGAGTCCCCCCGCTGGCACCCGCGGCCGCTCCCACCGCAGCGCCCGCCGCGGCCTCCGGCTACGGACCTAGAGAGGGGAGGAGAGCCGCCGTCAGCCGCCGCCCGGGCCTGGGGCCGCGCCGCCCCAGCGCCGGGCCGGACCCGGCCGCCGGCCGCGCCCCCCGGGCGGCCCCGCGACCCGCCGCGCCCCCGGCCGGGCCGAGCCGTCCGCCGAGCCCGGCCCGCGGCGGAGGCGGCAGCGGCGGCGGGAGGGGGAGCGGGAGCCGCGGCCTTCTCCGGACCCCGCTCCGGGGCCGCCGCCCGCGCCCCGCCAGCCCGCCGGGACCTACAGCCGCCGCCGCCGCCGCAGCCCAGGACGGCGACTCGGAACCGCATTGTTCGGCCGCCGGAAGCGCTCGCGCGCCCTCCGCCCCGCACCCGGAAGCGCCCGGCGGGGCCCCGCCCCCTCCGCCGGTCACGTGGTGGGCGGCAGCGGCGGCCCAGGCCCGGCACCGGGAGGAGGCGGCGGCGGCGGCCGGGGTAGGTGGGGCTGGCGCTGCCGGCGGGGTCCCGTGCGCCCCCGTCTCCTCCGCCCTCGGGCCGCCCCTCTCCCGCCGGCGGCCCCGGCCCGCTCCCGCGGCGCTTGCCAGGTGCGTGCGGCCGCTGCCCCGGGGCTCCGCCGCCGCTCCCCGCCCCTGACTGGCGAGCGGGAGCTGGGGGCCCTCCTGCGCCCCGTTACCGCCCTGTCCCTCCCCTGCTCCCCGCGCCGTGCCTCCCCCCCGCCCCCCCCGGTGCCCTGCCCTCCTGTCCCCTCCGCCCGGCGGGGGCCGCGGCCCGGCGGCGGGAGCGGGGCCGTCAGCGGCGGGAGCGGGGCCGTCAGGCCGCCCCGGCTCGCACAGGGCCGGGCGCTGCCGGGGGCCCGGGCCGAGTCCCGGGGCGGGTTGGGGGGCGCCGGGCTGGGCCCGTCCTCGCCAGTCGCCCCCCGGCTCCGGGTGGGGGGCCCGCCTCGCCCCGCACGCCCTTCCAGCCCCGGAACCCCTCCGTGCTCCCGGGGCCGCTCTGGTCTTCGCTCCGGCGGCGGGGCCGGCCTGTCCCGGGCTGCGGCGGATGGACCGGCCCGGCCCGGCCCGGCCCGGCGGCCTCTTCCCCTCGCCGCGGGCCGGCTGCCTCGCTTGTTGCCTGTTGCTTCCAGGTGGATCCTAAAATGTGGCACTCGAGCGCGTCCAGACACCTTTATTCGGCATGCGCACCGTAACCTCGGCGTTTCGCTCGGCTTTTTTCCCTCCGTCCGTTGGCAAGGACGTGTTCGCTTCGCTTAACGCTTCCCCAGATGATCATTTTTAAGGGCTGATTGTGTCAGTTAGGGGTGAAAATTAAGTATAAACAGACTGTGCTAAGTTGGTTTAAAAACGTGCATCAGCAAAACTGGAGTGAAAATCGAACTGGTAGAAGTAGGGTTTGTGGTTTTCGTCTTTTTGCCTGTTCAAGGCATTTTGGGGGAGAGGAGGAGAAGGAGCAAAAATACTCGGGAGGGGTTTGGCGAGAGAGAAAAGATCACGTTTGTATCTTAAATACAAGTTGGAAATCAAGGACTGCTTACCTGTATTGTTTTACAGATAGAGCTTGATCTATATTCCCAATTTTACTCTACTTACGGGTTTTATTAAAGCACAATGTGATGGGATTTCTGAGATTATTGGCTACTTTATTAGGAAATGCATAACTGCATGGACTTCCCTATTGCTGATTAAATTACAGTAACACTGTATTCTTTTCAAAGGCAACATTAAAAGGTCAAGGACCTGAGCAAACTTAGTTTTGTGTACACGGTAAACAAATTAACAAATGGAGCTTGGCACAGGGGTTTCCTTTCGTTTTCCAAATCCACGTGCAGACAGCTTTTAGTAGCGTGCACCGAATGTAACTCCCCTTTTTTCAGTTCTTTCACAGTGTATTTTTAAAGCACTATGTTTGTCTGGTAAGCATAACGCTTTGTTTCGGTTTGAATCCTAATGAGAGAGGAACACCAGAAGTATATAGAGCATCCTCTTCGGAGTTTTTTCAGCCTCTGGCTGCACTGCCTTTATCCCAGCCTCCGGCCCGTGTTGTGTCCTGTGTGTCCCAGCTCCCCTGTGCAGGCAGCACATAGATGTGCCCAATGCTGATGGAGCGTCGGCGGCGGAGCGTGGATGAGCCAGCCGTTCCCAGTTAATTCATTCCAGCCACATTCTTCTGATGGGCAGTGTCAGCACTTCTTTTATAAGCCATGGTTTCCCAGGACGTGCCGCGTGTTTCTGGGGTTGGAGAATTTGCTTGTTACAAGAGCCTAAAATCAGAGTTTTGTCCTCTGAGCAGATAGTTCAAATTAAGATTAAAAGCCAAATTGTGTTGGCAATAACTATGAATCTGTTAAGGACTGTTAACAAAGATTGCATTGGCTTAAGTCTTGTGTTTTGTCCGATTCCTGGGTTTGCATACAATGGCCAATGATTCACTCAGCTTCCCGAGATCTGCGCTTCTCTACTCTTGAGAGGAGGAGGGGGGGTGACATTTGAGGCAGCATCATTGCCAAATAAATATCCTTTTTTTCTTGGCTCTCAAGATTAGTAGGAACATCTGCAGCTGTCAGGATGTTTTAAAGTGAACAGAAAAGTTAGTATTGTAGTAGCTATTTTTTATTAATTGTTCTCTTCTGTCATCCTAAATCTTTATTTTCACATGCATTATTCTACCGGCTTTCGTGCTTCATTTTGAGCGCAAAATGCTTCTCATTGCTTTTGAGAATGTGTTTTGCACAGGGAAGGTGGGTAGAGATCAAACATATGATTATGCAGACTAATCATGTGATGTGTGAGAAGAAAAAGGTTGCTAGTGATTGATCTTTCTCGTATGTTTTTTTTTTCCCCAAAGCTGCAATAAAATACTGGTTGTGTGTATGTGCTCAGAAAAAGTCAGACCGCATCTCCTTTCCCACGTGTCTGTCAGTGCGACATTGCTTTTGCTCTTACATTTCTTGCGCTGCTCAGACTGAAGCACCTGGCACAACACCTGTAACGACGGCGTTGTGCTGTAGCATTTTCCAGGATTTTTGCAGGATTCACTGTGTATTTGTAAAACAGTAAGTGTCCACAATATGTGAATTGTGAAGATAAAAAAATCAAGACTGGAAAGAGCTAAAAATCCTAAAGAATGCTGGCTTATTTGTCATAAAACAGCTTTGCAAAGTACATTGTAAAGCTTCTGAACTCTGCTACAAATTCCACTTTTCACCCACACTAAGGTGCTAATGACGCAAACTAGGAAAGTAGAACTTCGTATGTTTAAATTGAACCACGCTGGATATTATTGTTAAGTTATGCATAAAGCCAGAGTAGAAACAGAAAATATGTTGTTTTCAGTGAATCAATTTGCCTTGAGCCAGTCACCTCAGTGTCTTAGTCTCAGTGTCTGTGTGCTACCTCCTTGTTTTCCATGCTTTTTAACATCATACGTAGTGTTTTTGTATTTCAGGGGATAGAGGATATAGGTTTATTTTGCATGCCAAGCTTTCTGACTTTGCCGTTCAAGGTAGCTTCTTGAATTATAACATTCTTCAGTAATTTAGTTAATATTGCTGCATTGTTCTTCTATATCTGGTGCATTCGGCATCAGGTATGCTGCATCTTTGTGGAATCGCTATAGGAACTGCAGCTGAAGTACAAAAGCTGAGAAAGATACGAATGGGGAAAAACCCCTCTTTTCCTCTCTAGTTTGCATACCTGTACTCATGCTTATTCTCTTTTCTGCCCTGAAAACCCAAAACTTAAGTATATTTTGTGTTGTAATCTCCTCTAAATTCAGTGCTAAGGGTGCTACATCTGCTGTTGACTTAAAGGTAACCGCTGGTTTAAACAGTCCAAGAAGTTCACAGCTGAAACATTGATTTTTCTGCTCACGCTCTGGCTTTTTGCGCGCTGTGGATGTTCTAAACACTGGAAAACGGGCACCCCTTGGAAATGGAGTGAGACCAGCCATAGTTATAAGTGCCTTGCTTCACTTGTTGCGCATGTCTGAAGGTGGCATTCAAGCCTCAGTTTCTTACAGTAGTGTAAGATGGAAGAGTGTCTGGTTTTCTTTTTATATATATATGTTTGCTTTAAGCTCTTTTAAATTCATTCTGGCAGTACTTACAAGGAAAATTTTGATCACAAGTTGCAGGTCAGGTGCCAAATACTTGGGAGAGGATAGGAAAGTAAAGGATAAATATTTTATAAATCTAACTGATCTTGAACTTGCATAGGTTTGTTGTCCAGTTGTTTGAGATTTTAGCATGGTAAATGGTGTCTTTACTGTACCTTTGCACGTTAGCTTGAATAGAGAGAGTAAGGTAGGTTGCTGCTGTTGTTTGGTTGCTTTAAAGATAAACAAGAACATATTTTAAAAGATAGTTTGAGTCTTGGACTCGTGTTGTAGCATTGTATAACAACAGCAAGCACAGAGGGAAGGTGAATTGAAAGCAGCGACCTAAGAGCCAGCCGTGTCGCCTTTCTCATTTTGCATTTTTTTCCAATGATCTTTTGTGTGAGGAGAGGCCAGGATACCCATTTAATTACACAGGTGAGCAAAGAAATAAGGTGTTAAAAATTTGCCTCTTAGTATGCGTTTTACCTAGACACTCCGTCTCCTGTAGAGGTGTAAAGACACCTTCAGGCAAATACTACCTTATTGCGGTGTAGTTTTGTGTCAGGAACTAAACTACGCTGAATTCATAAGCTCGTGTTTTATTGATGTTGAAACAAACCAAAGTCTCTTTCCTTGTAAAGGATGAGACATTGGTTTCTTCTGAGAAATGTTAAAACTTGAGATCTGCACTTGGCTGGGGTCTTTTCTCCTCCCTCTCTAAACTGTGAGAACAGAAAGCTTCAGTTCTTAGACAAGTCGCAGGTATTACTAAAGAGCGCTTGTCACCGCTGCTCTTTGGTTTTGCTTTTTGATTCCAGAGGAGTCATAAACCTGCCACACTTAATTGCTCTGCTGGTCTTTGATGTGTGCCCTTCTAGGCTGGCCCATATTTTGATGAGCTCATAGGTTTTCTGCTGTTGATTCTGCCATTGTGAGTTTTCTGATGCGGGTAAAATGATCCGTGCGGTAATCTGCATGGAACAAAGTGATAGCGAAGAACAGAGGAAGTAAAATGCATGCAAAGCAAAGTGTGGGAACATGGAAATTTTGGTTAACTTCAGGCAATAATGTTTTAGCATTTTTAGTATTTTAAGACTCTGCTTTTGCACCTCGACTATTTGAGCGTTAATCCGATGAACCTCTGTGGCTGATTCCAGCGCGGTTGGGTAATTGAGCCTGGCTTGCTGATACATCACTAACAAACAAAAGCTTCTTACAGTAGTCTACTACGTTGTCCCCTTTCCTGTGCTCTCTTATCTTGTGTAATTTCAGTGAGACTTTTGCTCAATGTAAGGTTGGCAAATTTGGGCTAATTGGGCCCTTCTGCTGTTGCAATTCTGTATTGTGAAACTGCTGTAGGGGTTAGGCCAAGCCAGCTGTGCTCCAGGATCAAGCGTGGTGTCTGTTTACACCACGCCACTAAAAAAAAGGAGTATGCAAAAGCACAGCATACTTTTTCTTTGATTGAAGTTAATGTTGGTGAAGGGCATCAGATTGAAAGACTTCGGAAATAGGTGAAATTAACACTTCAAGACAGACGTGCTATACCAAAATAAACTGCTAAATTGATCCTTGCCGAGGTGATCTTTACAGCTGCTTGTGATCAAAGCCCGCTCTGCTACTCGTACCGTCTTAGTGTGGCAGATGAGCTTGCACTGTTTGAATGAAAACAGTAAAGCCAAAGGGATATTAAGTGTTTGAAGCTTATTTTTATTCTGTGTTTCAATATATTTGATTTAGTTACTTTCAGATGATCTGCATATTATGTAGATGGTGCAATAAGGAAATTCTATAGAAATGTTTTAATATGAGTTCTTTAAACAAAAGTAGCTTTAAAAATGAGAACTCTGCCCTACCTTTAAGGTATGCGCGAGTAATACCAGATAGATGCATGCAGTGGGTAAAACCGTTCAAAGGATCTAAATTTCTCAGCCAGTAATTCTCATTGAAAGTCAGTGGATCTTAAAATGTTTTTTTGAGAAGGATATCTAAATATCTTACACGCTTTTGAAAATGAAACCCGATAATCATAGGTGTATTGTTGTTCATAAATAGCCCACATCCGTTCTTCCTCATGTGCGGTGCTTCACTTGTCCAGTGAAACACATTTCAGGACCATGAAGCGACTCAGTTGGGAAAGTAATCAGGTTAAAAATAACCCAGAGCGGGGAAAAAAGGTGGTTGTCCTCCTGGCAGATTTTCAAGTCATATTGGTGGCTGTGGAGAGAAGGGTATTGATAGATATAAAAGCGGGCGTTGCTATTTTTGGTGCATTGTTCTTGGTTCAGCGAGGAATGTGATGAGCCATGCTTGTGGATATGCCAGTTTTCTCCGTTGTTTGGCTGTTCTGTTGGAAGCCAGGTTGGGACAGCGCTCCACCGAATGGAAGGCAGAACTTGAGGCTGAAAAAGCACTCGGCTTTGGTCAGGCTTGGGAGTACGTAAAGACCCGAGCCATTGTGATAAGGGTATATTTGGGTTTCTGGGAAATTTAATCACCATTTTTATCACGGCAGTCTGTTTTGAGCCACGGATTCTGAGAATCTGTGCTGGAGAGTTCAAGGTGTGCAGCTGAACTTCACCTTTTGTTCCTTCCTTCAAATGCCTCTCAGTGCCAGTTCCAGCTTTTTAAAATCCTCTGTTGGCTCTGATTCTCAGTACTGATCCAGCCTATGCTGTTCGTCCTGCTTCTTGGAAGTCTTTTCTTTTATTGTTCCTTACAGTACAGAAGATTCAGCATAGGTTCATAAAATGCTGTATGTCCCGAGGTTTTAGAGCATCCTGACCACAAAATATCAAGAGTTAGATCTAACTCTTGTTTTGGGGGAAAAGAATGTGACTGCAGCATACAGCAAGCTCTCATAGCTATGGAAGTAATTTTTGCATGAACATAGGTAAAGGCAGACAGATTATCTGAAGAAAGTAAAGGGACTTTATAGTTCTGGCCTTAATATGAGTCCTTTGTCAGCAGCCGTGGTGTGTGTTCCCAGGGCCTGTTCTGTGCTATGTGTAGAAAACGGTGCCTGACATAATCATGAAATGCTGCAAAAAGATTCATTAACTTCCCTGTTGTGAGCTATGGAAACCAGTGCTCTAATAGTGGCGCGCTTCTTAGCAAAGTCAAAGCAGGACTGTGAGTGTACGCTGACAGAAGAGTTGTAACTTGGTTATACTGTCAGATGAGTTACTTCTAACTAGTCAGCAGGTTTCTGAAAAGAAACGTTTGAGCATTTTAGCATGAAGTTTTATATAAGTATTTTTATGATTTTTGTTTTTCAGGAGTTTATAACATATTTAATCTCATTCATGAATCGAACTTCCTTTTTAAGTCATGGATGACAAGGCTTCTGTTGGAAAAATCAGTGTCTCTTCAGACTCGGTATCCACTCTTAACAGTGAAGATTTTGTCTTGGTTTCCAGGCAAGGGGATGAAACACCATCTACAAATAATGGTAGTGATGATGAAAAAACAGGACTGAAGGTAAGAATCAATAACCTGAGTTTGTTCCCTATTCTTCTAAATCAAACTAACCATAGAGAGCTTAAAGAGGGACTTCTTTATTGTGGAAAACTTGACAGAAGGGAGAACTTACTCAAGAATCAATGTTGCCAGTGATTTCTGCATTACTTTTGCTGATGTCAGAGGTGATAATTAGGTTTTGAGTAAGCTCTCTCCATCACTACCTCTGGGGTTTTTCCCACTTTGCAGAATCCTTCATGAAGTGCTTAGGATGAAACAGACTGACTGTCAAGAACTTGGAACTGTGATTTTATCACAGCTTTCAGACAGAAAGCAATGTTAACATACGCTCGATTTGACCATATCTGTTAATGCAAACATACACTAAAGTTTTCCCCAATGTGAAATGTTCTCTTTAAGAACTGTAGAAGTGTAGTTTTAACTAACAACTTGGCATGAGTCTGAGAATACAGGCCTACGCGGTAGGCTTGTGTGAATCGGAAGGGCATTGACATCTTCTCACTTTTAAAAGTGCTGTTCTGAAAAGAGACCCTTGTCACTCTGGGTTTTTTTTTTTTTCTCCCCCTCTCTTTTTTTTTTTTTTTTTTGGCTACTTAAAGAAAAATCTTTCATGCCAATTTGTATTTCAGCAGTCTTTAAACAAAGTGACAAAAGTAAGGTGGTCACTCCATATACCGTCATTTTCATGTGTTGAAAACTGGATCTTTCCTAGAGTGAGTCAAGTTAGCGTGTTCTTTGTGGGAGATGGAAAGAGATATTCCACCATCGCAGGAGACTGAAGTCTGCAGTGACATCCATGTCTTCAAAATAATGTTTTTAAAGATGATAAGAAATCACATGTTCTGCCTGTTGGACTGGGTGTTCTTCTTTTCCTTAGCAGCAGTTGTAACAGAGACTTTACTGAACATTTCTTGATGCTTGTGCTCATCTTGCTTTTACCTCCCAACTGCTTTGTTTTTCTTGCATTCCTTTGAGTCCTGGACAAGACATGCCATTATAGTGGCTATTTTCTTTTACATAGGACTTCAAGCTAACTCTGTTAGTCAAGAGTCTCAAGATCTTACTTTTGCTTAATCTGGCAAAAATGTTCGCTTGTATTTTATTGCTGTTGCACAAGATTGCCACTTCACATCATAGAATAGTCTAAAAAAATCTGAAATTTTCTTGCACAATCAACCTGGTGATCTATGAAACCTGCTGAAAGGCTGTAACCTCACGCTTGTCTTTCTAGATGCTGCAAATGCCAGCAGCTATAAATACTTAAGAATTCAGAATAGTCTCCGTAGTGGTGCTTACCTTGAGGATGCTTACATGGCAGCGTACGTCATTAGCTCCCAAAGTTGCGATGCATCATTTGAGACCCCAGGAGACAGACACAGTCAACCAGAGTTTCCATTTCATCCTGTTAATTCCCAAAGAAAGTTTGGAAACATGAAATGCCACAAAAACACTTCTTGCTCCACATGGGAGCTATTTGCATTGCTGGTCTAACAATTGCCTTGTTGTGGCTGTCCTGCAGTGTTTGTACGACATGCTGTATCTTGTTTAGTACAGTCAAAGAAATTGAAGAGACTTGTGTATAAAGTCGTCTTCAAAAAGCTTGCAAATATTTCAGAGAAGAATATGCTTAATGTATTTCAAACCAACTCCTGAAACATACTACTTAAATTTTCCTCGTGTGTTTACTTCTAAAGTGGTTTATAAAATGCTGGCTGCAGGTATGCCGTTCCTTTTGATGAGGGAAGAAGAACATTAGCACTGCTGCCTCCTGATCATCCACAATTGTAAAATAAAGTTATACTGTTCCCTGATCTAGCACTGAATGTCACAGAGCTTTGCAGGCCTTAGAGATAAGCTTCTTTATGAATTTGGTGCCAAGACCTAGCACAATCCTTGAACAAAGTAATTCACCTTGAGCCTTTCAGTGTTCTGGCGTTTGAGAGTATGTGCTGTTTGGTTATTGGCTGCAATCTGAGTGATTAATGGAAACGTTAGACCTTAGATAAGCAGTCAGTGCGCAGTCTAAATTCTGCCATACAGGGATCTTTCAGTTAACATCCTTTCTTCTGCTTAAGGAGGTGAAAACTTTTAACAGAGGAAACGGGGAGACTTTTTAGCTGTTCTTAGGGACAGAAATTGTCTTTTGGTATTGTTCTACAAGAAGAGAGACATACTACCCTAGAATGTGGCTTTGTTCTTGCTATCTTTTTTTTTCCAGCTTGTAAATAGTCATTCAGTAGCCGGTTTTACTGTATTATTAAACTGTTTATTGTGTGCATGGGTAAGTGGAGTTGTGAAGGTTGTCAGAGGAATGTTAAAAGTACTGTCACAGTGATATCGAAGTGTTTTAAGTAGTATATGGGAAATTAACAGTACAGCATGAGAAGTGAGGTTATGTGTTTCATAGGAACAAATGAGTGTTTTCAGGGAGAAGCAATTGCTTTGGTACTTACAACTAAGCTAATTTGTTCATATATGTCAAAACCCATTTGCTTTGATGTGCCCACTAAGAAGAGCAGAACATAAGTTCAGGCTTGTATTTGAGCAGGTGTCTTTTTCTGGTGTTTTGTTTCTTTAGAAAAGCAGTTTGGGGATCTTACGTTGGCTAAGTGCAGTCTGAGGATGGTGCTAGAAGTTTAGGCTTGTGTTTGCTGAATGTGATAGGCTGTGAAATTTGTACATCAGACTTAAGGCTCTCATTTCAAATTTGTTGATATGCTGTAGTTTTAAGTAATAGTGCTGTGGACTGAATTAATGTGTGTTTTTATTTTTGTTCTTTCTCCAGTCCAGACAGAAATATTTCTTCTGAATACAATCAGGAACCATGTTTTTCTTCAGTTGGGCATGATTCATAGATGTGTTTTTGCTTTTTGTCTATGCTGAAATACTTGGTTCAATTTAAAAAGGGGTTGTCAGTGAGTGTTTTCCAGAAATATAATTTGCTAGCTGTCTCTGCCTTCCCATATTGTTTCTGTGTCTGCTTTTGCCCACTGCCAGTGGGATTGAGCTGGATTTATGAAAGCCTTGCTTCTGAGGCACGCTGTAGAACAGGAGTTCTTGAACTACACAGTACAAGGAGACCTCTCACAGCAGAGGCCAGCAGCACATTGCGTTCGGAGAAGGGAATAAACTGCAGTTCTAATAAATCCCCTGTGTTGCTGTAAAGGAAGTTCGCTACCATCCTATTTAAAGGTTAAGTAAAATTAGTTTTCAGTTTTGTGAGAAATGGAGAAAATGATGATTAGGGTGAATGGTTTCTTTCCTCTATCTCAAGCAAACCTACATGAAGCTTTTATTAGGAACACCTTGCTTATTCTTCCCTTCTGCCCTTAGTTCTGCTGCACTCTGTCATGCTGCCTCTTAGTGTTTCTTTGGGTTGCAGCAAAGTTTCAAGCATGTTTACATCTTAATGTGCGCTGTTCCCACATGTGGTGAATTTATACAGTTGCATAAGAGACTTTGGTTGACATGAAGTTAGTCTTAGTTTGTATTTTAGGCTTCATTTCTCACGCAGCTGGCTTGTTGCGCTTGACTGTTAGGGCTATGAGAACAGCAGAGCTTCCCCAGTCCAAAAGTATATTTACTGTGTCTTTTAGAATTCTTTTCTGAGGGTAGTCTGGGCTGAGAAGGAAGGCTTTCTTGGAGGTATTCTTTTAAATTATGTTTTAAATGAAGATTTTGATGATGAGGTTTTAGAATATTTACGAGACAGATTTTTTTTTTTTTTTTCTTTTCACGTACTTATTTCCTGTCACACCATGAAGAACTTGGACTCATGTTTTACCTGTCACTACTATTTTTAGGATTTTTTTTTTTCAAGATCATGTTTTATAGGGCAGTATCTAGATATAAGTTACTGATACTGATTATTTTACCAAATACAGTAGATCACCATTCAGACTTTTTTGGCTTGTAATCTTGATAGAATAGAACATTTTTCATGTGCATTTTATGTTAATACCATTACAACATTTACTTCTCACTGGATATAAATTCCTCACCTTCCTTTCCCAAACCCAGACTGAAGTCTGTTTCATGACTGTGAGCAAAAAGCATATGAGATGCAGGTTTTTGCCAGAATGAATTTTAACTTCAAGTTTCATAGAAGACAGGTCCTGTAAACTAGAAGTTGCTTTAGGTTTTTTAATATATTGGCTTTAACGGGGCTGGCAGGACATTATAATTGATTCATTATATTTTGCTCCAAAACATATAAACTGTGTACAGTAAAGTAACACGGTGCGTCTTCCATCATCATCATCTTTCTGACAAAGGCCTGCAAAGAGCTGAATAATAAACTTGATACTTAAAAGGATTATGCCTTTGACCACATGCTTGTGCAAGATTTTTCATTGCTTCCATAATGCATCATGCAAATGAATACTAAAGTTATTGGCAGGAAAATGCAAATCTGTGGATTCCTGTAACTAGTTACAGGTTACTGATACTTCTGTGGATGTACAGCTGAGTAAGGCAGTTACTCCTGGCAGATGATCCCAGATAGCACATGAATATATTTTAATCCATACTAAAAAATTACTTTCTGTTTGAGCATGAGTTTCAAGAGCATAAACATCTCACAGGGTTTTTGTTGTTGTTGTTTAGATTCTGTAGTAAAACAGTCACTAGGTTATTACTTTTTTTATGTCCCTCCTGTCTCTAGGATCTTGTGTGCTTGCTGTTTTTTTCATTACCCATGAATTTCATTTTTTGCCTACTTTCTTCTGAAGAACAGGGATCTGGGACTTTTCTTCTCTTAAAGTAATTGTATTCTGCTCTATTCTACAGTAATTCCAGGTCAGAAGTTTCTGTTCTTTGTCAATATTCTTGTATATTAAATAGTTATTTTTCACCAGAAAACTAATATGCAATTTACACCTTTAATGCAATGTAGATAGAAGCTGCAGATACAGATAATTATTCGGAGATTGTGGGTCTGAGTGTGAAAGAGAAGACAGTAAGTAAACTTCATGTTTCTTCCTTTTCCCTCTGAACCGAGAAGTTTGTCTTTGGGGATGTGATGGAAATGACCATGTCAGAATTCTGACTTGGCTGAGAAACCTCTAATCTCACTGTAATTATTCCTGAGACACACCTGGTGGAAATGCACGTACAAATATTTAAGTGACATCTGCTGTTTTGCTCGTAGTATGTTTAATTCATTGCAAGGCTCATCCCTGTGCATGGAGGTGTTCTATTATCTGTTCCAGTATTATTTCAGCAATCTTAGCTGGACTAGAGGTTGATTTATTTACTGTTAAAGTGTGAGAACCTTGGCCATTGCTTCAGGTACTTTCAGGGAAATTTAAGTTTCTACTCTGAGATGCTAGTTTTGAGGCAGATGGAATTTGCTTCAGTACTGAGATTGTGCTATGGGCAGATTTCTGTCTCCTCTCTATACTTCCTCCTGTTTTTAACAACTTCCGTTCTTTACTACCTTATTTTACAGATTTAAAAAAAAAGGAGAAGTTTCTTTTATAAGATTTCATTTACACTCTTTTTAAGAACTTGGGGTAGTTGCACAATTTGGATTTTATTAGCTTGTGTGTAGCGTCTTAAGTCAGTAAGCTTACAGAGACATAAGGATATAGAAATGCATATTGTTCATAGGGCTGAGTTTTGGTGCCAACAGTAATAACCAGCAGCAGCTGAAGTGTTGGAATCAAGTACCTTTCTCTGACTGCCATCTGGTAAAATACTTCTGTAAACTCCATTTCTGTGCTTAATTTCTAAACTATGTAAAGCATCAGTCACTTCCCTACTAATGGCAGAGGAATGGACAAAGAGTTTCCCTAGATACAGTATCTGAAGGTTTCCTGAAATTAATGTCTTCATTCTCTTCCTAGCTTAGGGCCTAATTTCGCACCATTTAGGTTGCTTCATGCTTTCATGTTGACTTCAATGAGTGCAAAGTCAGGCTGTAGATGAGTGTTAGGAAATAAAACGATACTACCTCTTCTCCTCAGCATGATGGTGTAATCCTCTTCCAGATTCTTCTCTTCCTGTGAAACCTTGCTATCTTACCCATGAACCATGTAGCATATTTAATTATATTAGGCCGTTTCTGGTACTATTCGGAGAATTATTATAGACCACTGTACTGTGGACATCTGTAAGTTTCTTCTGTCATAAGCTAGTCTTTGCAGGTGATGATTATAGACTGGTTTGAAAGTAATCTTCTCACTTTTTCCAGTGCTAGAAAATTGCTGCTTTGAGCATCTTGATTTGCTAAAGCAGGGAGGATATTAATCCTTACTGGTGAGCATTTGCACATTGCAGTTTGTGTTTATGGTTGTAACTAGGTCAAATTTGTTAACTGCTGCTTTGGTTGGCAGAAAAGGCCATATGAATGACCCTGTGCCTGAGGCGTGGTTTTTGGTGTTTTGGGTTTTTTTTTTTCTTTTTCATTTAAACAGTCTTTTTTTGTGTCTCAACTCTGTTTGTGGCTCTTAGATTGTGGGGAATGGAAGTGAACAGCAGCTGCAGAGGGAGCTTGAAGACGTGCTGATGGACCCACCCATGGAAGATCAGTCAAGTGACCGGGACCATGGAGAAGAAGTTAGAACTGATGGAGATGGAGAAGAACCTGTTGTCCTTGAAGCTTCAGCATCCTCTACCATTAACCCAGTGTCGGTGGCAGGACTCCAGAAACCAGAAATGAGTTTGCCAGTGAAACCATCCCAGGGAGGTTAGGAAAAAAATGGGGAATGCCTGGTGGTATCTTATAAGCTAGCTCTTTGTGGGGAAAGGAAGCAGAATTTAGGTACAGGCGTGTCCACCAACCTTTCCCCATTTCTCCCATTATAATCACCTAGTGCAGTAAATGCCAGGTTGTGTGATGCAAGAGTTAACACAGGCTGAACTGTCCTCTCTTCTGAAAACACTTGCTATACTAGCCTTGAGATGTGTGCAGAAATATTATGCTTACTTGCCTGGCTGTATAAAATATTAATCTGTTTAGCTCCTCTATGCATCTTATTGCTGTAATGAAAATCAGTGCACTCATATTTAGAAGTGAGTGAACTGGTTGTAGAGTTGGGATAGCTGAGCTGCTCTCTGCCATCAGTAACTCACTTTCAGGCAGGGTTTTCCTGTAATGTTTTGGCCTGGCCAAAAGTGTTTCTTGGTCACTTTTGTCATTTAGTTAGTGATGAGTCAATCTCTGATAATTTGCTTACGTGTGCCTTGTCTTGCTTCTTACGTTCAATTTTGCGTCTCACTCTAGACTGTGAGGATTTGAGCCCTTTTACACCTATGACAGATGAGGACAGCGTGGTGTTTAGCAAGCTCACCTACTTAGGCTGTGCCTCTGTGAACGCTCCCCGGAGTGAAGTGGAAGCCCTCAGAATGATGTCCATCTTACGAAGCCAGTGCCAGATTTCTTTAGATGTGACTCTGTCAGTGCCTAATGTCTCTGAAGGAACAGTGAGGTATGAAGCTCACTCAGGTGTGCTCTGTGACTGTGTGCATTTAATCTTATTTTCTTTTAGCAAAGGAAACCCAGTTTACCTGGGAGGAGACGTGAGCAACTTGGCATCTCGTTTAGTAGAAAAAGTGGGTTTTAAAGAGATCTGAGAAAAAAGATGCTTTGAATTTGGTTACCAGAGACATTTTATGCCCAAGGATCAGTATGAAATATCCAAGGTGTCCTCAGAGCCATAGTGGGAGTGGTTATTGATGAACACTTTGGAAGTAGCCTGGAGAGTATTTAGTTTGTAGGGCTGGAAAATGGGTGATACGCAAGGCTTAAAAGGGATGAGGCTGTCTGCTGCTGCATATTAGTGTAGCTTTTGGAAGGCTAAGCCCTGAAAACTATGGGGAAATTATTGGAAATGTCTGTTGCATTGTACTTGTTTATGCTGTTCAATTTAACTATAATTATCCTGGTCAAGCTTTGCAGTAAATGACAGTCAGGAGAGGTTTCTTTGTGATGTACTTTCTCCACTAGCTATGAAATTGTTAAAGCTTGCAAGTTAATATCTGGCTGAAATAATTTTTCTAAAGGTGCAAGCTTTGGGTTTTTTCCTCTCTCTTAACAGACTTTTAGATCCTCAGACAAATACAGAAATAGCAAATTATCCAATCTATAAAATCCTTTTCTGTGTACGAGGGCATGATGGAACCCCTGAAAGTGATTGCTTTGCTTTCACTGAAAGCCACTACAATGCAGAACTCTTCAGGATTCATGTCTTCCGATGTGAAATCCAAGAGGCTGTAAGTTGAATCTTTTTTTCAAATGATAACTATGTACATGTAAACGTTATTACTGAAATGGAACTGAAGTATTTCAGGCACTTTAGAAGTAATGTAATTCATCGCTTTTGGCTTTTTTCTATCCCAAGTTAAGATAATTATAGAAACTTCAGATATGAAATAAGAATGCACATTTAATAGTTTATCCTTTTAAGAAGTGTAGAAGAACAGTTAATTAGATGCTAAAACTGAATTATTTTTGTACAATTACTTCTCATTCTATTCTTTAGTGAAAATTCAGGTAGGCTTCAACTGCTGCATTCTGTATGTCTGTAGCTTTCTGATCTTTCTTCGGTGCTGTCTAAATGCAGGTGAGCCGAATACTGTACAGCTTTGCCACTGCCTTCCGTCGTTCTGCCAAACAAACTCCGCTCTCAGCCATTGCCACCCCACAGACTCCAGACAGTGATATTTTCACCTTCTCCGTGTCACTGGAAATCAAAGAGGATGACGGGAAAGGTTATTTCAGGTACAGTGCATACAGCATCTGGTTCTGCTGGGAAGTGAGTGAATAGAGAGCGTGAGTCTGAGGTGGTCCCTAAGTTCCCTTTTTGAAAGTTTCCTGGTTTAAGTGAATCCCAGACATAAACATTTTTGGGAAGTAAACCAGTGATGACCCTCTAGACTATTTCATCGTGGTCATTGAACTGAACCTGGTGCTACCTGCAAAGTGCTTTTTCTATTTCGTATTTTTCTTTTGTCTTTAAACCCTTTTCAGTGCAATGCGTTTTAAGTTGTGTTCAGCTGAATTGCTGCTGAAGCTGAAAATGTGTCATTGTGACCGTGCTCTCATATCCAGAGTTGTGCACATTTTCAGCCAGGTTTTCAAAGGTGCTGAGGCTGTGTGAACACTGCAGGAGGCATAAGGGTGCGTATTTTTAATAAAGTCTCATGAAAGAAGGCAGCGGAAATTAGGAACTCTGAAAAATTAAATTTTTTAAATCATTTTGCTGATCCCAAAAAGATAAGTTTCTCTCCAGAGGAGTATTTGGCGAAATGTGTTTGTCACAAGACACATTTACTTTTAATATCTAGTACAAGGCTATTACTGCTTCATGAGCCGAGAGCTTGATGATCAAGATCTCAGACTTGTTCCCACATTGCTATTCCAGAACTAAATAAAGGTGTACTTGTCCATAATGTGTTTTTTGTCTCCTGAGATCTGGCTCTGTATGCAACCCGGTGTTAGAAAACAACCATACAATCATGAATTTGTGATCAGCAAGTGTCTAGAATTTAATGTAATAATATTATTTAAACCCCTTCCTTAAGTAGTTGTTTACTTACAGTCATAGGAAGGATGTTTGTGTAGAGGCAGAAGGTTCAAATATATAGGAACGTAAAGACCACTTTGCATTTTAACTTTGGTCGTTAGGTTTGCTTTTCTCCATGAATGGGATAAATTCAGTTCCATCCTTCTTTAAATATGTTGAACAGAGAATTCTCTAAGGAAGTTTGAGAGCAGAATGTAATAGAACAAATCATACATGCTGGACTTTTTCTTCTTTACATGATAGTGCTTTGGTAGTTACTGGAGTTGCATAGTTCAGGCTGAAATCTTCCAGTGCTGCCCAGGAAAGGTAAAGTTCTTGAATGACTTTGCCTATGTAGACATGCCGTTATTTTTATCCTAGTAAAAACCCAGCTTTCCTTATTTCCACCTTGTGATTGCAACTTCTGGTTACATCATGCATTTTAAGAATATGAAGGATAAATCCTTCATCTGTACGCACTTCTCTGTGATTTCTTAGGATTGATCTCTTAGTTATTGAAAGCAGAAAAGAAGGCAGAATTCAAATTTGCTATCAAAGATCATCAATATTAGTTCTCCTTGGTTTTGCTATGGTTTGTTTCATTAAAATACTCACCTGTTCTGATCTATAGTGTTTCTTTATCAACATCAGAAAAGCTTTATGAACAAAGCTTACCTCTGTTTCTAACTAGTTCTGTTTTCTGACCGAGTTCTCAATATTTAATTTGATTTGTCCTCTTTTTTTTTTTCTTTTCCCTGAACCAGGTGTTATTAGCAAGTGGAGGTGTAGGGTGAGAGTATTAGAGCAGCTTTTCACATTGTATCAGCTAATGCTGTTTTCACGTTAAGTCTGATGGTGAATAACCTTGGTTTCTAAAAAGACCTTTTTTTTAGTTTCTGGTAAAAAGTTGGGTTTTTTTTTTTCTGCTTAGCCTATACAGAGTGCCCTTAGATGTTTTATGTAACCATTTATAGTGTTCTGTAATTGCTGAAGTGTCTTTATTTCAGTACAGCATGTCTGCCAAATACTCTGACTTGTTGAGCACATTGGCTCCTAGCCACAGCTTCAGACATGTTTCTCTTCTTGGATTTACATCTAGCTCAAGTTTTATTTGTTAAATAAATAAATAAATCCCATTTAATAATCCAGTATTTATTCAGCACTCCAAAGGACTGCTCAAATATTGAAACTAGAAAATTAGTTATCTCAGGGCCTGAGCTGGAACGGTACTGACGGTTCTTGGGCTTGGAAGCAGCAGTGACGACTGGGGTGCACGGCAGGTGGAAGCAGGGCAGCAGCACGCAGTGAGACAGCCAGGTGAAGTTCAGTCTTGCTGGTTTGGTACCGATCTCAGCATAGCCAGGCAGTGCAGGTAGTGTAAGCCAGCCTAGGACTTGGTGCTTACGTGGTTTCCAGAAGTGGTGCTGCTAAGAGCTGTTTCAGTCCTAGCCAGCTCAGGTATGTCAGCATGGACTGTAGACTGAACCTCAGCTCCTGCTATGGAGATGTATCTAAAGATCTTTTCAGCCACAAAAATACAGTTGCATTTGGGGTGGAACAGGGCATTTGTTTAAAAGCTACTAAAAAAAGTACCTACCCTATACAAGGTGAAGAAAAGTGGATTTTTGCCTCCAGCTAAGCAGAATCCTACCTACATTGGGCATACAGTACAGGTTTTAGTTCAAATAGCAAGCTTTATCAGTTTGACACTAATCCTCTTATGACCCTTCGCATGCAGACCCATACTGACCTGGAAGTTGAGAGAACACTTTCCACATATTCAGTCTCCAATCTCTATCTTTAATGTACCTGAACCTGTCTTGGCTCATCTACTTTCACTTGTCACCCTGGGTCACTAGTTGTGCATTTCTGTCGTGCCAGGGAAATGAGGTCTGACTGCATGTACTGGCTCTAAGTATGTAAATCCACTGTCCTGGCCCCGGAGACAAAACTCCTGCTGACAGTTAAAGGCAGTCTGCCATTCCCTGGCCCGGGTAAGCACCTGCTGTCAGAAAATAAACCCAAATTTTATTGGAGGTGTTAAACTATGGGCAATACTCTGCAGTTCATTTTGCAACTCCTGGGGGTAACTGCATAGTTTGAAAGTCTGAAATAAAATAAGGATTATTTTTATACCCAAGGGAAGAGCGAACATGTGGTTGACTTAAAAAGAAAGTCAAACCCCAACAGTCTCAATTTGTCCAGTATTTAGTGCAACTGTGCTGCTTAACAGGGAATATTGATGCTAAAACTTTAGCATGTGTATTAGCATTGAAGTGTAATTTCAGGTTTTTCCACCACAGCATGCTGTCTCCTCTTCTTGCGGCATTTAGGAGAAGGTGCTCTCTAGAGGAAAAGTAAAGGAAATGGTCTAAAGATCAGTGCCCTCTCTGGGCTTGTTGGCTTACCATGTGCCCCAGCAGTCACCTCCCTTGAGAAAGCAAGCGATACGCAGTTTCTTTTAAGTAATTGCTTAACAGGTATTTGGTGTTACTTGGGGAATCAGTATTTAGAAACTTTCTTGAAATGCTGCTAGAAGTCTCACAACACTAAGCCACGCAGTATTAAAAACACAGTTTTTGTTTTGAAAACTAAGTGTCCTTGGTTTTCACCTAATGACGATAAAATAGTATCACCTAATTATGTTGCCATTTCTTTCATGTTACTGATTGCAGTGTGCAAGGAAGAGAGGTCTTGAGTGCTTTTGTGTAAGAAGCTGGCTTCACCAAGTGTCTGATGCTGGTTTTGATACATGCAAGGAATACAGATAAATGACGCTCTGATGTTTTTTTTTTCCTTTCCTGGTAAATAACAGTGCGGTTCCCAAAGACAAGGACAGGCAATGCTTTAAACTCCGCCAAGGAATTGATAAGAAGATAGTGATTTACGTCCAACAGACAACTAACAAAGAACTTGCTATTGAGAGGTAATTTCATCGTTTTTTTAAAAAAATCTTTCTCTCTTTGATGTTTTGTGTTCTTTCCTCTGAGGCAGCAGATTAGTAATTGTTCTGTGAATACTCCGCTTGTGTAATTTAACGCCACACCTCTCTCGAGTGGGATTGTGCAGAAGATCAGACTGGTTTGTTCAGCGCGTGTGTGGCAGGGGGCACAATGCAGGCGCAGGCAAACCTTGCACAGACCTGGTTGTGGAATCAGTGGTCGCACTAATACCTATTTATACCTACCCTCTAAATACCTATTTAAAAATCTTTTTTAGAAAAGGTACTGCTTTTATTTTCAGTGCCCAGTTTGTCTTAAATGCCGAGGCTATAATCAGTGACTGAGTTATTTCAATTTGCTTTCCTTTCATCTCTGTTGCATCCGAGAACGCTGTTGTACGTACGCTTTGAATCTGCCACAGTCTGGAATTCTAGAATATGAAGCATCTGTGTAGGGAAGGGGAGAGCTCAGACTTCAAATCTTTCACTGCTTAGAAATAAACTAGTGGGTTTTGACTACTGACAGAGTTTAGTGCTGCTCATACTACAGAGGAAAGACACAGCTTCTGCGAGCCTTTGCAGTCTGAAATGAAATGCAGGACAGTGTGGTAAACCAGAGGATGAAGTGGAATATACCGGTGTGGGCCAAAAGTCTTTGTGAAATGAAACCATAAAAGACAGGTCCTTGCACTTCTGATTCTTGTCTGTATCAAAGGGTAAATTCTATGCAAATATGTCTCAAAAAAAAAAAAAAAAGAAGGGAAGAACGCAGGCCGAACTGTTCTGCGGTATAGAGAACCCTTGTTAGCAGTGTCTGTTTTACACTGTTCTTGCAAAGATAATTGAACAACTTTCCAGGCTGCTGTAGGCACGGTAGAATCATATTGTAAATATGCTTATGAAATCTTGCTCGACATTTTTAATATTGGCTTGACATTGTTTTGTTTGACATGCTTGATGCTGCTTTCAAATGTCAAGGTTTGTTGACATTTGTTACTGGATTCATGGGCTGCTTGCAATGTATGACAGTGAATATTTAGTTAAGGAATGTTAATGGTTTCTTTATGAGTAAGTCTAATTTTTGCAGTTTAATTTTTTGCCTGGCTTTGCAGATGTTTTGGCCTTCTCCTTAGCCGTGGGAAAGATGTTCGGAGTGGTGACATGCACCTTTTAGATTTGGTAAGGATCTTTTATTAACAAAATTCGGTAATAATTTTGATTACGATTGTGTGTGATCTCAGGATAGACAGAAAATATTTAGATGCTTAAGCATACTTGTTGATGGGAATTGATGCTGTAGCTTATGCTATTGAGGGTGAGGCTCCGGGCAACTGGGCTGAATCCTTGCCTCTGCTACAGAGTTAGAATACGACCTGATGCTTGGTCAAGGGAGTTGCTCAATTTTGCAGTCAGTCATGACTGTTCTCCATTAGGGGCCTGAAATAAGACACATGGAACCTTATTTTTGGAAGTGCTGAATATTAAAGAGCTGTGCTTTGGACATAAAAAGTTTTATAGCGTACTTATCACTGTAAAAATTGAGGCCTAAACGGCTTCAAATATCACACAGAATTAGTGGGCCCTTTAGTTTTGGGACTCACTTTTCCATCTATAAAATGATGATGGAGGTCATCTGACTTCACAAGTGTGTTGTGAAATCAAACTTGCTAGTATTTATGACATACATGCTTGTTACAGTAGCGAGTACCCAAAAAGGTCCAATACTACATGAATAATTTTGCTATTTACCTGGCTTTGGATTGCCCAGAAAATAAGGTTGGTGGGAAGACAGACATGCTGAACACTAAAGATCAAATATTGACTTGGTTCTTAATAGCTGAATAACGTGTGTTTTGTATGCTGAATAAAGCTGGATCTCAAGATGTTTTAGAGTAAAATTTATTTTATAAAATAGCTACTTAAAATAAAATAAAACATGTCTGGTGTATTAAAACATCATAGTGAAGTAGAAGGTGTGTTAATTTGAAACATCTGCCAAGTTTACAAGTTCAGCTTGTAAGAGAGTGTTCTGATTTGTTTTCTTGTATTAGAGGCAATGAACTACATCCCCTCAGTTCATGATTAAAGCCTTATATGTTTAAATGCTTTACCACTCAGGCAGCTGTCATTCAGAGACTGAATGATGCAAAATGAGGCCAGAATGACTGGATTGCCTTGGATTTTCCAGAACAGCTTAAAAGGAGCTCGAAAAGGTGTTTCTTTTTTTTGGCTTGGGTTTTTTTTTCTGTTTTTTTTTTGGTTTGTGTTTTTTTCCCCCTCGAACAGCAACAGAAAAAGCAAAGCTTTTGCAGCTTGGAGTCCAGTCTTTCCAAGTACTTGTCTGTCATCTCACCTACACCTCTGTGAGCTGAAAGTTGCTGTCAAACGGGCGCCTCCAAAATGAGCTATTGGTCTTCAGGTCTCACTAGACAGATGTTCCTACCACAGACATATATAACAATTAGTATTAATTGGCCTTTTTGTGTTATCAGCAAGGAGGCCAAAGATTGCATGGGAACTCTGTTCTGTTCTTCAGAGATGATCTCTTGTTACAGGACTGTGTCACATGGACTTCAGGTGTTTGCCCTTCTCTTGCCAGTGCAGTAGCAGTTTTACGGGGCTGAGACTTCATAACATAGAGATTACTTTAATTTAAGTAAAAATACATAAACTTACCTTGTTTCCAGGAGTCCATGGGTAAAAGTTCTGATGGGAAATCATACGTGATCACTGGGAGCTGGAATCAAAAATCTCCACACTTCCAATTTGTAAATGAAGAAACACCAAAAGGTATGAACTTTGCCCGATGTTATCCCTAGCCCAGGGCAAATGACTTACGTAGTGGGCATTAGATCAATTCTCTTCTCTTTTAAGATGAATCCCGCGAGAAGACTCATAGTGTGGGATATATTCTCAGAAAGTAGGATGCCAGATGTAACATAAAATTCTAAACAAAATAGAAGGCTAGAAGAAAACTGTTTTCAGTGATAATACCTTGTAAGAATAACTGTGTCCCAGTAGGAGGCTGTGTAGGTGTGGGGACGGGATGCAGATGCTTTGCGCTCCATTAGAGCTTCTTAAGAAGCCCATCGAGAATTCCACTAAATGACTATTGCAGATTTCTTCTTTGCTTAGTTTCTGTGGTCAGTTCAGATTTTTCTGTATCCAAGTTTTTAATTAAAAAAGAAAAAGGATTCCTGCACCTATCAAAATAAAACACTCCCAACTGTAATCTGAAAATAGCTGATGCTGCATTGCTCTCTTTGAGTGCTGAAACAGATCTGTCATTACTTCTTTTAAGATGTCAGCTGAATTATCATCTTTTCAATCTACTGTCACATTGCATGCCAAAGGTTGGGGAAGTTAATGGAAATTGACTGGGCAAAGTCATAAAAGTCAGCTGCTGGGTACAGCTGGGTACAGTCTGCTGCTCGACTGAATGCCATCCTACCTAAAGGACACAATTAATCATTTAGTACCAGAAGAGATCTCATAGGTCACTGCGTCCAGTTGCCCCTTTTGGGAGATCATACTGTATAGTCAATTTTCTGAATCTCACTGCTGAGATGGTCTTAAATGCTACCTTTAACATGGTGGGACTTAAGTGTTGCCTAAGTAACTTCTAAAACCAAAAACCAACTAAAATGTATTCAGGTTAGATGGCAAGAGATCTGCACCGTGGAGTTAAGTATACAGATTCTTTGTAATGTTCAATGAAGATTTTTGATACATTTCAGTGGGACTTGAAAAAACAAAATTTTTGTTCTCAAGATCATTTTCTTGGCTTGAAGACTTAAGTTTTCTTACTCTCTAGTGAATAGTGCATAGTCATCTTATTTTCCTGTTTTGAAACTTCTAGGTTTTTGAGATGTTAAATTAGGGAAAAAATTGAATTCTGCAAAAAAGTTTCTTTGTTCTTTCACGTTACTAGGAAAGAAGTTATAGAATTTTTTGTTTGAAATACTTCTCAATACTATCACTTTGTTTTTTCTCTCCAGATAAAGTATTGTTCATGACTACTGCTGTGGATTTGGTGATAACTGAGGTTCAGGAGCCTGTTCGATTCATTCTGGAGACTAAAGTCAGAGTTTGTTCACCTAATGAGAGATTGTTCTGGCCCTTCAGCAAACGTAGCTCGACTGAAAATTTTTTCCTAAAATTGAAACAGGTAATACTTTCAAAAATAAATAAATAAAATCTACAGTTAATTTGGGATTTGGTAAGGTTGTTTTTCAAAGGTAATTGTGGTACGGTCAATTATATTGTTTTGAGACTTGAGAGGTAGGTTTATGGTATAATGCTGAATAAATACAAATGCACTGGAGGAAAAGATGAATTGTAGTTATTAGTGCCTGTTGGCGGATGAGAATTTCACTATGGTTGTCTCTCCCTATGATTGGTAAAACCTTTACTAATATAATATTCATATTTCAACATTTTGCTCCTGAATGAAAGAGGTACAATAAATGCTCTTCAATTTTAGAAAAGCTATCCTTCATTATGCTAATTGTTGCTGGCTATCTAAAGTTCCCATAAAAAGCTGGATGTCCTCATTTCAAAGCAAATTTTGACAGCTTTGATGAGGCTGCGAAGTTACATAGAGGCTTATGGATTTTTCCAGCCAAACCACAGAAATGAAAGGAACAGTAAAAGGAACAAGGAAACTGCGACTATGCTGAGAGTTGCTTGCATAAGGGTATAGTAGGGTAAGTATGTAAAATTAAGGGTTAAGAGGAAAAAAAGGCTTTAATATAAGCCTGGTGACATGCTATCTGATATGTCACTAAAATTATTTTATCTCACAAATCCAACTTTTTTTTTTTTTTTTTTTTTCAGATAAGCAAACATCCACCTGAAATGAGAGAAAAAAATATTTTTTTGTGAAAGTGTACTTTTCCCCTTGTACATGGTTGGAAGCAGAGATTTCACACATACCCCAAGTTTCCCCTGGGGAAAAAAAATCCAAGCAACCACAAAAAAATCCCTAGAACTTGTTAAAAACTTTTACTGTTTTTTCCAACTTACTTTTTTATCCTATCTACTTAAAAGGAAAGGATTATTTCTGTCCAGGATGTTCATAGTAACAGTACAGGGCAGTAACCTGGTCTCAAAATAAGGCTGGAAAGTTGAAGGTCCACGCTGTTAAAGGGATGATGTACTTGAAGTAGCTGCCATTCTCCTGCTTTAGAAATTACTGTTCTGAAATGAAAGTCCTGTTTAAAAAAATAGAACTATATAGAAGCAAATGACAATGTGGATGTATGTGCACACTCAAGGTTTAATAATTCTGGGCGCAGCCCAAAAAAGCAAGGTCGGAGTCCTGATTTCTTGATGTGTTCTTTTTTAGAGAGGTTTTGAATGAAATAAGAGGCTTTTCTTAGTTCTTTTTGCACTTGTCTTCAAGTGCGAGTAAATAATGGCATCTTGGTAGTAATAAAGATGAAGTTCACTAAGGATTCTTTTTTGTGTATGAACTATTTTTTTTATATGAAATATGAGTAAACAGTTTGGAAACTTTCCTTCAGAATTTCCTTCAAAATTCAAGGTGTAAAAATTCTTCACGGATGAGATCAGTCTTTTTATTTAGGATATTTTTGAGGTGGAGCATGGAGATGTTGAACAGTTAAGGCTGTTGGGCTATAAATATTCTACAGCCTCCAAAAGGTGCCTTTTTCTGTTTGGCAGTTTAAAGGAAGCTTATCTTACTTAGCTAATTCTGTATCCTTTGTCTTACCAAATTCGCAGGCATTGTGACTTATTTTTAGCTAGTTCTCTTTTTTCCACAGGCACTGTCAGGTTATCCAACTTCCAGTGTTTACTAATGGAAGATTATCAAAATTCATAGTGGAAGCAACAAATATAGAATGTACTGCCTGATAAGCCTGGAAGGGAAACCTGTTTCTATGGAGTCATGATTAGCCTATTAAAAATACAGCTGTGTAGAATTGGCTTATCTTACATTGGCAGTGTTTCTTTATTCGGAAATGGTGAAAGCAGAGGGATTTCATTTGCTCAGATTACATTTAGTGATTTAGTCATTTTTAGTTTTGATGCATTTCTCTTCATTTTTAATACTCCAAAGGATAAAATTGAGCACTGGGAGCTTAGTGTAGAGTATAATTACAAATCTTATTTCCATCTTTTCTTCACCTTTCCTTTTCTACTCTCTATTTTTATTCATTTATGAAAAAAAAAGTTCTAAATCCGTAGACTGTATTAAAATTTTAGAACCACTTCACAAAGAAAAATCTTCCTTTAAAGGAAAGGAAGGCATCAAAGCATTGAAAATTAAGGAGAAAACAGAGCCACATAATGCACTTTGGGACTCAACAAATTGTGTTCCTGCAGCAATGTATACACAGATATATGACTTGGAAGCATTGTTAAAGACAGTTGCCATGGTGGGAAAATGAGCAATTTTTATTAAAACTCTCCTTTTGCCACCATCAGTATCCCCAGGAAGTTAAAGGAAGAAATCAGACATAATTTTAAAGGTTTTGCTTTTAATTTTCTGCTAATCTTTAAATAAAGGCAGAGTTGCTTCATATTAAGGAACCTTCCTCTCTTAGACCATTTGTTGGACAGATGCATTTACAGCTTTAAAAATCTGTGTGTTTGTGTCCAGTCCATTTATGGTTGAAAAGATGAGCTACTTATGCATGGCAGACCCGAATGACACTTCTGCTCCGTCTGTAACAGATACTCATGCCTTCTGGGTGCAGCATGCTTACAGCTTCTTCTAGGGCATTAGGGACAGAAACACTTGTAGGCCTGCACGATGCATTAAGCGTGCTGCAAGGATTGAACACTCCTCACTGTAGAATGTGATGAAAATTGTTTCTCAGCTCTCCTATTCCAAAAAGAGAAGGTAGAGCCTTATGAAGTAATCTGGGTGTTGGTATAGCTTTTCTCAGTAAAATTAAACTTCTTGTTTCCTAGATAAAGCAAAAGGACAGAAAGAATAACTCGGACACGTTATATGAAGTTGTGTGCCTAGAAAGTGAATCGGAAAGGGAGAGGAGAAAAACTACAGCAAGCCCCTCTCTTCGTCTGCCCCAGTCTGGGTCGCAGGGCTCGATGATCCCTTCTCCTCCAGAGGATGATGAAGAGGAAGGTAAGAGGTGGATTGTATGCTTTGTGTACTTTGAAAGAAAGGGCAGTCAGTAAGTAACACAGTTATGAAACATGTCGAATCCTTTCCAGTCAGAATCTGGCCTACTGATTTTTTTTTTTTTCCCCCCCTTGCTTTAATGCTGTGAGTATTCGATAACCAGTACCCCCGCATTCCTGGATCAGCCTCTCCCTTGTCTGACACTTCTGTGTATGCTTTTCTCAGCCCGGGCCTCATGAAGCCTCCAGTGTGATATATTTGGAACAAAGTGAAAAGAGGCTGCTAAAAATTTGGGATTATCATGTAGCTTCTGCCCCTCCCTGAGCAGCTGTGAACAGATTTGAGAGTAAAAATGAGAAGCTGATATTATTTGGAAATATAAGCAAGCAAGCATGTTTTAGTGAAGAGGCGAGTATAGACATCTGTAATACATAAAACTATTACCAGGACCTGCCCAACTTGAAATTTAATGCATTTTCAAGAGCTTTTTTTCTGCTTTTTAAAAATTCTCTTAAACCAAAATATGGACTAGTTCTGAGTATATAAACATCTGGCCTTACAGCTCGGAGGTGAAATGTAGATGACTTGAGTTTCTGCTTTTTCACTTTTTCTGCTGGCCTTCTATGTGGCCTTAAGTGAATTGTTTCACTTCTGTGCTTTAATTTCCCTTTTTAGGTGGGGAGGGGGGAGGAAGGGAAGGTTGGTTTGAAAATTAACTCCTTTGCAAAGTGTTATTCATTAGCAATCTCTAAGCACTGTGCTAAACCACAGTGGTATTCTTTTCTAGACCAGGAACATATATGTATTTTGTTTACAGTTGATGCGACTTGCAGCATTGCGAGAGTTAGCCGACAAGTTCAGGTGTCAGTTGAGAAAGCATAGATTTAATGAAAAAAAATGTATTTCCTCAATAGTGCAAAACCAATGTTGACTACTATATCAATGAAATGTAGGTTTTGTATATGATACTTGCTCTGAGTGTTTAAAAATATCTGGGAGTACATCAGTATTGGTTTCAAAAAGAGTTACTCTGATTATGCTAATCCTCCCCCTCCACTGCATTTTTGAATGCGTTTCATTCAAAAAGCTGTTTAATTTAAGCCAAGGAAGTTATCAAAAGTACCAGCTTTCAAAGTAAAAGTACAAACCAGTAAAATACCTGGTGGATTTTCATCGATCTGCAGCTGCTCAGTTGAACCATGTTGATTTTATTGTCTTTTTTATTTTTATAGTATCGCAGCTTTTCACATATGGAAAGTTGTGCTATTTGAGAATTTTTGTAGTCTTCCAAAAGTTTGGGGTAGAATAATAGAATTACCTCTGTGAGAAGGGACCTCTGGAGGTCTCTGACCGTGCCTCCCACCCAGTGTCAGTCCAGCCAGATTCTTCAAGGCCTTGTCCTGTTGTGTTTTGACCATCTCCAACGGCAAAGCTTCCACAACCTCTCTGGGCCCTTGTATCAGTTTGGCCACTCTCATGGTAAAATGGTTTCCTGACTTTTAACCAGAATTTCACGTGTTGCCGCTTGTCTTCTGTGTCTTGTCACATCACTGCGTGCCTCTGAGAAGAGTCTGCTTCTGCCTTGTCTGCGTTGAGCGTGCAAGCACTGCATCCATACATGAGGAGTAGTTCTTGCCACACACTGATACAGTTAGGAGAGCAATGTTTAAATCTGTAGAGGTGGCGTGATGGCTGTTGATCTCATAGCATCTCCTCTGTTCTGTTGGCAGACAATGATGAACCACTCTTAAGTGGTTCTGGAGATGTTTCCAAAGAGTGTGCAGAAAAAATTCTTGAGACGTGGGGAGAGCTGCTGTCCAAATGGTAAGTGGCAAAATCACATTCTGAAAATTACAATTCTGAATATTCTCAATCTGTTTGCTCCTTCTGCTCGGAATTTTTGTTATTTCCAGAAGCCAGCTGAGATGAGATTAGTATGGATTTAGTCCTCTTTCATCTCCACAACACCCCTTAGTGCTTTTAATTTCTTCAGACGGTGTTTTAAGTATTTTCATTTTTGAGTGCATGCTTAAATACTGTATAGAAATTCACTTATGCTGTGTCTTTAGGTGGTTATCACTTAAGATGAGTATTTTGCTTATCTCTGACTTTCACTGGGATTTTGTGAAACAAAAACCTAAACTAAATAGTTTAAAGAAAATGCAGCGCTTCCTTTGTCTTTATTTTGCATAGATCACTTCCATTCCCCTTTGTAATTCTGATGTAGTTCACAGCCAATTTTTCCTGCAGCTGTCATATCTTAGTAACTGTGGCTTAAGAATATGGGAGATTTGTACTTGGATAGCGAAGATGCTTTTCCTCCCTTATCTAAAGGAAGATGGCTCCAGAGCTTGCCAAGAAGGAAGTACATGAGCTCTTCTGTTTTTTTCCTAGAAAATGCCAAGTTACGAGAGTGTTTCTTGACAGTCAAGCTGCTAATGCAACACCTGTCCTCCTTTCATGAAGGATCTTTTATTCATCTTGAAGTAGCCTGAGCAGTTCTAAGAAAGTGATGCTGATTACTGCAAAACTCAGTATTTTTTTTTTTCCTCCCACAAAGGGGGATGACAGGCACAACATCAGATTGAGCTCAGATACGCTACATTTTGACTCTGGCTTTAGCTGTTGCCTTCTGCTTCCTGATGTTACCGAAGAGCCCGGCAAGGGGTGTGCAGCAAAATCAAAGATCCAAATAGAATATTAGATCGCAGGAGTAGGACAGCAGAGATTAGAGCAAGTCATGTGCTTTAGATGAGGAAAAGTATTGATGTGACCACTTAGCCAGGATTCTCTTTAAATTAAGGTTATAACAATTTAGCTTTTTTTTATTTTATTTTTTGCAACTACTTGGTACTTATTTGAGTAAATACTTTTACTTCGAGTTTGGTTTTGCACTAACACATTGTGCTAATTTGGTAGGAAAGCGGACATCAGAAAGGGACACATTCGTAAGAAGGGGAAGGCTGTGGTAAAATGATACATGATCCCTTTTCCCTCCCTCTGCTAGACTTGTAGCAACATCTTTAACAGATGAGCCCTATGCATCTGGTGCTGTGAGAAAGTTTCTTTCAACTTGAATTTTTTTTGTAATCCTTCCAAGGGCTCAAGGATAATTAAGCCACCTGACTCCCATTGAAAATGTTTTGGCAGCTCTAAGAGGATATGAAGTGCTTGTGTGCTAATGCTGGCAACAACTTTAATATGTGTTAAAGGGCTTTCCTTCTTAACTAAAAATGAGTATTTGGAAGTAATGATCCTTGAGCTTTTAATGTAAGAGGATTGAAAATGATAAAAATCAGAGTTCATGTAGTTTCATGCTAGTTTTTTAGAATCCTGTAATTAGATTTGTGTAGCAATTAAATATGCATTGGTATTTTGTGATTTCTAAATAATATTTGGCTCACATTTCGTAACTGCTGAGTCACACAGTTTTCTCATTTCAAAATAGTTTGGAAGAATCTAGTGTGTGGCTTTTAGTGTACAGCCTTACAGTTCATGGCTGTATTCATTGGAATTACTATTGTACTTTATACTGATCCGAGATTAAGGCAAAGCAGTTTTATAGGCCTTTACAAAGAATTTGGATATTTTGTATAGAACAAGTATTTTATATAAATATTTATATATTATAAAGGTATAATAACTGCTCTATAAATATATAATCTATAAGTCTATAGATAGGAATGTATAGAGATATAAATGTAAGTATTATATAAATATTTTTATTATAGTTGATTTTGTTTAGAGAAAGCAAAGTGAAGGAGGACATTACGGTACTAGGTTCTGTGCAATTATATACTGATCTAAATGTCCGGCATTGCTAGTCTCCAGATTACTCTGTTGGACCACTGTAGACTGGAGAAAGGCAACAAAGAGTCCCAGTCTGTGTAAAATTCCACATATCTGTTAGACTGCTAGCAAACATTATTAAATACCCATTTATTGGTAAGAAGAGAATGTGATCAATATGATTTAAGTTCAGTTTTTTGCCTGGCTTTGTCTATCAGTCCTCTTAATGATTTTACCTGGAAGTTTGTTTCTTAGTAACTGCAGAAAAAATTGTAATTTCTTTGATTTAAGGCCTCTGTCTTTTGGGGATTTTATGTATAAACCACGAACGGACTGTTCAGCTTAACTTTCTGTAACTGCATAAATTACATGTAGGTTTAGTTTTTACAACTTCCAGGGCTGTAATTTATGAGCTGTCACCAGTCTCACTTGAAAAAAAACTGTTTAGATGGGACTAGCGTGTACAGTGGAAGCTGCTTAAATGCATGGATGTAGTTAGATAACCATGTGAGATGATTTTTTTTTTTTTTTTTTTCATAGCTCTCTGTGCCTGCCTTCTTTCCCTCCCTCACCTGGAAGGTTACCTGCCTGCTCGGGTGTAGGGATTCTAGAGAGCAGTATATGCTTCTGCAAACTAATTCTCATTTTGGTGTAGTTTGAGCTTGGAATCTTACACAGTGGGGTATCTATCTGCCAGTTCTAGTTTTTGCTGGAGTGTTTTGGTTCGTTGAGTGTTTTATATATTTATATTATATTTAAATTCAGTGGGAATCAAGGAAATAGTTTGGAAAGTGCTTCTCCAAATCTGTGTTTTTTCATAACTTGAATTTCACTTACTCTGGCAACATATGGACTGTCTTGAAATTCCTGTCATTTGACACGTTTTGATGTTACGCATCAGTTGTTGCTCATGTACTCATTTATTTGGCTACACCCAGGCACCTCAACTTGAGTGTGAGGCCAAAGACATTGTCAGCGCTGGTGAGAAGTGGTGTCCCTGAGGCCCTCAGAGGAGAAGTGTGGCAGCTGCTGGCAGGGTGTCATAATAACGATCACCTGGTGGAGAAGTACCGAATTCTCATCACAAAGGTAGAATGCTTTTTTCATCTTTTTTTTTCCCCCCATATATTAAGGAATGGAAATACAGAGACTTCTGAGTGTGTACCCTCTTGCTTAAAGGTTCATGAGTGTATCTGAATATCATGTATCAGCTGGTGAGTATAATTCAATCCTCCCTCCAACAAAAAACCCTAACATGCAGTGCTAGTTGTGGCATTATCTCTACGTGGAGTGCTTTCTTTTTAATAGTCCTACTTCTGTTTCATTCATCTGAGTTAGTTTGTCAAAAATTAGTATTCTATTAATTGCTTTCATGATTGACAGAGATTAAGGGAGCTCATTTCCTTTGCTTGTTTGGCTTTCCTGAATGGAAGCTGAATTTTGCTGTATTGTCTTAACATTTATGCTAAAAATCCAACGCGAGTTGAAACTGCAGCCTTTTTTTAATAGGAAAAACCAGAACACTTTGGACATTTTTGCACTAGACAGCAGTTTTTTAACTTCTCATCTTGAATGCTGACCTCAGTAACGCAGGAAAGGAGAATAAGAGTTGCATATACAGACATCATTCGGTGTTTCTCAGAGTTCTAGATAACAAATGGGTCACAAAATGAAATGTCACTTCCTTATTCAGAAAACTGATGTGTTCATTTGGATTTGACCATTATCTGTATAGACACATTGTATTTTACTGCTTTCATCAAGCATGCAAGTCTAGAAGGACTATATTAGAAATTATTAATGATGCAACTTTAGTACAAATATAACAGAAATTAATTATTCACCAGTTAAAAAAGCAAAACAACTGAATCAGCCTTTGTATATCTATATTCTGATGGCACAGATTCGCAAGGAGCAATTAAAGACCTTATTCTGAGGGCAAGAGGGCTTTTGTAAACTCAGTTTCTGCTGGAATCATGCAGGAAGGATCCTACGTGATTTGAATGAATCATGTTAGATTAGCTAAAAATGTTCTACCATAAGTACTTTCACGCACTTATTGAATGAAGAAGAAACTTGATCTGAATTCCTTAATATTGGTACATGCATTGTAGAGCTATAACTTGGATTCTTATGGTGAATAGATCATACAAATAACGTGGAGGTTGAGTGCTCTGGCAAGGAGCGTGTTGCAGTTACCCTGGTGTGTTATTTTAATTGCCTAGTGAGTAGTTGACAGTGTCACTGGTTTCTCTGTTTCAATGTTTTGGTATCAGAATGGAAAAGATGATCTCTTTGTGGCACAGTCGGTGACATGTACTGCTACTATCTCTGTGAGCTAGAAAGGAATAGTGTAACATTCCATTTTTAAATCTGTGAAACCTTTCCACTCATTTACATTTGGCAGAGACAAAGGAAATAACCTGGATCTAATGTGTTGGAAGCATCTCTAGAGCCCAAGTAAAAGGGAGAGTAGGCTGATCCAGCAGCAAAAGGACTGGCTATACCTGCACTGGTCATTCAGCGTGGAAACTAATTAAGGAATTAAACAATGAAAGAAAATGAGAAATGAAAATGACCATTTTCAGGCTCTACTGTAATCATATGAGGTCTGCAGTATACTACCAGCATGCTATAACAACCAGCTCAAGCAAATGAAAATGAAGTCTCTTTTAATCGGGAAGTGCCACATTAGACCATTGTTGAGGCTGTTTGCCCTATTGTGACTTAAATGTAAATTGTATGAAAATAGGCTATGACTGTTTCTGTAGAATGGACGGAGATGGATGCTTTGAGAGCAGAAGTGTCTGGTTGGTTCACAGTGGAACTGTGATTTCTTCAATCTGCAGGCAGTGGAAGAAGCGTAAGGGTTTGAAAAAGGTTATCAGTGGCCGTGTGAAAGTGCTGAAGATGCAAATAGGCAAAGAATACAAAATTGTTTGGGAGACTGATGGGAACATGAATTCAAGACCCAGGAAGATAACATTTGCAGACCCATTGTATATAGTGTATGCTAACAGTACAATAATGCTGGGTTGCACTTTGGCTTTCATTTTTTATTTTCATGTCTTTTATAGATTATTTGACAATTTTGTAGTTTTAATGTGACTAATTCTTGGCTGCTCTGAAAACAGCAGCTCAGTTACAGTCAATACGCAGCAATGCACAGGAGTAAAAGTGGGAAAAAAAAATATATTTGTTAATTATGTGAAGGCGAGGGTCTCTTATAATATATTGCTTTACCATCCTGGTAATGCTTTGTCATGTTTTGCATGTCACTAATACGAAGCGTTCTCTGGCAAGTGTGCAATTATTTGCATTACCATGCATTGAAAATGGTATATCTGAGAATAACTGCTGTGGCGTAGTGCAGAAGCACAAGGAGTTGATGTAAAACCTTTGCTCTTCAGTGCAAGTAGGAGATGCAGTAAGCCTGTTTGAGTACTCCTAATCCAGTGCCCCTTCTCTCTTAATGTTGACCTCTATTCCTGTAGCTGCATTTGATTTCTGTCAGGCTTTTCATGACCCCATGCGGCAGCACAGTCCCAAATTAATAAGGATCTGTGTTGACAGCTGCTTCAAAAGCTTCTGGCCTCTTTCAGGGATATTTTTTTTTTTTTTTTTTTTCCTCGTGCGCAGGGTATTGGATGCAGGCGCCCCAGTATTTCTTCTGGTGTTTGCTTTCCTGTGCAGTTCTGGCCCCTGGTGCTTGGAGAATCTGTGTTTTTTTTGCTTTCTTTTGCAAATTAACTGCTGCAAGGATACTTTCTGCTTATTGTTGATGTGTGGCTACTGAATGATTGAAAAGGAAACGTCTTCTGTTGCGTTCTACCAGTGAAGGCTGTGTCTAGGTCTCTTCGAATCTAATTTGTGCATTAAAAACGGCATTGAAATTGTGCCTCGAGGTGTGCTGGTTGCATTCCAGTCATCATGACAGTATTTATTAATTATTTGCTCCTTATTTCTTTGATAAGCGTTAGCTGGGGTTTTGTACTCTGTCCTTTTGTTGTTGCAGTAGTGCCTAAGTTTCACCATTGTGATGCTTCCACAAATTACTTTTGAGAATTTGCACACCATCTGTGTGCAATAATAAAGCTTTTAGCAACTCCAGATTGCCATGCTCATGGTGGGGAGCGTGGATGAAAGCCAGCCCAATGAATTAAGGTCATGTCCCTACTGGGGACAGAAAGCAAACTCTAGGTAAAACAATCTAGACAATCCCTTTGAGAGGCATCTGTTCCTGGTAGGACTTTGGCAATCATGGCTACGGCTGTTAATCTTCAGGCTTCCAGCCACTGAAAGGTAGGAGGAGAGACATGGGGACTCGCTCCAGGCATTAATGGACACCTGCAGGAAAAATACTTCATGTTTTTGACAGTCATAGGTGGATGGAAAGTATTGCTGAGTGGAAAACTTGTAAAGCTGGCTGCACAGGTTAAAAAAAATCGTGAAACAAAGCAAAATAGACAATAGCTGCTTTTCAGACAAGGTTTTTTAAAAGTATTAATATAACTACTGAATCTGTCGGATCAGTGGCGATCTCTCAGTGGAGAAGTGCTTCATAATACCAAAGTTTTAAGAACCTGACATTTACAATATTGAGGAGAAAATAAAAGCCTTTGGATAGAGGTCTGTGTGGGAGGAACTAATGTCGAAAGGAAAAAAACCATGAACTGTTGTACCAGATAAATACACTATATTAAGAAAATTACGATGTGAGAGGGATGTCTCGTGGCACAAGTTTTAAAAAAAAAAAAAAAAAAATCCATTGGCAGGAGGAGTATCCTGGGATGTTACCCCAGGGTCACCATTGCTGGTACAAATTCTAGGCCTGGGAAGAGGTGAATTTGTTCCAGTTTTTCTTATAGCAGGACTCTTTCTACCCACTTTCTCATCTTCCCACTTTTTTGTCTCCATGAGCAGAGGATTACAGTACACAAAAGTTCTACCAAATATAATCCTCTGTCTTGGCGCAAATGACCCTAGTTATTAATGAAGAAATAGATTAAAATGTCACTACCGTTATTTGACTGAAATGTGTTGCTTCATCAGTGGCATAAAATGTGACACTACTTTAGCTGTGCGTGGCTAACATTTATTTTCCACCTGTCTCACAATCACATTTCCATATGTTCATATAAATTAAGAAGAATACATTTCATTTTCAGGGAGTACAAAGGGCCACAATTGTGTACGATCAACTGAAATTAAACCTAACGTACATCTGTGAATCATGGTACAAGAAGTATGACGTTGTCTTGCTGTCAGTGTGCCTGAACCTCTAGATCCTGTGTTTGATTAGTTTTGATCACGTGGTGATAAAAGTTTAATTAGCTTTTACAAACAGTAGTTTTCCCAAGAGTTCTCGGTGTAACTTCGAATGATTTCTTGAATACCTTTTAATAGTCTTAGATGAGGTTGTATTGTGTCACCGCATGGAGTGGGAGAAGTCTCCACAACACAGAAATATTTTCAATCTCTCTGACCTCAGCCACCTGAACCACATGTTTTAATGTCATTTAGAAGTGCTGGTCCTCGGTAGGCTGGTTGGGCGCTTGGGGCAGCAAGTAGGTGTGTGTCAGCCCAGTTACCTTCCAGTTGCCACTTACGCCCTTTGGTGGCCACTTCCGTCTGGATCTGGTGCAGGGCTGCTTGAGAGAATTAACTTGAGCTGTTGCTGGTTTGGGCTTGGGTGTGTTAAGCAATCAGGACTCAGTTGGCATGAACTTCGAATAGAGTTATTCCTCTCAGGTTTGGAGAAACAATAGAATGTCGGTTAAAGGAAAAACCAGATCTGTCTCTTCTACGGAAATGCCTGTCAGCTGTATAGGAGTTAAGCTTGTACTTGTAATAAAAATCTAAACATTGAGGAGTTCGTGATTTGGTGGCACATCTTTTGTTTTGAAATTTCAGCAACCACATGTTGTTTTGGTCAGTCTCACAATTTCCAGTGCTACCTTGTTTTTATATATCTGAGATATATTTAAAGTTCCATGTATGCTGTTTTCTTAAGGATGTTTATAATGTGTCTATTCATGCCTAAGGATCCAGAAATACTATTTGAATCAATTGGTATGTAAATCATTCTGTGCTTTGGAAAGATAGGAGATCATTTCTCCAGGAGTAATTCAATCATAGCTTGTTTTTTTTGTATAACCACAATACCCTTGCCTAAATTTAATTCAAAGTTTATGTTTCCTAGCTACAGTTCTAGTACTTCAATTGCCATGAGCTATAACAAAAATGAGGGACAGTAGTAAAGGGATCTTTTTGGAGGTAAAGATAGGGTGGGAAACCCAAGTTTTTGTTTTCAGGCCTTTGCACAAGACCAACTAAAAATCTGCCAAGTCATGCTGTTGTCCAGCACAGATTTTTGACCAATACAAGTGTATCATAAAATGTTTTTTTTCTACTTGCAGGCCAGCTAAAATCCTGAGCGTTGCAGCGTGACTCCTTTGAGATCTATCCCTTTGGCTGCAATTCATTTTGCATTAGGTATCCCACAGAATAACAAACGTTTAGCATAGGTTAACCGAAACCTTGCGTTTGTTGGTGTCAGTTGAATTCAGCGTGTGGACTTAACGCTCGTAAAGGTGACGGTTGCACGCTTTCATTTTTGACAAAAGGTCTTTAATTGCTGACGAGCCTCGCTCCAGGCTTTTACTGGTTTGATCAGTTCAAAGACCAGTTCCCGTAGTGATGGGCCTGTCCTGAGCTGTGGCAGTGGAGCAGTTTGGTTGGAGAATGAGCTTCCACATACCATGGGAACGTGTTTTCCAGCGTGTCAAAACGCTGTTGACAAACAACGACATACGAGTGTCCTGTGATGACACCTTGGCCTTGTACACATCGAAGAGGTTTTTCCAGTTGAAGATGCGTAATGGTATCAGCTTCTCGTGTGAACAGAAGTTTAAGTGCTACGTTGTGACTCTCTTGCGTGCTCGCTCTCTGGAATGTCGTTGGGTTTTCTAGTTTGTCGAGGTTGGTGTAGGTTGCCTCGGGGACTGTCGGGGACAGTGACGCCGTTGGGGTTTGTGTACACGCGTGCGGGAGGTGCTTCCCTCCCTGGAGCAACATCTGGATGACTGGTGGGACACAGCTCTTGGCTTGCCCTTGGTTCCAGGTGTCTCCTAAGCAACACAAACTACACCTAGCAAAGACACGTTTATTCCGGAATAAGCATTTCCCCAAAAGGGCTCAGATGGGAAAAAGCCTTAAATTATGACTAAACGTTTGAATTCACGTCCTTGCTTTGGACGGCCGTCATTTGCCGTGGCGCTGAGAGGAGGAGCAGGGATGTGCGGTGGGTGTCTGTCTGCAGGACCTGGGCGCGGGTGGGCGTCTGTCTGCAGGGACATGGGGGTGGGCGTCTGTCTGCGGGGACCCGGGCGCGGGTGGGCGCCTGTCTGCAGGGACACGGGGGTGGGTGTCTGCGGGGACCTGGGTGCGGGTGAGCGTCTGTCTGCGGGGACCCGGGCGCGGGTGGGCGTCTGTCTGCAGGGACACGGGGGTGGGTGTCTGCGGGGACCTGGGCGCGGGTGGGCGCCGGTGGGCGCCTGTCTGCAGGGACATGGGGGTGGGTGTCTGCGGGGACCCGGGCGCGGGTGGGCGTCTGTCTGCGGGACCCGGGCGCGGGTGGGCGTCCGTCTGCGGGGACCCGGGCGCGGGTGGGCGTCCGTCTGCGGGGACCCGGGGGTGGGCGTCCGTCTGCGGGGACCCGGGCGCGGGTGGGCGTCCGTCTGCGGGACCCGGGCGCGGGTGGGCGTCCGTCTGCGGGGACCCGGGGGTGGGTGTCCGTCTGCGGGGACCCGGGCGCGGGTGGGCGTCTGTCTGCGGGACCCGGGCGCGGGTGGGCGTCCGTCTGCGGGGACCCGGGCGCGGGTGGGCGTCCGTCTGCGGGGACCCGGGGGTGGGCGTCCGTCTGCGGGGACCCGGGCGCGGGTGGGCGTCCGTCTGCGGGGACCCGGGCGCGGGTGGGCGTCCGTCTGCGGGACCCGGGCGCGGGTGGGCGTCCGTCTGCGGGGACCCGGGCGCGGGTGGGCGTCCGTCTGCGGGGACCCGGGCGCGGGTGGGCGTCCGTCTGCGGGGACCCGGGGGTGGGCGCCTGCCTGCGGGACCCGGGCGCGGGTGGGCGTCTGTCTGCAGGGACACGCGGGTGGGCGCCTGTCTGCAGGACCCGGGCGTGGGTGGGCGCCTGTCTGCAGGACCCGGGCGTGCGAGGGAAGAGCCGGCCGCCGGCCTGGAGCGCGGGGGACCCGCTCGTTTTCCCCGGAGGCCGCGGGGTCGCGCCGGGTGAGGCACCTACCGCCCTCGGCCACTCGCGAAACCGCCTCGCCCAGCGCCTTTCGAGCGCACACCCGCATTTCCGAGGCTGCGGCCGGCGGAGCCGGGGCGGGCAGCGGCGGCCGGCGCTGCCGGGCTCCCCTCCCCCCCCCCCGCCACCCCCGGCTGCCGCCCGGGGCCGGGCCCGGCGCTGGGGCGGCCCGAGGGGGCGGCCGGGGGGGCTGCGGCCCCGCTCCCCGCCGGCGCCGCGCCCTCCTCCGCGCTCCTGCCCGCCTCCCTCCCCTTCCTCCCCGCCGTCCCCTCCCCCTGGCTCCGCATCGCCGCGGCCGGGGCACACGCCGCCCGTGCCGGCGCCGGGCCGAGGATGCTCCCGGGCTTTTGTTCCCCCGCGGCAGGTAGGGGCCGGCGGCGGGGCCGGGCTGCGCCCCGGGCAGGGCCGGGGGCGGCGGCGGGGGCCGGAGCGGCGCGGTCCGGGAGAGGCGGCGAACAAAAGCGTCGTGCAAAATGGAGCCAGGAGAGAAGGGCTGGACCCCCCCCCCCCCCGCCCGCCCCCGATCACCCCCCCTCCCCGCCGCGCATCCCTCCGCCTGGATGGCCGGCGGCAGGAATTTCGGGGAGGCTGCTTCGCCCGGAAAAGCTCCGGCCCGGAGCCCCGGGCCGAGGGCGTGGGGAAGGGGCAGGGGCCGGGGGGAAGGCGGCGCGGCGGGGGCAGGCGGCGGCCGGGGAGCGCCGGAGCAGGGCGTGGGGAGGGAGGGGAGGTGGTGGAGGTGGTAGCGCGGGGGGGGGGGAAGCGGCGGTTCTGTAAAACACTTTCCCCTTCTCTTCTGTCAGCCTTTGGGAGGACTCTCGTCCTGAGTCGGTGAAGGTTCCTTCTCCCTCTTCCCCCAACCCTTCATCCCTCCTCGGCGAGGCAGCCCACCCGGGAGGGCTTTAATATCAGCCCTCTCCCGTGTGCGTGTGTGAAGTTGCTGACATGACTGCTGCTGGGTCCCGGTGCAGCGGTAGCGGCGGGGAGCCGGATTTAAAGGGGAATTGTGCTGCAGACAATGCACAGCAGCAGCATCTGGAGCAGCCCTGGGGACCGGAGCTCCGGTTGTGACATTGCTACACACACAGCACCAGCCGCAATGACAGCAGCTGCCTGGAGTGGCTGCAGGCAGCAGGCAGGAGCATGAAGTGAAGAGATCACTGCAGTGCTCAAGATGAACTCCTCTTTGGTTGGCAACCAGAGTGGCCGGCCGTTCTGTCTCCTGGCCATTAGCTATTTGGAGACCATCAATTTTTGCCTCCTGGAAGTGGTTATTATTGTGTTCCTCATGGTGCTGATTATTTCGGGCAACATCATTGTGATATTTGTCTTTCACTGTGCACCTCTGCTGAACCACCACACCACCAGCTACTTCATCCAGACTATGGCATATGCTGACCTCCTGGTGGGCGTGAGCTGTCTGGTGCCTTCTTTGTCTCTGCTGCACTATCCTATTGTTTTAAGTGAGTCCTTGGTTTGCCAAATCTTTGGTTATGTGGTATCGGTGCTGAAGAGCGTCTCCATGGCCTCTTTGGCATGCATTAGCATTGACAGATACATTGCCATCACAAAGCCGCTGACCTACAACACGCTGGTTACCCCGTGGAGACTTCGAATCTGCATACTGATCATTTGGCTGTACTCCTGCCTGGTCTTCTTACCCTCCTTCCACTGGGGAAAGCCTGGATATCACGGGGATGTGTTTCAGTGGTGTGCCAATTCCTGGAACACCGATCCCTATTTTACCCTCTTCATCGTGGTGATGCTCTATGCCCCGGCTGCTTTCATCGTCTGCTTCACTTACTTCAACATCTTCCGCATCTGCCAGCAGCACACCAAGGAGATCAACGAGAGGCGAGTGCGCTTCAGCTCTCAGGATGGGGAGGCTGGGGAGGCACAGCCTTGCCCGGACAAGCGCTATGCCATGGTTCTTTTCCGCATCACCAGTGTCTTCTACATCCTCTGGTTGCCCTACATAATCTATTTCCTGCTGGAGAGCTCCAATGTCTATAGTAACCGCGTTGCATCCTTCTTGACCACTTGGCTTGCCATTAGCAACAGTTTCTGCAACTGTGTCATTTACAGTCTCTCCAACAGTGTCTTTCAGAAGGGGCTTAAGCGTCTCTCGGGGGCTATTTGTGCCTCTTGCGCTAGACAGAGGGTAGCTAAGGACTCCTCAACCTCTAGGAGCAAAAGATCTTCCAATGGATGTCATGTCTAAGACGCCTGTCGGCTGGACTGGGAAGTGCAGGGACAATTCCGTAAATTGCAAAATAAGTTAAATATGATTTTAAGATGTCCAGATTTGCAAAAAGGTTTCTGAGAAATGCTGCTGACATAGAAGAATCAGGAGCACATATCATTGTGATTTCACTTTTAAAAAAAAAAAGATTGCTGTGGAGGAGGCTGTGGAGTTTCACCTCCATATTTGTTTTTAAGAATAAAGCTGTATCTTGACACTTACCTCTCCAGCTGGTGTGACTGAATGGAGTGGGTGTCTGAGAGCTTCGGCAAAATGTAGTCTTTCTTACAGCTTTACTAGGTTCTTTCGAGATTCGTGCTTCACATGTAAATGATAGATCTGAAGTGGAAATGTCACAGTGTATGGTATATTACAGGGATTTTTTTTAACATATGCCAAAGTATATTGACACAATGTTCCAGCATCATAACAGAAGGGTCCAAACAATTTGTTTTTCAGTGCTACCTAGACAGGACTTCTAGAACGGTAGTGAACGATGTGAACATTTTAGTGCGAACTTAAAGTCTTATTGAGCCATGAGTGCAGTGATGTGATCTGAACAGTCGTACGCTTAGGAGGAACTGATCTGGCTTCCGTGCTCCGTTTCTCTGGTAGGATGCATGTATGCGATCAGAGTACAGCATCTGCATTTTCCTGTTCGTTGTGAATTAAGAAGAAAAACTTGGATCAGACCAAATTTAGCAGTTAAATAAAATGCGGTTTGATAAGCTAAGAGAAAATACATGTCGCTTTATGATACCAGAGTTGTGGTAGCCACTCGAGGATGACGCCAACATGTGAAAATTATTTGCAAACCAGTGGCGAAATGCCACAGTTTTGTATGTGGAAATTTTCTCAAGAACAACTTTAAAAATAACATGTTCCCCCCCACCCTTTTTTTTTTTTTTTTTAAATCTAAATTCTTCTGATATTTTACATACTAGAACTTAAGGGGAAAGGAAAGAAAACAATTGTCTTCTGAACAGCTAAGGGAACTATGTTGTAAATTTAACTGTAGTATTTGAGTTATTCATAAGTGCACAGAGCTAAATCAGAGACATTTTTCTTTAGCCTTTGTGGGATTAAAGATGGTTCGAATATAGCAGGAGCTAAATCCTGTTGGCAAACGCATATCTAACTGGTCAAACAGTCGGTGTCTGAGGAACAAAGTCTCACTGACCACAGCTTTTTCAAGCTAACTTATATTAAATATTTTTGAGTACTGTAATGCTGTTAAGAAGGCAGCATAGCCCTCAAATTGATTAGTTTTCCCAAAGAATATCTTTGTCGTCTTACCGATGCCATATTGGAAAATAGAAGTGAACCATGTATTCCTGTACCAGTGGGTTACGGTCTGCATCGTCTTATCTCACACTGTCCCTGGTACAGGGATGTCCCCCCGCCACACCTCTGGTCTGAGAGCAGGTTACGTGCCATGACCGTCCGCAGCTCGCTTCCTTCGTTGTGCTTCCAGTCAGTGCGTTGGACTGCTGTGAGCCTGGGGAATTCTGTCAGCTCCTGTGGTACGGTTGGTGTGTGCTGTTTGTTAGTCATGGTGGGAATGAAAGAATACTAGGGAAAAGTAATTTGATTTTTTTTTTCTTTTTTTTTAAAGAATTGGGGTAATTCTCTTGGCCAAAGGGAAGACTCTGTATTTTTGTTAAATGGTTTCAGGTCTACTGTTGTTACAGATCAAGATCATCCTCTTTTTAGCACTCTGCCCTGTCCCTCCCGCAAGCATACATGTGCCCTCCTCTCTGGTCCGCTCTGAGCCCTGGCCTCGCGTCTTCCGTGCTTTGCCCCGGAGGATAACAGTTCGTGTCTCTGTCCTGTGTTTGCACGTGCAGCGATTGCTACAGACCATCCTGCTTGCTGCCCATCCACACTTACCCCAGTACAGCCTTGTGAGGCTGCCAGGGAGGAAACAGTGAAGCAAAGAGAGCGCAGCGGGATGAAGCGCTCCTGGTTGTGCTTGTCAGCGCTCATTGCTGGTAGACAAGAGTTCCTCTCACGGGGGTGCGTGTACCTGTTCCTGGGGAGGATGGGGCAGAAGCTCCTACTGTTCCTGCCTAGTTTTGGTTTGAGCGCCCTGTTACAAAGCATGTCGTATCTTGGTCTGCTGTCAACGTATTTTATCAACAGTCCAAACCTCTCAAGATAAACTTCCTCCTTAGTTCCTCTGAAATTTTAAGAACAAAGGTTGTCTGAACCCTGATGCCTTCACGACGACATTTCTTGTTATCTTCTGTAATGAGACAGTGTCTAGAGCCAGGGCTGGCACTGTGATCCTTGCGATGGAGGTGATTTGTTCTGCAGAGCTCTTGCAGTCTGAATTTTGGTTAGAGACACAGACAGCCGTGGGGGGAGCGGAGGGTAAGGGTGTAGTGAGTCATTTATAAATGGTATAATAAGCTCACAGCACATCAGCTGGCTAATTGTTCTCGAGTGTTTTGTAGGTATTATGGCAAAGGTGGGCTTTGGGGAACAATTTAAGGGCTTTAGTCACTAATATCAAAGCGTGTGTGTGTGGTATTTTTGGAACAGCCTCTCAGGTAAACTCCCAGTAGCTTTCCTCTGTCTCTTTACCTTATCTAACATTTCCAAGTCTTTGAAGTGATGCAATCTATCACTAAAATAGCGTTTGGTTAAATGTAATAGAAGAAAAGAATCTGCTAGGGCCTAAAACCCTAAAAATGGCAGTTTCAGGTTTTAATTTTTAATTCCAGGAAGCTGGAGAGCAAAGATTGTTGCTTTTTTTTTTTTTTTATGGCACGAATAGAGGGCTTAAATAGGAGCATTGTATGCTAGTTTTTGAGAATATGGAAAATTCTAAAAAGTGGTAAGGGGTCTAAGTCATGGTGTAGAGATTTAACTCGAGATGAAGCAGTTGCTACTTCAGCTATAAGCCTAGAATTGTACTTAAAGTGTGGTGGTTGTTGCAGATGCAGATGCATGCTTGCAGCTGTTGTTGCTTTGCAGCTAAGGTTCAGTTGTAACATTCCTAACAGCCAGGCTTTTGTTCAGTTGCCTTACTCATCTCAAAGTCTTCACCAGTTCAGATGATTTCCATGAGAGGTGAAAATCAGAATCTGGAAGTCTCCAAGACATGAGGATGGAGAGGAGTTGCAGCCAATTGATGCGTTCAAGTTTCATCCAGCTTTTTTACAGACACTTTTAAATGTTGCCTGAGTAGCTTAGTTTTAGCGTCAAATACTTCTATTTTTGTCTGTGTTAATTTATTGATTTTTTTTTTTTTAATTTAAATTACTTTTTTTTCCTAAGTTAATTTAATGTTGATCTAGGTTTGTATGTGATTAGATGTTTTAAATATTCATAACATTTGAGTCTGTTGTCTGCAGTGAAATTGCATGGGGGTGAATCATGTTCACCGTGCCAACTGTGGAAGAAATCATTTTGAAATGTATTACCTTGTTTGCTCAGCAGTCCATTTAACATCCTTTGTCATGTAGTTAACGTGAGGCACAGTAGTCCTTTTCATCACAATCTGTGCTATGAATTGTTAGGCAGCAAACTTTCCAGTTGGATCACTTTCATCATTGTACGTATGGATCTAATCCTTTCTTGGCTATATTTGTATCCGAGTGTGCCTGGTGCTTTAGAAATCAGTATCAGGAGCATTGCACAGATGAATGCCACACCAAGGAGAATACAGAAATCAAATTACATCTTCATAAAAATTGTGTGTTGTGATATGATTAAATGAACTAATCTTGAAGTTCCATCTCAAGCTATAATTTTTTTTTTATTAGGGTTATCTGCCTCACTTTCAAATTAAGCTGATAGAAGGCTCAATTTGCAGGATGCAGTTCAGTGGCATTTTTTTAGTACCATGGAAAGGATTTCTATATGCACAGCTTCTCAGAAGGTGATAATTTGCTTCATCTAAAACTCTTGATAATTTTTTCTTTTTTTTTTAGGTTTACTGGAAGTTTAGGTTGTGATTATGTTGTCATTTTCTAAATAGGCTGGCAGAAAATCTGTGAAATACTGGGTTTCTTTTATAATCTCCAATCAAGTGACAGTATTTTTTAACTCAACAGATATCTTGTGTGAAACAAAAATTTTGCTGTTATCTACTGTTAGGGTTTTTTTAATTAAATGTTGCTAGTTTCTACAGTCTTTATTTGCTATTAGGGGTTTTGTACTTGTTTTTAAGCTTCTTGTCACTCAGAAATTTGTCTCTACTAGTTGGAATTCTGGCATGGCTCGGTGTCAGAGTGCTAAAGGGCAATCTTGAATATTTGTCACAAATCTTTGACAAGAAGAAAGTACCGAGGCACAGAGAATCTCAAGAGTAGCACGAGGTTGCGTGAAGAGTCTTTCTTAAAGCAGGGACTTGAATGAGAATTTCCAAATTCCAGTCTTGCGCTGCTTCTCTATGGCATTGTTCCTTTCCTGCTCATATAAAGGTTTTACCTGTCAGAAGTCCTGAATTTCAGCCATTTGTCTGTTCTGAAAAAGACACATGCAAGGTGTATGTGATGTGAGATGGAAGCATTCAGTGTGTAAATTTAATAAGCAGATTTTTTGATATTTATTGTGGTATTACCAGCTGCTGTGATGATAACAGATGTGCTGAACCTTCATGAGTCAGGAAGTCTGAAACATTTGGGTCTGATCTTACTCCACATCAGGGTTTGAAGTTGACAGAACTTCTAATGCAGGTCGGTGCTTTAAAAACTGTATTTCTTAGCAACTAATACCTGAGCATAGGAGTCTACCTTTAGACGTTACAAACAAAAGGCCCATTTAAAATTGTTCAAATTACTTGATTCATCTGTCCTAGGTAATTTTAATTTAGTAAGAGGAGGTGGAGGTTTTGGAGGGCTTTTGTTGTTGTTTTAACACGGTTTTAGTTCTGGGTACTTGAAGCACCTGCTAAAACATTTGCCTGACCTGGTCCTTATTTTGTTGTTTAGGTTAGAAACCTTTTTCTTCCTTCCTATGACTTTGCAGAATACAACCACACATCCTTTCCGTGGTGTCACTCAAGGTAAACTTGAATTTTACCTGACTGCCAACGCTATCTGAAGTTGGCAAAGCACACGTTTGTAACTGATGTTCTGCTGAGGTCCAAGAGGTGCAATGGCCCCCGTGGTTTTTATATTTAAACGGGGGAAGAGTAGCTGTCTTCCCTGCTGCAACTTAAAGGAATGGACAGTTTGCAAACCTCGGGGTGGTTCTGCTGAGGCTTCCAGGAGGGGAGAGGCTGGGGCATAACGGCGGCAGTGAAATGCCCAAGGCGAGCCCATTTGCTGCCCTGGCGAAAGCAGCACTTCCTCCCTGCTGTCTGAGCCTGCCTGTGTCTCATCCCATTCCTGCTCTTCTCTTTCCACTCCTATTGCTGAAATTCAGAGCTCTAGAAAGCACGATTGACGTAGGGCTTTTCTTATGTTTCATAGTCATTATACGATGAATGCTGTTGTTTGTATGTGGCTGTGGTCTCAGGGCAACCAGGTATATTAAATCTATTACTCGCTTCGGGATCCCTGAGACTTTGTAATAGTGCAGGCTTGAAATACATTTGGCTGAGGTCGGGTTAGACCTTGGGATAAGTCGCAGCTGCCAAGACCGCTGGGCCGTCAGGTTTTACAGACTGTCCAGCAAAGTAAACAGCCCCTCCTTTAGGACGATGGGAGAATCCCCCATTGTGAAAACAACCCATTTTGCACTAGAAAAGAAGCGTTCTGACTTCTAGAGACCCCGACGTCTTAAAAAAATCTCAGTTGTTACTTCCCTTGTTGCCTGTGCGTTGCAGAGATTTTCTGCAGATAAGCAAAGGCAGACAATTTAATACTAAAATTATGTATGTGAAATGTTTTTGGAAGAGGAGAGCTCTTCAAAATCAAAATTTAGTATGTGTAAAACCAGATGCAGTTGTGTTTAGAGAAAGAAACTGAAAGTTGTGGCCGGTGGAAACAAAGAAAGGAAACCTGCTGGGCAGCTGTGCCTGCGCTGATGGGAGGATGTAAGTTGCAGTTCTGTCAGAACGATGGGGTATTTAATTTGGGTCGTATCCTTTACAATACACTTTTTTTAAAAGATGGCATTTAACCTTCTTGCTTTTGCTTTGCTGTGCTCCAAAGGCAGCTCGGCTGAGCCTCAGGGCTCCCGCCCCTGCAGCAAGCGGGTCCCCTTCAGACGTGGAGTGGCGATCCAGCCCCTCCATGTCACGTCAGGTGAGATGGGATTGTACCAGCCGGTGTCATGGTTGACCATCTGAGGTGTTCGAGCGATAGGGAAATAATCTGATGTGATACAGTTTGTTTAGTCAGCTTTTCAGTTTTTTTTTTTTTCTGACACACGAGGTTTTCTAGACAGGTGAAATGTTTTGCTTATGCAGGCAGCTTTGCTGACGGTTCTCCACTCAATATTGATTGACTTCTGTCACAGTTCAGTTTTTATTCCCATTGCAGAGTTTAAACCAAGCCACAGTCTGCGTCTGTTCTACGTGCATTTAGTGGTGGTTGCAAATGGAAGTGGTTGCGGATTTCACCCGTATCATATTTGGATCTCTTGAGCTTTAGCACTTAATGAAAATGTTAATGTAAGTTATGTTCCTGTATCCCGATCCAGGTTCCTTATTTACAGCCCCTGGTGTACTTTAGCAATCTCTCCAGTCAAAACTGATTCTCTGGCTGGTGAATTTGTGGTTACTTAAATTGAGAAACAGAAGGTGTTAGTCATCTTTGTTTTGGCCTGAAGACGTTGGGGAGGAGCGTCGGGATCGCCGAGCTGATCAGAGGAGGCGCAGGCTCCGCTCCGGAGAGAGAGGCCAGGGCGCCGCGGGACTGTTACCCGTAGGCAGGCTGATAACCGGTAGCTTTATTTGCTAACAAATTTTTAGCAATGCTGAGTGGATGCACGTTGCATTAGGTTATATTTAGAACCGGGGTTTAGACAGGCAAACACGTTTTGAAGTTGGCGGTCGCCGCGCGCGCGGAGGAGTGCTGCACCCGGGCTGTTCCTGAGGTGCAGCACGGGAGGACCCTTGGGGGGCTATGGAGAGGGGAGGGAGCCCGAACTTTTTGTTCCGACTTCTTTCTTTTTATGAATTTGTAAGGTGAGGATAGCAACTTTGTAATTCAAAGCTTTGGCTTCTCTCTGCTGGTCATTACCGGAGATCCTTTAATTAAAAAATGGAATAAATTCAAATAACTCCTTGTAAAGATGAACTCAAATCTTGCCGTGCATATATGAGTCATTCTTAAATGTTACAAAGATCACGCGATACAAGCAATCAAATGCTTAATAAACCAAGTCATTTCTTTTACGGTAAATTGAAAAAAGTTCTTCTGGGATTTCAACTGTAAATGAATCCTTGAAAATCAATAATTAGATTAGTAAAGGATGATGTTTTAATATGCTGGCAGGAATATAGAGGGATTTGTCAGGGGAAGCGAAAACAGACTTTGCACTAAAGTGGCTTAGGTATATTTATAGTGCTAGTGATTTTGTGTGTGTGTGAAATCTTTGGACTATTTTAATATAATGTAAGGCTTTGAGCTTTAGCTAACTCAAGTTGCTCGTTTTATGAAGTTACATTAGTACCACACTGTGAAGTATTTTTAAATATTAGCATTAATGAGTATTAAAAGTATTTCATAAAAACAGTTTTTTAAAACATTTTCTGTAGATGCTGTCAAAGGAATTGATGTTTAGTGTACAAAGAAATAAAACCCTGAGGGCTGTAAGGTACCTGTATGTTTCTGATCACCTCGGTTTTTGAGGGGTTAGGTATTTCTTGAGGATAAATTGTTGTCGTTAAAACCTACTAAAAATAATGGTGCAGTTAATCCTTTCAGATAATAGGAAGCCGCATCACCTCCAGCCACGCTTTTGAACTGTCTGAAAGGATTTGCAATTGCATATATTGTCTTCACAGACTTATGTCTTTAGAAATGCTGTACAGCACAGTGTTTTGCAAGTTCCTATGCTGATAAATTTCTCTCCTATGTAACCTTTGAAATCTAGTTTCTGTTGTAATTCTAGCATGTAAACACTAGATTCAATTTTGTATTCCTCTAGTGAATGCAACAGGATGGAAATGAGTTTGCAGTTGCTAATGATGAGCTTTTTTACTGTTCTTGATACTCGTGGGTATGTCTTTTCTTCAGGGATTTCAGAATTGTATTAGTACCTTTTTTAATTGCGTTTCTTTTTTTTCCCACATGCTGTTTACGGTTAAACTGCAAGCATGGGAGGCTCTGCGTGCATGTGCTTTTAGGTTGCTTTGCTGAGCGAAACACAGTGGAGCGATCTTACTTTAAAGGATGCTCGCTTTTCCTTGTGTCCCACCTGCTTCCTTGCGCCTTCACAGTATCTGGGACAGCAGAAGCCACTGGTGAGGTTATCTCAGTGTGTTCTGTGGAGATTTGACATTTGGCAGGGGGTTGTTACGAGGAGTTTTGTTTGGGAGCCAGTCCAGCTCCTTTAGGCGAGTAGTGTTAAAACTGGTAGGTTTTTTTCCTGTGTCAGTGAAAAGGCCAAGAGTAGGCAGAATCACAGGTAAGAATGTGTATGTGTGTGTTTGTAGTAACCTTGTGCACCTTTTAATGCTGGAAATTGTTTCGTATTAAAAGATGAGAAAGAGGTGTGAGAGTGAATCCCCTGCTATGAAGAACTACGGAAAACAAAATCCACCAAAGCAGATTAGAAAAGCAAACAGGTGAATTAGAGCCAATCCGACCCTTCAGACTCTAATGCTGTGTTTAATTCTGACGCAGTGGGGAGTATCCGGGTGTCGGTCTGGGCTCCTCGATGTTCCTCGTCTCTGCCGGGGTTTGCTCTGTTGGGTACCCTGCAAGGGAAGGGGGAGATGGCGAAGAGGGGGGTATTCTGATATGTGAGGCAGCTGAGGAAGAGTTATCGTGGTGGCTCCAGAATTATCTATTTGTGCCAACTCAGTTGTTGTTAAAATACAGGGGAGAGGGGTACTTCTGCCCCATTGTTTTAACAGACGTTTCTGTAGCTGATTTTTCAACTAAGACTAATAATAAGAAAAACTACAGTTGAGCCAAAAATGACAAATGTTACTGATTTAAAATAATACTTGCATATTTTTAAATATGAAATGGAACTAGATAAATCAGAAGCATGTAAATATCTGATTCTAAATCTTTACATAATTATTTCCAAGAGGTAATTTTGCTATGAGCTATTAAAACTCAAAGAAATGTATGATTCCCTTTGAGATGATCTGTACCCCAGCTGTGTCATACATCTCTTGGCTTGTTTCCTTTTTGCTGTAGATGTACATACATATATATATATATGTGTACTGTGGGACTGCGCAATTACCGCCGGGTTAAATTGCTCGTTTTAAAATACATATATACATGTATTTTACATATATATGTGCGTATGTGTATGTATGTATTTTAAAACGAGCAATTTAACCCGGCGGTAATTGTGCAGTCACACAGTTTAGGGCTTTGTACAATATGTAATTTTAAGAATGTCAATGTGGTTCTTAGCGAATTTTATAAACACTTTTCTGAATCTGTTATCAGCACTTGCCATCCTAAGAGAAACTGCACATTTTTCAGTGATTGTTCCACGGGTTACGTTTTTGTCTGCCATTTGTTCTGGATTGATGTAATCTTGATACTACTAAAATTTCAAGGGCTGTTGACGCATTTCACATAGCCTAGGATTGCCTGTTCTCCAAATATATGGATCATGCATCAACAGTACTAAGTAGCCTTACTGTTTTGCCTAAAAGCCTAGCTAATTTATTTAATATTCTCTCTTTAAAGAGAGGTCTCTGGAATGGGTAGCGTATTTTGGGATGCTCCTTCTCTTTAAAGGGAAACTCAGAATTGAATAGCAGTACTTGTTGATCAGTGATATTATTGTAGCCAAAGGATGCATGGGTGGTTTAATAGGAAGTTTTTGCTTCAAGTTTCTTGATGAAATGTAGTGTTCTACAGAGCTGTGTGAAGAGTGTAGTTTTTTATTCTGAAATGCACTTGTACACTTTATTTGAAAGGTCTGAATGGATCATAAATACATTTAAGAAATAAATGATACGTCACATGTTTTCACGTCTTGTCTCGGATGACTTTTATGTAACTGTGCTGATAAAGGTGTGTTTGTTTGGGAGTGGGTGGGGTTTTTTCTTCATATCTTGATTGCTCTAAATAGTCTGGCTTGTACGTAATTGCCAAGAGCAGGAAAACCTTCCAGCATGCGTTTTGTGTTTATGCTTTATCCATACATGATGCAGGGCACTGTAGGCAAACTCCTCTCTATAATTTTCCTGTGGGAAACTTGAGCCCTAAAAGGAAACGAACACAGCAAAAGGGCTGGATATCACAAGGGATTCACTTTTATTTTTAGAATTGAACTATATTGCCATATTTGGACTGAAAGTATGCTGTATCAATGCACTATTGTATCAAATTGCAGCTGTTTAACTATTCCGAATTTGTCTAAATTATTCAGGTTTCTTTCCAGAAATACTATTTATTTATGAATCTTCTTGGTGAGCGCTAAGACCAGGTAACACATTCTGCGGGGAGCATTTCTTGTGAGAAGTTAACAAGTACCTTGTGTTGAAAGTAGATTTTGTGATATTTCTCTAAGGTCTCAGTAACAGGTGTAATTCTTCTTCCTGGAAACTTCTCACAGTGGTTTGGTCGAAGACAAACGCAGGAAATGCACTCTGTGTAAAAGTCAGTGTAAATATTGCTTACTAAAAGTTTAACTTGGGAATGCCGTCAACCTGCAAAATAGACCTGATGACACAGTATCCTATTGACATTGAAAATACCGAAAGACCTTTTAATATTTTTGGGTGTACTTAAAATGTACAGACCTGCTCAAAATAACTTATCCCCATCGTGTAATATTACCCTTGTTGTATTTTGAATCATTCTGGGGGTGGGGGTTGGGGGAATCTAAAGGTTGGACCTCACCATTTTTCCATTTTCATGTTGTTTTTGAAGTCAGCCTGTGCCTAGGTAAAGGCTTTATGTTTTATGACCCCATCGGATTTCTCCAGTAGCCTGGTGAGACAGGAGTTGATCTTTGGGTGGCAAGCCATTTCCAGCAGGCAGCTTCCTCTGCTTCTTTGGAGATTTCTTATTTCAGTTTTTTCATCACAGATCTTGTCCCTTCAGCAAGTCTTTGCTGCTGCTTCATCCTCTTGGGTTTATATAGGGGATTAGGAGGAATAAACCTGAGCTGCTGAAAACTGCAAGTAGATCAGCCCCATGAAGAGGTACTAGGAACTCCAGCTCTTCCATGTCTTTTGATTGTGGCTTAAGCTACAGAAAAAGCTTCTAAAGTAACGCAGTCTCAGTCTGAAGACATTGATAGAGGTTGAAACTGCATGATATGGTTTGTGGATCTTGGGACGGTCCCCGGAAGATCATGAAAATACAAGGAAAAATGTCTTTTAAGTGTGTCCAGTTCAGGAGGTGGGAACCAATACGCTTTTATATACAGGCTGATACAACAGATGAGCTTTTATCTGCTGGGCTGCATCCTGGTTTCCACAATTAGTCATGTAATTTCTTTTTAAATCAACTGGAGATGAAGGTTTCAGTAGAACTCCACTAATATTTTAAAGTGCATGAAAGAGGGGGAGGAAGGGTATGTTCTTTGAGCATCCGCATTTTCCTGCTTTCCTTCGGAGCAGTGAACTGTTGTGAGAATTTTAATCTTCACTACACTTGCCTCAGTTCTCATGGTTGTTTTCCATTCTGTTTTCTTTATTACTTTCTTTTTCTTCCTGTCATTCTTAGCTTTCTATTTTTCAGTCCCAGTTAGTGAAGGGTGTGGGTTCAGAAGGGTTTCCTTCAGTTCCCAGTCCCCTGAAAGCATGAGAAATTGCCCATTGAGCCAATTCTCACAGCAAGGTATAAAAATAGGAGTAAAGAAAAGGTTACACAATGCTTGGATTGCAGCAGTTTGTACTAATGGGGAGATTTCAAAGCCATGGCTTGAAAAACATTTTTTAAACCTTATCATTTCCTTTAATTTTCCTCTCCCCAAGCTATGTTTCAGCTGCAGGAACTAGCGTTACAGATTACTTGAAGAATTGTACTGAAACATAGGAGTCAAGTGCTGAACAAGTCACGCAAAGCCAGAGAGAGACCACTAATTAGTCCTCTTTAGCCATAATGAGTGATTTGTTTGAGAAGCCTATCCTCAGAGTTTCCAACCAGATGCTTTGGTCTCTGCTATTAAATAAGTGGATTAAAAGGCAAGTGGGTTTAAGGGTATTTTGCTATTGCAGCAGAACACAGGTAACACTCAGGAAAAACCCACTTGTTTGGTACCACAAATTGCTATTAGTGAACAGTACCTGTGCTCTTGCAAAGCAGCGTACTCTACTGTAATTCAATCTTGCAAACTTTTAAGAAACTGAAAGTTAGCACTAAGACTGTATTCACATGCTTTAAAGTTTTCAGGTTGTTTCTGAGCATTGTCTTTCTCTACTTGCAAAACTAGCTGAAGCTAACAGCCAGCCATTCTCTTACTTGTCTTTGTTGACTTCAAAGGCTTATATTTATACAGAATTTATTTAGCATTGGATTGGGTTTGTTTCCGATTTCCTTATAATGAGATGGACCTCTTTGGCATGTTAATTATTATCAAATTGAAATGCTGAACAGTACTTTATTGATATAATTTCCAAAACAATCCGGTAACTTTGATTCTAATAGCAGTGTAATGCTTTCCTAATGAAATGTCTGTATTAAGCCACAGAGAGGAGCATTAACTTTGGATTAAAATCAGAAGAGAAAATCAAGCACACTGTGGTAATTTTGTTCTATTTTGCAAAATTGTTTTGTGAAGAAAAAGATCAACTAAAAGCTGTATTTAATGATCTTTACACTGATTACATCGTGTACTTTTTTACTAACGATTTTACATCTCACCCTTTTTCCATTTGTCTAACAGAAACGTGGGTTATTTAGATACAGTAAAACTTTTTTTAAAATAAAACACCTCTTCTGTTTTGCTTCCGCAGAGCATCTTGTATGTTCGCAGTGTTAACCTGGGCAGTGTTACATGGTAATCTCTCACGTGAAGAAGACTGGCTTTTTTATTTGTGTGTTCAGTCGTTGGGAGGGAAGCCGCCTAGCAAGGGAACCTTTGGCTCTTTCATTAGCAATCGTTGCCTAATGATTATTGCGGCACCTCTTCAGATGATTCCCGCTACCAAGGAACTCTTGCTCCGATTAGCTGCCTAGGAAAGTCATCTTCTAAACAGTAGAAAGAGGGGAGAAATTGTAGGCAAAAAGAAATACCTACAGACAAACAGAGGGCTTTTGTTTCTGTTTTATTTTGGCAGTCTGGGTAGTAGCAATGGTTATAGCAATCAGCTAGATAACAGCTGGTTCATGACTGCCTCAAAAGGTACAAGACATTATTATGGTGAAATGCATCCATACAGAATCTGAAATCTCATTAATCAGAAATCACAAAATATGGCATAAAATTGTAGAAATAGTTCTGAAATTGTAGAGGTCAGTTCAGATTTTTTAATTCAGTATGGTGAGCACAATTTCAGATTCAAAAGGCACACTAAAATTGCTTATTACATGCTGGGTAAATTAAGCGTGTTAAAGAGAGCTTGAGTGAGTGGTTTCTGTTGTATGCTACTCACAGAATAACTTAGGTTGGAAGGGACTTCTGAGGTCATCTAGTCCAACCCTCTGCTCAAAGCAAGTCATACCAGATGAGGTTGCTCACAGCCCTGTTGAGTTGAGCCTTGAACACCTGTGATGATGGAGACCTTACAGCCTCTCTCAGCAACCCGTTTCCATCCACACAGAAGAAGCTGCTTAGTCTTCCAGTTCGCATAAATGTTCCTTGTAAAGTAAAGGTTTTGGGAACTGCGTCAAATCTTTTGACAGCTATTTTCTGTGTGCTTGGTTAGTAATTTTTTCATTTGTGTCACTGTTTGTGTGTGGTTTTAAAATATCTATTTCTTATTGTTGTTTTCTGTATTAAAGGAGGACTTATGATGTGTATGAACTATCTCCATGGGCTTCCTAAATAAGCAAAATACTTCATTTTCTAATGGGGGAGGGTAGTTTTTTATGTTTTCAAATTTCCTTGCCGTGCTATGAGCTCTGGCTTAAATGACTACACTAGAAATAGTTTCAAACTGAACTGAATGAGATGGATGAGAACATCTCGCTCAGTCACATGTCTAATACTGGTAGAGACCCGAGAATACCTCGGTGTGGGAATGGCACCTGCTTATTGTCCTATTCGGAACATGAATCTGTTGTAGAGGGCGAATTAGGTTAAGCTGGACATTGTTCACAAATGCTTACGGTTTCTCATGATGTGCCTGATACAAACCTCTTCCTTCCACGTTCTGGAAACCATTTTTCAGGATACTTCTCCAAGGTAGGACTAGGATTCCTTCTAAGCCATCCTCAGCAACACTGACAATTCCTAATAGGGTGGGCTATTTGAGGCCAGTATTGCCAACTAACTTCATGGAGATCGTTTGGTGTTTAAATCACTCAGATAAAAGTTGGGAGGAAGAGGCGCTAAGTTTCCCTTTTACTGTTTACTGTATTTAGTAGTTCTATTTTGTCAAATTCCTTTCACCTCTACCAGGAGTTTCACTGCCTTTTGTGTAGGACTCAGCCTTGATGCAGATTTGCTTGGTGTTTCTTCCAATTGGTCTTTTCAGCCCATTGTTCACATTTACTGGCTTTCTTAATTGTGTGCTATTTGTTATTGTGCAGCTTTCCAAATGTCTAAGGCATCTGAAACCGATTGCATCGGAGCAATGTAGAGAACAAAGTTCCATCTTCCTCATGCTGAAATGCCCAGCTCATACAGGCAACTGACCCTGCATTATATTATGTTTTACTATATGATGCTGTCTGTCTTGGGCTCGTACTCAGCTTTCTACTTTTCTGTTGTCTAATTCTGTGGAGGGGATGAAGAGTGGTTTCTCTAGCTGAAACTAAGGGACAGAATTTTGGACAGCAGCATGCAGCTGCTTACAATTGACTGTTACTCTCCGCAGTTGTGAGATAAAAGAAAATGTGACTGGGCAGTATTTGCGTTCAGAAGTTTCCAAGGGAAGGCTGCTGTCTGCATTGCAATGTCCTGGAACACTTTTATGTGTGTGCTTTTTCTGCCACTCGCTGACCTTTCCCAGATGTGCTTAGGTAACCAAATCTATCAAGATTGAGATCTGGAGCTGCCAGCCTGCAGGCAGTCTGTTCTGGTTGAGTAGACTGTGTTTTGTTAAATTTAGAACAGCACAGAACACAATGCCAATCTCTAACTCTCAGTCCCAGCATATTGTAATTTATATTCTTTTGATGTGTTCTAATTTGCATTTTTTTTTTCCCTAATAGGAGTCTCCGCAAGACAGTGCTATCACCCGAGACATCAATCGAACGTTCCCTGCTCATGATTATTTTAAAGATACTGGGGGAGATGGCCAGGACTCCCTGTACAAAATATGCAAGGTATTCTTTAAATTCTTCTTGCCTGGTTTTGGTACCTTGTATTTCACATCATTAACAGGTGTGTTATCCAAGAAGAATGTGTGTGTATTGCAGTTAACCGTGTCACAGAGACAGACTCTGGCACTAGACTCAGTCTGGTTCTTCGTTGTAGATGTTCAGCTGGTTATAGTGCCGTTCAAATAGGAGACCTAAAGTAATAAGCCCTCCTGGGTTCCTGAACACTGAGGTGTTGTACAGAGACTTCACGTGATTCCAGACACGTCAGCCTGGATCAAGCTGGACAGACTGTATGCTGTGATGGAGATGAGGGCTAGTTGCATACTGATCAAGAGCAGCTCACCTTTGGCTGCAGCATGCTCCCTACTTGTCAATATTGTCTAGGTTCTGCTGGCAAAGTTAGGGGCACGTGCCGGAAATCACACTGATGTTGCCTCTTGAAAAAGGAATGTGCTGATGTTGGGTGTGTCCTTTATGTGTAATGTATGCCGTAAGCTGCCGTGTCATACATAGTTGTCTTTAAAACTGGAGATAACTGTGTACCTCCTGTAAATGTTATAAAGCCATGGGCATGCATTGAAGTTGCTTATTAAAAGGAAGAAATTAGCAAAAATTGACAGCTTCTTGTTGTATTCACTTATCTCAACTGGAATGTTTTAAGCTTCCAGCACTTTTTTTCGGTGTTCCTAGTGTTTCTCCCTCTTCCTACTGTCCCTGTAGCACCTGTTTAGAGGTAGAAGCACTCAGATCAGTGGTTAAATAGGCTGCAGCGGTCTTGGTGCGTCACTGTAACCTGCCACTGCCGCTGTATATCACAGTTTGATTTTCATACAGGTTATCCCTTCATTGGAATGGCAACCAGCGCACGCCGTGAAAATTTTATGGAGCTATGTTCAATGCCAGTGTTTTATTTCTTTGTGTTTGTAGCGCGACAGATAACGCTTTTAAGTCTCAATTCTTTTTTTAGGCCTACTCTGTCTATGATGAAGAGATTGGCTACTGTCAAGGCCAATCGTTTCTTGCTGCTGTGCTGCTTCTACATGTAAGTGGTGGTTTTCTCCCCCCGTTTGTTTTAAGCTTAAGAAGAAATATTGCTCCACTTGCCTAGAACAAACATTGATAGCTCCTGAACTAGTAGGGTTGCAGGCCACATACCCACTTAAATGTTGGTCAGTAATAACGTGATTTTGGACAGAGAAGAGCACATTGTTTAAAACTTACTGTGGTATTTGTAATGAGTCTTGTCTGCAGTCAGCGCTCATTTCCCTGTGTTTCTGTTTCAGGATCCCTTCCATTTGAAACTCTACAGGCTTGTACTCATGATCACTAGTAGGCATGGAATTTGTGTATAACACAACACTGTAAATGTTTCTGTTAAAGGGTTTCAAGGTCAGATTTAAGCTTTTTAGAATACATTTCTATTCGAATCAGTCAGAAATACAGATGGTAATTGCCATATGTCTTGTATACACAGAAGTGTATTTATGACATTGATGGGACATCAGTTTATTAGGTCTGAGTGCTTTGAACAATTGCTGCCTGTGTGGGCTATTGTACTGTAGGCCTTTGTGCTTCTTGGTTTTAGAGGTTAGTGAAGGATACAATAATATTTTAATTTTTTTTTTGAAGATACCAAATTACGCTTTTTTAAACTTAATTGTTGGTAGAAGTGATCTCATCAAAGTAATACCCTTTAAGTGCTTGCGTGCTCAGAAGCTAAAAGATTTATGGTTACTGTGTATCAGAAGCAAAAGTTTGAGGTTCACTGACGCTTGGGAAATATGAGAGGATTAGAAATCTGTACAAATTATTTATAGACCGTTCTTTTTTAAAGTAATGTCTGCTTTTTATCAGCGTTTCTATTGCAAGCATGGGTAGTTGAAACTGAACAAAGTTCGTAAGTGCAGTAGCGTTTTGAGATTTCTTTTCCCCAGCTGCTTTTTAGTGATTGTTGCCACCAGAGAGAACTAAGTACGAAGACTTCTCCGCAGTTTTCAGTGGAAGAGGAAGTCTGGTCTTCAGTGGATTATTTTCCATAATATTGTAAAGTCAGTGGAGGCTACAGAAGAGATTGTAAACTCCATTCTTTTGAAACAAAAGCCAATGATTAATGATAACAACCTTTTAGTTCTTTGTAGCTGTAATCTGAATTATTTCTTTGATGAGCAATTCATTCTTTATGACTGCACTGAATCGGATCACAAAGGGCGATACTTTCTGATAGGAGAACTGAACACTTTTAGTGAAACATATGTGCTTTCTTTTAGCTTTTTCATTGTCATATGTCCATTTTTTTAATATTGCACTAGAGAGACTCATGGTCAAGAATGGACCATACATTATTCTAGAGTTCTTTCTTTAACAATAGCTGTTGCTTCTGGGAATAATGTATGCGTTTAAAAAGGCTAAATTTCAAATAAGTTTCTTTTTATTTGATTCTCTTTGAAGTCAGCCTTTGGAGTGTGGCTGCTATGGAAAATAAATATTAAAAAGAAATGTTGCAGAAAAGGAAATTAAGTTTCTGCAAGTCCTTCACTACCAGTTTGGAATGTCTCAGCAAAGTTTTCAGTTTTAACAAACTCCATCTGCAGATTAATAATAGAATACTTGAGATGGATGGTCTGTCCTTTACAGGAACAAGTGATTGACCTCAAGTCAGACTTTACTGTGGAAATATGAAAACTGAATTTTGATATCGGGGAAAAATGCCTAAACACTGATGAGCTATGATGAGTGTTTCTTCAGTTTTTGGCAGGAAGGGGGTATTGAACTTTCCCAAACCAATGCTGAGTTGTGATATGTGGAACTTTTGTTAGCAGTTACTGGTCTCTCTTATTCATGCCATCTAATAAATAAACATCAAATGTAATAATGTCATTTAAAAAGGTAGATATACCATTAAGAATAAGGGAAAGATCCTGTTTAACATCCTCAAGTAATACTGCTTCTGTCTTAGTTATGTAGGTGGCAAGGGGTTAGGCTGTTCAAAACCTGTAGGATCCTGCTTCTGACATGATTTGGAACAAAGACACTGAGAAACTGCTTTGGTCTTGATGTCTGAAAGATGTATTTTTAGTCGGGTGATTGAGAGGTGGTTTGTTCCACAGAATAAGAATGAAATGCCGTTTGCAACACCAGACCTCATTTTGTGTGTTAATATTCTTGTTTACTTTTAAACTGGATAGGGCCAGATTAAAAAGTAGTGACAATTTGGCCTTTCTGTAAGAGGAAGGAGAAGGGAGGTGGGGGCAAATGGAACCGATATGAAAGATTTAAACGCTTTGTGATAAGTACACTTTCCTCTCTCACAGATGCCTGAGGAGCAAGCTTTCAGTGTTCTGGTCAAAATCATGTTTGATTATGGACTCAGGGAACTTTTCAAACAAAACTTTGAAGATTTGCACTGCAAGTTCTATCAGCTGGAGCGCCTCATGCAGGTAGGTGTTCAAACTTGCGTGAAGTGAATGGCTCGGAGCCTGCAATTCAAAACTAGCAATTTGTCTTATATGTGAATAGTGTTTGTGACCTCTTAGTAAGGATGAAGAGTGAGGACTATCCATATTGGAGGTTTTTTAAGAGTAGAGAAGACCAGTGTGATGGCTGGCTGCGTGCAGTAAGTTATGGTTGGACTGGATGATCTTAAAGGTCTTTTTCAACCTAAACGATTGTATGATCCTATGATTCTAAGTTTGAAGGCAGGCGTGTCTGAGCAGTTGGAGTGGCTGTCGCATGGCCTGGCATAGCAGTGACTTCTGAGCTCGCTGCAGGCACACCGCACAGTGGCCAGCACTGGCTGGGTTTCCTGTTAAGGTGAGAGCTCGGAGATTGTGCTCATTCCTTCCGAGCATCCGTGCCGGGGCGAACCTTCGGCATCCTTAGGAAGTCCTTTAGCATGTCAGGCAGCTGTCTTGTCAGGCATGGGTGGATACAGAAGCCTGCCTTGCTGCACTGATTGTCACTCTACCCTGCTTCCTTCTGTTACTTTGGGATTTCAGCTACAGTTCCAAAATAGTATAAATTAACTTTCAGTATTTATGTGGTTTTTTTTATTATTAGGAATACATTCCTGATCTGTATAACCACTTTCTGGACATTAGCCTTGAAGCGCACATGTATGCTTCCCAGTGGTTCCTTACCCTGTTCACTGCAAAATTCCCTCTCTACATGGTCTTCCATATTATTGACTTACTCTTATGTGAGGTATGTGTTATAATTGGAGACTTGTACTGCTAGCAACTTTTGACAGTTTCTCACTATCTTGATTCATGTCCTTGTTACTCTCTGTTCTTTCAGAGCTAGGCACGTGAGAATTATTTTTATGTAGAAGTGTTATGTTTCTGCAATGAAAAAGAGTTCTTGGCATTTTAAAGACACCAATTAGGAGTCAATATCTATATAAAAGATTATAATCTCCTATTTCTTAGAATACTGTTGAATCTATGTGAGATTCTGTACAGTGCCCATGGGATGAGAGTTAATTTACAAGTATGTGGATTCCTCTCTTGTTAAATTGTATTATACACAATGATAACTTATTTTTTTCCTGGAATATTATGCATGGAGGCCATTGTGTATAAAATTGCCCAGCTAACTCTCATGCTGGTAATCCAACAAGCTTAGAGCTCTTTCTCCTGGAAACTTGAAGTCTCTTTATACTTCACAGCATATATTTAGAGAGCAAAGTTATTTACATTGAGATTTTGTATGTAATCATGTTTAGAATAGTATGTTTGGTAGTAGGCTGGCAAGTAGTGTAATTTGAGTTACAGCTTATTAACATAAGTGAACAAATCACATTTTGTACTGAAGCATCCTTGAGTTATTTAATGATTTGCTTTTTCACTCACTGGTTAACATTATGCATCCATTCTTCACTGGATCTGCAGTTGTTACTGTGAAGTGGCAGTTTGTCTGCATTTCCTTAACTGCAGGGTTTCAGCATTCTTAAATCTCCTGGTCAATGTTCTTATCCTTTCTCTGTATCTTTTTGCTGCTTGCTTTGTCCATGTGCCAATGTAACAGAAAGCAACAGATGGTATCGAGAAAATCAGTTCTATTTGTTTAGAAACACATTTTCAATTCATAAATAGTAAATGTGTTCATAGTGAAGTTTTAAGGGCTTTTTTATCATTTCAAAGTAATAGTGAAAGAGTAATTTAGTGGGAAGAAGACAGACAGAATCTTGAAATAAGATGAGCAATGTGTCTTGATTATCAAAGGTACCCCTTAAGAAGGTGTATGCTACTACTGACCATAGAGACTGTATTTAATTGGGCGATATAAATAAAACACTTCTAATGAGTAGTGGCAAAATAAATGACATGGGACTCTGTCCTAAAGTGAGTCACTTTCTTTTTCATTACATGAATTATCCCAGTTTTTTAATACCAGAACTTAATATATTAATGTATATATTGCTGCATTTGAATCCAGTGTTTTTAGAAGTTGCTATATGAAAATTAAATGATCTTGAGCTGACCAACTAGTCAGTAAAAAATAAAATACCATACACAACAGTGGCTTCCTCATTTCAGAGTTTCAAACTACTATGGAGATAGTAAAACCTGTCTTGAAACATTGTTTTGCTATCTATCATGGCTATCCAGTAAAGATACTTTCCTACTTGTTTGCAAAGTCATTCTGTGGGCTTTTGGTTTAATATAGCACCTGGTTACATTTGTATCCTGGTTCTCCTTTTCACAGAAACTAGCCAAACAACAAAACCCACCAAACAAATTAATATCCAGGCTTGTAAATACTGAGAAATTAATTTATTTTGTCATTATTTTTCTCTCCAGGGAATAAGTGTTATCTTTAACGTTGCACTGGGATTATTAAAAGTGAGTATCCAACGCTACATTGTGTTTTATGCATCATCATGCACAATGTAAAAAATTAAGATGCCTGTGAGAAAAATATTATGCATTTTTTTTAAAAAGCTAACAACTTCCTGTATTACATGTGCTGTTGTCTGGCATGCCTTGTACAGCTCAGTGCTTTTGAGGGTAGGGTGGTGGGGAAATAGAAGGTTAAGAAATAGGAACAAACACTATTTGCAGAAGGTTAAAAAGTAGTTATGTTCTTGGAGCTTTACAAAACTGTTGTTGCGTTATTGTCTCTGGCAATTCAGTAATTGTACAAAATCTGCTTTGCAGTTATTGGTTTTTCTTTCCTTGTCTCTAGACTACCAAGGATGATTTGTTACTGACTGACTTTGAAGGGGCTTTAAAATTCTTCCGTGTACAGCTGCCCAAGAGATACCGTTCGGAAGAAAATGCAAAAAAGCTGATGGAATTAGCATGTAATATGAAGGTAAAGATGTGGTGAAAGCAACTGCAGGCATATCTTTAATGGGTACAATTTCTGTCTCCATGTGTAACTTTGCAACTCGCTTGTCCAAATGCAGATACATTGCAAATGCTTTACAGTGAAGCACAGTAAAGCCCCAAGATTCTCAGTGATGTGGGCCCACCTGGAGAACTGAAAAACAGAGTGGCTCTTAGAAAGCAGTATCCAGTGCTACTAAAAATCAGACTACTTAAAAAAAAAAAACCAAACAAACCAAACCTACAAAACCAACAAAAAAAATACCCCAAAACAAAACAAAAAAACAAACTAAAAATGCTTAAATGACTAATGGCACTAATATAAAATACTTGCAGACATCTCTGCAGTTCTTTGATGAAATCTTTCTCTGGTAGTAGCTGCAAACAGGGTAGTATCTTTCATCGAGAAGTAGTGGGGAGGTTTCATTTAAAACAGTAAATAATGCAGAAACAGAATGTTAGCTTTCAGACAGAATATGGCTATTTTTAATTGTGGCTGCATGTGATATTTATGTTCTGCAACAAGGAGCTCATTAAAAATGCATTGATTAATTTACAGATCTTCTAGGGAGATGAAGGAATATGATTTGGCATTTAAAATTTCTTACAAGTCAAGCTAGGGAAATGACCTTGTGGTTTATGCTTTCCCGGTGTGAGGTTTTGATTTGTCATTGTTTTGTGGTGGGGGATGTATGCCGCTTTTCTAAAAAGCATTTTGAGCTAATTTCCTGTTCAAGAATATTTCATTTGTATTCCAAGTAGCTGAGAATAACAGGTTAATCTGTTACGATCTTTGTAGTCTGAAGAGGGTCTGCTTTATATGAAATTAGCCAAAGTGCTGGCTGAGTTGTATGTTGTCTAGTGCTGCCACAGTTTGCATTATTAAAAAACTTCAGCTAAAAAGCATTGTTTTTGGTGAGCAGCCCATGTGGGAGGTTTATAGTATTGGCTGCCTTCTTGGCTTTTCCTTTGGGTACTGGAAACGAGTGCTAAGACACTCTGGTTGGAAGTAGAGCTCTGACATGTACCGTATGGTGTTTGGTGTGCAGATGTTTCTGAACATGAATCTTTTGTAAGTACCTACTGCTTTCTGCAAGGGTGTTGTGAGGCTAGCAAGCTAATCTAGACTGTCTTTTAATGTGCTCATCACAGCTGTTTGACTTCTCCCACAAATCACTGATTAACTGTTCATACAGTCAATGATTGGGAAATACTGATTATGATTAGATTTCTGACTTGTATAACAGAAACCATGTATCACAGTAAAATGTCATCTCTGATCCTTATAGGAGCCTTCTTTTGAACAGGACAAAACCACAGAAACTAGAGGTTGGTGTGGACTGCAGACTGGAGAGATGCTGTCCCATAAATGAATTAATCTCAGGAATTCCCGTTTTCTTAATAGAATTGATTCAGAGTATTCTCTGAGCTCTCCTGTATGTTTGAACTGCTGAGGTAAACAGTAGAGGGTTTTTTGCTTGATTGTGGGGTTTTTTTAGATTTCAATTGCCCAGTAAGCCCTATTTCTTAAATTATATGAAATAAAAGTTCTAGCCTTTGACCTTAAGACTTTAGTTATATGTAGCAAATATTGCATTACCTCACTGAAAGTCAATTGCTTTTCTAATCAGTAAATGTTGTAATTAAAGCTTTATATGGGTACTTTGGAATAAGCCCTCAAAGTGAAAATTCCAAAAAAAGTTACAGTTAGGAAGTTATTGATTCCTCTTTATAGATGTAACGATTGAGTTCTAAAATGGAACTTTGATAATCTACTTAGTGTATTTTAAGGAAGCTGTGATTCTTTCTTTACAGTTTAATGTAGGTTAATCTTTAGGCAAATACACTGGTATGGTTCAAAGTGTCCTTTTTCCTTAAAATTCGCTAGAAGCATTCTTTGTAGCACCAGTGTATAAATACCCAGCTTCCCTAGTATGTTAACATTCAAGGCATCTTGTACTCCTGGTGTAGTAGCAGTACATGTAACAGTATTCTGCATAGAGTTCAAGCATATCTGACATGAAACTAGTGCAGGAATTACAGAATAATCAAGAATAAAGTAAGCTATTCTAGCTCTCCAGTCGTTTAACATTAGCCACAGATTAGAAGATGTTGCACATGCATCCGATTAAGATCGTGTGTAATGAGGGCATTTGCCTTTCATGTTTCCAAATAACAACTTGTTCCTCTTCCCACTCCGCCAAAACTCCCTGTGTTCCCAGTGCTGTGTGAAGTAGTTAAAGCAAACAGTCTTCTGTGAGCAGTACATGGCAAGGTGGTCTGCTGCTTCCTTGAGTGCTGTGTGGTTTTGGGGGGATTAAATGGGAGGTGATGGAGAAAGTACAGACTGCACTACTGGGCTCTGCTTCCGAATCACATCCGTGTGTGTTGCCCCTGATGGGAGTGCTGCACACAATTCCTTTCTTTGACCTAAAATGTAAGTCCTTTGCTGTCGGTAGACATCTCCAGCTCTGTATCTGTAAGTGTTTTTGTGCAGAAAACGGCCTGATGTCAAAATAAATCATTTATAGGAAGAGAGAAGTAGCCTGGCTAAGGCATTGTGATTACAACAGCATTCTGCTGGAAAGGAGGTCAGTAAATGATCAGCTTGAGACAACGCTGGATTCTTAAAGTCACTCCTTAATGTTGCAGTCAAATGTTAGCAGAGTTACTCCTGCCTCCTGTGCCCCTGAAAAACTGTGATGGGACTTCAGTGTTCGTTTCTCGTTTCTATCGCCGTGCAAACCCAAAGGCCTTGCTGACTCCCCCAGGGCACGGTTCCCTTTAGGGCTCCAGTGTCCAGAATTGGTGACAATAGCAAATCTTCTCCGCATCACCTCATTATTGGTATCTAGAGGTAAAACTGGTTTAATGTAATCAGAAAAGTAGAAGGTGAAAGTACAGCCGTGTGCCTGCCTGCCTTTTCTCTCACATGGCTGGATGCTTCACTTCTCAAGATCTAACTTTTACATAGCTTGGGGTTTGGTGTACGAAACACCAAAATTCGGGCAGTGTGTCAGCAGGGGCAGAGCAGTGAAATAATCAACTGAAGTTACTGGCTTCACTGTCTGTAAAGGGTTAATGCTCTGCATGTTTGCCTGGAGTGCTTAGTAAGTATAACTTCTGCAGTTGTGATGTGGCTGGACTGCCTCCAGATAAATGGGCTGGCATCTCCAAAAAACTGTCAGCTGAAGTACGGCGAAATGTTTCTGTGCAGCTCTCACTAGAGGGAGCCTAGCTACCAGTTTTCTACAGGTCATTTCAAGTCAGGTTGTTAATGATAAAACCAAAGGTAAGAGAAACTGAACGTGTTTGCCATTCTGCCTGTCACTTATGCATGTAAAAATTGTTTAACATGTTTCTCAGACAAGGCTTTCTGAAGGAGGAAAACATAGCCATAGCTTTTTAATTTATTTGGTTTACTGAAATAATAATAAAGGTTCAGCAGCAACTTTTAATGCTAGAGATTTAATTTAGATGCATACTGACTTGCATGTCAAATGCTCACAGTGGTCTTGGCATGGTCTGTGTTGCTACACCGTTGTAGCATATGGCACAGCTGACGGGACACCAGGAAAGACGCTGGTCAGGATCTGTTACAGGTTCTCTTGTGTTCTCTGTCCCTGTAGGACTTGAACACTGTGCGCAAAATATTGAATTCAACACCACCTTTCTCTCCCTTCTCACAGAAGGAGAAACTGAGACCCTGAGAGAGTCACTTTCCTAGTGTTGTGTGTCTGTCAGAGCTGAGGACAGAATTCCAGCCTTCCGAATCCCGGAGCAGCAGGGGACAGAGCATACGTGCTTCTGAGTTGTTGCTGCTTGCCGAGACACCTAGGCAGCTCCGGGACTGGGCTGTTCTCTACTGAGCTTGAGTGACACTAGCAGAAATGTCAGCTGAGCCTGCACTTGCCCTTTCAGCATTTGCAGTCTCATGTAAAGTAAACCAAACACTTCTGCATGATGATAAATGTTACAGCTGAAAAAGCAGCTGAAGAAACCTCAGGATCATGCTAGTTCAAAAATTAAACACATCTTGTGGGTTTTGAGGCAATCTGTTACGCTAAGCCACTGCAGTATTTGCAGCATCAAATAGCTGCGCAGTACCAAGGAAAACCCAGGTAGGATGCTCCTGTGGATGCCTTGCAGAAACTTTCCTGTGTTCCACAAAAGCATAACAAGGAAGGGATGCTTCTGCCGTTACATTGAGTGGAACAGAACTTTTGTCCATGTCTAAGGGTTTGATACTCAAAACTGAGTGAAGATACTAGCTGCGTTTTGTAGAAGGCAGGAGTTGCCTAAAGCTTGTACCATAACCCTTTGTGAATTGTGTTCTTTTATTGATGTTCTGGGCAGGAACTAATGGGCTGCTTTAATTTAGATTAGCCAGAAGAAGCTGAAGAAATATGAGAAGGAATATCATACCATGAGAGAGCAGCAAGCTCAACAGGAGGATCCTATAGAAAGATACGAGGTACCGCTTGCTTACTCCAGTCTGATTTAACACCCAGTACCTGCAGGAAGCTTCTACTTTGAGTCCTTTTTCTTTGAGCTGTTTTCTTTGTTTTGGGACCAGTCTTGGATACAACAGGGGAATCGGCCACATGAACATGAAGTGAATCTCTCTATATTGGCAATGTTAATCAGGATGGGGTTGTTGTGAGCCCACCTTCACCATGACAAAATGAATAGTATGAAGTTATATGTGGGCTTACGCAACTGCTTGACTAGAGCCCGTTTCTAGCACTTGTGTAACATGCTGATTGCACCAAAAGCCATGAACAGGAAGAAAATGCCTAATTGATTATAACTGCCTTCCATTTATAATCCTGCCTTCACTCCTCTACCTAATTTCAAATGATGTTTGTTATGGTAAGCATATGATTTTCTAAATATTTTATTTAGCAAATAAATATAGGAAAAAATTTTATATATAAAATTGTGTATGCATATACATAATACACTAACACACACATACATACATAATTTTATATATTTTAAGCTGAATAGTTTTACGTAGACTTCCTTTAATATCTGTCTGTGTGCTGGGAGTTGTAACAGGAGAAAACAGGAGAAAGTGTTTTTCCCAGGATCCTCCTCTCTCACCTGTTTCCAGCATGCAAATTCTATTTTGAGCCAAGAAAATCAGTACTTGTAGCAACCCCTTGGCAAGGTATTGATGGCAGAATGACACCCCTACTATTGCATTCTTCAAAATAGTTTCTGTAGCTCAACAAGTAATAGCAGAGTTATTTATACGTGGTTTCTTCTCAAGGCTAATATTTTATTTACTTTATCTTTACAATATGGCTAGCTAGTTTTGTCCTCATTGAATTTCATGCAGGTAGAGTTGTCTGCATACTTAAGATAAGGTAGGCATTTGTGCTCAGGCACAGTAAGCATTGTGTTTCACAGACAAACACCAGCAAAGACCCTTTTCTTGATTTCTTTTGTTTTGTTTCCCACAGCGTGAAAACCGGCGCCTACAAGAAGCAAACATGAGGCTTGAGCAAGAAAATGATGATCTTGCACACGAACTGGTGACTAGCAAGATTGCTTTGCGAAAAGATTTAGACAATGTAAGACGTGTTTTTAATTCCTCATTACTCCTCTCACTGGAGAGGAGATACATAGAGTATTTTTTATTTGGGTGGGATAGGATTCTTTCCTCAGTGTCCTTATTGCAGGCTGATGACATAGGCTGGTGTCTGAGGTCCACAGGAAACGGGACTGGTGACTGAAATACTAATTACGCTGAAAAGCATTTAGAGTAACTTGAGGGAGGGGAGAGGTTCTGAGCCTGTACTTGAGTAGTTGCTTTTTTCTCTGTGTACATTAGAAGAAAGTCTAGTAGGAGCTAAGTCAAGTCTTTGAATTGTCACAGAGATAACAACATGGATGCTGTATTCTGTTTTCCTTCAACTGGTTTTCTTACGAATAAGATTTCACAGCAGACGGGGTTTTGCAAAGTGCCTAATAAACTTGAAAGTCTGAGTCTGTCTGGCTCTCAGTGGAATCAGATTCTCAGGTACCTTAGGCAACTCTGAAAATGTTATTGTGGTTTCCATTTGGCTTGTTGAAATCTGCCCAGGTGAACTCATCATCCTGGGTTGTTTCCCATATCAGCAGAGCTCTCAGGAGGAAACTGGGTTTGCTTTGTGTTACAGAATTTTTTTTTTTTAAGCTTGCTGTCCCATTCTCTTCTTTACATACTCATGTTTGGGAGATTTTATTAGGATATGCTTTTTTTTACAGGACGTGCACAGACAGAAAGATACTGGCATTTGTAGTTCACGCGGTAGGCTAGAACACATTTAGTCGATCTGCTTGGGGAGATGAGGGGAAGAGTTCAAGTGCTCGTGTTTTGCCTTTCTTGCTCTGTACCAAGATAAGTGCATTTCTGAAATCTCAAAGGAAAATTACTTTTGAAAATCATACAGTGCAGGAGTTGACAGGCTTTAAAATGTTTCATCTTATCTGCTTCAGAGAATGTAAGGTTTCCCACAGTCTCCTGGAAACTTGCTGCTGGAAAAATATTCATAGTAAATGCTGATGCTAATGGGTGAATGTTGCTCTTAATGAGGTTTGGTTTATGACTTTCAGGTTTATTATGTCTACTGCTCTTTAGTATTAAAATCTGTGAATCACAGAAGTATGTTCTAGAAGCAGGGTTTTCACAAAGCATTGGTACATTCACTTCCTGTTACCTGTGCTTTTTCACTTCATTAACGATAGCTCGTAGAAGGCTGTGCAGACTGCCCAGCGGTTGCAATCAGAGGGTGGACTCCCCCAAAAAATGTACTGCAGAAGCTTTTTGTATCGGCGATTAACTGTTGTGTGTGGCTGCTTGAGCCTGTATGAGACACACTTATGCTTTTGCATCGATTTGTTTAAATGGAGAGCTGGGAGAGGAACAAAAGTAAGCAAAATCTTTGAGATACCTCATTGGATATATAATAGTCATGCCTTCAAAGACGGTAAATGATGTTGGCAGCATTTGGGTTATCGCCCAGGAGGGGAGATAGGTAGGTTTGATCCTACTTTAGGACCCTGATTAATTCTCCTAATTGGATCCTGAAATGCTAACTTTCATTCTACTAGCCAGATGTCCTGAAAGAAAAGTACCAAAGGACATTGTTTAACCCACCTTTTCTAATGCCTTCATGGCATGACTGAAATCTTGCAACCTAAAACATCAAAGCGAAGCATTTGGAAATACAAGAATTTCCTTAATATCCTTTGCACTAGAACAGAAAATAGGCTTCATTTTTCTACTGTTGTTGGACTCCCACATCCCAGTTTTCTTTAAAACAGCTTAAAAAACCGTGTATAATGAAAAGATGTTCTCTTTGCCTTTGCCATCTGTTTTAAAGGATCAGCAGGACTTTAAGGGACTAAAATTCACTTTTTGATTTTCTTCCTTTGAAGGGAATTGGTACAGCTACTTTCTGAAGATTTATATATCAGTTGAGTTATTGATCTATTTTTATGTAGAATTCATACATCTATTGGGAAGTACTGCGTTGCTGTGTATAAGACAGGAAAAGGTGTCTTAACTTGGCAGAGAGAGTTTTTGGTGGCTTATAAAGAGCCCGAGATTTTTCAACAATATGTCTTTATTCTTAAAAAAAATGCAGTAAAAAAGGATTGTATGGTTTCTGGTGGGACATCTCTTTTCTTTAAGGAGGAAAGGAGAGAGGGGTCTGACCCTTATGTTTGCTTTGGCAGTTAAGTTTTTTCATGCAGTATTTTCTGGGTGACATAATAAAGGTGGTATCACATCCATTGGTAGGTGTCTCAGAGTTCTGGGTTCTTTTTTAATGTTCTAGAGGCATTTTTCATTCTGTTTTCATTGCAAAGTTGAATGTTTGCAAATTGAACTTAGGTCTAAGCTGGTTATAGTCTTTTACCCATCTTGCACATTGTGAGCTGTTCTGTGCCTTTTGTTGGCTTCAGAATGTATTGGTCAACTTCCAGTCTGGATGAGAAAACAGAATTTATTTCTGTTATTGGATTTCTTTGGAGCAATCCCTATTCCAGTTTCGCTAAAACTAGTCCCTGAATTCAGGGAGGAGTGATGGAATGTAGTGGTATACCTCATTAATTTTGATTTGTTGCTGCTTTGCCATTGCAGATGGTAATTTTTAGAAAAATAATTTTCAGAATAAAGTTTTATTGTTATTAATAACAATGAACAGACCCTTATTAATAAGAATGTGTCCTACTGAAGCCTGTGCCCATGGCTGCCTAGCAGCATCGGTGCAGCAAGGCCTCTCTTCAGTGCTGTACTCCACTCTGTGTTTTAGGCGGAGGAAAAGGCAGATGCTCTGAATAAGGAACTGCTAATGACCAAGCAGAAGTTGATTGATGCAGAAGAAGAAAAGAGGCGCCTAGAAGAAGAATCAGCTCAGGTTAGGGGCATTTCTGTCATTTTCACATTCCAGTGCAGTACAGAAATTTAAAAAAAAAAAAGACAAGTGTGGGAAGGGCTTAATATTCTAAGTCATGTTTGTCCCTCTTCTGTAGTGTAAAGGACGTCAGCAAGGCAGAATTCTTCACTTTCCTGCCAGGTGCTTCATAGGGTAGTGAATTTTTAACTTGAAATCACGAAGGCACAGACTGTGCCAGAGATTGCTGCACAGAGAGGCAGTATAGGACTTCAGCTGTCAGCATTTTTTTTTTTTTTAATACTTTCTTCTCTTAGCTAGTCAATTTTTCTAACAATGATGGCACCAAAGTCCAGCTTTTCCTTGTCTGCATGGAGCTGAGCTACACCGTTGTTCCCTGGTGTAGAGTATAGCAGTGAGGTTAAGGAGAAGGAGGAAACATCCCTTGGTTATTTTTCAGACTGTACAAATGTATACAACCTTTACTACTTCATTTTTTTTTTTTTCCCCTGCAGCTGAAGGAAATGTGTCGTAGGGAACTAGACAAGGCAGAGTCAGAGATCAAAAAGAACAGCTCTATTATTGGTGACTACAAACAGGTAAGTACAACTTAATGATGATGTGGTTTGCTATCAAATTGGAAGACTCTCTCAGGTATTTTAGGAGATTTCTGGAAATAAGTGTAATCTGTGCCATGCATTTGAGGAGACGTTTTAGCTATTTTAAACGGGAAGTTTGTGGTTGGTTTTGCATTTTCTTTTGCCGAGATCCTGATGCTTGTGGTCAGTTCTGTTTGTCCCTGCTGTAGGTGTTTCTGGGCCATCAGTCACCACAGCCTTGGTTACAGCCTAACGTTGTTAGGCTCTTGGGCTCTTGTCTATCAAAAGTTCACCTCATTCCAAAAACCTGTTCTCTCCCAGCTTCCCTTCTTCAATCAAATGGGTAACTGCACTTAAGAAATAAAAAGATACCTTTTTCCTTTTAAAGATTTTGCTTTGGAATTCAAGCTCCTGATCATAAGGTATCAGGGGAGCAAATTCATGTATCTTTTTAGTGGGCCCATGACCTTCAAAACGTTCTTAAGTCTGCATCACACAGGTCTCGAGGAATGAGCTGGTTTTTTTACTACTCTGGCTGTCTTGCTTGGTTCTTTTGTCCCAAAGGCAACAAAAGGAGCCATGCTATTCCTAACCTTTTTTGGCTCCTTTAGCAAGGCTGAACTGCTAGTAACTTATGTTGAAACTGCACCTTTTCCTGTGGGCATAGAAGAATATGTAGAGAATGAGAATACGTACAATAAGACAACTTCATGCGGCATCCCAATTTTCCTGGCTTTCTAAGAGCCCTCAGACTATCCATGCTAATATTCCTGTAGTATTTATTTGTGCTTTAGCGTTAATTTGGGAGGAAATTTACATTTGTAAATGGTCTGGTAACATAATTTTGCTTGTCAGATTTGTTCCCAGCTGAGCGAGCGACTGGAAAAGCAACAAACAGCAAATAAAGCTGAAATTGAGAAAATACGGGTAAGAGACCAGATAGATCCACAGTCTACAATGTTTAAACCTCTTAGCAAAATTGTAACAGCAAGCACACAATTTATTTCATTACTGAAATGGTGGCTGAAAGTTCCTTAGTGAGTTACAGTTTTCGAAAGAGGATTATAAGGGGGAGATCTTGGAGGAGAGATGAGTAACTGTCAGCTCTCTCCCATGCTATATTGGTTATGTGCTAATGTTGATGCTGGGCAATAATAACTGTTAGGTTTTTTGAGGGGTCTTTTTTCTCTGGAGGAGATTTCTGTGACTGTCTTTTACCATAAAGTAACATGTGGGCAGTAGGGAGCCCATTATTGTAGCAATACGGTGTTACTAAAAATACAGCAGTGTTTCCAGAGCCCATAAATCTGGGGGTAGCTGGAGTTCCTGCTTGGCTGTGCTTCCCCAAAAGTTCCTGAGTTTGCAAGTTGTTAGTGGTCCCTCTCCTGTTCCGCTGCTCTTCCAGAGCAGAGGCAGGAAAAGGCTTTGATCATATCACCAGCATTTCAATGCAAGCATTCACAATCAGGTATTTACTTTAGCAAAAAGTGGATGACTGTGAGCATTGCCGGGAGTTCTTCAATAAAGAAGGCCGTGTGAAGGTTGCTAGTTCTGCCAAGGATGGTTCAGATGAGGACACAGATGAGGAGAAGGAAACGCTGAAAAACCAGCTGAGGGAAATGGAGCTTGAGCTGGCCCAGACCAAGTTGCAGCTTGTGGAGGCGGAATGTAAAATACAGGTAATGCTTTGGAGGTTCATTTCGTTGTCTGTGCATCTATGAATGTCTGCATTCCTAGAATAACGTGTGTGTTGTAGAGAGATTGGAACAGATCCTGTTGGTTGAAACTGTAACCTGCTATTTCCTGCATGGCTTATTTAACCAAGCATTGGGTCTGAAACTTAGTGTATGCAGACAAAATAGTTGAAGTTGCATGAACTGTATTTACCAGCTACTAAAACTTCCAGACATCTGCCTGGCTGCAGTGCAGTACTTACTGACTGATCTTCTGCAACTTCTTGGAAGAAACCCAAGCTCTGACCAAGTACTGAATCATGCATTTCTTGATCTCACAAACAATGTTAAGAAGTAACATGTGACAAATGTTAGACATGTTTCTTAAAACATGATTGGAAAGCAGTGCAGGTATTTGAGATGTCTGTGTAAAATACGACAGCATTGTTCTTTTAGCATAAACCTGGTATGTCAGTTCACAGAAACGTAAAAATTAGTTTGTGGAAAATCCACTTCCCGTGGGAATAGGTCCTTCTCAGATGGGAACGAATTACAGGGTTTGGATGTACTAAAGAAAGCTGAACGTTTCACTAAGGGCAATGACATAAGTCCTGCTTTGCTTTTCAAAGCTTTTTTTCTCCCCTTCATCAGCTTGTTGTGCTACTTTTGATTCACGTAAGGCTTGTTTAACTTCTAAAGTGGCCAAGAGATTGTAGAAGTCCTAGAGCCTTCTAACTCTCATAACCTTGTGCTGTGAATACATAAGAAATTAATGAAATTACTCTTCCATTTGCAGGATTTGGAGCACCATTTGGGTCTGGCATTGAATGAAGTACAAGCTGCAAAGAAAACATGGTTCAACAGAACAATAAGCTCTATAAAAACAGTGACTGGAGTCCAAGGAAAAGAGACTTGTTGAAAAGCAGTTCTGTCAAACACACCTTCTTAACACAACACCTTTTGTTGCCTTCCTTGGCCAGATGTTTAATTCTGTGACATGAGAGGACCAGAATGTAAATAGAATAGAGACACAGCATGTCAGGATTTCAATAGGTCAGTGATAAAGAGGATGGAAACACAAGACAGGTTTTATTGCTAGACATGGGATCTTCATACTACTGATATTTAACAGGTGATGTAGCTAGATTGAAGCTCTTCAGAGAAACACTCCATTCTGCGGTCTGGCTGGAGGCTTTTCACAGACTAGGTACGAGAACTTACCAAACCCTAATTGTTAAGTTTACATATGATAGGTTTTTTTACAGTTACAACCTTTTTTAATATTTTATTTGAAAGGAAAAGTGTCACTAACAAAGTAAAAAAAAGAAAAAAAGAAAAAAGGAAAAAAAAAAAAAAGAAAAAAAGGAAAAAACAAACAACAAAAAAAGACAACTTTAGCAAGAACTACATCAGTGCCAGAAAGCAGTCCCCAGAGGTAGGATATGGAGAGTAGGAGGTGACATGTTTTGCTTTATGAATGGGGATGATTTCAGCATTCCTGTCGAGCAACCCCACTTTGTTTCAGTAGATGCAGCATCCATCTCTCTGTGTTTGGCATTTCTTTCTGTTACTAATCAATTCTATGCAACTCTGGGCTTTTTTGGCATGGGCTGCCAAACAAATTCACAACCTGAGGCTGGGAGACTTGTCTAAGTGCTAGACAAGAATAATCAGAATTCTTGGCAAATTTCCGTTTCACTTCTGTGTCATATTGTTTGATCCACATATCAACAGCGTTAAAATCCCCAACGCCAGGACTGCTAATAAGTACTAATTATGTGGATGGTCTGACATTGAATTGAGTCTTTTTGTTTGGTTTTTTGTCAGGTTTTTTTGTTTTGTTTTTGTTTGTTTGTTTTTACCCGGCTGTAGCAGGCCTTCTGTGAAGCTCTGAGAAAGCTTCCAGGATTTAGTTTTGCACATAGGTATGAATGGGACAAAGAACCAATAAACTGAGATATATATGAGGCAAAAATCACTGCGTGAGTGTAGCTGCGAGCATCTATAGCTATCCAACTTGCTTCCCTGGTAACATGTTTAGCGGTTGTGTAGGTCATTTTTCACGCTCGATGCAGTTGCACTAATAGGTGCTAAACGTGTTTGGATTTCTTATTCATTGGATTGTCTTGAGTTCTCACCAGAAAGCTGTAGAATGGAGTTTTGCACCTTGTAATTTTTTTAATTTATAATGGTTTGTGTTACGCTGAAGTGTCTATTGCATCAGTGGATAAATTTTGTGTGCAGTGTGAGTATAAGCTGGTAACAATAAGAGGCACTGGTTTGTATATAAAGATATTTGGTTTATTTTGTATTTCTACCTTTTTCTTGTTTACTGTACTAATGCTAGCTAATGTACTCTGTAACTACGGAATAGAACATGCTATGTCCAAGCTTTTTTCCTTAACTACATACATTATCTCTATTGTTTAATACCAAAAAAAAAAAATACTGTAACTCCATCAATATTAGATGCGTGGACATTGTGGTAGCATAGTTGCAGTGTGTATACTTTATGAATTGAAATATAAACTAGTAAAATTGTATAACTATTTTGTTGTTTCATTTCATTTTAACAGGAAAGTAATTAAATATTTTGCAATATAAAACCAATTCTCTTCCTAAAGTAGAAGCAGTAGCATCTGCAAGCTTCTCTAAGACTGAAACTATAGTCATGCCGCAAAGGGCTTTGCTAAAAAAGACTGCATATTCGAAGTGTTGCCAACACTGCTTTATATAATAAAATCTAGGGTTTGCTTTGAAAAAAAAGAAACTGCAAAAATGACCTTGTGCAGCTTGAGGCTTGTGACTCAGTATTTCTCAAACATGTCCCATTTAGAACATTTTTTTCCATGGCCCTCCAAATTCTGCTTGGATCTGCAAAATAAATGTAGGCTAGCTCTGCTTACCATCATCAGTAACAAATTCTGTGGGGTCAAGTGTTGTTCACATCATCTACACTACGGTTTTCTAGTCATAGCTGAACGTAGGGTTTAGCTGTGCGACTGGATGACTGCACTAATTGGGTCACAGTGCAGCGCAGGCTCCCCTAGCTGTGTGTGTTCTGCAGAGATAACAAGAAGTAAAAATATATTTTTGTCACCAAAATGGCTAAAGGTGACTCCGAAAGCAGCCCTGCTCTAGGAGGCTGTGACCACACTGTCACTTTTCTAACCATACTTTTGCTTTAAGAGAATGGCGTTATAAGGTTGTGCGTAGTCTTTGCTGCTTTGTCTTTCACAGAGGTGCATCCCTTGGTAACTTCAGCTCTGCAATTTCTCAATAATTGCAACTTTTGGAGAAAGTTTGAAGGTAAATATGGGAAGGGGGAGCAGGAGGGAAGAAGGAACAACTCAAGCCCAAAGCACTTCATCCACTTATCTTCCCCAAAGGGACTGTGAAATAGCATAGCTTGCTCTTTCCTCCAAAAATGAGGTACTTACAAGGGAGGGGAAAAGTTGCTTTATTGTTCAGATCTCTTACACTCTAAGTAAACAGTACTTCAAAATCGCATGCAGCGTATACTCCCTGTTTCAGTATGGACGTGTAACATGCATAACAAGAAACTAATTTCTTCACAACATTTTATAAGAAACATTTCATAGCCAGCTTCCACTTATTATGGATTATTTATCTACCTGAAGGATTTTGATGCTCAAAAATAAAATATTACCAATGTATTTCACATCTAACTCCATCTAAAATATCCACAGCTAATAAAAAAAAAAAAGGATCCTGTGCTGAGACGGACATCTTTTGAAGCGCAATTACTCGTGAAACACAAGGAAGCAGGTCATTTTTAAGATGAGGAAGATGAATTTGCAGATGCTTAAGACTATGAATAAGCAAGGTAAAAAAAAAAAATTGAGTCAGAGCTGCTACAAGCACAAGTATTTTACAGACTTGTAAGCGAAAAGGAATGGGTGTATTTGGTAGCATTTTTGGCATTAATAAGATGGTTAGTTATTTGCTGGCAGTCAATCACCTTTCTGTTCACATAAGCCTCTCAGCTGGTTTTGTGCACTGAACTCAAGATAAGTGCCACTCTGCTGATGCTGGGTTTTAAGTCTCGTGTGCTGGAGGCTCCAACTTCTAACGCTTTGCATGTTTGTGCTGCATCATTAAGCTCCTGCGGTCTCGTAGCGTGGTAGCTCTAGTGTTACGATCTCATTTTTGTTACAGAACTTCTTGGCTGCTCAGGGTCTGCAGCTGGAAGTGGATATTCAAGATCTATCAGAAAGTTTTACCTTTAAGCATTGCTGGTAAGCCTTCTTGAAATTTATATAACCACCTCCCGGACTTTTTTTAGCTGCCCTTCTTATCTGTGGCAGCGATATAAAGTTCCTGTTATCAGGAGGAGGATTTCACTCCATCTGTTCAACAGCTTGGCTTGCGTTCATCCAGCCTAACTTTAGACACTTCAGAGGTGCCTAACGCAAGAGCTTAATCCGGCGAGGTTTTTCAGCCCTCGGCGGGAGAGGGGACGGTGCTGCGGGCGGGTGGCTCGCCCCGGCCACGTGCCCCGTGCCCTCATTGAACAAGGAAGCTAGTGCGAGCCCACGAACTAAACTGAAAGTCCTTCTGAAATAAAAAAAAATAACCAAAATGTGGCGTCTGTGTGCACAGTGAGGATTGCTTTCTATTGTAAATCCCCCTCCCCTTTTTTTTTTTTATTGTGCAGTGTTATTCCTTCTGTTTTACCAAAGGCAATCAAGGACTCTGCATACAAAACCCTTCAAAATTTTGCTAGAATTTACTGCTGCATGTCTGTAATGACTTTGAGGAACGAGGATTTCATTTTGCTGTATTTTCTGCATGCTAATGAAATAGGACAAAGTGTAATCCTGTACTGAAGGCTTTTTCTTAGGATAATCTAGCCACGCAGCTGCAGTCCAGTCACAGGAATGGCAGGAAAGCAAAGCAAGGACTGTCAGAACAGCATGATTGCCCCTGTGAAGAAACCATATTTGTTGCTTGACGTGGGTGTAACATTGAAAGTCAAGCGTTTTCTCGCACAAGACGAGTGGAACTGAGCTGACTTTGAAGCTGAACATGCAGACGATTGATTTAGTTGAGGAGGGGCAGTACGGAGCACCCCGAATTCTTCAGGCCCCTCCTTGTACGGCTGCAAAGAGAAAAACCCCACCGGGTGCAGCTCCGCGGCCCAGGCAGGCCGGGCCGCGGCGGCCGCCGCCTCAGTGCCGCTCATGGCTGCCTCCTCCCGCCTGAGGAGCGGGGGGCAGAGCCCGCGGGTCCCGCGGCGATCGCTGATAGGCTGGCGCACTGATTGGCAGCAGGAGCAGCCCTTGAGAGGCAGCGGCTGGTGGGGCGGGCGTTGGGCGTCACGCACGGGGGGGGTCTCTCCACGCCGCCATCTTGGTTGCTGGATGCTTCGCGGTAGGTGAGGCATCGCGCCACGGTGGCGGGCGCTGAGCCGAGGGAAGGGGGCCGTGGAACGGGCCGGTGGCGAGAGGAAAGGCTGGGGCTGCCCGGGCGGGAGGGAGGGGCTGAGTGCGGGCACCGAGCAGCCTGCCCAGAGCTGCTGAGCCGGCCCTGATCCTGAGGCCTGGAGGGGAGCATGGCGGTTCCGCAGGCCGTTCCCTCCTTCCCCACACGGCGCCGGCGGTGTCTGTGGGGGATCCCCTCAGCGGGCTGCTCTCCTTGAGCTCTCCCCGGCATCTGCAGTGCCAGGTGCTGGTTTCCGGAGAGCGCCAGGGCAGGGGAAGACAGCAGAGGTTTAGAAGAAAACGTTAATCACTGGAGATTTTTGCTAGTTCGGGGAAGCCTGTGCTGAACTTGGTAGCGTGTTAATGGTGTTTGTGGAGAAGGTGTAATATTTTCTCTTAATCTGCATGGGGTTTAAATTGCCTTGTTTTCTTTTTTTCCCCCCTTTGCAGACAACACTGTAGGCCCCTCAGGTTGAGGAAGATGGTAAGTTCTCTTCCTGTGTAGCATCAGCACCTGCTGTTCTGGGGGGATAATTCTTATGCCAGTTTGTCACAGTCATAGACAGGCTTGTTCCTTTCTTGCGCCAACTTTGCTGAGAGGTGAATTGAGGCCTCCTGAAGTGGAAAGCTTTGAAATGGGATGTGAGAACTAATAAAGCACTGTGCGCTTGAACTGCGTGATCTATAATGTGATGAGTGGCTGCCTTTTACTGTTCACCCCATGGAGACCCTGCACAACAAGAAGCCAATCAAATCGCTAACTGCTGAGCAGGTGAAGGCAGATCACGGTTTCCTCCTCCCTGTTACAGGCTGTGCTGTATCTTGGTTGTATTCTGATGCTGGAAGTACAGAAAGCGCGAATAAGGAGCTTTACTTCTGTAAATCTTAGAATCGCTGAGGTAATGCTTATCTAGAGGTGTAGAAGGAAGCTGTTTCTGTGCAGTACTGTGTTTTATTTACATGCAATACTGCGTGTATTTGTGTAGAAAAAAATTACTATAACTTATGTGTTTACACGTCATGCATACAAATGTATTTACGTAGGGTACAGTCTATTGTAAATAGAACTTTTCTGATTTCTATTCCTGAAGTAATGGGAGGGGAATATGATTTATCTGATCTCCCCCTGAGGACAGTTTGCTGAGGAATTTTGAGAAATATCTTTCATTTTTAATTGAGTAATTATATTACAGGGTTTGGCCTGAATTGGCATAGATGAAATTGGCGCAGATGGCACTGTAAAAGTCCTGGACCCTGCAAGGCTTCTAAAGAGCAGTGTTAAATAGCAAGGCTCTTAACAGAAATCATCTTTGTTGAATGATCTTTTAATGTTAATTTAAATGTTCTCTATACTTTGAGAGAGCTAAAATATATTTTGATAAAATTCAGCAATTAGGTGATTCAAGCAATGAACTAATACAGACAGAATCTGTCAGGATGACAAATAGCGTCTTGCCAGAGATGCAAATTTCAAGATAACACACTGTCGTATCCTTACTGTGTGTGTTACTGAGTCTGCTTGGCATGTCTCATTAATTCTGCGTATGTCAGAGAAGAGGTAAAGAAAGAAAACACTTGCAGGTGCTTTCCTGCAGGTGCATTTCTCATGCTGTACTTCCCATTTATTTGATTTTTTTTGTTTTGTTTTGCCTTAGGACACTCAAATCTCTGCTGAGTTTCTGCTTGTCTAATGATTAATTCTCCAAGTCCTAAAACCTCAGTTTTGCTAAAAAGCACAGTCTCTGATGAATATTTTCCATCTTACTAGGCGCAGATTGACAGTGTGGTAGAACTGGTAGAGTGATCAGACTGCACTGAGAGGTCGGTCCTTCTCTCCTGACTGCACATTCCTGCTGGCTTCCTGGTGACAACGCTGACCCAGGCATGCCGGTGTTAGCATGGGAGGGGGCAGAGCTACAGCCAGCCCCGTGGCCTTTTGCTGCGGAGTCAAATCCTTAGTTTGCAGCAGCAGGGACAGGGCAGTGAAGTTTCAATGTGTGCCCAGGCTCTTCTCAATCCAAGTAGGATTAACTCGAGTCTCTTAAAACAGTTTTGCAGTAAAGACATCCTGTAGCATTGTCCTGGTGACTCTTCTTTTTGCTATGGATAACTGGTGTTTTAATGCCACTTTTTGCTTTTTGTAGTGAAAAGTTTTTGTGATAACTGTGCCAGGAGCTTGATGTTATGTAGGTAGGTGGTGTAGGAAAGATGCCAACTGGTTTTTTTTTTTTTTTTTTGGAGGTACGGTTGCTGATTGAGCTTTTTCTAAGAGAAGGGTGTACTATAGGCTCTGTCCTAAAAGGTACTCTGAACTAGATGTAGATGACACATGACACATAATGCACCAGTCTGAACCAAATGTGCGTTCCAGATATGCTTTGCAGTTTATTTTGTGTTTACAATTTTTTCCCTTGCTTGGGGATGGAAGAAAGAGGAGGATATTCTAGTGTTCTGGATAGATGCTGTCTTCCAGATGCAGCGCTGGCATCCGAGGTGTTTGCCCTTGAATGCCAGTTGCTGTGGGCTCTTAGAATATTGAGTCACGCTGATTTGCCAGGAGAGCAGTTGGTAGCGGTTTATAATTTTCTTCTTACAAAATGAGCAGTGGTTAGTTCAGACCAGCAACAAAAGTGCTTAAACTGACCCAGCTGATTTTGCCTGGTACAGGCTGGGAGCACTTTCACAAACTGTGCAGCTAAGAAGCCCGTGGCCGTGATAGTGTCTGGGAGGATGACAGTGACAGCACTGCCAGGGGCAGGGGCCTGTTGCTTTGGCACAGCTGGATCTGGGGACACGTTCATGAAAACCTGCTTTCAGCATGCTGACCCTTGTCACTAAATGTTACAGATTGTTGCTTGTTGGAATGAATTGTTGAGAAATGTTCAAATCATTAAGCCTGGAGTTTTCCAAGGAACCTAATGATATTAGGTGCCAAGAATTAGCAAAAAACCTCTGTGTGAACCCTCATTTCCTTTTAGCAAATCCAAAATTACAATCTAAGCCATACCTGGAGTAGTTACAAGACTGGAATATTCCATATTATTCTCTTATGAGTCTGTTCTGAAAGTTGTGTTATGTCCTTGTATGAAAAGGATCTGCTAGGAGGAAGTGTGGTAAAATTGACGTGTGTTGGAAGATGCATTTCTAGTGCATCTTGAACTTGGTACTGGTAAGTCTTTCTGTTACACTCTTGCTTTACTAATGTGGGTTGAGATATGAGGTGTAGCAAACTTTATAGCAAAAGTTTATCACATAATAGTGAAAAGTTTTTCAGAATACAAAAAACTTTAAATTTACCTTAATTAAAAATGTTGGGGCAAAAGTATTTTTTAATCGACCTTAGTGACTTGAGTTACAGTTGGAGGTGATGTGACCTTTGTTGTTCACTTGCTATATTATGATCTCACCTTACGGGCCTTCGGTGTACAGCTTCACTGTGTGTGACTGCCTCTGGAGGTGATAACTATTGGGAGTACAGTTTGTTTTATAGAAGTGAACACGCTGTTTGAGTTACAGTGTTGCAGAGGTTCACATTGTTTGACAAAAGTTGTGATTTTTAGGAAGGTTCTGCAGCACTTCAGGTGGCATCACAGCCACTCTGGACTCTCAAGAAGCGATGAGGCTTGCAGGCTGCCAGATACGAGGAGAAGCCCTCATCATGCAGAGTGTACGGTTAGTGTGTACCATGAATACATCAAAGCCGTGTGTTTAAACTTCCTGCTGTGAGCATCCGTTAATGCATAGAGTTGTCTGTGTGATCCAGGGTAAAGGGTAGCCTTAGAGCCACAGTCATAAATGAATTTTGGGAGGTGACCCTAGAATGACTCCTGATGGGGTTTTCTAATCTATCTGGCCAGTTTATCCCAGGTAGGGAAAAGAAAACTGCCGTGCAGATTTCATTCAATTCTGTGCCTGAGAAAAAGTAGTAAAATACTTGCTGAGATGAGACTAAGAGCTGTGCCACTATCAGCTTTCATGATGTGAGCAAAGGGGTTTTATCAGTTCTTTTAAGAATACCATAGAAAATCACTGTGCTTTTGGCACAGTTCTTGCCTGACAAGAAAAGAGGGAAGTGACTTAATGTCTTCTGTGCCTTGAAGGCTTATGCTAGCTTAAGGAAGTGGTTTTATGGTAATTTAATACCAGTGCACCAGAGTGAATGGATGGGAAAGAGGAGGAGGAGGAAGGCTTGTTGCTTACAGAGCAGTGTGTATCTGAACTGTCCACCTACTTGGGGCATGGTAGCACTGCTGCATAATCCCACTGAGAATCATTTGTGGAACGAGATGTCATCTGGCATGGAGGGGAGGGATAGTGTTTCTGTGAGATGACGACTGTGCGTCTCCCTAATGTGTTTTTTGCATGGTACAGTGAAAAACCCAGCGTGCTGGAGGGGCTGTGGAAGCCTCTGTCAGACTTCTGTGAATTATGGATGAGATGTCTGCTGCTAGCACAGACACGAACAGCAAACTGTAGAGCTCCCAGGTGCCTTCGGTCGCAGCATTACAGTAACAGACTGTTTTTAGAATCCACTAGCAACTCAACAGCCTGCTCTGATGTCTTAATGTCTGTAAAAGTTACAGGTGCTGCTCATTTCCGTGATTAGGATGGAGTGAGGAGGCCAGTAATAAGTAGTGTAACTGGGAAGTTCTAAATTTTGTCCCAGGCTTTGTTCATTTGTTCTCAGTGAGAATAATGTAAGGTACTTGAATATAGTTCATTCATCATCTTTCAACTGAATGCTGCTGCATTTTTCTAGTCTGGGTATGTGCTAGTCTGGCCTTAGCGGTTTGTTTGGGGTTTTTTAATTTTGTTTTTGCAAGGGAGGGTGTTGTCTTTTGCTTCAGCTGTGTAATTTTTAATTTGTTCCAGTATTAAAATGAGCCAGTTCATTGTCCCAGACAACCCTTTGTGCATAGCAGGCAAGGTGAGAGATTAAATAACATAAAATACCTTGAGATAGCTGCTCGGACACGCAGCCTGGTCTTGGCAGACCAGTTCTGTTGGGCTTCGATCAGATGCTGTAAACAGATGCCTCCTTTAAGGAGCTCTGTGGTTTTTACCCTCAGCTGTATGCAGAACAAAATTTGCAGAATTTTGCAAAATTTACAGAACAAAGGATTGGAATAATGACAAAGAATCTGTGATACTGCCCTTTGTGTACAGGTCAGTCAGAGCTGTGAGGGACAGATCCTTTTTCCTAACTGTGGCTTCACTGGAATGGTTTATTGATGCTGTGCCTTCCATCTCCAAGTACAAAGCAGTTGTGTAGGAACAATCACACCCTCAGCCGGGCAGGGTGCAGGCAGGGCTCTGCCTTCACTATTGGCAAGATAAGGTAAAATTGACCGGAGTGAGGTCTGCAAGTTGAGGTTGAAGCTTGCAAACTGGCTCTTGGCTTTCTCTGCAAGAGCACCTTTCTTCTCAGACTGCATGGAAGTGTCAGTTTGGAGCAGTTTCTTGCAATTTGGCTTAATTTTCTGGGGATTTAAGCCTTTAATCTTAACAAGCATAAGGAAGATTTTTGGAATAACTGTATTAATAGAAGATAGAGAGAGCTCTCATCACCCTTCCTCCAATCACTGGGATTTGGTCTCATCTTCATCTTTCAGGTTTGTTTATTCACGGTTCAACTGAGGCACCCACAGGTCTCTGCCGTTCCCAAGCTGCAGGCACAGGAAGTTACACATCTTCAACATGTAACAGCATCCTTCTCAAAACCATGTTGTTCATTAAAACCAGGATGACTGACCTGTAATTTGCAACTCAAATCCCTGTCCACATGCTTGCTTTGTGCTTGCTGTATGCAAAAATCCTGTTGCTACCTCAAGACCTGCAGTGTCAGTAATACAGGAGTTTGTGTGGAACTGCTTTGCAGGGCAACATAATTTGATTTACTGAGCTGTAGTTTGTCATCTTGCCCTGTTTTAGCCTTCCCTCTTCTGCTGTTATCAGAAGTTACTCTGATTAAAAAAAAAAGAAAAATCCCTTTGCATAAATGATAACCAGCAGAGGGCTGAGTCTGCCTTTACTGCAAGCAGGAAATCCCATTTTTGGTATGTGTCAGAACCTGAGCAAAGGGTACTAGAGGGAAATGTTATTTGTGCTAGGGTACGTGACCCTTTTTTGAGATCCAAAAGCCTTTTTAGGTTTTTGTCCCGTGTTCGTGCCTGGAGCAAGAAAGGGCCTTTTTGTATTACTGTAACAAGAGCACACACAGGCTTTTTATAGCTTTACAAATAAATGTGCTAGAATGTATAACCCAAAGTGAAGATGAATTCAAGGCCCTGAAAGCGGTAGCAGCTCCAGTTTCTTTCAGTTGAGTGTACCATGGATTGGGGTAACAAAAGGGAAGGATAACTTACAGCTTAGCAAATGGGAAAGAGAAGAACTCTTTCTAGCTGACTTGCTGGAACGCAATTCTGCAGCAACCAACCAAAGTCAGCATTATGTCAGGAGCAATTAAGTGAGGTGACACCTCTGTTCTTGCAGAAGGAGGGGTGCTGTTCATGAAGAATTTGTGCTAGCTTAGCAGAGGGGACAGTTCCAGTGAAGAAATTACTCTTTTATTGAAGGCTTGCCCTGTAAGGATAGGCAATGCTCAAGTAAGCATCGAGTGCCAGTAGGGAGTTCTGCAGCCAGAGATTCCTCTGGCACTGGGGAGGCTAGGTGCTTGATGGAGGGGCGGAAGGAGAGTGCCGTAGTTCTGTGGGACTTCAGTCTGAGGATGACATTTAGAGCACTGCAGCTAGCATCCAGCAGTTTTGTAATCCGGCATTTTATATACTCTTTGTGGAATAATAGGGATTGATACCATGCTTAAGTCTTTGCTCTGAGTGACAACTGAGCTGTCACCCAAGTTACCGGTGTTGTGGCAAGCAGGGTGTGGCTCAGGCTGTCATGCACGTAAGTTTTCAGAAACCTAAATGCTGAAATGAGCACCTTGTGATTTTTTTTTGCAAGGAAAGCTGGAATCGTGCACTGTCTAGCAGCCTTGTGGTAGGTAGGGAAGCTTGGGGAACTTACATGTCCTTGTTTGAGATACTGTTAAGTATCCTACTTTTCTTTTGAAAGTAGACCTCTACTTCCACTCTGCATTAACTGCTTTTTTTTTTTTTTTCAAGTCTCATAAAACAGACCAGCATCGAAGTAGACCAGCATGAGGAATGGCTTAGTGTTTGCTGTACACAGCCTGTAAGTGTGCTTTTGAGTAAATACGAGCTTTTGTCCAGGCCTCAGTGTTGCAAATGCATGTTACAAAACCTTGCATTTGAGATCTGTTGTTTATTCATGAGAAGAGGGAACTGGCATCTAGATAAATCAGGCTGCTGAAATTAAGAGGCAGTAGGACATAGAATTTCCATTGTTTGGTGTTGTGTGCTTATTGTAAAGTGAGACTAGAGCTAGTTCTCGGATTTTTTTGGGCAGGTTTATAGATGCAGCAGTTCTTTGCACATGGAAGTGACAGGCTGGCTTGTTAGTTGCATGGAAATCAGTCAGTAATTTTTCTGGCTTCCTCTGTAATCAAATACACTTTTTCAAGGTGATGTTGATTGCAGCAAGATGAAGTGGGCGTCCTGCTTGTTAAGCAGACAGTTCCTTCTGCATGGATCCTTTCAGTGCTGTGCCAGTAAGGGCTGGGGCTAGAGCAGCCAAGCAACATTGGGGAGGGCCTGAGAATGATGAAGGGGCTTTCTGTTGCAGATTTCATTGCATGCATTCATCTGCAGGTTGATAGTGAGAGACATTGCAGTATGCTGAGAAAAAGTAGACAGACTTGGGTATTGTTTGTTGGTTTGGAGGGGCCGGGGGGCAGAGGTGGTAATAGTCCTGAGTATAAGGGGCCATGAATTGCAGTTTCCCTCTTCTCCCAAGCACAACACTCTGTAACTGCCTGGGCAAGTTCAGGGCAGCTAGAGCAGGGCAGGAATAAAACTTAAGTAGGAGATGGTCAGGCAGTTTCACAGTGAAGAAGGAAGGATGTGCCAACCCCTTTTACCAATCTAGAGTCGCTATTGTATTACTCCTCCCATGCACCACTCCCTTACCTACCCCTTGTTTCACTGCTGTGAGGCCACCGAACGTCAGCCAGCTGCTGGAGTGGGCCCAGCTCATGTCACGAGCTGTCACTGACCAGCAATTGCCAGGCTACTGCTTAAGAGCTGTCAGCCTTCTCAGCACCTCCAGGATGATAATCCTGAGGTGGCTTTCTGAATGACCTCTTTGTAAGCTAGCTAACATGAAGCATGTACATAGCTATGGTATTATGCTGATACATAGGGTAAAACTGACCTCAGTTTCAGCCAAGTGTTAATGATGTTTTCTTAACTGACTATGTTCAGTTCTTTTTGGATCTTACTTGCTAAATATTTGATGCAGCTCTGAATTTTAAGTGATGCGTGGTTTAGTTGCTTTTGGTATAGCGGTCCCTCAGTAGCTCTTACGTGCATAACTGACTTGTTTGTCACACAACAGAGGACGCAGCTGGCTGCACGCTGCTCTGTTGAGTGCAAAAGTCTCACACCAAGTCTTATTCCAGTTGTCATATATGCTAAGCCGCAGGGTTCCATACATCTCATTTTATTAAGAGCAATCTCAACTTTGGTCAGCTCGCAACAGTTTCTAATCCTTCCTCAAGGTTGATCTCCTCTGAATTTGATTAATGACCTCTGCACTTAGACGTGAAATGCTGAATTAAAGACCAGAAAAAACACTTCTAAGACAAGGTAAGAGCGTATGATAAAATGACTTCTCTATCTTCCCTTCTAGAGTAAAACTGTGTTCTGTAACTCCAGGCAACTGCACATACTTGTATATTCCAGTAAATCTTACCACGAGTTGCAGCCTAAAGCAAACAACAGCAGCCACACAGTTCTCATGGTATCCTCAACTCCTGCCCTCAATGACTCTGGACAAGGAAATTGCTTGGATTTGCTTCAGACCTCAGAGGACAAACTGGGACCGCAGGAATTTAATGTTTAGGAAATACAGTGAAATGAGAGGGGCAGGAGAGGAAAAGAGTTTAAGAGAAAACCTTACTTGTTCTTTATATATGTAATTTATCTTTTAAGAAAATAGACATCTAGTTTTTGTCATTACATAGATACTAGGAAATGCCCAGTTTTCATTCTGAAGTAAAACTTGCCTTCCTGGCTAGTCTCATCACAGCTTCTCTGGGCTTTTCTGCTACTACTTCCATTGGCTAACCCCCAGTGGTATTTGTGTGCAGCAGCCTTTGCACAATTTCAGTCCTGCATACTCTATTCACTGCCACCTTTGTGAAGGAGTGCATTCTGCTTGTTACAGCATAGATGTGCTTTATGTTTACATCTCAAAGTCACAACTTTGCTAATAATCATCTCTGATAAAACTGCAGCCTTAGGAAGCGCTGTCTCCCCTTTCTGCTGAGCCTGTTACCTGACTAAAGTAGAATGGACTTCTGTGGTTTGGCTTCCCAGGGTTCAAAAAACTTGAAAGCCTGTTTCCTCACTGTTAAAAAAAAAAAAACAAAAACACAAACCCAAACCAGTCATAAGGCCGTAATTCCTGTTTACAGAGATAAGCCTTTATTGTATGCTATTGGAAGCAAATGGGACACGATTATGGTTTTATATACAGAGAAGTCTGTAGCATTGGGTTACAATCAGTGGCAAATGAACCAAGATTACAGTGCAGATCTCGGTGTTGTGTACAGTTAATAACAGTGGCTGGCATACAGACCACAACACAGAAGCCAAATGAAGCCAAGTGTACAGGGTACAGCATCACGTGAGGAAGCAACTTAATGTACAAAGAGCATTCCATTTACTTTACATTTGCAGGCTTTTTTGGCTAGTGAGTAGATACAGCTCAATTTAAACCTCAGTGTGCAGTTACTTTTCTTCCCACTCCACTGCTACCAAATTAAGACAATTTGAATGTTCAGATTACATTTTTAATGCTATAAATAGCTAAGGTTGTTGCCAAATTACTTTACTTGAAGTTGTTTTATTTACAGTATGGTCAGTAATAGTTTAATCATCATTGTTCTCTACAGATTACAAATTGGGAGAAAACTTAAATATTTTGAAAGTAGTCTGTAATTAGACCACAAGGATCTGTTGTACTTCATTTGGAAGTTTAATTCTGGGTAACAACTTTTGAGAGAGAGACTTATTGGGAAGAAAGATGGAATTGTCCACCATATTACTTGTTTGTGGAATTTGTTCATAGTATTTAAGGTTTAGATAGTTCAAAGGTCATACTTCTTTTTATTCAATGCCATATCCAATCTTAGTGTAAAAATAAACACTCTGTCCTCTGTGGATAAATAAATCCATCTGTTGGCTGCAGGTCAGACCTCTATCAGTGAAAGAGATTTAGAAAAATAGACCTTTTCTTTAATGGTTAGTGTGCTGACCCACAAAGGAAAAGTGAAATTCATTCAAGTCTAGAAACAGAAATACAGTACAAGTGATTTATATAATTACATTCCTTCCCTCTACAAACTTGCTGAGCATGAAACACTGCCCCAAAGCACTGCCTCTGTCTTTTCCTTGTCTTGTAGAAGTAATTGTCATCAGAAAAGTCACATTATACTACACTGCCAGATTTCCTGCCTGCCTTCTAGCGTGCAGACTCTTAGCAGGGCTCCACCTCCTTGAGGATTCTTTGCTTAAGTATTCTTTAGATGGATGGGTGGTGGTAGTTGGGGTTATACAAAAGGGATGTTTTAGCCCAAATTAGCAGCCATTGTTTTAATTGATTTGACTGATGGTGATTTTTGGTGGGTGGAAACTCAACCATTTTAAAAAAAAAACACACCAAACCAAAACCCAACCAAACTTATGAGTTGGATGTGGAAAACACCAGCCTTTCTCAAAATCTTCACTTCCGACACTGCTTCCCATCGGTGCCCTTTTCACTAAGGGGCTGGTACATTTGGCAGTACAGGTTTCATGCTCAACTTTGTCACTAAGAACTGGACAGGACTTCAAAAAGCATACAGCTCACTGGGACTTGCTGTGCGGTAGTAATTCAGTGCTTTGGCAGTCCCCCCACAGCAGTGTTGCTCTCTTAGAAGTGTAAGCGTCCCAGAATGGCTCTGGGACAGCGGGAGGACGGGTGACATTCTGGAGTGGAAGTAGTAGTTAAGCACCAGTTGCCGGCCCCTGCAGAGGCTCGAGAGAACAGAATTGCTTCGTAGAGAGCTGGTCGACCTAAAAAGCTTAGTCAGTTTGATCAATAATACTGACTTAGGGTTAGGATCAGAAATAAGACAGTGCACTTTGGAACTGGAAGACTTCCAAGTCAACTTCCTCCCTTCTCTGCCCAAAAGGAGACTAGCTTTAAAACATTGGTCCTTAAGGACCTTTGTGATGTCTGATGTATAACTTGCTAAGTGTATATGAATGTACCTGTCCCTTTTTCAGGGAAGCATAAATGTATGACTGGACAAAGCTTCGAGGCTTTTTTCTGTAGGTTTTTTTTTTAAAAAAAACATCTGTTCTGTGTCATGTTGTCCCTGAAGGCGTATTTACCCACTCTTAAATTATGCAGCATTGCCCAGAGAATGGCTCTGTAGTTGAATATGCTCTCTGCAGTACAGCCTCCTTCCAGTACAGGTATATTTCCATGCAACAGATGTTATTAGAAAACTACACTTGTCTTTATCCTGTTATTTTGAGCAGGGAAGCAGTGATACTAGTTTGAAAACACAGGAAGTAATCTGTACAGCAAATCAGAATTTTCATAATTAAATTCATATAATCACTAACTTTTCAAAAGCTGTACTGCTCTGAATGCTGTTCTTCAGCTCACCATTATTCTGCTTTGAGCAGTATCACTTTCTGTCTGCTTATAAACAGTTCATTGTGGAAATAATGAAAGAATAACTCTCTCCCACACTGACTAGCTTTTACTTTGTTAGTTTACAGAATGCCCTCGCAGAACTGTAAGTTCTATTGGGAGTGCAGCAATACACACATTTCCCTATGCATAGATCATTAAATAGTAACAGTGCCAGTAGTAAAGCAAAACCTGCCAAGATGTTCTGTTCCTCTTAATTAAGCTTGATTTGTATGTGCCTGTTGACTTAAGATGCAGTTAGTGTCCACTGCTGAGATGACACAGTACCCTGAGTAACTTTGTATTGATTACGCTTACACAAGCTTGTGCTTTTCTAAGAACATAGAAATGAGCACAAAGAAAGTAAGTACATCAGGTTGTTTCCATGGAACACTGTTAATCAACTTACTCATAGCAGCTCTGAAGTATGAAGTTAAAACTTACCTTCTGCTCTACTCCCTTTGAAACACACGAGCGCTATAATTAACTCCCCTCTAGCTTAAAAAAACACAAGTGGATAGAATGTCAAAATACACTTTTCTGGCAAGAGGAACCTACTTTGTCATAACTAGTTACACCACTATCGGTGACCTGAAATACGTACATTACAACATGTAGTTGTGGAAGCAGTACCTGCTTTCCCTTGTTGCCATGCTGTTCTGTGTAAAAGCAAGTTGTCTAGAATACTGTGGGCATTGTAGAAATAAGTTACTAGTATTCCTTTAGGGGAAATTACTGTTACTCCTTTCCCTCCTAAAATTCAGTTGCATGCTACATACACTGCCTGGAGCAGTCTCCCTGTTTTGGATAGGGCTGCATCAGGAAATAGAATTTGTTCATTGGATTTCTCCTGTTCCTCTTCCTCCTCTGGAAAACCTTCCATCCAGGACTTGTTTACTGAACAGGAAAAAAAAAAATTCATCTCCTGTAGCAACATCATTAGCAGCTTTTAGCCTGCTATACGGATAGCTTAAACCTCTTCTCCAATTTCTTACAAACTATTGGAAAAACAATACCATCCTCCCCTGCTCTTAGTATACGAAGGCTGCTGGTTTACCACAGTAGACATAAACCTCCTGGTTTTACCACAGACTCTATTAATGGACTTGGAAAAGGCAGCATCACTTGCCCTCCAACTTCCTAGCTATGATGCTCAATCTTTAAGACTGGAGAAGGGCATTCCAGCTTCATTTTTTTTCTTTTCTCTCTCTCTCTTGCCTCAGGCCATTCTGTCAGGACCAGATGCATCGACAAGCGTGTGTTCAAGCAGAAGCTGCGCTACACCTCGCAAACTGCAAAGCAGCATAAGGCACCTGGAGCTTCTAGATCCAGGTAAGATGAAGGAATGAGGCTTAAGTCCACGTGCTGTTTTGGCACTAAAAATTAATTGCAACTCTTACTCATTCCAACTCCCCTGTACCAATGAATAAAGGATAGCCAATTACATTCAATTAATGCCTTTTAGAATTAGTGTAATTTGTTCTAGTAGAGATAACAGTCCAGAGGTTTTCACAAACATGCACTTCTGGCTAGCTGGAAAACATTTTGATGTTGTTTACTTACACAGCGTAGAAGAGACTGTACCTTTAATTATCTTATTGCCACAAACCTTTGAAGTTGGAAACAGAAAAATTCAGTTTCAATCTGTGGTTAAAATTTTCATATGCTCTTCAAATTCTTGCAACTCTTGTTTATCAATGGATTATTAATTAAACATGGAAGAGAACTCTCCTGCTAAGAAGGCTTCAGTCTTTGCAACAGTTTCTGTAGACTAGGCTTGATGGGTTCTTTTGAAGTACACTTAACTATTAAACTACCCGTGGCACAGCATATATGACCTTAGATTGTACAGAGTTAAGGCACCAAATACAAGATAAAACAACATCCAAAATAAGAAATTTGCTTTAGAACTGCACATCTCCACGTACCACTTTTGGACATTCAGCTTCTTTTAAAATGTCAAGGTAAACATGTGGTGTGAATGTCTCATGCAGCCACAGGAAATGGAGAAAAACCCCACTTTTTAGTGAATTTAAATCTATACTATGATGAACTTTTCTCTTAAAAAACCTCACACAGCTACTTTTAGTAAGGCATTGCATTGCCTACACAGTATCAGACAGGCCTAGCAGAAAAAGCACCCTTTCTCCTAGAAGACCCCAGACAAGAGGAACAGGCATACATCTCTTACTCCTGCTTTTGTATTATCTTCTTAAACATCAGCCCCATTTCTGTGAGCAGAGTGGGAAAAAGGAAGATGGTTTGGGAGCACTAGAAAACCTGGACATAAATAGGTATGGATTTAGATGACAGAAGTAAAGCTAAGGAGACATAACTTCTGGGGTTAAGTAATAAAACAGCTTTGTGATGACAATTCTCTTAATGTCAAATGCTTAATCACTAGCTTAAGTAAGTGGTTAATGTTCAAAAGAAAGTACAGGTGAAAACTGCTGCCGCAATCCATAGGCATAGGACTTCAGTGCCAAGTTTCTCCAGTGAATTGCTCTAAAATGACCATAACAGAATTTCCACTTTACAGGAAGGGTCAGATTCACAGCAAACGAGATGTGCTAAAACAGAAGAATGAAACCAGTGAGCTGTTAAGACAAGCTGTCTCATATGCTACAGACAGTGGATGCAACTACAGTATCCCTTTGCTTTGCTTTAAACAAGTCAATAAAGTATCTCATTTTTCAATAGAATTATTCATCAGGAAGCCTGAGAGGGTCTGTCCCCCGAACACTCAAGCCAAGTTACTGTTTTTTAAGACAGTACAACTGTTCTTAACAGAATTCCTCAGTGAGTCCAGCAGAGAGCTCATTTTCATTCTTTTGATGCCAGAGGGGAGAGGTCTTAGCTTCACGACTGAGAACAACAATCTGAACTTCGTATTTACGTATCTCATCACGTATCCAAAAGAATCCACTGCAGCAGAGTTCTTGGGCTGTTGCCCAGAGCCACCGGAAATAGTAGCTGTTTTTGTAAGCTGCTTCTGTGACTTGGAACTCGGCTGAAGCTGGGACATATTTTTCCCTTGATTAAGTAACAGGCAACTGTCTACAGAGAATGTAGCTAAAGGCAAGAAGTTCTAGTACCGAATAATTGTATCTTAGCCTACCGAGCAAAAGAGGTAGAGGGAAACTTGCAATTTTGTCTGAGTAAAGACTGAAATGCTATATTGTCTGCTTGCTCTTTTATACAGTTCTGGAGAGATGTGCAGGAATCCCACCTCTAGACTGTGATGATCTGTCGGCTCTCAGAAGTACAGCTGCAGAATTACAGACGAAGCAAGGGACACTCTTTCTTTCAGGGGATTAGTGACTGAAAAGATGGGGACTGCCAGGCTCACTCTCCACGGGCATTGCTGGGACTGGATCAGGGGTGGTACGTTAAAGCCGCTCACATTTATTGCTATCTTGGAGTTTTAGAAGTGCCAAGAGATTGATGTCCCTTAGTTGAACAGCCAACAAACAGGAGATTTTTTCCCCTAGACCACTTGAAAAATCTTCATGCCACCCTTCCTTTGTTTTCTACTTCCTAATAATGTGAGGAACCTGTGGTCAGGGAAATTTTCCTCAATCGTACAACAAAAGCAAAAAGCCTCAAATAATTTTAGATTTGTGCACTTTTCCTCCAATTAAGTTCTTTCAGTGGCTAGAGGGCATAGTCTTTTATTAAGACACACTTTAAATCTTTTTTCCTACTAGAATGCAAGTGTTCTCAGAGAAAGACTCCTACTCTCCAGAGATCAGAGGTACCAGAGTAGTTTTCACAGATCTTTGTAAATGAGTAGCAATAGTCCCTTGGCACATGAGTAAGTTGAAATATTTGTAGGATAACTGGTTTCTCTGAAGCTCTTCATAGGCTGATTAAAAGTTTTTAAGAATCTAGAAACTTCTATGTAACAATTCCGTAATTTGAGAGAATCCATTATTTACCGGGATGCTAGAAGGTGATCAGAAAAGGCAGGGAAGGACAGAATTCACAGAAGCAAAGGTATTTAACTGCAGCGAAAGTCACGGCAGCAGGGTTTACAGCACATTAAGTGGGAGCCTTGACAATTGCTGAATCATCTAATTAACTCACATTGGCTACATGACAGCAAATTAGACAGATTAGGAACCACCTACCCAGGCACTAAATTGCCTTTGTGAGGGTTGGATTGTGCACTGTGTCCAACAGAAATTGCTCGGGCAACAGAGGCTGCGTGTTACACATTCCCTTCATGCGTATAGGCTGGCCTCCCTCCATCCATGTGGCGCAGTGCCTGGGAATAAGGTCACCATGTTCCAGCTCCTGAACGTGCGCTTAAGGAAGACAGCAGGCACTGGCGGAGAGAGGACGTGATGGCAGGAAGCATCACGTACCATGCTTTCAGCTAGCCAAGCCCTCCAGACCAATCTGGTTGCCTTAAAACCTCTAGACAGAAGACGCCTGGAGAAACCTTGTATGGCTGGCAAAGTAGGATTGAAGTCCTACTTCATTAAATACGTTATTTCTTCAAAATTCACAGTTGTGTATCTGGGAAAATGGCAAGCATTCCAGCTGCCACTCACCCATCAGGAGGAAAAATGCTGAGGTATGGTTTGCAGTACACAGTACTTAAGGGTTTCCATCTGTAAGGACTGCTGTTGAAAACTCCAGTTACCTGGCCATCACAGCTGGTGAAAGGGAGGTGCAGCTCCGTGCAGAGCTATGGAGAAGAGCTACTAGCTGATTTGTGTCATAGCTTTCACCTATTTCCAAACAAAGGAAACACTGCTTCTAGAAAGTACGACCTCACAGCAAAGTCGTATCAATGCTGCTCTTACACCAATGCTACAACTGTGTAAGAAGTCACCTGGGATTAAATGCTCCGAAGGAGACATGGGCCAGAGAGAACCGCTGTGCTGCGCAGGCACTTCCCACACCAGTCGGACAGCGCAAGGGGCTGGTCATACTCACATTTCTCCCTCATGTGGTCCCATGAAACCCAAACTGGTAGAAAGGGAGAGCAAGTACCTGCCTGTTTATGGGTTTGTAGGCAAGAGCGGCTAAAGGCAAACAAATGCTCTTGTAACATTGCAACAGTCTGTATTTTATCCCTGTTCTGTAAATAGCCTCACTTTCCTCAACGTTAACTGAGCAGGCCACTGAAGCTCACAGTTGTTCTTCTAGAGTCAATGGTAATGCCCTCCATCTCCAATACAGGTAACACATTAAACGGGTCAATTCTTAATTGTAAAGCTCTGGCTTCTTTTTATCCTTTAAGTGCCAGACACCATCTCCCAAAATACACACTTATCATCTGGTTAGCTAAAACTAGAGTTAAGGTGGGTAGTGTACAGGCACAGACTTACCCTGCTATCCTATTTATATATGTACTAATGGAAAGGAACTTTTTCGGAATTCTTTTCCATGAACGAGAAATTCAGACTATAAAGTAACATTTCTGCTTCACTGAAAAGGTACTACAACATAGGCAACGATACTAGCAGCTGCACAGAGCATATGGAACCAGGTTTACATATTTGGCTGTTGGGTATATCCAGAAATACAGAGCTCAGTAGCTGTAAAACAGACCTCTCATCTCACAGAAAAGGCACTTTAGACCATGCTCCTGTGAGAAGGCTTTTAAAAGGAAACCTGCGAGTACTTTGCAAAAGAAAGGAGTTTCTAGTTCTGCCTTAGGAAAACAGTGCTTGTTGCAACATTGATCAAACAGATGTTACCCAAATTACTCATCAGATAATAGCCCTGCTATTTCAGTTGGGTTAAAACCTACTGTTAGAATTTAACGGCTCTCTCAAATGCCAATACATGAGGCACTTCAGGAGCCTGCATCTGTGACACTTCAGTGCACAGCAATGTTTTCCTCAAGTTCCACTGTCAATGAGACCGGTACCTGGGCAATCTTGCACCTTAGGATCTTACCACTGATTCCAAGTGGCTGCAAAAACCAGGATTTAGGAGTCTGAAGTACACTCTGTATTTTGCGTGTCAGGAAATGGTGTCCATCTTACTGAGACGGGGTGCAGCAAAGGCAAGGGGACAAATTTCGGACATCAGTACTTGCATTAAAAACAAAAAAACGTATTGGAGAAATTTAGTATCTTTTCAGTGAAAAAGACGATCCAACAAAGTGAGGATTCAAAAAAAGCAGCAGAGTGGAATGCTTAGGGTTGTAAGAGTTAAAGGGGTAATGACAGAAAAATACGGAAATTCACAGTCAAAGCATTCTGATGGAAACCAGTACAAATGGCTTAAGCTGCCCAGTACAGGCCACAACGAAACAGGTCAAATTAGAGTCAGCAAGACATTTTATTAATCAGTCCTTGAACTGGACAGTGCTTGTCAGACTGACATCAGTTAAGCCTACGAAAGGAATTCTCAAGAGAAGTTCATTGTAGTGCACCTTAACATTGCCTTGATGCATATAAAGTAACTCTTCCGAAGGAAACGGAGCAGCCTGCTGCTCCGCTCTCAGGACCGCTTAGCCTGACAGGCTGAAAGAATGAACTGAACTTTAAGTGAGCTTCAGCCCAAGCCCCAGGTTTGCACCTTGAAGATAACAGCAGATGAAAACCTGCACCACCAAATGGGAGGGACATTCTGATGGCTCATCAATTGCACCTGCAAACGCAATCAGAGGGTTACTGCTTCCACAGGCAGCTCACTGGCACCAGCCCTTCATTTCCCCCGGTGCCCATACACGGCCACTTGCAAGACCAGGTTTGTGCCAACGGTAGCAAAGCTAACAATATTCAACAGCTGTTCTTCTGTAGCAGCCTATGAATTCTGTCCAGACGTATCCTGAGTTACGGATAACCTACACATGCAGTTACTTACTGAATTTGATGTTTTCAATATTGAAATGAAATACAGTTTAATTTTGCTGTTACATTTTGATGCAAAACAACAAGCTTTGGCCTGATATACTACTACATATTCCACACCAAGTGTTTTCCTGTTTCACATCTGTATCAGCTGTGATCAGTCAGGGGTTTTTATGCTTTCATCTCTGAATTGAGACCCTAAAATACAACATCATCAACCCCCTCCCCCCATTTTTTTTAACCACCATTTTTATATAAAAAGTTGTTTCCAGCAACTTCAAGCACTGCAGTTGTGCACTACTGTACTATGCAACTTTGCATAACGCAAGGTTATATAAAGGCAAATTAAAAAAAACCCTAGTATTTTAAAACCACACATATCATGTGCACCATGTAGGTCATAATCCAAAACTATTTTAATCCAAGTAAAATATTTGTTAAAACATTTACTACAGAACTGAAAAGATTTAGGGATGGCTGTATCCTAATTTCTAGCTGTAGAAAACCACAGCTAAGCGAATTATTCCTGCAGAGTTAAATCGCTGCCTGCCTGCCTTCCTCTCCTCCCACTGCACCCACAAGAGGAAAGCAAACCTGGCTGCTCCGTGAATTCATTTGGCCTCATGTAATTTGATCTCTGCAGATTTCAATATCAAAGTCTTCCATTCTTCATGTGAAGTTTAGCTTTAACAGTGTAGGGAAATCATTTCTCTCTGTATCAGTTAGATAGTATCACACATCCTACTTCTCATTTTTATTCCACGTACCTACAGCCACGGTACGGCTTTCAGTGCAGGCCACGGCGTGGCTTTGGTACCTACCCACACGTTTTCCGCAGGTATGCAAGGAATGCAGTGCCTGACACACAGCAGTATCAATACAGCTTTTTATGCTACACAAGAGAAAAATATTTGAAGAACAGTCTGTTGATAAAACCAAACAATTTCTTAACAGTGTTAAGTAATTCTTTCTTTTTCAACTGAAACTGGAGTATTTGAAGTGGCCTTGAAAAATACAAAGTTGGAATTCAGACCTATGTATTACCTGTTTAAACATTTAGTTAAACAAGACATAATAAAAACGTGCCATATACAAGATTGTCACAGGTATATGAGATTTTTTTAGAAAAAAAAAGCAATAAAAATATTCTTTAAGCTGAAAATAAAATCTCTTACCTTTTATATCACGATCTCAGCTTACAGTCACTACATTTCTGCTTATTTTATACAAGTGCATATGGCTATGAAGGTCCGGAGAAAATGAGAATAAAGTGGTATTAACCCGCTGAGAACTGCTTAAAAGTCTTAAGGTGCAACATATAGATGTTCCAATACCATTTAAAAAAAACATTCACCTTCCAGTTATTGCTGATTTACAATCTCAAAATACCAACATACAAATAGTTAAGAGGAAAAAAAACTCAGGAAATTTAGAGCAGCAAAGTTTTCTGAACTGGATGTTTACCAAATACTATGTTTTCCTGTCAGGTGGTGATGATTTTAAGAGACACAAAAGCAATCCGTTTGAAAGGCAAGTTCAGGCCTACCCTTTTTGTGCCTCATATTAATGATGTGGGGAAGAGACAGAGAGAGAGAGAATATATATCATTTGGTTACATTTTGGAAAAAAAAATATATATTCTATTTTTTTTCTTCTGCCTTTTTGCTACATTTCATGTCTGCTGACATGTACAATGGTGCAAAGGACTACTGACTGCTTCAGGAGTGACCATTGCGAGTCTTTGTAGCAATTTTTATAGGAAACATGCAAATACAGTCATAGTATTAAAATTTGGAAGTACTTAAACAGTGAAAATAAACGCAGGGTGCCCTGCTTAAAGCAGGCACGCTGCTAGGTTCTGCTTCTTGGTTTGGTGCTTGGTTCCCCCCCCCCCCGCCCCCGACACACCAGTCTTTCCCTTCCAGTGTAAAGAAATAACCAGAAGTATATACACATCTATTGCTATGTACCCAAAGAAAGGACTGTGGCTTGGAGTAAGTATTGCTTTTCATTAAATGGAACAAAGTTCAAGAAGTGAGAAAAACACTTTAAAAAAAAAAAGGAAAAAAGCTCAGATTCCATGTCTGAAGTTGAGAAACCTCAAAACGAGCCACGTTTGTTCTTGCTTTTAAGACATGTACAAAATGCCATTTCAAGCCACACAACCTGATGGTTCTAGAAGTCAGAGAAGAAATCTTGAGGGCCCAAGTGAATAATAAAAGGTGCGATGCTGAGAGGCTGGCAATAGGGACTGTCAATGAAAAAACCACCTACAGTGGGAAAAGAGCAGAGAAGCAAAAACTTCACGTTAATTTCCGAGAGACTGGCTGAAGCTAAAGCTCCATTTAAATTTCTCTGCTCTTTCAGCTGCAAGTGGAATTTTCATTGTAAAATGGGCACTTTGAATTCTTTGAAGGTATTGAAACATCTAACACTTCTGAGGTTACCACTTTCTAAACAAAGAACTGACAGCTCATTCGGATTTTCAGTAAAGCAGAGAAATGTAAAATATGCAGCAAGGGGGCAAGTTTACAATGTGGTTAGTAACTCCCAACAAATGACAAAAAAAATAAGAAAATGACTTCTATAAATCATCTGAAATGACTGCCATCATGTTGGAAAAGAGCATAGCGCCCTCCTTGTTTTTGAAATAAGTTACTTGGCTTATGAATGTTCATCGTATAGAATTGGTTCAGAGAATATTTTGTTGGAAATTTTACAAAGCTGGGGATTCAGAAAAAAAAAAAAGAAACTATAAACAGTTGCCAATCAGGGGAACTCCAAAAGAGAAGGTGGGGGGGGGAAGTGTGTGCAGAGGAAAGATTCCTTTAATGAATATTTGATTAACAAAAATGGGCTCTTATCAGCCATGCTTTTTCTGCTCCGTGATGGCTTCCTTTCATCCATAGGCCAGCAAAATATAGCAGTGATTTACGAGCACCGCTCAATTTGACTACATCCCCCAGACCCTGCCCTTCAACACTGACGCGTGGATGACAACAGCAGGCTCACCGCTACTTGTCAATAGATCTACGGGTTTTTTATTAAAGTACCACCAACACCAAACGAAAGCGAGAGCTACGGCAGAAGAAAAACCATTTAAGATGCAAACACATTCCTAAGCACAAATACTTCGCTTAAGAATAACAGCTGCGGTTAATTCCAAGAGAAGCAGCTTGTTATAAGCCGCCCCTTATTAAGCTTTTCTAATATTTCTTTCCCTATAACGGGGAGCGTAGGGGAGGAGGAACTTTACATTGCTTTAAGCACCGTTCTTACACCCTCGTCGTATATAAAGCTCCCCCTGCCTCAGCAGCGGTCTGTTGGCGACCAGAGTGTACAAAGGCAATCTTGAAAAGAGCACGAACTAAAGCAAACCGACTGAAAAGCAACAGGTGAGGTCTGAGTAGAGAAGTGCAACCAGCAACGCTGCTTATTTTGTGGGGTGATACCTTAATAAAGACTACTCGAATCCCGCCTTAGAGCCCGCAGCAGTTTTTATGCCGAAGTCTACAAATCATGGAGACGGCGTGGAGCCGGGGCCTGTCCTGGAATTTCAGACAGGTGCACGCACTCCGTCGCGGAAAGAAGGGTCTTTCGGTTTGAGCACCAACTCTTAGCAAAAAGTACTGGCCTATGGCTGAAGTGTGTCACTTTTCACAGCAGCACTCAACAAGAACTGGGACAATTAAATAGCAAGTTTTCATGGGGACCTTGTTGCTGCTTTAGATTCTCATCAACGCAAGGGGGAAAAGGAGAACCCTTTGTTTTAATATAAGATCGACAACTAAAATGCTTTCTGTAGAAATGGTGGATGGAAAATCGAGGGTGGGCAGACAATCTTAAAAGTGAAGAAGGCCACAAGAACAAGTGCAATTTTTTTTCTTTTTTTTTTTTTTTCTCTTTTGTAGAAACAGAAAAGAAAGGAAAACAAGCAGCTTTTGAGCTCTAAAGAAGCCGATTGTAACATTGTTGTCGTCCTTTCTCTGGGCAATACGGAGTTAACTGTGTATCCCTGTTAATAACAAGTCCTTCTGTGGGAACTCCCTTTGTTTAATGCTTATTTCACAGAATGCAACCTAATACAGAGAGACAGCCTAAGGTTAATTCCCTTTGTTTCATTTGTTTTTCAGGATTTTGTGTACAAGTGAGAAGCCTTCTTGGATAATTAAGTCTGTGCCTAAAAGTCACAGTTACAGTATGCTTATCTTAAAGATTATAAGGAAACTCAGGTACTGATGCTTAACTATAAAAAATAAGATAAAACAATATTTTAACCCATATTTTACTAAGTTTATTACACACCATAATATTTACAAAGTTAAATGTTAACTGTAAAGTTTCTACTGTGTGAGGTGGGTTTTTTTTTTTTTAATTTTTAGTTTTTATTTTTTAAAGAACTACGCCCTGCATTTAATAACCCTACAACAAGTACAGGTCATTAACTGAATCTGTGTGACTGCATTAGGAAACAGGCAGTACTCTTGTGTTACAACAAAACAGTTTATTTGTGATCAGTGTTTTATATTCTATACATCCTTCACAAATTTAATTTTACATAATCGGATACTTCATTTAAAACGTAAGATTTAAGCTTCTAGTTCTTCCCTATAACAGAAGGCTGGTATAAGTTATTTGAAAATGAGGTAACATTTCACAGAACATTTTTTTCAAGTTTTAGAGAACTAAATTTGCATTTTGTTAAAATCAAAAAGTAGGAAAAAGATGTTTCTTTACAAATGACTTTGCTCAAGTATGTGTTCAAAGAAAACAGGATAAAAAGGCTTTTTTTCTTCTAACATTCTGTACTGTACTGTGGTGTTCAATCAATAGGAATTAGCTTCTGCCATTTGCTAAAAGAATGAGTAGTGGGGAACAGGATAAGTTGGGAATTTCATAACTGGTAACAGAACCATTCTCTTGGGTAAACCTACAGAGAGAAGAAAGGGAGAGGACTCCAAATAAGTTCAGTGATCCAAGAAAGTCAGATAAGAGCTTACAGCAGTGTTCTCATTAACCTTTTCCAGATCAGTCAGTCAATGTGATTTTAGGGTGCAGAGTCCCATAAACAGTAACACTTCAACACTTTGCGCTATTTCAGACAGATGGTTAGCTTAAAGTTTGCTTTTATTTTTGTCCTGGTGTTTGGTAGAATTAAAGTAGGCAATATTCTCAAGAGCAGAGTGTGTATTTGGACTCGAAGCTCTACTTCATAATCTTTACGATAATTAGTCTCTACCATCTCGTTCTGCGTTCCGAGTTAATTTCACAGGCCAGTTACAGTTGCAGATACTCTAGACGGGCACTGCTGCGCATAAAAACTCAGAAGGAGACCGTTCAGCAGTTTTGATAAGCATCCAGGTAGGTCAGCCAAAAATCAAGCACCTACAGTAAATTCTGCATCTGCCTCGTTATTCTGCATTTCCTCTCCTGTATTGAAGTGGCAAATCTGGAAAGATTAATATCTGCCTGATTTCATGATTATTATAGAGTTCTTGTGGCCTCGCAAACTTCTGCACAATTAAATGTTTGTTTGGTTTTTTTAATCTTTCCTATTTAAATTCTAGTATTTAACCTATGTATCCATTTAGAAATCACAAAGCAGCAACAGCAGGTATTCCAGAGCACCAGATGATCAAAGTGAAGTTTCCCAACATGCAACAGCTTACAAAGGCAAAGAGACATGTTTACCTTACAGCCAAAAAGCGTTATCCCAGTACTTCGCATCACAATCATAAGACATTAAAAACAGAAACTCTTTATGTGAAAAATGGGGGCATCTAATTCCACAATGCTTTGAAGTCAGTGATAGGTCACACATACACAGCTAAGTGAGATTAAAATCCAGCTCCCAAAATAGGCATCATGAGAAAAAACACAAAACGGAATGGATGAAAAAAGGAAGAAAAGCTGCAAGGAAAGTTGGTAATGACTGTATTCATTTCTTCATCAGGGAAAGGATTCCTCTTGGGTCGCTATGTGTCCCTGCTTGTAAAAATACACACGTGCAGATACCACTCATCTTAGCTACAGTCCGTGACTATTGCTTGGAAAGAACCAAAGGGATTTTTTTTTTTAAAAATCCATTACAGTGAAGCAAGCCCTAAACTAAACTTCCTTTCCTTTTTCCTTAAGAAAACACGTCGCTGTTCCTTGCATAATGCCACACAAAAGACCACTCACAGCACGCACTCAAGGGGACGGCGCTGCCGTCAGCGGCCGCTCTGTCACAGCACTCGGCCGGTCAGTAGGGCAGGAGTTCTGCAGCTAGGGAGGTTCGCTTTCATTTTGAAGGGAGAATTAATTCTGCAGTGTCATGCAGCCCATGGGCCCATTCTCCTTCCCCTTTCCGTGCAGGAGTACGGAATAGGACCAGCTGGTCTTAGTCAAGCAAAGTGAATGTTTTCAATAAAGCAGCAGCTTCCGCTGTTTATAGCTCATACCTCTAAAAGTAATGAAATCAGCATTTCAAAATATTTTTAACTTTTATAATGCTGTCAGGGGAGTTGGTATTGCCCAAGCTATACAAATTTGAGAGGAACAAGTATTGCAAATGCTACAAAAGCTAGAAAATTAATAGCAAGTTGCAGGCTTAGTTTCCCATATGAAAAACCGCAGGCCTTGAATCGTCCTCAACTCGTCAAGAATAGCGTTTGAGTCCCTGCGAGAGGGGAGGACAGCGGGACCGGTTCTGGTGGGCTCGCTTGGTGTGTGCCAGGACATATCACTGACTCCAAACCGCTTTGCTCCCATTGCCACATAAACCTCATTCAAAGTAACCAAAAGGGCCGGTTAGAGGTGTGCATTGTTAGTCTAGCGTCAAAAAAGCCGGTGGGCAGGGAGAAGCTGTGTTAAGAAAAACCCTTCCGTCATAGCTCTCTGATTATTAGTTTATTTTACAGCGTTCGTGAAACCAGTGCTTTGCCAGCCTAATATTACTGTGTTTCGTAGCAAAAAGCATTGTGGCGAATTACGGTGTCCTAGCTTCCTCGCAATCTGCTCGCTAATGGTGTAAGCTACACAAAACCCGTTCTGCTTGTCCCAAGCAGCAGTTTTAGCCTGCGAGGGGCGCGTGGGGGCGGGCGTATATGCACGCAGACTTCACGGAGTTGGCGGCATTAAGGCAGCTTTGTCCCCAAGCCACTTACACTTGGGGACAAACGTTTTGCCAGTGTTACTGTAATGCCATTTAGATAAATATTGGTCAGAGATGCTGAAATAGGCCCTTCGGTAGTCTTTGAATGGAGCACAGATTGGCTGTAAAAAGTAAGAAAACTACTTCAATTCAGTTTCAGTATGAAAGGGAACAGGCAATTAGAACAAGCAGTCCTTCCACAAATCAGGCAAAGCATAGGCAAAAAAGCTACTCCAACCAAAAAAGAACCACAAGGTTATGGCATAAAAGTGTTGTTGTCGTCATGGTTTAAGAGCTTTAATCTCTTTGAATTTCTCCTTGGACTGCCACATTTGGACTGCCACAACAGTTTCTGTATCATTGCTAATTTGTTAATTATTGGGCTATACGTACCGTAAGCTGGCGCGGCTGTACTGTACCCATACGGTGCTCCGTAGCCTGCAATGTAAACAGATACGGGATGGGTTTCGTTTCCTACAGCATCCGAAGACAATCGGTGTTTGCACAGCGACACGCAGGGAGGGACCCTTTCTGGTACGTGAAGCAGGACCACAGAAAAAACAAACACTAATACCTACAAACCTTGCTGAAAACACTAACATCCTTCTACATGGTGAGCTACCCAGTGACTTTCTTAAGCCTCAGCACCGAAGAGTTAAATTCCGTATTTCATTTCCTTAGCATTCTCTTTCAGCTGAAGCCCTCAAGTCTGTACTGTCAGAGCACAGAGCTGGCATGATCCAGTCGGACACCCCAGAGCTGCTTATGTTCTTCCTAAAATCAAATCCGGTCTAACGCAGCAAACGGTCCTTCTCCTCAACTTCCGTTATACAGAGGGGAATGCTGGATGCCTGTGGCATCCACATCACCGTCAGTAAAGCTCCTGTGAATTCTGCTTTCTCTGCCATTTCTAACAGACAAAAGAAAGTTTCACAAAGGACATCTGGACATCTCCAGGCAAACGGAAAACGGTGTCTTTTTTTCCAAAGAGTTAAGCGTGACTCTGGAGTGAGATACAAAAGCAACAGTGGTAACACCAATCTTGGTTACTACATCTCAGCAGTTCATGAAGGCTTGACAGGCTTTTTTTCCCTGGTGGGATCACTTGTGTCCACCACAAAAAGCAAGAGATTTCTGAGAAGAACAGGGGATGAAGAGAAATAATCTGTGAAGGCCAAGGCAAATAAAAGCTTAACAACTACAGTGACTGGGAAAGTAAACCTCTTTCTGGAGTAATTCCATGCTGGCAAGAAGTGTGCCCCTGGCAGGTTAAAGTGTCTCGTAAATGACACCTCAGGCAGAAAGACAGTTCCAAAAACAATGTTAACAGCCATTAAAAATGAATTACTGGTTTTTAATATTTCTAATTACATCAACATACAGGAACAATGAAGACAACATGCTGTCGACTGTGCCAGGAAGCAAGTCTACCAAACAACAGGGCTATGCTATGCGTGAACTGCTGAAGGGTATAATTAAAGCTCATGCTGTAATCTGAAAACCTGAGCGTGAGGAATACAAGTTGTATTTTTTGGAAGCTATTGGATTTGCTTTGACTAAGGAGTCTCCGGCATCTCATTCTTACAAATTTGTGGTTCTTATTCCAAGTAAAAACGTCGTCTAGATTCCCTTCGCATGTCACCTGCAAGCCCCAGACACATTGTAGAGTCACAAAGAAAAATGCACTTTGAAGAGTAAGGGGAATGAGAAAGTGAACATTTTTAAGACTTTACACTCTATGTGCCTGTCATATTAAAAACAAAACACCACGACAAAACACCGCAACAAAACCCCCTACACTATTTTGTACCAGCCAGTAGCAGCTGAGCACTTCTGCTCCTCAAGCTGGAACAGTTTTGCTTCCGATGGTTGCAAGCCTGCCCTAAGGAATCGGCAGTGAGATATCCTGACCAGTAACTCACCTGCTCTGTACAGTAAGCGCCAAGGATAAATGTGAACCAGAAGGCCCTTGGATTTCAGATGACGTTTCTGCTAAATCAGAACAATGCGCCAGGGATGATGAATTAACATCAGCCAGAGTCTGAACGGAAATTATTTTGGGGTTTTTGGCCACCACAGAAGCTACTAATGGATGCTGTGCTCACACGCACAGTGCATGTAGAAGGTTTCTGGGAGCACAGCGACTCCTGAGCCGGCCAACTTAGTCTCCGCAAGGGTTTCTTGGGAAAGCCACTCCTAATGCTGAAGGGCACATGATCCAGGAGGTTCTTAGCTAGGAAGAGAGTTTTGGGAATTGTGCCATGGCAGTGAACTATGAAGATGACACATAATAAAATAATAAAGCCAGAAAAGCCATTGTGCCCATAACTGTGTGCTCTGTGCATGCTGAGCTTCAAGTTGTACGCTCATAAAGGACAGGTACTGCCAATTTTTCAGCTGATTTAAAGACCCATGAATTCTCCCTTCTGCTTCATCTCGGATGATTAAAGCTGAAGAATCACTTGCACAGGTGACTGATACATGTGGAAAAGAACACCCCAGCAGACAAAAATTAAACTAACAGCTATCAGTGTCATGCCTTACCTGGCGTTATGTATCCAGTAGCAGCAGCTGCCCCAACAAATGCCCCTCGCGTTAAAGCACCTCGTCCTCTGCCTCGAACAGCCTGGACTGCTGCAGAAACGGCTGTGTTGACAACCCCTTTAGTCTGCCCAGAGTAATAAAAAACAGCAATTCAGAAAGTGAAAGCGTTGCTGGAAATACAAGGCCATCTGCATTAAATCACTGCCTTTTAAAAGTCACTTTAAACATGCATGATGCGCCAGTCTTGTTAAGGCGGAATACAGACTGGAGAAGTACTGTCCTAAGGGATCTGACAGAAACCAAGCGAGTCCCTTGCCAGGTCACTGACGGCGGTGCACAGCAGCGCACACCGAGTCCGGGAGCACCCACTTAACTCGGACCTGGCAGTGTGTGCGTTCTTTACCTCAGTTTTGGTCGCGTGGGCATGAACAACCGCCAGTGGCTTCTGACCCTTTCTCTGCTGTCTTTCCCACCTCCTTACAAGCTTCCTCTCCTCGATCTACAACACTGTCTTTGCTTCTCTCCTACCGTTCTGAACCCACATAACTTCAGCAGGGCCAGGATTTTACCCCGAAGACAACCACCCACCTCATGACAACACTGGACTGCTTTAACCTAACTTTACTAGAATGCCACCTTCCTTTTCCCATTGGCACCGCCTACAAGTGAAAGAACGGCGAGGAGTTACAGAAGCTGGTGTTGCTCGCTGCATCAGAGCACAGCTCTGCTGTACTAGATGCCCCGACTGCCCCCCAAAACAGTAAAATCGTGCACATCCTGGTATTTCAAAGACAAGTTTGGCAGTTATTGCCATCACTGACCTACTGAAAAAAGAACGTATGAACAACAACAAAAAAAGAAAATGCAGAATTTAGGAAGTGCCTGAATCAGAGGTCATTTTCACATCTTAACTGCATGTGGAACATTACCCTGTGGGGTAGTGTTTTTGTCATTTACTAGACTTTCAACACAGTAATGGAAACAAACACTCCTAACCAAAGGTCTTCGGGAAATGGTGAGAACTTAATAGTTACAGAATGAAAACAAAAATAAGAGTTGACTGTTCTCTTTTGTAAGTGTACTTTATGATACATTCTGCTCCAGTGTGAACTGACAAGAAAATCCTAATTCTAACATATCTGCACAAAAGAGACACAAAATTGTAATCCTCAGGTCTTGGTTCAGACTGTAGTCCTCTGGAGGAAGAACACTGCTGATTAGGTTCTGCTGTGTTCAACCTTAATCTTAATAGATCTGAGACATCACTGTGGCTGTTAAACCTGATGGACAAGACCGAGCTTTTTATTAGACAAGTCTTCCTCGCCAAACAAAATGGCTCATCTGAAGAGTTGAAAAGGTGCAAAAATCTCAGCTTACTCCAGAATCTAGGGTTAAGGCCTCTCCCTGGCTACAAATGACTTTTCCCCTAAGTCGATGCATCCTACATGAGGAAGGAGCACACTATGGCTCTGGCCTGAAACACAGGAGACTTCCACATCGTCGCTGGTTGAACTGACCTTACTGGATCTCCTCCAGCTAATCAACACCTCTCTTCTTTCTGCCACCTCTTCTACTGTATTTCCCACAATATCATCCCAACTATCAGATTATATAGTTATACTACAATAATTATTATAGAAGAATAAAAATAGAAGCCTTACACGTGTGTGTAAAACAAGAGACTGAAATCACTTGTTTCCTGTAGAAGTTCCTATACCAAAAACCAACCCAGAGCTATGATAACAGAGAGATCCAAAAAGCAAATAACAATTCTTACCTGAGGAAGAATCTTCTTTTTCTTGTTGTTTGCTGCATTAGGCCCAGAAAACAGTTTTTCAAGTGCTGCTAATGCAGCACTTGCTTTTGCTACTTTCTTATTTGGGCCTGCACCTCTGAACTTCTGCCCATCTACTTCTACCTGAAAATTGAAACAGGAGTTTAGGCCTAGTATTTATCCTTGGGAATACCACGCTGCACCCACTCGTCATGATGTGCCATCCATAAAGAACTTCAGGAGTGAAAAAAAAAAAAAAAAATCCTCAGTGGTTTATGTGACAAATTTTTATTGCTTCTAGATTATGAAGCTGATAAAGAATACCTAAGTGATCCCAAGATACTAGGAATCTGGAAACTATGAGCGCAATTCAAAGAGGCCCAGTATGTCTGTTTGATACTGAATTTAGCCAGTATGCTTGAGCTTCTCAACACATGAATGATACCGCTAGGTAACAGGGGTTTTAGGAGTCACTTGAGGCTCCCCTCATCTTTATCAATGCCTCATATACCAACATCTTTGCCTACACTGTACTTACACTGCTTCACTAGGATGCTACCTCATACCGCTTTAGAGCCCAGCGCTACTTCAGAGATAACACGAGTAGATGAAGACATCAAATGAGTTTACCCTCTGCTACAGCCATTCCAAATACCCCTGGTGACCTGGCAATAGGAGGTTCAAATCGGGTCACTGACATGGGGTTACCAAATACATTCGCAAAATTTGCGAATTGGGTATTTTTGTCAAGCTGTGGATCTTCTACCTCCCTCCTCCTCCTCATGTCAAGACATGATGTAGCTTGAGGCTGTCAGAATCCAGTTTTAATTCTCATTGTATTTTCCTAAAGCATAGGAGACATTCCTTTCCCCAGTCTAATCATCACAGCAGCAATAAGGAGATACAAAAACCTGAAAACGTCGCCACCACAGATATGCATTGCAAAAAGCAAAAGACAAATAATCTGAACTGTAGCAGCAAGCAACTCCAAAGGCTGAAGCACCATTAATAAACCCACCTACAAGCTCCGTAACTCTGCTTCACTCACCTCCATCACAAAGCGCTTGTCGTGGCTTCCACCTGTCTCGGAGATGAGCTCATACTTCAGACCTCTTCTTTTTTCATTGAGCTCCATCACTGGGTTTTTGCCACTTGCTGTGAGTATAGGACCCTGAGTTCTTACCTAGAGAGACATTTATGGTGTTGCGTTAGAGCCTTTAGCTCTTCAAAAGGCAGATAAACATCTACAGCGTCGTGGCTTACAGTGCCACGTGGCCAGCCACTTAGAGAATGCCAGCATTATCACTGCGTCGGGCCTCTGCAGTAGCTTGTTCTTCCCAACACGCAGCCTCGGCAGGCTTCCCAGGAACAGGCCCGTATCAAAGATAACACTGCCTTGGCTTCAGTATAACACACAGTTCTAGAACAGTGGCTGGAAAGTCTCTTGTCTAAAGAACGGCAGGGGGACAAACAGTACTGTAAAAGAAGTCACACCCTCTTTATTTCTGTTGGCGAGAGCTACTGTCCTCGTGGCCTGGTCTGGTGTCTACACAAACCGAACATTACACCAGCTGCACTTGGAATTTCAACCCTGAGGGCATCCAAAGCTGAAGCCGCGGTGTCAAGTTCCTTGAAATCAAAGGCTCTATCACTGAAAGGAGAGATTAGCCTTCCCAACCTCGCACGCATCTCTGCTGCTCGATCTAATTATGTCCTGGCACTACTGAGCTCCGACTGGAGAAGTCTCATATCCCGGGTCACATGTTTCAGCAGAAATATCTGTAACCGCTTGGAAAGCAAGGAGGGTAAAACTGAGATCTCGGCGCACCAGCATATCGGCCTGCGTTAGAGTGCACTCAGCTACAGATACAAATGACTACTCACTAATGAAGAAAAAGATGATTAAGGGATCAAAACAATGTTTTCCAAAGCAACTTCTTATTCTGGATAAAGATCAGGAGTCCTAGTACCGGGACCTGCCCTTTGGAAGTAAAGCGTCTCAAAAGTGTAAATATGGAAACCCAAAGCCATGCCGCTTGGGAAATATCTTGGTCATCCTAAAATAAAATAAATAATATAATAAAGAATGATAAAATATAATCAGTTTTAAAGGAAAATTAACAGGTCCGTTTTTTGAGTATAAAATACCCACATTTTCCTTTCCCTGGAAATGTCTCAGTGGACTAAATACGTATGTGAATTGAGTTGTCCGTGATTACGCACTATCTGGAAATTAAGTGGCTTCCAACTGCAGAAATTGATGTTTTAACATCTTGACAAGTATTCGACGAACAGAATAATTACTTACATTTACAGCACAATTCCCTCCTGTAGTCCTGGAAAAAAGCATTGTAACGAAAAAGCAAGCAGGGATCTACAATGGTTTATCAGTGGAGCCCCCAGAGAGCTTGCGCAGAGCTATCAGGCGGACAAACAAATATACAAATTAAAGCTGTTCCTCAGTCTGTACACAGGATGCTTCTCTAAAATCCCTGGTGGCAATTATGGACACCGGCCGAGCAAATTGGGAAGAGAAGGGTGAAAGGGATGACATCTAAGCACGAGTTTAAAATGTCCTGGTTTCTCAGTGGTGAAAAGAAACAAATACCAGAAATACTTTAAGAAAATATCCAATTAACATACTACAGACCCATCACAGCTTGATTCCCGGGGACATTCAGCCAAAGTTACTGGAATTTTGTCCTTTGAGGAATACTTTATTTCCCGCAACTTCAGTGAGAAAACAAGCACAGCATGCTCCTTATAGCACCTGACTTCAGCTACAAGTGCCAAAGTTAAAAGTACATTGTATTGGAACTGGAGCGTTTTCAGTGTGGCGTTTTCTAGTCCATTCGATATGCATAGAGGTATGAGGTTTTACATTTCTTAACATCTCCTAGTGAATTTTTGTATTTCACTGGTCTTCATGTGTATCAGTTTAAAATACTGTCTATGGAAGTCTACCTTTTTGACAAACCCACTATTACAAAAGAGAAATTGCGCAATTTGCATTACTGGTGCCCAGAGGCACCACATGGGATGGAGCTGTCCCCGTTGTAAGGCCATGCATAAGCTAACTCAAAGAGACACCACCTGTCTCGAAGAGTTTATGGTCTTAAGGCTACAAGATGGCTACCCCACCTTAAACTTGAGGAGAGGCGGCACAAAGATCGGTTATTTGTCCACAGCGACACAAAGCCTATGGCAGATCTGAGACTGGAAACTCTCTCTTCATTCCTCATCCACCACCCTAACTAAAACACCGTCCTCTTCTGGGAGAAGAGAAAAAAACCCTGAAAAACAAAAATCCAAACCCTGTGCCTCTCTATCACTGGTACTTTTTCATGCAGTACTCACCTCTAGGGTAGCGGAGGTGTCAGCTGTGGAATTTCCAGTATTATTGCTTGAGATTGAAGACATTGTTTCATTTTTACCTTCAGTATCTGATTTTTCATCAGAACTCATACACTCCACATCTGCATCAAAACCAGTTGGATACCCCATTGCTTGTAAAACCTACAACAAAACCAAATGAAGTTAACTGTAACATAGGTAGCAGTACAGAAAGAAATACAAAGCTGATCACGAAACAAAAGAACGTCCCCCAGACACTTAAAAAAGGCAGATTGCTTAGAAATATGTTTTCTCCTGTGTTGAAATGGAGAAAAACACAACAGCAGTGGGGAAAATAGTTCCAAGTTTTCAAAAGCGGAATCAACACGAACGGAATTTTAGTCTCAAAGGTAGCAATTACTCATAAGCATCATTCATCATCTCAAGAATTCCTTGTAAAACAATAGATTAAAATTCAGAATTGCATCCACTGCATGGTGCTGCTTAACAGTATGATAAGGAGATTGTTTTGCACACCATTTCCCGCCCTGCCTCTTCGTGAACTGTGTCACAACCTCCAAGCTTTCTCCGTGCTGCTTACAACCAGCAGCTGTATAACGAATGAAAGTTTACTGATTAAGGTACTATTCATCAGTTCCTTCAAAAACTAACAAGGCCAGCCTCTCCTTCAACCAGCTTCCTAGCCCAGCTGTACAGCAGTACTGGACAAAGGCCCAAAAGAATCTGAAAAGAACCTAAAGCTCTGCTAAAAATTTAGTCCCAAGAACAAAGTTTGCAAAAATCACTATGTTCCAACACCAAATTGAGAACTGCATCAGTAACTCCAGGTTCGGCTCCCATAGAATTGTGGTATGCTTGGCTGCATTTTCAGGGCTTCTAAATTTTAAAAAGGTCAGATCTAGAAACTGAAATGATCACATTATTCCCTCTTATAAGTCTGGGAAAGCAGGGCCTGGATCTGCTAGGAGGGGTGGGGGGGGAAAGCTAGTCTCTACCACACCACCCATTTCCTCTTGGCTTGAATCATGGATGTTTTGAAGTGTAGCCCAGGATTTGTGTATGTGAAAATTTAGAGAAAACAGAGCTGGGTAGGCAGCAGCACAGATCTGGCTGATGCAGAGGGGTTCAAGGGCAGAGAAGTCACAGCTTTTCAGGGCACATTTTGTATTTTTTTTTTTTTTTTTTTAAAAAACAACTGCAGGGAGGGAGGCAAAATAAAAGAATGAGGCAGAAGGTCTGGAAGGACACACATGGAGAGAGCTACTTTTCCTGGAGGAACACCACATTCCCTCAGATACTTCTGGACACTTTGAACTTGAAAGCACATGGGACAATGGGATTTTCAAAACTGAAATCAAAGGAAAGCAGAAAGTTGCCAGATGAAGCTTCTAAAAAGGAAATTCTTGTTCAAAACAAAGCGAAGCATAGAATGACAGATGGGCTTGTTCCTATCACAAGTGCAGTTCTATTAAAAGAGGTTCTCTTTCACATGAATTGTCTGTAGGAAACTTTCGTCTTCCCAGAAGCCCAGCAGGCTCGGTCTGCTTTAGCACTCTGAACTGTCCTCGTGCAGCACAAGGATGTTCCTGTTGGGTGCTCCAGTCTGTCACTGCTTTACAGACCTAAGCTCTGTCCTGGTTTCGGCTGGGATAGAGTTGATTTTCTCCCTAGTAGCTGGCATAGCGCTGTGGTTTGGATTTAGTTTGAGAATAACGCTGATAACACACTGGTGTTTTAGTTGTTGCTCCGCACTGCTTATGCTAGCCAAGGACTTTTCAGCCTCCCATGCTCTGCCAGGTGCACAAGGAGCTGAGATGGGGCACAGCCAGGCCAGCTGACCCCAACTGCCCCAAGGGCTATTCCATACCATATGATGTCATGGGCAGTATAGAAAATGGGGGGGGGGGGGGGGTGGCTGGGGGGCAGCGATCACTGCTCGGGAACGGGCTGGGTATGCGTCAGTGGGTGGTGAGCAATTCCATTGTGCATCACTTGCTTTGTATGTTATTACTTTGGTTTTTTACCCCCTTTGTTTTCTGTCCTATTAAATTTTCTTTACCTCAGCCTACGAATTCTACTTTTTCTTTTCCCCAGTTCTCTCCCCCATCCCACTGAAGCAGGGAAGAGCGAGCGGCTGTGTGGCATTCAGTTGCCTGCTGGGTTAAACCACAGCGCTGTCATGTAGAGCACCTAGAAGCAGCAACGGTAGGTTGACTAGGACCTGAACAATCCTAGTCTCTTACTGAAAAATGGACTGGAGACCCATTGTTTATGTACATTGTTGATCCCAGCATGCAAAGGTACTCTTCAGACACTGAAGACAGGAAACAACTCCATGTTTTTCCAGGAGCTCACAACCCAGGAATGGACACAGTGAAGGAAGGGGAGAAAGAGAGAGCCACCAACGTGCCTTTTTCAAACCAACAGGAGGAAGGAGTAGAACAGAACAAAACGGAACCCCTCCAGTCCAGAACTGAACACCAGATTCCATCCACTGTCACATGAGCTGACCTGCAGAGCCCTGGGGAGCTCTCCCTCCCCTCCGCTAGCATAAACCCGGTGATGCTCTTTGAACCATGCCCAGCTGTGTTTAGACTACATAGGTAGCAGCTCAGCTTCATCCAATTTTTTTTTTTTTTCTCAATTCTGAGGTTGCACATTACTAGTTCTAACCATATTTCGTACTCTGTGTTCCACGATCTGGGGTTAGCAGATTACTTCAGGCTGCCTTACCTTCACTGCCACGTGGAGCTTGGCGGTTTTCTTAGAAGGTCCTGATGCTTCATACGTCGTACCATCAACATCTACGGACATTGTGAAGACCGGGGCATGGACTGGACCAGACTGTGACAGCAGCTTATACTGAAGTCCTGGCCTGATTTGGTTCAGCCTCATCAGAGCATTCATGAGATCTATTGCTTTGCTATCTAGTACTGGTACAAGATAGTAGAAAGGGGGATGGGGGAGGAAGAGGGGGGAAAGGGAAAACGAACAAAACAAGATGAACAGAAAAATGAAACAGTTTGCATTTCAGTGCCTTCTGTCTATATAAAGGAGCAAAACAACCCCTCGGCCTCTCAGAGATGGAGGATAGCCATAAAGCTGTTAAGTCTTTAATAAGCCATTCTACTTTTGGGTAGCAACTATGATTACCCTTTTTTTTATATTGTTAACACAATTCTCTTGCAGCTAGCTATATTCGTCCTGGCTGCTATAAAAGGAGTAACAAGTTTTATAGGTAGTGAGGAACCAGATCCAGAACTGGCACCAAAGCAGCACAATGAACACAGCCCCCAGAACTGACTGGTTCCCAGCAATGCCGAGAGACTTCCAGTCTGTGCACATATGCAATGTCAATGTTTTGTAGATTAAGCATTTTATTTTTCTTGTGGGAGGTCTCGAGAGACCAACAACTAGCTCAAGAAGGGGAAGAATGCAAAAAAGAAAATCTTCACACAGCAAAGTCACTGCAGTATTTTGGGGTGAGGGGGGGAACCCCACGGTACAGGGACATTATCAAGAAAATACCTCAGCTGCTTGGGCAACTTTAACTTGATGGGCAATCCCATTTAAAAATGCAAATCATTCAGTTAGTAAAACATGTCAGGGAAATTCCAATGCACAGTAAGAGATGTGTTTGACATTCCAAATGTGGGGTGATAGAGACAACATTTTTTGTTCCAAAAAACTTCTTCACACGTTATTCCACACTAACAGAGAGAAGCTTTTGAACCAGCTCCCACTGTACAACAGATCTTTGAAAACAGAATGGAGAAGTGTTGCACTTACTTTTCCTCAGATTACGCTTCATCTTTTTATTTGGATCTTTATCATCCCCGACACTATCTTCAAATGGTCTCTTAAGAGCAGATGAGCCTGTACCTAGGGTATAAATTTCCTTGTAATATGGATATGCTATTAGAAAAAACAAAATTCCACAGCAGGAGTCTGATTAGTCCCATACTGTTCCTTGCATGTTTATAATGAAAAGAACTCAGCCATCAGTCAAAGCTTGCTTACTGCTACACGTAAGCCAACATTAGCTTATTGCTCACTGTACCACGCCATGCAAGATGTCTGTGTCCATTACCGTGTGTGATATAAGTAGTGTAATTCTGCAGCGTTGTTTTTTACAGTTAGTCTAAGGCAAGCGCTCCAATAGTGGTGTTTTTACCAAAAAAACCCCCCACCCACGGAATTTTATTTTTATTAGATGTATATTGTTCTCTAGGAAGAATTATTGAGTAATTCATATTATGGACACTCACTATGTGCTTTTTGACCAGTCTACAGTCTCTCCTTCCCCAGCGTAAGAGTCAAACACTACTTTTACTCTTGAAACCCCAAAGGACTTTGTGCTTAGAGAAAATAATTGGCTATATTCTAGTGGTACTGCTGCTCCTCTGTTGGTACTTCTAGAGAACGCATCTTCCAGATTTTCTCCTAACAATGAAGTATTTTAAAAAAAATCCAAACTACTAAAACCCAACAAAAAACAAACCACACATTTAACACAAAGAAAAGCCTTTACCTTGCATTCACAGCATATAATTCAGGAATTTCACCCATTCTAAATTAACCCCTACTTTACTGCCCAATTAGTGATTTTTGGCGCAAACAATACCTACCTTCTTTGTCAGTTACTGACCAGGAATATTTCTGAAATGACTTATTTGATGGGAGAGGATCCATTTCCAAAACCTTATAGATCTGACCAAAGGCTGATAATCTGAGGGCATGCTATAAGGTGACAGTAGAAACGTAAGTTACATCACAGTGCTACTTTACGTCGGTTGTCTAAGTTTCTAAATAAGTTTGTAGACACAAACCCACTTCTTCTAGGAGAAGACAGCTTCTACAGCTATCTTCTATGATAGCTACAGAAAATGCTAATGTCTACAAATTTAAAACTCATTGATTTTTGTAATATACAGCGCAGGGCACACTAACAGGGAGCCTACTCAAGGGCTCTGTGCCACAAGCACTCGAGGTGGGATGCAAGTGGTGCACAGCCGTTAGACCGCGTTTGGTAAGGATTAGGTTTCACACACATTTAACTCTTGCACTCGTGAACTATCACTTCATCTTTCCAGGGTAGCACACCGGGAGAACGGTCAGGACTGCCATTAAAATAAGCTATCGCAGCAGAGAATAAATTGTATTAATGAGCTGAAATCTTCACTGTCATAGTATCTAGCTCCACAGAAGTACGAGTTTTCTACCTGAGCACTGTGTGTAATAGCTTCTTTTTGCTGCACTGTCATATAGGACAAAGCATCTGTTGGCTCCCGTTCACAGGGGTCGTGCAGACCAGGGCCTCCTAGGGGGGAAAGAGGCAAAGCAGATTATTGACAGTAAACGAGAAGCAACGTGAAAACGGGGACTGACGGATATTGCAACAGCTAGTCTCAGCCTTCAGCACAGTGGGAAGCGCGCCTTGGCCAGTGAGGAAGGGATTCGAACACCGTACAAAGCAAGCCAACCCCAAGGTTTTACTCCCTTGCAGCAATGGCCACAGAACTTATCAGGGTTAAGGCTGCACATGTGTAATAGTGTGAACTAAAACCAGTGGGTTTAAAAAACCAAACAATTTGGATAGATACATAGATTTTGATGAATCTATAGAAAGCAAAGGTCGTTAGGTCTACTTATTTTTTTTTTATAACCCCTTAATGAGCTAGGGGTTAATTTATAAACAAACCTAACATTCCCCATTTAACTTCTACTGCATTGGAAGTATTCATTCAAACAGTTACAACCATGCAACTTCCTTTTTTTTTTTTTTTTTTTTAATTTTCTTTTAATTTTAAACAAGAAACCATTCGTTTAGCTCCACTGCAGGTTAGGAGTTCAAGGCAGGCATTTTTCATCTAATCATACGGCAACAGCAAAATGTTAAAGCTGTCTGATCAACCTTTTGTGCTCCTGAAGTTAATTTGGCCCCTTACCGGGAAGCAGAATTCCAGATGCCAAACATTCCATCACTCGTCGCAATGCTTCCCCAGCGCCCAAAGGTCTATTACAAGTACCTATAGATTTTTCACATATAAGCTCGAGTGGCTAGAAGACATTAAATTACGATTAGTATGGACACAAGGGTAACTGTCACTGCAGTTAAATATGGGGGGTGGGGGGGGCGGGGAGAACATTCGCAGCAGCTTACTTCATTTTTAATCCACTACAGGTCTAACTGACAGCGACATCCATCCCAGAGGACAGCTCATGGCACACCTATTTGTTCCCTTCTCTGAGTCACCTTTTGAGGAAAGCACCCGCACTCCATTAACTGCCCAGGGAGTCTAAAAGGAGGAGCCTCCTCAAGCCGAGTCATGAATGTTCTCCTCCTCTCCAAGGGTTCTCAGTTCTACGTGAGAGAAAGCACTGCCTCCACTGACCTACAAAGCGTTACTCTCTGGATACGCAACGGATTCGGCCCTCCCCAAGCCTGCTAAGGTAAAATGGTATCCTCTGGTAGAAGCAGCACTGTCAATGGTAGCGGGATATTTCTGAAAAGCTAAACTCTGAGGCAACGAGTGGGATTCTACTGCAAATCCACGAGGATGCGCAAGGCCCCACAACATTATGCCTCTTTCCACGGTATCTGTGCGTCTTACAGACGGAACAAACGCTCGCGCTCTCTCTCCTTCCCCTAAGCGCTTTTCTACATGGGTGACAGCCAGTGGGGAGTCAAAGGAAGGGGGGTTTCAGGAGGAGTTTCATACAACGCGCTGTCCTCTCCAATCCAGACACCGCTACGACTCTCAGGAGATCGGAGACCTGGCCTTGTGGCCTTCGACTCTGTCTGTACTTACCCATCCTTTCAGTGGTGCCCATGTGGGGACTCTGTTGCACAAATCCCGCAGAATACGAAGGACAATTACACATGATTTTAGTCCATTTGCCCTGGCCTAAAACAAACAGAATGATTCCAATACACCTGCAAAAACCTGGCCTTCAATTTTGCTTTTCTTTTTAAATGCACAGAGTCCTGGGATAGATTTTTAAATTATTATTACTTAATACTTAATCAGCTTCATGCAAAATAAAAACAGTTCTATGAAAGTAAAATACTTCAACTTAGAGAGACATATAAAAAAAGGAAGCAAAATGTCAAGATTGCTTTTGTAGCCTCATGACAACTCTAGACCAGCTGGCTGTCTACCTGTCACGTTTGCCCTTGTACAGTACAGCACTGCATTCGGAATTCTAGACCTTTGCTCTATTAGGGACTAGTCAGAAATTAAAGAGGCATTAAAATTAAAACTGTCTGAAATTAAACCTCGTAAGGCTACAATAACAACAAGGTAAGAACAAATAGCCAACCTGAAACCATTTGGCGTGCCGCAGAGACGCCAAGGCCTCCAGGCATTTCTGCCTGTCCAATAAGTCCGGAGGATCTTTCATCGCAACATTATCTACTGGTGAAAATGGGATAAAAAGAGACAGATACAATTTGACCAAGGGGTTTCTGTCACAGTACAAAAAGAGCGGCAGCATCTCAATGAGATAATAAGACTCCCAGAATTTAAGTGCACTGTGTTATTTAATTTAAACAAGCCATTAAAGGTAGTAAATGTGCACATGTGCAACAGAAGCAAAGGCATTCACTCCTTGTAAAATAATAGTAATAATAAAGATGGCCACTGCTACAGACAATCTGGGATCTTATTAAAAATGTAGAACACATTTCAGGGCAGAAAATAGCTATATAGCACTTTGCCTTTTTTTTTTTTTTTTTTCCTTTTTTTGATTGGGTTGTATTGGGCTTTTTTTCCCCCCCTCTTTCCCTTCTTTGTGACTTTTATTCCAAGTGCACAAAAATGGCACAGATTTTCAGAGACAAGCTTCTTTTGACAAGAGGAAGATATTCTTGGGAAGGTATTTGAGAAAAAAAAAAAAGTAATAGGTAGAAAGTGAAGTTATGTCCATGCAATTGTTGAGAATTCCAAAGTAAAACATTGAATATATCTGAAATATTATTGCATGAACAGTACTAGCCAATATAATTCAATGAAATAAATATCTAAGAAATGCTAGTAAGAAATTTTACAGTTTGATTAGTCTTTCATATAACCAGAGCATATGAAAGCAGCGAGTAAGTTTGGTAACTTCCAGATTATTAATGTAATAGGGAGGCAGTCCCCTCTTGTAAAACTCTTCTCTTCCCAACAGCAACTGAAATCCACAGAGGAAGTTCAAAGAAAGATTTGAGAGACAAGACACCAATACCTTCTGTGCAGGTTTACACTCTTTTGGTGTGGTTTTTTTTCCCCCCTTTCTCTTTTTTTATCCAGCATGCAACAAACTGCTTTTAGCAGTCACATCCGATTCTGTGTTGAGGGACATTACACATCAGTCCTTTCTTCCCTGATTTTCTTTTTTCTCTTTTTTTTTTTTTTTTTTTTTTTTTAAATCCTAAGGAGTTATTAACATCCAGATTCTCTGGAAACTCTGCACAAGTGACAGATTTTGCATATCTGTGAAATCACATTAAAAAAATTTTAGTTTTTAGCTGACAGGAGAACATCATACTGGAAGAACTAAATGAATCCATGGCTCAACTAAAACCTTGACTATGTTATTTTCCTACGGATACACAATTACTCTTTATTTCGAAATAATTAATTTGGAAATACAGTATTTTTGTTATTCATAAAGGTCAGTTCTCCAGGTCTTGAGACACCTATGCGGGTCTGAATGAAATACAATATCCATTCCAAACTGAAGACTATGCTAGATAAGCAAAATCCAGGAAGACATTTAAAATAGGAGGACAAGTTAAGAGAAAAAAGAACCAGCAGTTTGTAGTACAGTCTATTAGTAATGTCTCCAAGTACATTTTCATAGGTTACTTTGGATAGTATCGGTTGCACGTACAATTGCATCTTTCACATTAAAGTTGCTTCCCCTCCTGTGCCATTCAGTGGGAAGGCTCCTCTGGTAAAAGCACATTATGTTATGATGGATAAAAGAGTCCAAAGCCAAAAAAAAAAGAACCAAACCCAGTGTAAAACTGAACAGAACCAGGCGTCTTGTCTGACAGTTCATCGTTGCAGTTCGCACCTGCTGGCTCTGCCGTCAGCAGAAGACTTAAGTGCTATAAGCTTATTTTCTAACCCCAATGAACTTCGCAGCAGATATTTGCATTGTTTCTCACTGCACTCATCAACAGCATTACAATATTGGCATTAAGCACTCCACTTGCCTGTTTTCCAAATGCTGCAAAGTCTCAAAGCACTGGATTTCTGTGCTCACTTTGGAATACAAGATTGGCTTCTAAATTTCCTTTGCAGTTCCATTATTTTCAGGCATAATGCTTTGCGGCACACAATTACTAAATATGCGTCTATGTAGTTCCATAACAAAGCTTTATTGTGGACAACATAAACATCTGCTTAAAGCTCACGTATTGTATAAAACAGCTACTGTCAATGAATGATCAGAATCTTATTTTAAAACGTTAGAAATGGCAAAGGTGACTGATTGCAAAATCATCAATTTGTTGCAATGAACCACATCTTTCAATGCCTAGGGACTTTTACTTAGTACGGTACAAGGCTTTGCTACAGTGTGTTGCAGCCATTGACAAAGTAAATTAATCTTTCCTTTAATCTGCAAAACATAAACAGAACAGGTGTCATCTGTCACTTGGGTGAATGAAAAACCTCGTCAGATTTACTTTGTTTCTACAAGTTAAAATCATACTTTTTCCTACAGGATTAAAGCTATTTCCAAAGGTCTAAATTAGAAATCTCTTGGAGAACTTTGCCAATTGCAAATTCAGTGCTAGTGTCCCGAGCGCCTTTCACAGATGTTGCAGTCAGCCAACTTTTGGGTGCAAGATTCTATTAAACAGAAAGATGAAGAGAACAGGCAATGAAGAGGGCGAGCGGCTTGCAGCAGGCTCCCTTTCGACACCCTCAGGAGAATGGCATGTTTCTTCATGCTCTGCCAGTCAGGAAAGTGAGACCCAATCGAAATTTTCAAATGTAATTGCAAAGCTTTCCTTTTCTTCCTTGTGGTTTTAACAAGGGCAATGATACAAGGAGTTTAATAAACAGTTAATAATAAAGCCCTGACATTAGCTCACGCTATGCAACACAGAACCAATCCTTCGGTAATTCTCTCCCCACTCGCCGTACGTATTCTCTTCACAGGGTAGCTGCCAGCTTCGCTCATTTGCGGCCAGCCATACGAGGGGCCTTGTCTTCTCCATAGAGGCAAGGGAAATCTGTGCCTCGCTGCCCCTTCAAAGGCACCTGGTACCTTTGGAGCATCCGCTGGCTGCACCTGCCTGGCAAAGGCAGCGGCAGCCACTCCAGGAGCAAGGTTGATTCCAGCCCCGCTTCGGTAAATGACCTCGTTTGGTATCACATACGGTTGTTGTTACTGTAGGCTCGGTAACAACAACGGATTTGCAAGCTACAAGGTGCCGGTCTGGAAAGCCCAATTTATATTTGTTGCTATGACTAAAAATTCAGTTTCTTAAGAAGTTTAAATTTTAAACTGATGCAAAATGCAGGATTTTTAGATGCTTGGCTTCTCAACTCGACATGAGAAAGCAGAGCTTTATGGGTAGCCATTTGTGAGAAACACCAAAATGCACACACACACACCGGTCTGCTATTTCTTTTTGCTAACGAGCAGCAAAAACAAATAGGACAAACACCACATCTTAAACACGAGCACTCTTCCAAAGAGGCGGGGACTGAAGAGAAATCCAGGACTGTTTTTCGATACATTCTGACATCAGGGCATGAAGGCACACACAGCATTCCTACGGAAGACAGGGGCGCGCCGATGCGGAGGTGGGGCCCTGCCCCGGGCGCGGTGGTTAGAGGGCAGGTTAGTGCCGATCACGCCGCAGGCTGAAACCTTGGTCAGTTTCGCGCAGGCGCCGCGGCTCCAGGGCACGCGGCGGCAGCGCCCGCAACCCCCCGGCCTATCTTACATGTAAGATGAAAGGCAAGGCGACAAGCATTTTGAGCTCCTTCCTTCGAAAGGGTGGATGGAATAAACTCAAAACAGTTTTTGAAAACTGCGTAGAAAGTGTATGTACAGTTGGTTGGCATTATTCAGGAGTATTGAAAAAATATGGCCGCCCTTTCTTTGGGGATCAAGGCATTTTCACCGGACAGTTTCTCCGAGTATTTTCCCTTGATGTTGGCTATGAAGCTTTTTTGCTCTGAATCGAAGTGAAAGGGACCTAAATATTGTTGGAAATATCATGGAAAAAAGTATCCCTCCCTCCTTTCTATTTACTTAGCGACATCTGCGTAATGTTTCACATACCTTTGGAAAGGAATATGATAAATGTCTCTGTTCACTTGTGATGAATCAATGTCAAAGAACCCAGGCTTTAAAACAAGATCCATTACCCTATTAACTGTCCTCATCAGGTGTTCAGCAATGATAGCATAACACCACTCCGAGGGAGGTAGTAAAACCATTTTAAATTAGGAAAAAAAAAGTACAGAATTTTGAAAATATTTTAAGATACTGAAAGCAACATAGGACACCTACATTTTAAATATTGGAAAGCATAAAAATTCAAATCCTCATTCAGCCTGAGATGAACTCAGGAGTCGCTGGAGTTTACTGCCACAATGGCATCGCTTGTTGCAATAAAATACTTGGATGGAAGCCTTTGTGCAAAACCGTATCCCCTGTCAGAGTCTCACAAATCCTTTACCATTAACATTTGTTCTGCACTTTGTGCTCTTTCTCACAAATGTGTATCAGCTGCGACAACGACAGGGCTGATCTCAGCATCTTACAGGGAGCTGAAGAACAACTGAAGTAATACACAATTTATTTTTCGTGGTCTTGCAAAAGAGCATGGTTACTCATTTGAGAATAAACAGACATCGCAATTAGGAAATCTTTGCCATTCATCTGTTTTGTAAGATTTTTCTGCATCCAACTGCTGCCAAAGCGTTAACATTTCATTTGACAAGGGATCCTTCCTGCCATTGCCTCAACCAAAAATGAAGAGAAACTGACCAACATTTCTCGTTGTGTCGGGATTTGGGGTGGGAGAAGGGAGGAAGCAAAGGACTTGTGGCAAGTCTAGAAATGGGAAAAGAGCGACAGGGAGTTCCCTAGCCCACACGGGCCCAGCTGCCTCAGTTGTCATGACAGAGAGTGGCCAGTTGGTCAAAGGTCTGACATCATCCAGTGGCAAAGTTTCTAGGGATAGGTTTGGGAAGCGGAAGCAGAAATTACTGACAAGATTTTTAAAGTAAAACAAAGTATGGCTACATTTGCTCTTCTCTTATTTCTCTTGGTTTGTTTCCAACCTCATTGCTACCACCAGTCAACATTCCATTAACAAGGGGCATATAACTACATCGGACGTCACGCAGTTAGGGAGAAGGAACAGAAAGAAACTACGTTACAGTTTTCTATATCTATTTTGCTCTAAGAACATGAGGTACAATGTTCAATTCGGAAGCAAAAGTGCTGTATTACAGCACTGGAACTTCAACCATATCTCAGTTAGGAAATTCTTAAAGCTAGAAATATACACACAGGTATCATCAATTAATACGAACTGAGGGCCAGGATGACATACTTGCGAGCTTTGCAGGAGAGGTTTTTTTTTAAACATAAAAAGAGAAACAATTTTATGAGTGTTCAAGATACTACAAACCAATCCCACTTGACTGACTTAATTTGAAAACAAGACTGTGCAGCGCTGGGGTGCTCAAGAATTAACTAGCAAGTCTGAAAGAAAGGAGAACTAAGATCTAATTGTATGTCAAAGTTAACACTGTAGCAATATTGCTTGCAACTGAAAACTATGCGTATTTACGTGAAAATTAAGTGACTGTTGTCTTTTTAAGGCACAAATAATGTAACCTATTGTGGCAACAGCCAGTCTAGTTAGTACATGATGCACAATTAAAAACCTGCTTCCCAATTAACCCTGTGCTGCACAGTCTGGGCATTTAGAGAGAACAGTCTTAAAAACAAGTGAAAACGCTCTGTGTACCTCCTTCCTTCTTCTCTGCTTCATCTCGAATGAGAGGGGATGTAAGTATCACCTTCAAAGTTAGCTTGGGCTCCTTTGTGTTACGAATAATAATAGCTGCCTCATTTACATGCTCCTCCACGAGATACTTCTCTTCTGTAAGTTTCTGAAAGTCACCAAGAAAGATTTCAAGAATCTCCTCGTCAACTTAAAAACTGCAGCATCTCTGTGTGTGCATATGCCTCTTAACTAGCGAGAAGCCTACAAGACATTACAGTAACAAATAAGGCCTTGCCTCCCTCATTAAAACAAACAGAAAAACCCCAGTGACATGCTCAAGAAAAAAGGTCTGCAGCAAATTTAATGAGAATACTAAGTAGGCCCACTGTATTACCACTTCTTTTGTTTTAAATTAAGACAGAAGCTGACTTTCATAGCTGCTAGTGTGCAAAATACCACCAGCAACTTCTGTTCTTAATAAGTACACACTTCGCTGGTAATGCTGCCTCTAAATGTAAGAGCTCTCCGCTGCAGTATGACCAACGCAGCCATAACCGTCAGTGCAAATGGGCGACAGATTCCAGCGCAGGAGCTGCACCAGCTCGCCCGGTCCACGTACCTGCCATGAAATGTGACCAAACGCACCTTGGCCATCTCTTACCAACCCCAGATGCCCTCGCAACAGAGATTTCAGCACCTCTCCAAATAGTCCATTCTGAATCTTAGCCACACGTATAATTTAGATGACCTGTTTTGCAACAAAATTGCCCCTTGCTACAGTTCCAATTACTTCTCATCCCACCTTTGGTAGCCATGTGAGATAATCAATCACCGTCCCTTTATAAATAACCATGAATGTCTTAAAACTTACACCTGCATTCAGTCTCAACTTTTTCCAAACCAAATAATTTTAATTACGTTGTTTTCTAGGTGTTCATTCTCACTTGTATGATTTCCTCCAACTTGTCCATCCACCTCTCTCACTCCCCTTCCACACAGCACTTCCAACTGGACACAAGACCCTGCTGTCACCTACTTCATTCGTTAATCCCAGCCCCAGGATTGATCCCTGACAATGCCTGGAAAACCCGACCTTCCTCTCTTGACAGCACACCAATAAATCAAGGTTTTTTTAAATTGTTTTCACCAAACTTTTTATTTCCTGCTTAGATTTCTTTTGTAGGTAACACTACAAACTGCCTTATCATTTGTTCCATTAGTGCACTGTGTCGGAGTTACCTCAAGTGATCTGTATCTGCAGGTCTTTCAGCAGTCCTTTGGGACCTCTCTCGGCCTCCAGAAGTGCAAACCTAACCACAGATGGTTCCAAGTCCTGAAACCATTCCTTGTGTTTGTGAGTTCATTTCAGCGAGACCACTCAGTTAGAACGATCTAACGTATATTCTAACTTCTTCCCTTGTTGCGCTCTGCACTCCTCCAGCTCCTTTATTGTTGGGATGAAAACATTTAAGCATCCCCTCCCTAATAGCCTTCAAAGCAGCAAAGCAGAAGCTGTTAACATCTCTGTACCTCATTTGCTCTTTTTGTCCACTAACGGGCCTACACCTCTCTCCTGTGTCTGATGCGTCTGCAGAACCTCTCATTGCCTTTTATGCCCGTGATAGTTGTGGCTTGTTTCATGAGTCGGGTTCCTCTACCTCCTGTTTTCCATAATCCTTTCCCTCACAATGCTTCCCCATAGGATCTTACCTACTTGTCCCTTGAATTTACTGCAGTCTTCACATCTTTGAATTACGTCTGTTCTGCCGTTCTCACTGTTTTTGAAGCATATGCTAACTTTTCTTATCACTTTCAACCCTTCTCATCTCACGCCTCACTACAAACAAGTAAAATTTACTGTTTACTACTCAACACATCCCTATCATTTTCAAACAAGTAAAATTTGCTCTTTACTACTCAACAGTTCCTCAATAGTTCCTCAGCATTTTCAGCTATGGATAGGGCCACATCTGCAGGCACATTATCTCATTAAAGGAAGCCCTTTATGTGAACAAATGAGCAGTGAGAACAAACAGCTGTCAAGAATGGTAGAACACACACTGTCTATGTGGAAATAAACACACGTCAGCAAAGCAGATCAGGAGAAAAGCAGATCAAGTTTGGATGCAGCCTGGAGAGAGGCACTTGCAGTGGAATACTTTAGGGCACAGTTTCTTGGCAACAGTGTATGTCAGTCCGGAAGCCGGACTGATTATTCAGACTCTGTCAAAAAGGCGTTATCCCTAGTTGCTTTAAAGAGACCCATATTAGCCGTAAGTGTTGCCTACTGGCTGCTGACATCAGAATTAAATAGGCATAAATAAAAAGAATTACGAGCTCATGATTAACACGAGCTAAAATGAGTGACCACCTAAAACAACTTGTTCTCACTTCAGAAGTACAGAGGCATTTATCTTGGAACAGCCCGAGCGAAGCAAAGCAGCTGCAATGGAGAACTTAAGGTTCGGACAGGGGACAACAATACAGACCGATTCGCGTGCTCGAGCAGGGAAGGTTTCTGGGACTGCAATTTAGCTCACGTTAGTGGTTGGACCAGAGAGCAAAAATCAGCTGGGTTAGTTACCAAACAGAAAGGTTAGCTGCTGTCATAGGAAAACTGACATCACAAATAGGGATTAGGCTACAACAGGAATAAGATGTTACATTTTGTGAAGAGCTGCTTCATGTCACCACATTAAACATGTCACACGCCCTAGATGTCGTCCTACATTCAAAGTATATTCCTTTATATCACTTGTCTTTTTTCCTGGAACAAATTCCAGCCTTTACCCAAGTATGCCGTGCAGTGCTATCAGCCACTGTTAGAGGACTACCCTAAATTAACTCACCTGAATTTGAGCTGGGAGATTGTCTTTAACTATACATAACAAGGTCTTTGTGGGTTTTTCTTTGCACATGAGAACCAGCTCCAGATCCATATCATCTTTTATCAGCAAGCCCTTTGCAACCAAGCCAATTCTCATAACACCACACAACGTCCGACCACCTTGATCCCTGGAAACGAAACAATTGGGAGTAATTAAAACGGTATTTTCACACATTCAAAATACTTGAATTATCCTATCACAGTGAGGAGATAAATGGATGGGACCAATGACTCTGCTGAAGTGGCGTATCACTGATCAGAAAATGAAAAGCGTAAACTCCTTTTATACAAGTAGCTCCTATGGAAAAATTAATTAATCAAAGCACTGATTTGCAATTCACACAACGCAGACACTGCCTAGCTCAAGTCACAAAGCTTCACAAAGCTCAAAAAAGCTCAAATTTGCTATCTGCAGATCTACAAGAAGAGTAGAATAATTAATCGAGAGGAGCGCTCTGACAGAAATCTTGTTTTCAGAAGTGATCCGAGTTGTCTTTTAGTGACACTCCGACTTTAAACACGGCCACACACCTTTTCAACGTTTCTTTTAGTTGATCCATACATTCAAACCTTTATGTTTCAAATTATACAACCAACTTCTAAAGTTTTAGCCCATACCACAAACTGACATTTCAGGAAAGCTTCTCATTTCAGAAAGTCTTCCAGGCACAATTCCTTCAACAAGTCTTAGCACTGAAACCTACAGGAACAGAGGTCCGACTACTAGTTTTTACTCTCCTGCTGAAGTTCAGGGGAACATTTAAGAGCCACAGTAGACATAACTTTCAAAGCAACATAAGAACACTTTAGTTTTGAGGACTGAGAGAAAGACTGCCACAAGAAACAGTCTAGTAGTCTACGATTGCTTGAAAACATCAAGAAAAATGCAAGAAATGCATCTTTGACAGTCCAACACCAGCTATTGCCACACGATACATCTCACTACTGGACATCACCATTATAAAACCCACAGAAAGCACGTAATCAGTAAAGGTGGTAAACCACCTCAGCCAGAACGGCAGCATCCCTGCTCACAGCATTCTTACCATCCAGAGGGATGGGCTGGATATAAAACAACAAAAAACCCCAAACCCAAACAAGCAAAAAAACAACCCCAAAAACCAATCACACTGCAATCGAAGGTCATCACACAGATCCTAAGCTTCATTCAGAGGCATCTTCATCTGGTAATTGCACTGTCTTTACCTATGTATTTTAAATGGAAAGGCAGGAACAGGTGCTTAAACAATAGACAGAAGAAAAGAAAGAATGACACAGAAAACAAAGTGGCAATCTCAAACTAGTTACTGTCCTGGGAATAGCCAAAAGCAAACTTAACAAAAACTGTTACAAAAGTAAACATCTCAACTCCCACCCTGGAACTATGCTACTTTAACAGTATCTGGATGCAAACACGTGAGAAAACACAGAACTCCTTTAGATATGATTTGTAACTAGCATAAAGATATTTTAAAAGTTATATATTTTTCTACAATGTAAGCCCCTTTTAGCTTGTAAAGTGATTAGTAAAATAATTTGTCCCAAACAAATGTTTAAGTACACAAACTATTTTACATGTGTAAATAATACACTGATGTTTACAAACACTGCACTCTAAATTTATAACAGAGCACAAGCATGAAAAACCCTGCACACACACGTGTGAAAGCAAGGCTATCCAACTGCATTTACAATTATCCACATGCATTTACTGCAGGCTTGGATTTTGGGGAAAAAAAAAAAAATATTTTTTTTTTTTAAAGAATCCATTCTGTGCCTATTTTACCCACATCAGAAGACACCTAAAAACGTCATCAGTAATGCTAGGACGTCACCAAGAAAACATACAGCACACTGCATATCAAGAACGACTGTTCTTCAGCGAAACACCAAGCTTAAATACCTTCCTTGAGAAGATGACAAAACTTAATTGTCCATCTGTGGAGAAGCAGCCTATCAATCCACTACAATTATTCTCTGGTGTCAATACAATCATGCTGTCTTAAACCAATTTATATGATAATTTATGTAAAAATATTCATGGTTTCAAGTGTTTTGCTATTTCTATTTGAATACGTTTCACACCAAAAAAAGTGACATATCACAGCTCAGCCTTACACAAAAATGCCAGTGATCAGACTTGAGTGTTACATATTTATTAGGGAACACAGAAAGCCACAGGCATCAAAATGAGGGACCACTTGTGTATTTACTTTTCCAAGGCTATCACACAACGGTCTTCATGCTGCTGAACATTTCCTATGTGGATCAGCGTATTCCGAGTAGGTGCTGCTGCATTTAAACTTCACGCAGAGCGAGTGGTTTCTTTCAATAGCTCCCAAGCCCACAACCTTATCTCAGAGATAATAAAATGCAAGCTTAAATATTAAGAAAGAAACCAGCAGAAAAAACACTACTAATACTCGAGGAATTTTCTGTAGAATCTGCAACATTGTTGGGAAACCAAATCAAGTCATGAATGCTTTCTGCTCCTCCCAGCCATACGAACTTCCTCGGTTAATACAGCACATTGCTGGTTTCTACATTGAAGTACATCCAGACAGTGAGGTATGGCAGGGCTTCATACCTTGTTTTCTGAATGCTACTCTAAAAATTTATGAGAGACTTGGAAGTAACTAACCACCATGTTGTTATGATAAAATAGGAAGCAGTATTTCACTTTTGAATTTTCAGACATATGTCATCATGCATTTAGCAACAACTGATAAATACAATGGTAATCACTGTCTCGTTCATAGTAAGCCAGTAAACTGTATTTTCAGTTTAAAAACTGATACAGTCTTCCCGATTCAGTTAGATCTTTCTCCATTACCTGCACTGAACTGTATCTTATTCCAGAAGTATACCATACACAGCCTCTGTATTTCCATCTATTACTGCTAGAGTAGGCTATACTTTCACCATCCCAAAAAGTAAACAATTTAACATACATATTAGGACACCAAAAATTTAAAAAGGCCTCACAATAAACCTTTCATTGCCATAAAAGGTGTCAAAAAATATAACAAATATATATGAAAAAGACTACACTTTATCATTTTTAATATCAGAACTTCCTGGGCAAAACCCATGTAGCAGCAGACTTTCTTAATATTCCATGCATCATCGGAAAGGAAATGGGAAGAGTCCTTTGACTACCTCTCTAGTGCAGGTTATGCTACAGATGTAACCAGGTTAAGTCCCAAGAAATTCAGTGGAGAAGTATTATATCACAGGAAGAGCAGAGAAGTCAGGTTTTTCAAGTCATGACAAATTGGCTGTTGGTCTCCTGGTGCTTCACCTCCTCATCTGTAGCCTGGATAGATACTTACCTGAATTGGAGAGCACGTGAAACAGTTTATCCAAGAAAGCACTGAAAAGCCAGAAGTGCTCAAGTTAAAAAAGCTTATACTAAGAAACAAAATGGTTGGACTGGATGATCTTAAAGGTCTTTTCCAACCTCAACGATTCAATGATGAAAAAAACCAACAACAAAAAAGCCAGTTGTGCCTGCTTCTTCCTCTACTAGTAGAGTTATGCTAGAACAACAAAACCTGGCACCATGTCAGGGACTAGACTGGGACATACAGCAGACAGATGTTTCACTCAGAGAACTACAAAATTGTACTGGTTTTGGCTGGGATAGGGTTAATTTTCTCCATAGTAGCTCGTATGGGGCCGTGTTTCGGATCTGTGCTGGAAAGAGTGTTGATAACCCAGGGATGTTTCGTTCCTGCTGAGCAGCGCTGACACCAAGCCAAGGCCGTTTCTGCCTCTCGCCCTACCCCAGCAGCGAGCAGGCTGGGGGGCACCGGGAGCTGGGGGGGACACGGCCGGGACAGCTGACCCCCCCTGACCAAGGGATGTCCCACACCGTACGGCGTCAGGCCCAGCACACAGAGCTGGGGGAAGGAGGAGGCCGGGGGGGACGTTGGGAGCGATGGCGTTTGGCTGCCCAAGGCACCGTTACGCGGGATGGAGCCCTGCTTCCCTGGGGATGGCTGAGTGCTGCCTGCCCATGGGGAGCGGTGAAGGAATTCCTTGCTTTCCCTTGCTTCCGTGCACAGCTTTTGCTTTACCTATTAAACTGCCTTTATCTCAACCCACGAGTTCTCTCACTTTTACCCTTCTGATTCTCTCCCCCATCCCACTGTGATGGGAGTGAGTGAGCAGCTGTGTGGGGCTTAGCTGCCTAGTGCTGTTAAACCACAACCATAATAGAAGGTAATCTATCCTTAGAAAAGTTAGTTTGCTGGATAAACAACAGAAGTTTATAAAAATCTTTTTTTGTGTGTCTTAAACTGAAGGAGCCCCTAAGCTACATGGCTGCGGATTTGCATGCCTGTGTTACAGGGACATAAATCTAATTACAATTGCTGAAAAGTTTGTCTGCTAAATGCAACTTCACAACATCACAGTAAAATAAATAATGAAAGAGAGAGCAACTGCTGCCCACATTGGGCTTATTACTGTTCCCTGCACTATTCCCTGCACTCGCCCTACGTTCTCCCACCTCAGAAAGTCCAAATATAACCCCTTCCTCCTATGAACATTCATGTGCAACAGGATCAAGCAACACTAGGACTCTTATTTAGAGGGAAAGGAGCCCATTCAGAGCAGTACACTAACACATTATGAGGCTCAACTCACTCACTTGGCATTGCTTTCTGCAGCTTCCTCCTTTGCTTCCACATCACCCTCACATTTCGTAGACTTGTTCTTTTCATCCATCCAGTCAGAGACATGTTTAAGGGCACATTCTACTGTTGATACCATGTTCTGGACAGCTTCAAGTTCCTCTGGAGATGGATAAATGGTTGAATGTTTCACCATAACATGGCGGTCATCATTAGCAAAAGATCGGATAGATCTCTGTTATGAAGTGGGAAACAGGGGGGGAAAAAAGAACAAAGTTATTGGATTATCAATAGAAGGACATTGCCTGAATGGGAATCCTCCCCGACAGATGTAGGAAAGTGTTTTATGATGACCACTGCTTATAATCATGCAGGAGTGATTTCTTACCTTTATTCAAATTTTAAAAAGAAAAAAGAAAGAAACCAAATACCAGTGCAAAACCAGCATTAAGCTGGTAAAACATTGGGTGGGTTTTATGGCACCTAATATTTGATGCCTAAATTAAACTCTTCTAGAATCCTTTTATTGGCTACTTGGAAGAATAGGCATATGTGGAGCACAGCTCATGTTTCTATCCTCCAGGCACATCTGGAGCAGAGTTTATGTTTATGTCTACTTTAGGATAAGATAAACTGTGCTTTAGAGGTACACTTCCCCATGCACCCACACCTGACTATATGAAGCCTAGACTACTAAATCAGATTAGCTGCTACAGACATATAAAAATTAAGCAAGCTGAATTTCATCTTTTGCCCGGTATGTCCATCGTAAGTGGAAGCTGTGACACTGTGTGCGCTAGTCAGAAATCAGGAAAAGGGAAAGCTTTGGTCTAGGGCTAGACAAGTCTCCATACTCCCGTATACACTAGGGTGGATACAAAACAGGGTCAAGACCTGTAGTACGCATTGCTCTGTTTGCAATAGCTAGAAATGGAGTTTCTACATCTTGCCCTTTCATGACTTTCCCCCCTCATCTTCCTTCTCATTTTCATTGGTTTTCTCAGTTCTCCCCACCCTCCCCCCAGCCTTCTCTTTGAGAAGAGGGCATGGTCTGGCTGGCTAAGTATAAGGTTAGAGTGCTGAAGCAGGGGACTAAAAGAACCCAAGTTTCATTCCCAGCTTTGCAACAGACAATCTAGGATCTTGGGCAACTCGTTTCACTATTAAGTGTCTCTGACCTCCCTCATCCTTTGACTAGCTTGTTTATTTAGATTAAGCTTTCAAAGCCAGTGAGAAATCACTTAGGTGCTGACCTTGCCTGAAGAACCTACATCTCATGAAGATACAAGCTGAGAGCAACAGTACTGAAAGAAAGAGGGGCTTCCCTACCCTGGAATACTTGCAAGAATTAAGGAGTTCCTGAATTTCAGCAATCTCTGTTGACTTGCGTCAACCTTCAGCAGCTGGATAGCTCAGAGCAAAGAGACAAGCCAGGGTCCTTATCCCAAAAGGTAACCTCATTTCAAAGTAGGGAAATTTAGAACCTAAGTATTCCAGGATGAAAGCAGACTGAGTAAAGCATGTGGAAAGGAGGGCAGACAAGGAGAACATGGAGAAAATTCCTGCTTTGTAAAAGGCATTTATACTCTCTAAATACAACTTTGTACATTCTGGAAGAACTGAGCGCAGCCCTCTCTCCTCAATTTATGCTAGAGGCAATGGCAACACACCTTAGAACAAGACGATTAAATAGCCATTCCCTTATGGTTTTGTTACTGCTACAGATGAAGTCGCAGGCAATACTTATTGCCACGAGAGGCTTAGCAAACCGCACAGGGATTAACAAAGGCATGAATGAAGATGAGGATAGAGATAAGCTGGCAAGAAAAGACCGAAATAAGTTCTTAAAAATTGAAAGAATAGGAAAAGATTAGCGTGGTAATTAAAAGAGTTGGCAGTGAAACTCAAAGTCTTGAGTGATACTGTTGAGGGAGGTAAAATTAAGTGGTTGGGTAAGTTGTGCTAGGAAGCTATGGTTTGTCACACGCTACCCAGATGAGACTTGAGCTAAACAGTGACCCAGACCAGCTGCGATCACAGCACAGACCTCTGGCAAGAGCAGCTCTAAGTCTTGCTCTCTGCAGACACATCAATTGCTGCTGAAAGCCTCCCAGAACTTGGAATCATCAACCAAAAATCTCTGTTCCTCCTACACATTAAATACCTTAAGTAGGTTTCATTTTCACCCCTACTTCATGGGTTTGTAACAGTACGCACTCTTAGGGACAAGGCCCTTTGAAGGACCTAAAAGGCCTCTGGGTTGAATCCTTGTTAAGGAACTGGTCGTGATTTCCCAGCTCATTGCATTCACCAGGTCCCTTCCATCAAAGGCAGATGTGACATCATTCCTTTCCTAACTTTTGTGCTCCTACCCAGATGGACAATTCACATAGTCAAAGAAACCCATCAGTCGGGGTCTGGTATTATCCCCAGTACTTCCATAGGTTGCAAAATACTTCCAGGAGGTCCCTCTTGTGGCTTATCCGCAACATGGATACAGAAAGAAGCTGCAGTTCAGCAGTGAAAACTGACAAGCTGGATTTATTAATTCACCCCCACCAGCTCTTATCTCATGAAATATCAATTGGGAAAAAACAGTCAAACAGGAACAAATGAATCCTAAATAAGAAGACATTTGTTTTCTTTTCTAATGAAGAGGGACCGACAAGATCAATTCTTCGTTACAATTTAGGCCAAAAATAATAGAAAAATGGGACACTATTTAAAATACAATATATTGACGACTCTGCTTTGTCAAGTGTTCTTCCTCCCTTTGTGCTCTGTAACATGTAAAAGTCTCATCTTAGGCCTATCAGCAGCAATCAGCTACACAAATGCTAGAGAACTGTATTTAAAATTTATTGCATTTATTTTCATTTCCATTCTCTCAGTAATAACCTTAGAGGACTTAAAAATATACAAAAAATATACAAATACGCTTAAACTGCTCTCCACAGGTATTTTTCGGGAACTGGGTAGGTTTATTGCCTTGTTGTGAACACATCTTCAGACTCTTACCATCACAATACTTCACACTTGCACAGCTTTAGCAATTCGCATCTCAGGTGTTCCCAATTTGCAACCAATACCAGGGCAGATTAGAAATAACTCCTCACATAAACAATGTACACCAAGTATATTTGGCTATACATGTTTCATCTACACTATTAACAAAGTGTGCATAGAACCACATTCAATCACACACACACAAATATGAAAAATCAACACTTGCTTTTGTGAGGAAGAGGTGGAAGGGGAATATCAGCATTTGGTTATGCAATCTGCAAGTTCAAGGTCACCCATGCTGTTTGCTACAGCTTGCTAATGCCAGTTTTATTAGAATACCTTATGAGCATCCCCTTCATTCATATTTAATAATTCATGTAATGCAGGCTCACAAGACAACCCTCTGGTTTTAAGAGGCTGACAATACATCAAACCTCATTTGCTCTGCTCAAGGCATGCAGCACCATCTCGAATTCAGCGCAAGGTCAGAAAATCCCCTTACTCTGGTTTTATCAGGCCCCATGCAAGACTGTCAGCAGAGAATATTTTTAATGCAACCCTATGAAAGATGACAAATACCTACCATGGTTTGTTAGTGTTTCAGCTCTCTCCCTCCCTTTCTCCTTTTCCCTCCTCCTCGGTGTCTTTGCTAAGCACTGTTTTGCCTGACAGAACCTCTTCATAAGCCTCTCAGTCCCTTGACAGCTTAAGAGTTCATACAGCCAAGATGCTCTGGGAGTCACTTTCTGTAATTCACCTGCAAAAAGAGAGAAACAACTTGAAACCAGAAGAAATGGCACGTTAACTCCAGTAAGTGTTCAATGCAGCACATTAAGTCAAACCACCGATTAAAGCAAGCCGCGTTCAAGATGGGGAGGCAGTCACCGAACCATTTATTCCTGAACAACAAGCAGATGTCACTGTGGAAAGCAACTTTGTGTAATGTGCCCACACATATGTAACGACTTTCCCATGCCAGTTAGAGCTTATCTCAGTGTGGTTTGTCAGCCACCTGGCAATCTAAGTTTCTGATACGAGGAAGACGGGAAATCCAGCATCTCAAATACACTCTACATGAAACCAGCTCAAGAAGTCTCTATTTTTATGTCACATGCGCATTAGGAATCAAAGACACTATATTTAATTATCAAAAAGTAATTATCTGTTGAAATCCCCAGCGCAGCCCTTGATCCTGAATGTGTCATGCTGTACGAGAACTAAGACTTCAGGTGGCACTAATTGTAAGTTGTTATTTAAAAACAGGCAAGCACGTTATAAGAAACTGAAGATGTAAGACTTATGAGAACATTCAGCTGAAATCATCCACACCGCCTTTTCTGCCCTTGCACTGCTTTTCACAGCACACAACATTTAGAAGATCCTGCAAGAGCAGCCCCCTTGTACTAAACTAGGAAACAAACACCAGCACTGGCAGCATAAGGAACTGCAAATAAACGCTCTGCAAGACAAGAGATGAGCAGAGTAACAGAGCAGGTAATGTGAGAGAGGAAAGCATAAGCTCATTGCATAGCAAGACACGGTAGTCCTTGCAGAAAATTCCTGTTTTCCTTTCACTGCACATATTGTTGCATCAGCTTTTCAGCAACGTTTTGAAGCAATGGGAAACCCAGTCAGTAAATTTCTGCAGACTGACACACACACTCAAATGTTTTCCTTTTCTCCTATATGTCGATCCTCCTTCTCTAGCAATATGTTGCATATTGCCTGTCAGAGAATCCTGACATTGTTAGAGATTAAAAGCACGTTTGGCAACAGCAGCAGGATAGATGAGATGGCTTGAAAGCCTTGTAGATGCTTAAACCTCAGGGGTGTGACAGGGAGTAATTAAAATGTTGCATCCCATAGAGATTTGAACGTGCCAGGGGAAAGGCAACAACAAATCCTGCTTCACTATTTTCCTACTTAAGAAGAAATGAAGCACATTTACAGGACCAATAGCTTTGGCAGCAAGTGCCTAATAGTTGTTTGTTTGTATCTCACACCACTGAATTTAGGATGTAGAACTGGGCAAAACAAAAAGCAGCCACACAAGAATACTGTGCAGGGGCCTGTCTGCTCCCGCAGCTAAAGGCTGCCAAGGAAGAAACCCCAAGAGAGTTAAACGCAGTCATACTAAAAATACTTGGGAAAAGCAAGCTACTGAAAACCCTGAAGGACCTCACTCTTGTCACTAAGGCTATATACCCTACCACAGTGTACTAACACTCTTCCAAATTGCTTCCCAGAAGCAATCAAGGCAGGCGATGTTCTTTCATAGGACCATTCTTCTCTTAAGAGATCCTCAAAGCCAAGCAGGGGCAGCTGAGAGGAAAAATAAGCAAAGATTACTGCTTTGGCACTATTTATTCTATGAGCTAGTCCTAAGCTCTTCCACACTTAATAGCCTTTCACCATCTCCAGAAGCAGCCAGACTCTTCAGGAGGTCTTTTTGTTTTGCTTTTCTATAATAATAATAATACGTTTTTTGAGTCAGCAGATGGCAAGCTAGAGAGACTTTTATGAGACATGTTTCCAGATCATCTATTTCAAATTAGTTCTCTCTTTAAACTAAATTCCAGCTATCTTCACATACTCTTCTTCCCTGCGACTCCTACATTTCACATTTTCAGTTTGCTGTCTTCTCTGGTAACTGTAACTTGGCAATTCCAGGCAGAGAGAAGGGCACTGGAATGTGTTGCTGACTTCAGCATATGCCCAGTACAATGTCTCTAGACTCCAAGCAACACTCCAGCCTGGCCTCCCTCCGAAGACTACTGCAAGCTGTTGCTTATCAGCTTGTACAGGGTACTGAAAGCAGATGGACAAAGATAGCTGGCTGAGCAAATTCTGGTGCTTCACTGAATTGCTGAGCAGACTGTTGTCTAGAGGGCAAGCCTGCAAACTACCTCACCAGCTCTGGAAACAGGCATACCTCAGAGTGCAATTCTGGGTGTGCTGAGTGCTTGTCAGTGGTCTTTCAAAATCTGAAACAGACCGAAAATAAATGTTTCACAGCTATGATGAGGGTTAATCTTCTACTGGACAGATGAAGCAAACCCACCAACACCTCTCAATACTCTGCCTTAAGCGGGTAGTAACCATCTTGTTTTCAAGACAGGTTCAAGTTTCAGTGACAAGTAAAAGTTGTCGGACAAAGGTATTTACGAGTTTGATTCTACCTGCCCTGTTTCTCGGCAGTGAATGGCTGAGGTCAGAGCATATACAGCTGAATTATGAAGGGTTCTTTATTATAAAACTCAGAAAGCTGGAAAAAATAAGTCCTGAAGGTTGAGTTGAAGCTGATACACAATGTCTCTCAAGTCATTAACATCCTAAGAATATTTCACAGAAATGCACACAGGAGTGAAAACCTAATAGAGTTCAGACTTTGAGAGAAAATTTTCAATAAAAGCACTAAACAGGAGGGAGTTTACTATAAAAGTGCAGACACAATATACAGAACAAAGTACATTTGACAGCATGCAGAATTAAATTAAGGAAAACTAAAATCAAATCTGCTCCAACCATATGGACTAAGGCAGCAGAACATAGCTCAGCACCAAACACATCAGAAAGCATTATGTGAAGTGAGCAGCAATTCCATAAATCCCACAGCCTCATTTTACTACGAGGGTATAGCAAGGTATTTCTCCCTGCATCCTCAGGGAAGCAACAGCTGATGCCCAGACTAAAAAGCACAACATTAAAATGCACGGTTCTCTTACCCAGGGGCTGCCACCCACACTTGCAAGAAAATTTCTAGGAAAAGCTACTAGCACTACCAAGACCTTCGCGACCTTGACAAAGTCACTTTACCTCTGCATCATGTGGCCCTAAAGTGTAAAACAAGACCAAATACTGTCTCCAAACCAGGTCACAGAGGAGCTGAGTAGAGTCTGCAGTGTGGTTCAAAGTCACTGGGGATTTGACACATTAGAAACGTTATTAAAACATCGTGACAGTCTAACAATGTTTCCATTAAACATCCCATCCTTCACAGAGGAAGTTTATGCTTTGGCACAAGACAAACAAGGAAAAGAATTTCAGATGAGGCCTTTGTAGTAGGGTATATTCCTGCATCTGGCAGTTGTGTTCCCAAGAGACAGACATTTAAACAGCCAGAAGTAATGAATATGCTTAGCTACCTTTGCGTGCTTGTGAACAGAAAAGGAAAAAAGCAGGAGAAACAGGTACTTGCACTCCATGGGGACTGAAACGTAATGTCAGAATCGGGGAGCTATAAGCTTCTAGAAAGGAGACAGGAACTATGTTTGGCATCCTGGTATCCCCTCGCACCACGGAGTGGTACCTTGTACGGGAGCGTTACTGGTGCAACAGAGAAGAGGAAAGCGGGGTCACTGGGCTCCAGCCCTCCAAACTCTCCCTTCAGAGAGCTGCTCTTTAGGCACCTGGCCAGGCCAAGTAGAATACCATGAAAATTGGTTTTACATGTTACATCAAGAAGGCGCATGCCAACAATATTCAGCTGAAGCATTAAAAACACCCTCCACTCTCCTAATCTACCCTTATACCAGTATCTGCGTGTGAGAGCTGCAGTTTACAGCATATACCACCCTAAGATCACTCAAAGTTTATGTTAACAGAGCAGCAAGGACAACTAAGGTTGCCAATAACAAACCAGCGAGTATCTAACACAGCCTGAGGTGTATCAGACAGTAATAGAAGAGAGCTGCAATTTGTATCCTTTTTTGTTGCTTTTAAAAGTCAGAATAAGAGGCCTGCAACTTCAAATTGCAAGTTTATTTTAACTTCTGCTTTGCATTCAGGAGACAGGTAATTTTTCGTCACACGGTATAAAGTGCTGCTGAAAATACGTTGTGTTTTTCTGCAGTATAATTTTATTGCTGGCCTCCTGCCAAGAGCCTTTCTGGCAGCATCTCCCACAGTTGGAAACTGTGTATCTGGGTCAGAAAAGACAAGCCGCTTTTCAGAACAGCTCAATACATTTGGCAGAGATGCTGATATTATAATTGAACTCTTTCAGCAACTCTTTTTATGATGTACCCAGACGCCAAACAAAACAAGATCTGCAATGTTGATTAATGTCAAAATAACTGACAGAGAAATATCAAAATAGTTTTCCCTCATGTTAAAAGTATCAACAAACTGAGGAGAACAGATAAGAAATACAATTCATGAAGATTCAGCGAGGAGCACGGAGCAGAGAAATCTGCAAAGTATGACTGACCTTCTACTTGTGCAGATATTTGCTATTTTAAATCCAAACTCCCTGTACGCTGTACAGAACTGGTTTCTTCATTCTTCACCACCATATGAAGAGAAATGCTTGCCACTCACAACCATATAAGCATTCTGTAAGGAAGTGCAATTGTAATGCTGGGATACATATTTAATAAGACTCAGACTGCTTCCAACAATATGCTCAGCGTTCAGTTTCACCTGGAGACTGTATATTCATAGGAGTTTTATTATTTTCCAAGTAATGCAATTCCTGGCAAGGTTGCATCTGGGTTAGCCTTTAGAAGGCTGGAACTTTCCAGCCAAATGAATAATTACAAAACAACACTACAGTTAAAAGCTGGAAAGGTACTTCCTCTGGCAAATTCTTACACTTCATACAACAGAATTGAGTCTAGTATTACTCCTGCCTGTTCAGTTCTCACAACGTTTGCGTGAAAAGGCTGCCGTGCTCAGAAGTCTCACAGGAGTAGCCTCTGTCAGGCAGCCCCAACACCCAGCTTTAACAAGGGCCAAAGAGAGGGTAGGCACATACTTGATAAATAGTCCTGGAATCATGGCACCTGTGACCACCACAATGGAGGAATCAAAGGCATCTTCCAGGGTCTAGAGGTCTGACAAGGCTCACAGCACAAGGAAAGCAGCTGCTCGCTTGTCAGCGTGGAGGAAGCTACTGAAAGCGCTCCTAGAGAGAATTTGGCTGTGCCAAGGACGACAGGCACGGACAGAGAACTTGGGGACCCTTGGTTCAAAGATGCAACAAAGCACTTGCAACTGAAAATGGGTGAACACATGGATTCCCCTCCAGATTGTAGGGCAAGGAATGAGAAAACAGCCAAAATAAGTCACACTGGTAAAGGAATTAAAGAAGATGAAGAATTAAAGCCAAAGAATCAGTTAATCTAGATCCATGTATTAAGGTAAAAGGAAACAGGAATGTGCAGAGCATAGCTCCTATTTTTAGCTCCTGGAAAGAGGGTGAAGAAAAGATGGTCTAAGGGGAAATCATCACTAGCCTAACAGGAAGGTTAAAAAAGGATCAGAGGCACAGTGTGAGCATGCATACAATCATTTGAAGAAGAAAATGCTGTATTTTATATAGAACCACACCATCCAATCTCAGAAAGAAATATACAATAGTAGAAATAACTACAGATATCAAATTATAATGTATAACAAAGAAAAATAGTTTTGGAAAGAATATAAATCCTTCTTCTTTAGGATTTAAGCTACTATTCACTACTGCAGACAGGAAGATGTACCACCAAACTCACAAAGTGGTCTTCAGAGCAGCACACCAGTTGCAGTCCTCAAGGTATTTTTTACATGTGTGTATCTCAAGATTTTTACATGGCCTCATGTTCCCTGGCACCTGCACAATACCCAGCACACCAGTCACAGCTAGTGCTACAAAGGGTCTCTAATGAAATAATTTTGAAAATGCCTTCATCTTTTGGTATGAGTGTCAAGATGCACGATTGAGTACAGACCAAGTGCAAAAAAATTAAAAACTGGCTGTTGACTCTTAAATAACAAATCGACACATGAACATTAACAGGTTAATGTATCCTGCTCAAACAGTCAGAAACATCCAAAACAACTGCCTGTAAAACTGAGCACTACAGAAAACAAAACGTCTTAAAGGGAGCACTTCTTGGCAGGCATCTTAAAAAAAAAAAATTAAAAAAAAATCACAGATTAGACAGTACATAAATAATTAATAGTGAAGTATTCATGTGAGACAAGGCAGAAGCCACCACTGGATTCTCAGTGTCTGTGAAATGTTAAAGTGATTTCTGACTTCCATCAGCCTAATGTAGGCACTCCTGCTCTTCTGGCTAAACTGGACGATGGAAACCTGATGCTACTTTGCATTGCACACCCATTTGTGAAGGAGTCATGATTCGACATCCACATTCAAAATCATCTGAAACTCATAACACGGACTACATTCAATTACAGTTGAAGAATTAACTAAATTAATAAAAAGGATTACATTACACTGAAACGACACTCACCATCTGCAATGTCATTTTTCCAGAGACAGAGCTGGTTTAAGCAAAATTCTGGATCTATGCCTGAAATTACATCACATTCTCCAGAAGAGAATCACAGTTCTACCTCCTCAACCACACAGTGCAGTTTAGTGCCATGCTGTTCTCACCACCCAAGCCTTGTCCTGCACTTGCTTCCCAACACTAAAGCTCTATAGACCTTCAAAGTCCTAGATACTTTCCTTGTCCACATGGTTTGTGTCCACTTCCTTACCTGTGAGGCTTTCTTTGCTCCAGAACCATAGTGGGAAGCAGCCACAATGTTTAAGAGATAAAGAACAGGCACATTCCTTCCCTAGCACCCTTCAGCTTAACTGAAATAGCTGCAGTGCCCCAGTTTCTTTCCTGCTCCAATTCATATCCCGTAGACTGCAGGCTGACCTAAGCTTACATTTGACACACACAACCAGGATGGGGAAAAGGCCACCAAGATGTCACTCTGCCACCAAGAGGAACGCGTCTTCTACAGAACTGTGAGGCTAAAGGCATACACATGGAAAAGGCTTGAAATCATGGCATTCCCTTCCCTGTGTTGGTAGTACATAAAATAAAATTTACAAAAAAGAGAGACTGGAGAACAAACTGTCCTACAGTGAAACTAGATCTGCTTGTATTGGTGGTTTGCACTTTTCATCAATTCCACGAGGCAACAGCAAAACATGTTTGCTCTACTAGCTGTTCCCTGTTCTGCATCTCAAGCTAATACATATCTTGGTAATTAGTAAGATGAAAGAGAAAAGCAACATGCATCCTAAACCTCTGTGTTGTAAATAAAACAAATTTAGTAATTCTTTCTCACAAGTAATACAATGTAAATGCTATATTTGAGATTCACATTTTTCTAATGGTTACATAAAGTCGCAATTTCAAAGTATTAAGAAGTTTTTAAGAATAAATGCTATCCTTCTGACTAAAATTTCAGCAACCCGTAATGGAGAAATTTAAGCAACAGTTTCTCCCCTAGAATTTCTTCCCTGCTGTCAATATGTAAAGAAGCTGGCGTTTTCAATATTGCAAATCCACACTGGCTACTGCACACATCTGCCTTTCAGCCAGTTTAAACATTCATGACTTTCCACTTAAATGCATTTTCTAGTATGTCAGTCTTGCTGCTTCAGTGACTTTTTTTTTTTTTAAAAGAGAGAAGATTTAAAAGTATTTGAAGAGAAGACCTCTAGACTCTGCAAGTATTGTGCAAAGAGCTCTTGTGCTCTCAGCCAATACACATCCTCCATCAGACTTCTACCATGTTTTAGCTCCACCATGACTACTGAACAAATTCAGGTTAATTTTTTTACTTTCTGCCTAATTGGCTATTTTGACAAAGAACATCTTGTCAAAGGGTCTAGGTTACTAAAAGCTTCTTTAAGGGGTTTTTCTTGCCATCTCTCATCCATCCAAGCCTGTTATTTTCAGTTTGTTTCCCTCTTGTTCCCCCGTGTCTTAGATTATTATTTCCAGGGAACTCTGAAGCTCAGTGTCACAACATGTAATGCCACAAAAGCATCTGAAAGAAAATCTGTAACTATGATCTTAGGCTGTTTCGGAAACAAAGTCTTCCTCTTTAGAAACACTCTTCCTTCACAATGCTGCAGATATGACCCAGACAGTCTCACCAGCCCAGAGGAGCAGAATCCTGCCTGTTAGCTGCTGCACTGCTCGGGTCTTCAGTCCCACCTGCAAGGGCTCACTGCCTCAGCAGGCACAGCACCCTCAGCTACAACAAAACGGAACCTGCGGTTTAATAAATTAATTTCTTCCACATGACTGACTTGAAATTGATTTTATAAGTCATTCACACTAAAAAGAGGAGAAAGGGGGATTTTTAGTAGATTTGTTTCTAAAAAGCACGTGTTCCAAAAAAACAAAGCCAATGAATCAGTGCTAGTAACAGAAGCATTCAGACCAAGAAGAATGGTAGAAATGCTATCTGCCAGTCAGAAGTTACCAAATTTCATTCAGAATATAGTGCAAGAACCCCTACAATGGAAGCAATGGAGATATCTCTCTAGGGAAGAGTACCCTGGCTGCCATCAATTTTCAGCCTCAGAACACAATTATTTACTTCAAATGCACAATAACCCTGCCAAGAGATTTGAATTAGTTCATTTAGGTGTGAAAGCTAGCAACGATATCCATAATGAAAGTAAAAACCAACATCACACCAACATGTCAGATGGTAGAGAAAGAACTGTCCGTCTGACATTAGTGACTTAAGTCCAGTATTTGTGTCTTGAACAAGATTTTGTAGTAGAAAGTCTAGCTTGGCTAACAGGAAGAAAAAAGGCACCAACATATTTGGAGATTTACAAAACTAATAAAAAAAAAAATCCTATTTCCCTGGAAAACCATAACAGTCTAAAAATATTTTAAATTGGCTTAATCCAGCATCTTCTTGCCTCAGCAGATCTACCCTGCATGCATGTGCTGTCAGATCTGCCAACTTCAGTTGCAACACTCATCTGTTCTTCTCTCCAGTTAGCACAGCCCAGCACAGCTATGTAAAAGGAAAAAAAGACAACTTTAGCAGGGACCATCAGTGGTGGCAATGCTCAGTTTGAAGACCACAAGCTAGGTTGCAAAATTAATTTCTCAGTGTAAGTTTTATCTGTCAGTCTCATCCTTAGGAACTTCCTGAGATGAGTAATGAATTCCATAGCCTTTTTTGTTTGCTTATTTTTAACATGGTATTAAAATTTAAAAAGTTAGCAAAATTATGTTTAGGTGTCTGTAGCACTATGTTCTCCAATGTCTTTGGAGAACACAGCTGTGTAAGTAATTGATCTTGAACTTGAGAAGTTACATTCCTTTTTTTTTAATCTTTTGAATTTAAAAAAAAAATCCAGGAGAAGAAAAAAGAAGCTATCAGTATTAATCTGCCAATCCCACCTGGATGCCATTTTTAAGAACATGGACACAATTTTGTTGGCTTGGTCTCTTTTCTTTAAATTTCATGTAGGACTATGAATTAGTTTAATCCCTCTTCCTAGATAACAATGTCATCTCTAGTGTGCCACTTGACTCACAACAGCATGAAAGACACTTTTAGTTCTTCATTTGTTAATAGAAGGCTTCCTCAGTCTTTGCCATTCACCACTGTTGTCTTTAGATCCAGCAATCAACATCACACCTTGTTCTCCTTGTCAACATTAAGCAACAGACCTCTGAACAGCAAAATATAAGCCTATGACCAACATCAGCATCTTGGAGGCCACATGCTTGCCACAAGCCACAGGAACCCACTTTTTAGTGAGTTTGTGGAGGTTAATAACATGACATCCAGGTTAGGAAACAGAAGTGTGTGATAGCAAGCTGTTGCAATGCCAGCGTTAAAGAGGGCGCACACCCATTTTTCTCCAAGGGAAGCAAACAGGCCATGCGATCAATAGCAGCATTCAAAATGCTCTCGGCTTTGCAGGGAGATCGATTTACAACAACAAAAATCGCACTTTCTCCCCAAAGCTCGCTTCATACGCTATAGTTGCTAAAAGTAACACTTGAAATTACTATCAGGGGAAAGACTAGAGAAAAACAATCTAAGTTAGTTTATTTTGGGCCATTAACTGCGTTTTGTGTCTAGCCACTTCAGTTCCCCCGATAACAGGAAACCTGCTGTTCCTAAAAGCAACATTGATGGGATTTATTTTATTTTATTTTTCAAAAGAAGGTGCACTTGGAAAGCCACAATGTGTCAGGGTAGGAGACTGCACAGTTCAAGATGCAGAGGGCAGGATCAAAACCAGAATTAAAAAAGAGCTACTGCACCCATTGACAGTATTCTCCTAAGCTTGGCAATAGGATGTAAAACCTCTCATCCCTCAGTGAGAAGTTATGAGGAAGCTAGATTAGAGTCTTAACGTTTTTATTGCCTGCTTAGCCACCTATGTAAATCTGTGTCCATGTCACACCACCATCATTATTACAGGATACCACAGCAAGGAGAACAAGAACCAAAGGGACATGAACATTGAACTCATCTCTTGTCAACACAAAAAACCTGCTTGCTTTTCACAGTCTAAAACTATGCTTTTAGTGGTAAAAGAATGTCAGATTATAATTCCGTCAATCTAGCTTATTCCACAGTTCAAAAAAAATTCAACTCCAAAACCTGAAACTTCTGTTAATGAAAAAAATCCTTTAAAAAAAAAAAACAAACCTACATAGATGTGTTGATTTGTGCACTGAAAGAGCACTTGCTTCTACTGTTTTATGAGATCTATTCACTTTGCATGGCTCCTCTATTGTGGAAACAAAAGTCTCTGTATTGGGCTTTCCCAGTGATATTTGGAAACGCCTACATTTACTGCAACAGAGTGTTCAGAGGACAATAAGAACCATTTTTAAAAGTTAGTTCATCATTAATTAACTGCAAAAATACATTAAAGAAAACAATAACAAGGTGAAAGAACATTCTTCCAAAGGCTTTTTGCTTGTTTTGAGAAAAAAAAAAAAGTAATTAAACCTAGCTAACACTTTTTCACTTAGCATTTTGCTCTAAAGCATTTAGAACTCATTCACTGCAGGACCAGGAAAAGAACGCCAGTGCAGAATTCTCAACACAGGAAAAGGCTGTCCCTGAAATTCAGTGGACAAATACTACCAGACAGTTTCATGCTTTACTGAGACAAAATCCACAAGTTAAATTTAGAATGATGATTTCTGCAGGCACTCAGATGTTTCTCTTCTAAATTTTCTCAAAATTGCAAATTAGAACTTGGCAGACTTTAAACTGACCCAGCATGTGTCTTCTGTAATCCAAATAATATTCTGTCCTATTACTCTGCAAAACTGTTAGGGGGGGAAAAAAAAAAGCCATGCCTTTCAACGCATGGTTTCAGACAAGTGACAGAGACATTCCATTTATCTCTGTGCTAAGAACAAAACTTAATTAGTGTTTTTTTTCCTCTTGGAATATTGCCATGAAAATTAAAAGCTAATAGATGAATCAAAGTTATCTCCATTGGAGAATAAGCACAGTTTGCTGAATAACAGTACTTGCATAAATGTATTAATTCAAAGTGGTTGTGGTAATTTTTTTTCCATTTACCATGGGGAGAGTATATCGCATTTCTAGACTCTCTGATCTCATTCTTAAATACTGCAACTAGATACTCTCCAAAGTATGCAGGTGTCACCAAGCTGTTTTGTGGAAGCAACTGGCAATTACTGCAAGTTCACTAGCACTGTCTCTGCAACAGATCAGGAGCTTAAGGGTTTTTGCAGCACCATAAACAATAAATTGCATGAAACAGCTCAGAGGTTACAAACCAAAGAAATCTGGGAAACTACTTCTCCATCTACCGGTAAACAGACAGTACTACCCAGCATGCCATTGCTAACCTGTGGGAGACAGCAATCTTCAGGCTGGACTTAACAGCAGAGACTAAAAAAACGTTACTCAGTCTCTTCCATTTTGATTGCACTATCAAGCTCCCATGTGCCTTCATTAGCAAAAAAAAAAAAAAACAAACCTCAGCTACACACACAAGAATTTCACAACACTTTGTAAGCATTACTTCTCCATTTGCTGTAATAGGTGTGAATGTTATGCTGTTTGCATTTAGAAGAGACCCCATCACCCAACGACTTAAGTGACTTGCCCAATGCCATAGTAAATCAGTGGTAGGACTTGGAAAAGTTACTTTTTTGTTTACTATACACACCAAGCATGAAACATGCTCTCTCCCCACCTTTCTACCTTTCCAGCCTTTACTTAGGCTTCTTTAATTTAATTTGAACAGATGCTGCATTGCTGGCTGCTTTTGCTATTCAATCTCTCCCTCATAGGACCACAGCCACCCTTCGCAGGCCAGCCTGGCAGACTGTCATAGTAAATGCTTGACAACAATTACCTGTAAATTCATGAGATTCAAATTAGCAATTCAATATCTGAATACGGTGTGATCAAACTCAGGAATCTAATTCAGAATTAGATGTCCTATTTTCAGGCATCAAATTTTTTGAGCACTCCACTCTTTTGAACATCAAACTGACATGAAGTCAGGAACCTTATGTGTCTTTAAAAGAGGACAATGGAGTCCCTCTTTTGTTAGGCAGCAGGACACACATAGTCTGTTCTCAGGAAGAACAGGAGCCAGAAGAATGAGAACATTTCAGGACACTAGCAAGGGACCCGAGCCATTCTGCAAGATAAGGGGAAGCTTTGTGGCCCCACTCTATAAAGCAGCCCGTTCCTCAGCATCGAGCTCTGGACACCAAATTCTAGCATATCGTTTGGTTTTCAAGAAAAAAACCCACTAAGGCAATTGTGTCTGCCACTTGGCATTTCTAGAGCTCTAGGTGGCACAGGAGCAGGCTATGGAGGATAAGGGAGTTCATTCTTCTCTCTCTCTTAAAAAACAAACATACATTCAAAACCAATCAACCAATCAAAAAACAGCCTTCACACTAGATATTAGGTAACCATCTAAACCACCCCAAAACAAATGAAAAGGATGGAGGGTGACAGTATCTCTCTTGCAAATCAGAAAAGAAATTGGCAACTCCTGGATGAGGAGGAGTGCGTATGTCATCACTTCCCCTGCCTGTACCCAAATCACACACCTCAAACAGTATCTCTTCAATCTTCTCCACACTAAGCTCCAGTCATCTAATAGCAGTTTATCATTTCTGTGAGTTCACTCAGGGTGGCTACTTTGATCCTAGATCCGTTGACAAGGAGACTCCAGAGTGTGTACTTCAATATGATGATCCCTACAACAAACCCAACTCTGCCAAAAGGCTGCTTTTCATCCCTACTGATGCTTTTTCCTCCTTCTAACCCCATCTTCTTTTAGGCTCCTAAGAAATGAACAAAAGAAAAACAAATGCACACATGTAACAAACATGTACTGCTTCCCTTGGGCTTCATGCATTCTGGATATTTGGATCTCTGCGCAAGCAATTTTGTCTCCTGTACAGCAAACACAGAGAGGCCTGGCTCTTCTCCTTCCCCCCATACTAGTCTTAACAGCTACCTTGTTTAATCGCCTCTGTGCTGGAATATCTGCAAGCTGTTCTTGTGTTGCAGCGCTCAACTGCTACAGAGAGACTGGCAAGAGGAAACCCAGTTTTGCGCTACTGCAGACTGGAAGCACTGCAACATGGAAGCACAGCACAGAAGGCCCTATCGCCCAACCCTGCACGAGTTTTGCCTGCTCTCCCCCTTCCCTCCAACCTCCCCATTCTTTACGTATCAGGAAGAGAACAGCAAGGTTTTTGCAACCTCATGATAAACTTAGAAGATATTTTTCTTTCTCAACATGAGCAGCCAAAACACATTTTTCAATCTTTTCCACACCAACAACCTTCTCTCTCTACACACTTCTATGAACGAACGCTACAGAGTCCTTTTACAGTAGGAAGACTGTCAAGTTTTCTGATCTGTTCCAACATTCTGAAATACAAAGAAAGCTTAAGACTATATTCTGTGTATGTGTATTATCGAACTACTATCTAATCTATCGACACAAATGCTACACATGCACACAAAAAGTCTTTTCAGGAGACGTTCCAAACTTTGTTAGAGTGTTTTCAGTTGGAAGGGACCTATGACGGTCATCTAGTCCAACTGCCACACAAGAGGAGCAAAAACAATGGAAGCAGAGCAAGGAAAAGGAAAGAGAGGGGAAGTACAGCAAATCCCTGTACTCCCCAGCTCTCAGCCAAAACTCAATCTTCTATGTACTGTGCATGAGACTTGCTACTGTACTGTGTGATGAGGGTAAAGAGAACTCATTGAGACAAGGTGCACCTGCTAAAACTGGCAGTAAAACCAGCCGACTACTGCAAATCAGTCGTGCCCAGTGCAAACAGAAAGCAAGTCTTTGTTCTTCTGGCACAAGAGAACTCCTTTACTGCGAGTACCACATACAGATGAAACATTTACAAGCAAAAGAAAAGAAGCTAGCCAAGGGATTTATATTAAAATGAAGATTACAGATCGCAGTGTGAAAGAAAACAATAAACATACCACTGAGTCCCATGCCCAGACAAGCTCTCCTGGAGCAGTTCTTCCTCTGAAGGAGAACTGCAAGGACAGCCTGAGCCAACAGTTTCTACAGCAACTGCAGAAGCACCAGTACAATGATATTCAAACCCTGCAGTAACTGCAGAAGCATCAGTAAATGGATACTCCAAATACTGAAGGAACACTTGACAGTTCCAGCAGGACTCCCTCTACCTCACTGGGCAATTCATTGATCCTAATCAGCTTTGCTCAACTCTGTATTTGCCTGTTTCTCTGCAAACTCTTCTGAATCCTCTTTACCCTTAATATTCTTTCAGTACACTTGTCCCCCTACAAAATTTCATGGAACTCGACACAGCCATCAGAGAAAGTTTTGTAGACGTGGTGCTGGAAGGATGACTGACCTCATCCTGTAAGGAAGAGACCAACTGCATCTTTGTAGGGTGCTGCTGCAACTTCTCACCGAGGGTGGAATGCTGTTATGACAATGACACAATGCTTATGTTGCATTACTGAAAGCACACTTGGAAGCATCTCAACGGGAAACAAAACAGAGGTATGTAACTACCCAACTACACAGAAAAAGCAGACCCATTTATAACATGAGGTTATTTTAACAGTAACGGAGAATCCATATTAAGGAACACAAAATATTGCACCTATGCACTTGGTAAGTTTTTCAACTAAGAACTGTAATTTACTGAAGAATGTCTAGGGCAGGCGGTATCTCATTTCCCTTTTAAGAATCTGCTTTAGTAAGTCAGAGTGCCGCAACAGTTGCAGCTTTATCAGAGGTTCCATATAAGCGCTCTTTGCAAGAACTTTTTCTTAACTCTGCAGTCTGACTTTGGTTTCATGCTGAAACTTGGCATGAAGCTCAGGCTCCTGACCCACAGCAAGAAGTTAAACAACATTGCTCGTTTGTTTTTAAGAGGGTCAGGAAGTCTCCAGTTTCAGGTTCTTCAGTGTTCAGGGTAGAAAGGAGCAATATATACAGTCACAATTCAGGAACACCCAGTATTCAACCCCCATCTGCAAAGAACAGGGGTTAATCAGAGAACTGTCAAAGATGTACTTTGTAAACTGCTCTTATTTTTGGTTTACATGAGGCCACATGCACAAAACCAGATTTTTGGTCAAGAGTTCACTACTTACATAATGCTGACTCCCCGCTACCTGCTTGAAACAATATCCTTTATCTCATGGGCTGACAAAAGGAAAAGTTACTGAATTCCCCCAAAAGATAAAGCAGACCGTATGGAAATAATCAACCCACAAAAGACAATCTTATTCCCACACTATTGTTAGTAGAAAAGAAACATAAAGACGAAAATATTTTGTTTCTATTTTTGTGCCTTTTATCATGATTTGATTCAAATAGTACCATCGCTATTTAGACGGTGACAGTTGTGTTTTCTAAAATGTGAAGCACTATGAAATCTAAAGTGGGAAAGTATCTTATAAGTTGTTAAAGCATAAGCATGCAAAAAAGAATTCTAGATCAAATTTATTCCTTAGCAGGCTAGTTTTGAAGGAATAGAGTGCAGTTCCAGCCAACCATCTTTTAATACAAAGTAATATTAGAAAAAATTATTTACTTAGCAACTACAGTGTCAGGTTTCACATTAATTTGCTAAGACTGAAAATTCAACCAAATTTTTTAAATTGTCAAAAATACCCCAGTTACAGGAGGTTCTTGTTCGCCTCCAAGGTGGGAGTCATGATTCTTTTCTCTTACACAAATTTAGACAACTGTGTTCTCTCTTCAGCCTCCTGGCCATCTGTAGAGATGAGGAGGTGTATACAGATGTGGGTTCAGAGCAGAACAAGCTACTTCTCTGAGCTCGTATTTTTGGCAGTCACCAATTTCACCCTCACCCACCAGAAGCAAAGAAGTTATCAGCCTTGTCTCCCCCCCACCTTCCCAGTATTTGCCTTTCTTCCTGACTTTTCTAGAACACTTGTCACCGTATCTACCAAAGCACATTTATTACTAGTTTTAAAATAACAGTTTTTGTTAAGAGAGGGAAACATTTCAGGTCTTTTTAGGGGAACTTCAGACACAAAGAAATGAAATTGTGTGGCAAATCAGTGGCAGCACCTGAAAAGGGGCCAAATGCTCCCCTAATGGGTATTTTCAGCTTGATCACCAGACCTCCTTTGCTGGATCACAGTGTTGCTCTGTGCCTGGCATTGAAGAGTTTACTCACTGCGCTTTTTAACCAGTTTCCAGTTTTAGAAGGAATGCTCACAATTATTCTGGGCTTGACTGTGATGCACACAACAAAACATCCCCGGTTACCATGCATAAGAAACACTACACTTCAAGTCTACAGAGGCCCAGTGATACACCCACCCCTCTTTAAGGTCATGCAAATAGCACAGTTGATTACTGTAAAGAAACAAATTAAGTCTCTATATGATTAAAGACTTGGACAGCATGACCGGGTAACCACAGAAGCCCTAATCTATTTGTTAAGTCCAATTATCTAGACATCAAATCAAGAGATCATAAAGCATTAGGACATTGAATAGTTGCTTACTAAACACTTTCAGCTCTCTGAAAAGATGACAATCACTAAGAATCTATGACATGGAAAAGGCTGTCTTCAAAGCAGAGATGGGGAGAAATCAGCTCTTGGGCATTTATGTTTTCCTTTCATCTTCTGTAGAGCTAAACCAGCTATCAGAGTAAAGGGAAAGAGGTAAGGATTGGAAGTGGAAGAGAAGTAGAAATCCAAATGTTCTAAGTCTCTGTACCATATGCATTTACAAAATAATTTGAGCAGATATCTGAGATTACATCTGAGATCTCATTTCTCAGTCTAGCAATGTCAAAAGTCTTTGTGAGGCAAATAAGATGAGCCCAAGCTCCTTCACTTTAGTTAGAGCCCAGCCGTCAGCTCCAACAGGTTCTTGGGTAGGATTTCAGTCTAGTTTACTTAAGGAAAAAAAAAATAATCTCCAGTTCTCACTGTACTTATTGTTCAGGAAAGAAACTGCAGAAGCCAAGAACTGAGGCCATAAAGATTTTTCTTTCTCTTTGTTTCAGGGTGAGGACTTACGTAACATGTAACATGAACAAGAGCCAGCAGTGTGCCCGGGTGGCCAAGACGGCCAACAGCATCCTGGCTTGTATCAGGAATGGTGTGGCCAGCAGGAGCAGGGAGGCAATTGTCCCTCTGTACTCGGCGCTGGTGAGGCTGCACCTGGAATGCTGTGTCCAGTTTTGGGCACCTCGATACAAGAACAACACTGAGGTGCTGGAGCGTGCCCAGACAAGGGCAGCAAAGCTGGGGAAGGGTCTGGAGCACAGGGCTGATGGGGAGCGGCTGAGGGAACTGGGGGTGTTCAGCCTGGAGAAGAGGAGGCTGAGGGGAGACCTTATTGCTCTCTGCAACTACCTGACAGGAGGGGGCAGGGAGTGGGGTGTTGGTCTCTTCTCCCAAGTAACCAGCGATAGGATGAGAGGAAACATCCTCAATTTGCATCAGGGGAGGTTTAGATTGGGTATTTGGAAAAATTTCTTTATGGAAAGAGTGGTCAAGCATTGGAACAGGCTGCCCAAAGAGGTGGTGGAGTCACCATCCCTAGAGGGGTTCAAAAACCACGTAGATGTGGCAGTTTGGGACATGGTTTAGTGGGCATGGTGGGGTTGGGTTGACGGTTGGACTGATGATCTTAGACGTCTCTTCCAAGCTTAAATGATTCTATTCTATAACTAACATTCACCTAAAGTATTGCTACTTTACATTAACAGAAGACCCCACCTAGGCACACTTATGTCTCTATATAAAAAGGAAAAAAAAATTAGCCAGCCAGGTATCTGGAATCCACCTGCATAGTAAAGTACAACCCAACCTGAAATTTCTCTTACTACGCTAAAGTCAGTCCAGGCTTGGCTCTGGGGTGCACAGCTACGACGATATATGATATTACAGGGCTAAACACTTCCCCGATTTTTACAGGTACCTTCCAATCCTCAATTTTCTCTACAAGCACGTTACAGTCTTCCATATCATCCTTTATGGATTCCTTGCAACCCCTTCCTTTCAACTATCTTACTTGGAGCTCCATGTTCCCTACTTGTCCCATCATTCCTCAGCTTGCCAGTGGCTGCATGTATCCTCGGGTACTTCACTCCCTGAAGACACGCTGTACACCTAGCTCCCCCTTCTATTGCAGAGTCTTTTCCATTAAAGCAAACATTCAAAAATTGTCGTATTAGACATACGGAAAGCAAGCAAACTAGATAAGGAAAGTAGAAAAGTACTAGGAGGGTCAGAGAGCAAACTACAGCACCCCATAACCGGAGAAAAAGAGCAAGTTTCCATACGTGAAGAGCTGCCCCTTCAGCACTGAAGTATCAAAATATAGGAATAAATGACTAATTTTCCTCTTTGTCTTCATACTGGAAAATTGATGTCTTCACCCGATTCAGCATCAGTTACACACCTATCAGAACATCACACAGCTTCCTCACAGCATAGCTGGAAAAACCAGCCACGCAGGTTGTGCTGACTGCTACCACTCCCCACGGGCTCAGAGCTGCAGAAGCACCACAGCCAGGCTGCACTTCTCACCAGTCCCTCACCATGCCCAGGACCGGATAATTAACACCACATAAACAGCTGTTATTTAAATTCAACTCCAAAATTGATTAAATGTTAACACACACTAGTCAGCACTTTCAGATCCACCAATAACGTGTTACTTGTTTCTATGGTTAATAAAAACATCCGCAACCCAATCCCATTCATCTTATCTACGTAAGATTACACCGTTGGACCCTTTATGATCATGCTACATACTATAACAGAAACACAGTGCTGGTTTCGCTCTTGATAGCTGACTCCAATAGGACAGAGAACTCAAATGCCTTTTTTTTCTTCCCACCCTTTTAAATACAAGCTGTAATCTCTTTTTTTAAATGGACTGATTTGTACAATCTTAACTGTACACCTTCACTCAAGTCTCCAGGAGATATGATTAGTACAACCATTCAATGTCTCGCTAAGCAGGTTGTAAAAAGCCCATTTAAGTTAAATACCTTCTTTATCCAGGTATATACCAGCTAGCAATTTTAACACCATCACCTATTTCAACAATGGCAACTAAATTCAGTGGGGCGCAGCATGCTGGCTTGTTTCCTTGCTGAGTTTTGTATGCTCTTTAAAAAAAGAGCAAGGATGAGGACATTCAAGAGAGGTATCATGTTTATAGAAAGGGTTGGGTTAAATAAGCTCGTGGTAACAATGCTTTGACTGCTACACCATAACAAAAAACAAAGCCACACAATGCCCTACAACAAGTAACGAAAAATTTTATGCATCCTCCAAGATTAATGACTTATCCATGACTTATCACAATCCACTGTCACAGGACCTACCCCCTTTAAAATACAGACTAAAAAAGGTATATCAATTTCCCACTATCATTGGCACTAGGATAAACCATTTTGTGGCAAAATCAGCAGTGCTTTGTGCCTGAGAGGATCCTGCTCCCAAACCTCAGGTCTCCCCAGCCTCCATGGCGATCACTTTGCCAAAGCTCATTTCTACAAACACGGAACACTTGTTTCCAACCCAGCTTCAAAGAGCTTGTGCATCAGGGCTTCACACACATCTGTAGCCTGTTTATGCTTTTCCAGACAGGCAGGTACTGCCAGCTGAGAAATACGATTAGGGGAAGATTCTGTTTAGGGTCATAATCAACTGAATTAATCCAGTAGCTTGGGAAAAACATTTCCATGTGCCACATCATACCTGTGTCTCAGAGAATACCAAAGACACTTTAGGGCCCAATACTTGAAACACTATGCTAACACTCAAGTTTGCTGTACTACAAGTCAAAGAAGAAACGTGTTTTAACAAAAGCATCTCTCCCCCAAGAATCAGAGGGAATAGAGAAGTAAAGGCCTCTAAAATCAACTTGCCCTTCTCTGCTCCTACTAGGGGGCAACTTCTAAGAGGCAACATCAGTTTCTCACCATTGAGTTCATTTACAGTCAAGCCAAATGCCAAGTTCTGCTTCAATCATTGTTTCACTTCTTCAGCACTCACTACATCAAAGTTTAAGGTCTAAAATCTTAATCGATTATGTTTGCTAAGATTTCTTCAAGTTCTGTGACATCTCATGATTACCCACTAGTAAGAGTGTTCTTCCCAACCAGATATTCAAACATTTAATTTTTCAATAAAGTCAATTTAAAGTAAATGCAGAAAAAGAAGCAGCAAAACTTAATTTCCTGTGATAGCCAGACACACCCCAATTTTATTTGATTTTTAAGCATACAATTAAGAGTAATTAAATTCCCCTATGTAGATATTACATGAAAGAGAAACATTACTGTAAGAAGAGCTTAGTACTATTGGTACACAAACCTTAAGACAGATAAATTAGAGCCTAGTAAAACAGCATATAATTTACATTTTGTTATGTCAATCACAAGTAGCATCTTGAGGCTCTTAAATAGCATGCCAAACCACAACATAAGAGAACTCGATTTAAATCAACGCATGCGGCAGGATCGCTTAAGTTTCCACAATCCAAGAGATCCCCCAAAATGAGTTAGCAACTGGATTTCACAAGATTATTCCTCTTCCACATCCATTTACACCTTTAATTTACAAGCATGTTATGAAAATATTTTACTACAAAAGAGCTATAAAGTTTTGCATAGTTATAGAAAAATCAATGAAGTAAAACAACAAGGGCATGGGTTTTAATAATCCATGGCCTTTACTACTTGAGAAGCCAATCAGCAAATGTGCAGGTGGCCCGGTAATACAGTGGCCCCGCTCAGCTGCATGGAAAATCCACACGTTGGATTAGTCCCAGAGCCCGTGGTTTTAGCCAGCAGAGAAGGAGGGACAGAGCAGCCCAGTACCATGCTTTACATACCTTTCAGTAACAGCAGAACAAATGACATACCCTGAATTTTTTCTTACGCTTCTCCTATAACCAGCGCCTTGTCTACATTCCTATACCGCATAGAAAATGAACAGAAAGGTTGGTATATGCACTACAAAGCAAAAGCACGAACACTAGGCAACAGACCAACATGGAGTGGGGTCCAAGAATTCTCAGTCCTCTTCCATTCGATGACATTTAGAGTGAGAGGTCCAGAAACGTAAGGTAACTTAGCTACAAAATAAAGTCCAAAACTCCAAAGTGCAAGAACTTTATGCTAACTCGCTCATATAATTTGTAAGAATTCCTACGCATGCTTTTTCTTAAAGGGACATGAATTAAGGTTTTTCAAAAAAGTTAAATAGCAACACCATCCCTTTGCGAGTTGACGCAGTGTGTGTGCTGCTATCTATGTTTTCTGTCATCGTTGCTCGGTGGAAGACTTGCACATAAGAAGGAAAAACTATACAAGTGCCAAGAAATGCAGAAGTACAACTGAAAAAAATACTGTCTCTGGCCTTGTAGCTTTTATTAATTATCGCTTTTAATAAAAAAATATAAGCAAATATTTTCAGGTAGGGCACCTTAGGCTTCTGTTTCCTTAAATATGAAGTGCAAAGTTTCTATTTGTCAAATCACACTGCAAGTACAACAAATGTACTCAAACTATGATTTCTAGAGCAATGTTTGAGACTTGCGTTCTCCTGCTATTTAAATCTGTAACTGTTTTTCATGTTGCTTTAAACACGAATTTTCCTTCTGATTTCATCACTGCAGCATATACAGCAGTAAAACACTCTTTACTTGCCAATATTGCTCAGTTTATAGCAAATCCAGGACACTACATCAGCCAAGTGCTCCTCATGAGTATGTTGTTACAACAGAAATGTCCTCCCTCCCCCAACCTCGGCACAAAGCAAGTTACGGAAATCAAAATGCGATGCTCAAGCCCTGTGTAGGCACGGCTAGACTTAGCATAAATCCTACCTCACCCAGAGCTGAAAGTTAGCCTCGTGAGGTGTAGATTGAGCCTCTGCATTCTCACTCGCCCAGCATCTCCCTCAGATGACCAACACGTTCCCGGGTACCTTCTCCTCAACTGCCCCAAGTACTCCCCCTCACCCAGCCCAGTCTATAGAAATAGACAAACTGACACTTTTTTACTGTTTCATATTTACACTTAGACATGTTGGCCACTTCTAGGTGTACGTACATCACCACAACCATGGACAAGACTCCACAAACTTCTATGTTTTACGAGATACTTCAACAAGCATGCTCACAGTGGCTTTTTACACACTCAAAAGCTTGTTAGCCAGCCAGGGCATTTCCTTCTCCCCTCTTTCCAGCCATGGACCTGCTCTTCAAAGAGCTCTATTTACATGCCAAGTTACAAAGTTCAGCCGCTTCCAAAGCAACATGGAAAAAGTGCAGCTTTTATGATTCTACAGTGAGGTTTTTCACAACATGAAGCAGCTTCTTAGACTTTTTTTTTTATTTCCAAACAGGATTTCACAGTTTAAAAAAAAAAAAAAAAAAAAATCTCAGTCCACCCACAGGCCTTTGAGGAACATTAACTGAGGGGCTTCAAAAGAAGAGAGCTCTGCAACATTAAGCATCATGTTACTGAATGAACATCCATGGAAAAAACTGCTTACAAGTCAGAAACAAGGGTTGCCAAACCCTGCATATCCACCAGAGTTTAAACTAGTTCTCTAATGTTTAGGCACAGCATGCCTTTTGCCATCTTCTGTTATGTCTTTCCATTTGCTTACTCCTTCTTCTCATTTGCTTCTGAACCTTTGGTATGAAATCAATCACGTCTGAAATTCCTTCTTCTAGGACAAACCACAAGGCTGGATTCGGTCACTCCTTCACCAACACTCATACCAGTTACCACCTGGGGCTTCCCCCAGCTGCCAACATACAAGTATTTCTAGATAGAACCTTCCTCCAGTTCCCCAAGAAATTAAGTCCTAGATTTCTACCTTGCATTTAGCCTGCGAACCACCTGGGGCAAAATTGGCACTTCATCAGCATCTTCTTTGTGGAGAGAGGACAGTATTGTCAATAGTTCAATAGTAATGATGCTTTTGGATGAACAGCCTATGCAAATAAAACCCCTTTACAAAAACAGGAATAAGAAAATTAGCAAGGACTAAAGATTCTACCAGGAATGCCAAAGCCGCGCTAGACTTGCACTGTCAATGACAAGATTCTGAGAAACAGAAAACTGAAAATATTAAAACGTTGCTACTAGCAATCCTTACCCCCTCTTTTCCCCATCTCTCCATTCTACACCAACATGAAGCAGAGGAAAACGACTGGAAAGTTCCAGAGAGAAGAAAATGACACATGCCAAGAACTTCCAGCAGCAAGTCCAACTTCCTAAAAATGACCAGGAATTTAGCAGAAGCAGCCGCCGCAGTCTGCCGACTCGGATTTCTTCTTCCTTTCTACATAGGTTGTAGTTATTTCCTGCCAATCTTCTACAAATTTTTGATGGCCCATCTAAGAGGTGGACTATTTAAATTCTTGGAAAACATTTTTGTTTTTCAGAGGCTACAAGCAACCACCTTGCGCAGATAAAGGAATACAGCAATACATCCTCCACAGAGACACTGTCAGGCCTTCCTCCCCTCCTGTTCCAAAAGTTTTAAGGTCTCCCCTCCAAGTATAGACAGCACTTTTCTATCTTCCTTCCTTCCTTCCTGCAAACATTAGGCCCTCCCGGCCTCCACAGTTGCTTCCTTTGGGTCTCTCAAAAAATGGTTACCATATCTTTAAAAATAAAATAAAATAAGGCCAAGTTTTGCAAACGGTCCTTCCTTCTCCATTCTTTCCAAGGATGTTAAATTATTCTGCATGAATGAAGGAAATTAGTCTCGTTTTCTGTCTTTACCCTAGAAGGCCAGGTTTCAAACACTCACTAGAACACACAGCTATTTTAATTTAAATCAAAATAGCTGGGCTATTTAACTTAAGTTAAAGTTGTGCAAACATTTTTTTGGAACTGGAGATTTGAAATACCTTATGTTCCTGACAACAATGCTCACTTAAGTCTTTCTTCACGTCAACCACATTTAGAATTTCTAAGTTTTCAGGACAAAGCACGATAAAACTTTTAAAAAATGTTAACAAACTAGAGTACACAGCTAAAGAAAAAAAAAAAAAAAAATCAGACATTACCAGGGCCCCCCATTTTACAAATTTTTTGTACTGCCATATTCTGTGCACGAGCTATTTGGAATGCACGCTCTCCGGAGCAGGACATTTTCTTCTTATTTTCTGTAAATCACACAGCAACATTTTCAGAGCCATGTAAATAAATAATAAGACAGTTAGCTACATAATGCATATTTCTCTTTTGATTCAAAACCCAAGTTTTACGCCACTCAGCAGCCTGCATTGCGACGACTACCCAGCTATCCCTTTTAAGTTCTCGCTTGCAGAAAAATTGGTGGGTTAATGATTAACAAAATCCGGTGCAAAGCAAATCCAGAATGGGGCGGGGGGGAACCTGAACCAAAACACTGACGGTATTTTCCTCAAAGCCAGGATGTAAGGGTTCGCAGAGGGACACGGGTCTCCCGCGCAGGAGCTGCCGGGCGCACGGCTGCTTCCCACAGCGGGTCGGGGGAGCGGACGGCGCGCTGCGCTGCCACGACCGAGCCGGAGCAAACTTCTGATGGCGAGCCGTGGCCGCCGCGCAGCCCGCCCGCCGAGGAGCCGCGGCCCGGCCCCACGCCTCCCTCCCCGCCGCCGGCACCTGGCCGCGGGCGGGCGATGGCCGCCTGTCAGGCACCGGCCCTCTCGCCCTGCCCGGCCGGGGGCCCAGCCGCGCACACCGGCCAAGTCCCGTCCCGTCCCCCCCCTCCCGGGGCCGCGGCCGCGCCGTCCTGACCCGCCCGCAGGCACCTGCGCGCCCGCGGCCAGGTACGCGCCGCGCAGCCGGCGGAAGGGGGACACCTGCGCGGACCGCGGCGCACGGCCCCTCACGGCCGCCGAGACCCGAGCCCCCTCAGCGCCCCGAGCCCCTCACGGCCGCCGAGACCCGAGCCCCCTCAGCGCCCCGAGCCCCTCACGGCCGCCGAGACCCCTGACCCCTCAGCGCCCCGAGCCCCCTCAGCGCCCCGAGACCCCTCACGGCCGCCGAGCCCCCAGACCCTCTCAGAGCCCCCTAACGGCCGCCGAGCCCCCAGACCCCTCAGCGCCCAGAGCTCCCCACGGCCTCCGAGCCCCCTCAGCGCCCCGAGCCCCCTCAGGGCCTCTGAGCCCCCAGACCCTCTCAGAGCCCCGAGCCCCTCACGGCCTCTGAGCCCCCAGACCCCTCAGCGCCCCGAGCCCCCTCACGGCCTCCAAGCCCCCTCAGCACCGCCGAGCCCCTCACAGCCTCTGAGCCCCCAGACCCTCTCAGAGCCCCGAGCCCCTCACGGCCGCCGAGCCCCCTCAGCACCGCCGAGCCCCTCACGGCCGCCGAGCCCCCTCAGCACCGCCGAGCCCCTCACGGCCTCCGAGACCCCTCAGCACCGCCGAGCCCCTCACGGCCTCCGAGCCCCCTCAGCACCGCCGAGCCCCTCACGGCCTCCGAGACCCCTCAGCACCGCCGAGCCCCTCACGGCCTCCGAGCCCCCTCGGCACCGCCGAGCCCCCTCAGCACCGCCGAGACCCCAGACCCCTCAGCACCGCCGAGCCCCTCACGGCCTCCGAGCCCCGTCAGCGCCCCGAGCCCCTCACGGCCTCCGAGCCCCCTCAGCACCGCCGAGCCCCCATCTCTCCCCGCCCCGCCCGCGGCCCCTCAAGGCGCGGAGCCCCCCCCCCCCCCCCCGCCGCGCCCCTCCGCGCGCGCAGCAGCGCTCCCCGCACCGCCTCCCATCCCCCCGCGCCGCCCCCCGCGCCGTGTCCTGCCCTTGCCTCCTGCCCGCAGTGCCCGGTGCAGTGGGAGGAGCGGTGCCCGGCGCCCGCCTCCCCCCTCAGGGGCGCGGAGGGAGAGCTGCCTGCCGCCCCGAGCCCTCCCCGCCGCCGGCCCCGCCGCTCGCCCGCCTCACCCCGCTCGCCGCCGGCCCCGCCGCAGCCGCCCCCGGCCCGGCCCCGTGGCCCCGTCCGGCTCCTCCGGCTCCGCAGCGGCGAGCGGGGCTCCGGCACGTGACAGCGCCCCGCGCCCCCATAGGCTGGGGCTGCCGGGCAACGTGAGCCCGCCCCCTCCCTGCACCTGAGAGAGCGCCTTACGCCATCTGCGTAGCGGGATGCCGGGCCGCCGCGCCGATTCCGTAGCGGCGCGGAACCAGCCGTTTCCTCCCTCCCCGCGGCAGGCCGGCGCAGCCTTACGGAATTGACGTAAAGCTGCCTCGGCTCGGCCCGTCCGGTTTCCTACCTGGGGCCGCTACTCCTTGCGCAAACTGCGTAATCCCGCCCGCCGCCCGGGCAGCGGGCTCTCCGCAGGTCAGAGCGCTCCCGCAGCTGCGCGGGTGAGGAGCGGCCAAGCCTGCCCGCGGGAACGTCACTTGCGTAAAGCCCCTCAAAGAGGTTAGTGTTTCTTACGAATTCTCCGTAACGTCCTCGACGCGGGCGCTGCACCTGAGAGGGCTCCCGTTGCGCAAATGCCGTAGGCGCTAGCGTGTCGGGCGCAGAGTGCGTAAGCGGCGCGGCAGGGCGCTCCCCATCCCTGGCGCTGAGGGGCGGCCGGGCCCGGCGGCGCGGCGGGAGGCAGGTGTGTGTGTGGGGGGGCTCGTCCCGGCCCCGGCCCCGCTCCGGGCGGGGAGGAGCTGCCGCCCCCGCGCTGGAGCACCTCGGCGGAGGCTGGGCGTGTGGTTTCACCGCCACCCGGCCCCGCTTGCCGCGGCCCAGGGCCGCGAGTGTAAAGATTCACCACAGGCAGGGCAGGGCCGTCCCCGCCGGCCGGAGGGGCCGGGAGGGCGCTGAGAGGGCCCGGCCGCCGGGCCTGGAGCGCAGCCCGCCGGCCCGAGGGAGCGATGGGGCAAGGCTGAGGGGAGGCGGCCGTGAGGCAGGGCCCTGGCACCCCTTACCGGCCAGCGCACGTCCTCCGCGGGTTTCATAGCCCGCCGCAAAAGCTAAAGAGGTGCAGAAAGAGCAGTTTCCTAAACTGAGCTGAGAAGTGGTGTTTCCGTGCGAGTAGTTGTTCTCCCTACGGAATCCTCAGCGGTTGTCTGAGGACGGGAAAATCGAGGCAGCTTCAGGGTGTGCTTAGGCAGGTCGGGCTGCACACGGAATCCGGCGTTCAATGATCTCCGTCTTTCTCTTTTAGAAATCAAGACAAATGGGTTCAAGCTAGTTTTCAGCTGCCCTGCGGTAATTCTTCCTAATCCCAGACATCTGACTGTTCTAGAGCAGATGGGCACTGCGGTGAAGTTGAGGAGAGAGCTCCAAGCGCTGTTGTTCAGCAGACTCTTCAGAGAAGTGCTAGCATGCCAAAACCTTTAGGTACGAGGAGCGAGGCTTGAGTCTGGTGGGTTTAGATTTGTTGTTTTTTTTTTTTTTTCCTTTGGATGTGCATTCCATAAAACCTTTATGGTTTTGCTTCACCATTCAAATGCTCTGTATCTTCACATGAGTGCTTCAAAATTTCTGCCAGGTTTTCTAGGTTAAGTGCCTTTTCAAACTCAGCTTTCGATGTACACGTCCATGGCAATCGTATTTGATATCACTTCTTACACTTTTCAAAGCTAATTTTATATAGGCTGTGAAGATGAAAGACAGTTGACTGGGGAGCTCTGTGCCAAAATAATCAGTACGCAACATGCTGTGCTGAAGTGGCCTATGAGGGAACGTTGGCCAAAGGCAGTAGGATCAGGAGATTTGCAGTGCTGAAGTGAAACAGTAACTTTCATTCAAAAGAGTGATTTGCAGCATTAGAGGAATTAGAAAACACGTGTGCATTAATAACTTTACATGTAGTGAGAGGTCCGGTTTTGTATACTTCTTTGCAAGCCTGTGGCTAAAGTGTCACCCTAGTTCTGAACAGTCAGACGTAGCTCTACTTTTGTAACAAACTTTTGTCTCACGATGTTTAAGGATTGAAAGGAGAAACAAATCTGAGGAATCTCAATTACCGTTTTCAAGTCTAGAATCAAGAGGTTTCAAAGCAGTGAATGAGTTTAGCTAAGTCTCCTGCTTGGCCTTAAAATATCAGTGTAGGCCTTGAGAAGAGGCAAGAAAGTAATAGTTAGAAAATCAAGGACTGGTCCAAAGACTTAATGTGAGAACATTTTTATTTGAAATTGATTGCAGCTAATAGAGACACAGTACAAATATAGCCCAGAGGAGGGCTGCTGGAGGAGATGGTAGAATGGGCTTGAGGAGATGGTGGAATGGGAAGGGGCAGCTGTGAAAAAGTGGTGGCTGTGCAGTGAAGGTGGCAATGTAGTAAGGAGAGAAAAATCTGCAAGTGATGGTGTCTCAGATAGTGAAGCTTTTGCAGAGGCAGAAGAAAGATATTTTCAGCTGTGGTCTGAGTGAAATCTTGAGTTTTCCTGTTGAGTTCTCCCTTGGGCTACTGATTTGCCAAGGGCAAAAACACAGAGGAAAGGGGATTGATGGATTAATTTAGAATACAGGGAATTGGAAGAGCTTTGGCGCTGCAGTACAAGGATATAAATTTAACAAGGAAAAGAACATCTGAGGCTTGGAAAAAAAGTTGATATCTGTCTTTAGGCTTCATGGAATAAAAAGGGAGAAAATTGAATTTATATCTCTAAGTATACTCAATGAGAGATGGGGACTTGAATTGTGCCAAAAGCAACCTGGAATTAGAGTTACCTTGATGAAAGTTAAATTAACAATAATTATACTCTTTCTTGGGACAAAATACTGGCATAGAAAGATTTTCTTTTTTTTTTAAATATATAACTGGTGGAAAGAATGTGTGTTTCCTGCAGATCTTTCCATAGAAGTATTTAAGAGGTTGTCACATGTTTTTGAATGTTACCAGCATCCCCTAGACAACTGAGGGAATCACAAAGGCTGTAGAGATGCAGAGAGTAAGTTAGGTGAAATGCTTTGCTGCAGGTCACACACACAACAAGTAGCATAGTCTGGATTAGAATTCCAAGCCTTGTGCTCATTTCAGTAGACTGTCCTCGCAGCTGTGAGCAGAAGCAAATCTAAAGGGTGATATTATCTTTGAAAATACAAAGAAAATACAAAACATATGTTGTTAGCGTGTAACTTGGATTTTTTTTTTTTTTTTTTTTTTTGAAAGAGGTTTATGACCTAAATGGTACTGGTAAATCTAAACTGAAAAGTGAGCATGGAAAGGGAAGTCATTGTTAGCTTCTGAATACTGCATAGCGGCTTGTCCTGTCTCTTTGTATTTCCTGACTGGCCAGATTTGGTTAGGATGGTCTGATTTAAGTACTATGTAGGTTTTGTGTTGTAACAAGTGTATATAATGGAATAAAACCAATCATAGGAGAACAGTATACAGATCTGAGGTGCTAGTGCAGAGAACTGTTGTGGTGACTGAAGTCTTCTAAGACTCTTTCACTGATGTTTACTGACACAATGAATGTAGAATTAGTTTGGGGGGGGGGGGGAATAAATCTTTGTTCCTGGACTGATTTTCCTGCTTGTAGATCTCATACCTGATTATGCTGTATTCTATAAATGTGATAAACAATTTTATTACCAGCATTAAATAAAAAAAGTAGAGGCAAGGCAGAAGCTAGTATATATGACCAGCATGTGAAAGCACTTTTCTTGGGGACCAAAAAACCCCAGAAGCACAGAGGGACCCTTTACAAAAAGTTGTTGATAGCTACCGGTTTTAAGCTTGGAGTGAACCAGGCACTGAAATCTGCAGTGAGGCAGCCCCACGGGACAGTGTACTTGGATGATCTAGCATGAGCTACAAATACTGCATTAAGGACTAAAATGGCTATTAGCTACCGTAAAGGGAAAAATCCTAAGTGAGCAAGGATGAAATGTAACCTATCAAATTTCAAGTGCTTGGTACTGTTTACAGACAAATGGGAATGTTCACTTAGTGCCTGAGGGAAGAGGTATTTTTCTCCTGTTATAACTCAGAAAAGAAACCTCCGTTTGAGACTTAGCATTGTCCAGTGACCCAGTTCTTTACAGGTTTCAAATTCTGCCTTTAGACATGTACCAAAGTTAATGGGATTTGCGCAAAGGTATCTGAGGACAGACTTTGAATTGGAAAAAAATAACTCTGTATGAGGCATGTATTTTAAAAAATCTTCATAGAAAAAGCTGTCTTTATGTGACATTAGTCTCATAAGCTTCACAAGAACTTAAAAATAAAAAATTGGAGAATTTGAAAAGGAGCTTGTTGGACTTTACATCTTTTTAGTCTATAAAAACAAATAGTTGCATGTGCTTAACTTTAATTTCAGTGGGACTAATCACACATTTAATGTGTCTGTTTGCATGCTTTGAAGTTTGGCAGTGTTTGAATACTTTCCATGCAGGAGGCTTGGATTTAGAAAGGTGATAAGCTAAGCAGATGACTTGCAAATGTGAAGCGTTTTGAAGAAAATCTTGAAGTTCGAAAAAAACCCTCATCTTTAATGACAAGAATGAAGTCAGAAACAATTCCATACAACATAAAACAGTGACCAGAGCCACTCTTCTGTCTTGCTGTATTTACTTGTGTGGAGAGAAGTCGTGAGAAAAGAAGGGAGGTAGAATGCCAAGGGATACAGAAAACAAAGTGGAAAGTCATGATGTCATCTGGCTTCTACAAAGAAAACCCAACAACACAGAGAGCAGGAGGTGAAAGTTGAAAGGCTATAATATAAGGGGCATAAAAATAGATGTTGAGCGGATTAAAGCTGCACTAAGAAGCGGTAAACTTTTCTTTTTAAAAATCCCCTGTCTTTGCAGGGCGAGTGTACAAGTATTAAAACCCAGAGTCAATAAAAATATTTCTGCAAATCTGCCTTAAAATGAAAGGCTAAATATCTGAGTAGTTGATTGTTGGGAGTGGTCTGGGGGTGCAGGAAGGGAAATCAGCAGTGAAAACTTGGCAGATTTTAAATTGGATCTGTTTCTCTGCAGGATGTGGGCAGAAGATTCACAGTGGGGTAAAGATATGTGAGATTATATCAGTACTAGAATAGTCTTTGCTACGGTAGATAAGCTTGCTTGCGGTAGGTGTAACTGTGTGGGTATTGATCTTCTCAAAGCATATCCAAGTCTTAACCAAGCAACTCTCCTTACACCCTGCTTATGCTGCGGCTGATGTGACTTAAGCCTGAGTTCTCACCACAGGGCTGGGAGTGCGAGTACTGTTGAGTTTTACTTTAACATGGGCTCTAACATGTCTGTTTCCTAGTGCGGATCCTGCAAAAGTTAATGAACTGAGTTCATGTTTGGTAGTTCTCAGATGCCATCTTGCTGTTCCTTGAGGATCCCACGTTGTTCCTAGGTATCAGAATTTACTTTGTTTTGTGTATACTTGATCCCAGCTTTTATTGTTTTGTTTCACTCCATTCTGTCTTCATTTTTGTCTGGCCCACAGCTACTAGCTGGTTAATCTGTGGCATGATGTAGCAAAGATTTTTATCCTGAAAAATGCGTACAACGTCTGTATTCATTTTTTAAAAAAAGTGTCTCTCAGGCATAAAAGTGAGAGAATCAAGCAGATGACTATCCAGTGTAGAGGGTACTTAAAAATCTAGAATCTGTGCTGCAAAACAAAAGATGACATGCGTCAATCTGGCAGTTCTTTGTGTGCCTAACTCATTACTAGGAGTTTTACAGAGTACTTGCTAATATGTGGTGCAATCCTGAATGATAGTTGTTTGACTTTGGAATGGAGCAAAGGAGATAAAATGGTACTGGAGGAAAATTAGACACTAAAAGAGGAGGAATCACACCATGAAATGTACCACGGTGCTCTTCAAGTCCCAGAGCAGGCTCTGTGGCATAACATTTCAGAGATCTTTTTAACGATAGGGATGAGGATCAGCTTGAAAAGCAAGCAAAACTGGAACCAAGTAAGTGGGAAATACTTTCAGGTTATGACTAATGCAATTATTAGAGAGGCTATTGCATGCACTGTGGTGGATTTAGCTTCAAATAAGAACAGAAGTTACGCCATGTGTGATTGATTCCAGGTTGGGTTACAATTTAGAAGTGCAATTAGTGAGTCATTTGCTACTTTATATCAATTATTAAAAACAACAGAGGTCTAGGTTAAAAAAGTGCATATCTCAGTATGTGCTGCTCTACTTGTTAATCTTTTGATTTCACATTTTTGTGTGACAATCAGCTTTGCTGAGTGTCATGGTGCAGAGTGTTCCTTATGCTAGCAGGTGAATTGCTATACACCGTACGGGCACTCAGCGTTACAGTCCCTTTGGTGTGACCCTGTCACTGCGTCTTTTCCTTGCTTTGTTTGGCTAGAACCAGCCCAAGTGAAGTTGTCTATAGTGGACCTGCAGATCAGCAGCTTCCTGAACTGTTTGTGAACAGAAGTGCTTTAATCTTATTTTTATAGATGCTGTTTAGGGCACAGTGCAACGTAGCTAGCCTTGGCCGTCCTAACATCTGAATTGTTTTGTAGACTGCTGTCTTCAGTCCACTAGTTGTATTCTCACCCCTGTCTGGCAATTGCTGAATGTATAATTAAAACTCTTCCACTAGTGGCCATGTCAACGCATAGCAGTAAACAGGCTTCTTTAAAATGTGAGTGTGTGTTGTGGTTTAACCGCACTAGGCAGCTAAGCCCCACACAGCCACTCGCTCACTCCCATCACAGTGGGATGGGGGAGAGAATCAGAAGGGTAAAAGTGAGAGAACTCGTGGGTTGAGATAAAGACAGTTTAATAGGTAAAGCAAAAGCTGCGCACGCAAGCCAAGCGAAGCAAGGAACTCCTTCACCCCTCCCCATGGGCAGGCAGCACTCAGCCATCCCCAGGGAAGCAGGGCTCCATCCCGCGTAACGGTGCCTTGGGCAGCCAAACGCCATCGCTCCCAACGTCCCCCCCGGCCTCCTCCTTCCCCCAGCTCTGTGTGCTGGGCCTGACGCCGTACGGTGTGGGACATCCCTTGGTCAGGGGGGGTCAGCTGTCCCGGCCGTGTCCCCCCCAGCTCCCGGTGCCCCCCAGCCTGCTCGCTGCTGGGGTGGGGCGAGAGGCAGAAACGGCCTTGGCTCGGTGTCAGCGCTGCTCAGCAGGAACGAAACATCCCTGGGTTATCAACGCTCTTTCCAGCACAGATCCGAAACACGGCCCCATACGAGCTACTATGGAGAAAATTAACCCTATCCCAGCCAAAACCAGCACAGTGTGCCCTGAATGATCATCTGAAGTCTTCTGATCCTTAACATCTCTCCTTTGGGAAATGGGGTGTTGATACATCATCTGGCCTTTTCTTGTGAGTGGAAGTGCTTTTACCTGTTGTGCACATGGGAATATGGGGTGACTGCTGCTGGTTACAGGGCATCTCTGTCTGTGTGGTCTGTGCAAGGAAAGGCGGCAGAAAGAAGGTTCTACAGTCATGTTGTAGCTGAACATGTGGGGTTGGCAGTGTCTTATACAGCAAGTTTCTCATTGCAATTTAGTGTCATAAAGTTCCAAAGATTGACTGTTGGTCTGCAGCTCTTCTCCCTAGAGAAGCCTGGACTGTATGAACAGACATCCAAAGTAGGACTGAACTTCACAGAGGTGTCCACAGTTTTCAGTCTTAATACTTTAAAATACACATTTGAGATTTGAGGTCACTTAACCCTCACAATGGTTGTGGTTGATGTGGTTAGCACTTCTATATTGCTGGGACTGTAGCCATGATGAACCAATCTGGAAACCAGCTGTTTTTTCCGCTGCGTGGGTAGGATATGGTGCATGTTTATCTCATATCAATAGGAGATAAGTAGTGGCAAGTAGATAAATATTTGAGGGAATATTAATGTCCTTTCTAGAAAAACGATGATACAGTTGTAAGGGTTATTGTTTTAGGGAAGAGTGTGAATGGACCAGATAAGAAAAGACAGGAGTTTAGTGCAGGTCCTTAGATAGATGTATTAGGGTGGTTTTTTTCCTTTTCCTTTGAAGTTTAGGATTGAAAACCTGCTGTCTTTCCAAAGTAGAAACAACTTGGGTGGCCTTTTTATCACTAATAGGCAGAATAACTAGGCAGGACTGTGACTCCACTGAAAAGAGGCTCTGTCATACAAGAGGTTTTCCAGGTCAAGATTAAAAGCAAAATATGTCTCATCACATGAGCCTTTGTACTGCACCCATATTTTCTAAATGCTTTTGGCTTATCTTTAATGTTTATACTGCTATCAAAAATAAACCCAGCTTCCATCTCTGCGGGTGCTGTATTTAACATCAACAGTGAATAGGCTTTTTCATTCCTAAATGCTAATTTTTTTTCTGTTTTCAATCTGTTTTGGGTACAAAAAGTTTTTGTTTTCAGTGGTGGTGTTTTGGGTTTTTTTTTTCCCTCTTTGGTTTTTTAACTGCATGTTTTCTTCTTCCCATATCTGTTTTTGTCTATGGTGATCTGTATTTTTTTGATGGAAGCAATAGCTGAGTGTCTGTCAATGACCCTGAAGCCTAGAACTTGAGTCAGAGTCTGTCTGAGTGCAGCTAGCAGTACAGTCATAATAATAGTAATTTTTAAAAAAAAGATTTACCAAGATTCATTTTCATCAACAGAAAGTAGAGAACTCTTAGGAATAACAGTAATTGTTAGATAGAAATAAAATGCTTTGAACTGTGGTCAGAGATCTGGTCTAAAAATCTTGCTATAATGAGAATTTTGGTTATGATGAAGTAGTTTTATAACTTCATTAAAAATTCTGGGAGACTACAGCCAGAATTCAATGGCATATGGAAAATGTTCATGAGACGTACCCTTGGGATAAAACACTGACCTTGTTGAAGCTAATAGGACTGTTTCCTGAATGTCTCGGTACCCAGACCCAGTATTGCAACATGGGGTCAGAGCAGTTTTCAATGCAGATGTCTTCTCATCTCGAAGTAGTTGAAGTTCTAGAACAAACAGATGTGGTCTGGTACACTAAAACCTAGATCTGACAAATGGGTGTTGGCAGGTCCCTCTAACCAGAATCACAGTAGAAGGTTTACTCTTTGAAATCTGTTTTGTCTCTTCTTGCGGTAATGTGCTGTGTTCCTTGCATTGCGTAAACTAGAAGTAACCTTTCAACATTTGAGACTCTCTACTCCATGTACCCAGTATGCTGCTGCTTAACTAACTAGTATTGTCATACAAAGTGATAAATGGGAAACAGATCTGTAATAGATACTGGTCATATTTCACACATTAGGTGTGTACCTCAAAATTTCATAAACTTTGATATTGCAAGACATTATCTAAATGTAGGTTATTTAGTATCTGGAGATTTCAGTAAGTCGTGACTAGCAGATGAGTTGTGTGTGCTGCTGAAACGCTGGGAGAGATTTGGATGTCTGTGTCATATGAGGTATGTAGACTGAAATGCTGACTGTCAAATTCAAAGTATGTCAGATTTCCCCTTTAAGGGACAATTGAGCCCGGTCTGTAAAGATGGTCCCCTGGACAGCCCAAGTGTTTGGTAGAACAGTTGTCCTTGTGACGACCATACATCAAGAAAGAATCTCCCAGGGTTTACTTGCCCAAGTGCAAGTCTGAAATGGTCAGATTAGGTTGGTAGTTTCAGAAGACTGTAATAAGCTATAATTTAGAGAGTCTTTCAACCAAGTATGGTAAGGAAGGTAGCAAACTTCATTGCCATAATCCATTTCGAGGAAGCAGGAGCCTATACAGATGTGGAGGGTGGAGCCGTTCTGTAATACGGAGGGATCAGTGGGAGTCTAGAAATGAATTAATGAAATGTTTGAAAATTTAGAAGACTGATCTCCATGCCAAGACTGCCAAGGAGCTGCAGGTTGGAGGCCCACTCGGGGAGAGACGGTAGAGGATTTTAAAGTAAGGCAGCAAGTGGTCTTTATAATGGGGTAAGGCAGGGGACGGGTGCCTGCTCTGGGTATGACAGGTACTGTACTGGAGTAGGGTAGATGTGGCAACATAGGTTAAACCTGAGACATTTGAATAGAAATGTACCTGTATTTTCGGGAGAGTATATTTCACATACATTTTCTCACATTTAGTGTAACACATCTATGAGTGTAGAAATGCCTCATTCGCTGTGTGGTCTTTGCTTCATGCCATAGATTAGAAGGTTCCCTTCGAATTTTTGATCTAAATTTGCTTGAATTAGGAGTGGGAAGTTGAAGGCTGTTGATGTATCTTGTTTCTTTTTTTCTTTTTTTTTTATTAGCCTGTCAAATAATTTTAATGCGGGTATGTATTGTTATCCTATTTTGCTTTCCTATGACAGATGCTATTCAGCAGTTCTACCTCTTATGCTTTGGTGTGCAGCCTTTCTATCATTTAACTCAATGAATAAATGTAAAAATTCCATTAAATGCAGGTGTTCACAGAGCTATGACTTTTTATTTATCCCACTTGGTATTTGATGACCTAAATGATTTCAGCTCTTCTAATTACTTATTTAAGGACTACTGATCTCTCGGGTTTCTTCAGGGAGGCCTTACGGAATAGTATATCATACAAATAGAATTATAGTTGCCTGCAAATTAAGGCAAGCAGACAGACTGTTGCAACATTGTAGTAACCAGGCAGGTAGCTTATTTTAGACTAAGTTCTATGTGAAATATTTATGTCCTGATTTAAATACTACAGAGCTGGAGTTCACGCAGTACTGAGAATACAGCTATATGTCAGTCAGCAGTTGAATCTTCCTAGTGGAAAGCCCCACAGTTATGTTCTAAAGACATTGAGTATTTAGGGTCCTTTGCTAGGAACCACAGAGGTCTGAGTCACTGTCCTTGGCTTTCCATTCCCGGAGTGCTAGTGTAGTCACAGGAGAAAGATAAGACGACTGTGAAATTTAGTGCATATAGAAGCGTTGCTGCATTGAGAGTTACCGTGTGATCATCATCGTTCATTGTGTTTCCTGATAACTTTTTCAGGATAGCATTTAAAATGCTCATATTTAAAGTTAAAAAAGCCTAATATATATGGTTCTGTAGGGCTGATCTTTGAAATGTTCCTGTTCCATGTCGCAAAGTGTTCTGTGTTTTATGTCGTCAGTCAAGATGCGGATAGTGCTACATGACCCCCGCCAAGTCTCTGATAAGGTGCTGTGAAACAATTTTACTGAGGCTGAATGTCGGGATGTTCCTGCTGACTTGCAAATAGGTCTCCTTTCTTTGACAAGAGACAAGTGGCTAATTTGATTTGTTCCTGAACACCATGAGGGTCACTGGAAATGGGGACTGAAATACGTAAATAAGTGCTCCTGATGTCTCTTGGGGGGAGACTTTTTTCTGAAGTTCTGTTTACATCACTTGATCTAATAGACAAGTTAAGTTAGAACTTACAAGTTTGACAGTTGTATTATACTCAAGTCACTGCTCTGTGGTCAGGGTAATCTGTACCGCAGGGTGTGAGATAGAGACCAGTAGCTAATAATTTAGTCAAGATCTGGGGGAGGTGAGATCTCATTGCATGGGATAAACTATTTCAGTAGTCTTCCAAAATATCTACTACCATTTTCCTTGCCTCCTGACACTTGTAAAAGTCTCTCTTCTTTTATGTTTTATTTTGCCTTTTACTTTGGCATAGAAGCGCAAGCCAGCCAGACAGTTAGGTAGCAGTAGCTTTTGATAGATGCAGAGATGGCACCTAACTCTTGTAATTTCGAATTCTCTATGTTAGTCTTCTGTGTGAAAGAGAAAACGGAGATTGCAGCATGTGCAAGAACTGTGTCTGAAGTGGATTGGAAAGAGTTGTACGTCATTGGGGACAGTGGAGGGTACGCATTGCTGCTTCTCTGGAGGTGTCAGGAAGGAAAGACGCTGTCCTCTCTGGGAACTTGCGTGGTAGTTCGGATATGCAACTGGAAGTTAAGGTGCTGGGGCTGTTGTCCTTCTCTGTCACTGTAGTTTGGTGTGCAACACAAATAAAAGCTCCAAGTTCTTCTGTGTTTTGGATCATCCTGTCTGTGAAATGGGGGATAGTGGTGATCTACTGATGGTTTATGGAGCTTGCTTGAAAATGCTTGCTGTACCTCTTTGGGTAACATATTCCAAAGCAGTCCGTATCAAAGAGAAGAATAACCCTCTATCTAATTTCAAGGCTTCAGTGCTGCTGGTGCAAACTACTTTCTATCTTCCCCCCCCCCCCCCCTTTAAGGAATTCCACCCTCTGTACTGCATTTCCCTTTCAAAGAAAAGCAACATGCTTTTCTAAGGTAAGGTGAAGATTGTAAGTGTTTTGATCTTGCTTAAATGTTACTGATGATGTTTCTCTTCCTTTGCTAATAAAAGCCAGGAAACATTTTCTGAGATTCAGTAAGGGTTTCTTTTAATTTATTTTGCCTATTCCCAATTAATCTTTACGGAGAAACTTTTCCCAACTTTGATAAGTGATTAAATGGGATATGTGAAGAGTATGCAGTGTTTTTAAAGGATAATTTCCTATGGGGCACTTGAGTAGGAAGAGTACCAATGAAAGTTCATAATTTATAGGTTTGAAGCCAGCATGGTGTATTTGTTGTAGATATCATTTAGTGTAAAAAGGTTTCATTGTGTGCAAAATCAAAGTGATTTTAAATGTGGAAGTCAAAGGAAAAAGGAGGTTTTCCTGTTTCCTTTCAGTTCTACTGCATTGTGCATCTTGCAGTTAGTAACCAACCTGCGTATCAGCACTCCCCCTGGATAACAATCTTCCAGGCTTATGCTGCTTGTACCCTGAAGCACAGCTGCTCTTCCCAAGGGACAGGCAGAATGCAGTCAACGCTGCTTCTCCATTCTGTACTCACTAATTGATCTCTGGCTTGGTGACTTCCAGCAAGGTCACAGAATTGGCAGCTAGAAAAACAGTGTTCTGTGGAAAATTTAAAGGGGAAGAGTAGAAGTACATAGCATGGGATGATCTGGGGTTTTTTTAATTAATACATATTTTTATTTGTCAGATCTTATATTTTGCTTCTGCAGAAGTCTGAAACTTGGAAAGAACTGATACCAGAAGTTTGTCCATCGTGACCTGTTCCTTCAGTTTCTGAGTAAAGCCCTATCCTGAAAATTGTTCTCTTCTCTCTTTGTAGTTCTACTTCTGTTTCTATTGTAACAGGACATCAGCATTCTAATTATAGTTCAGATCCTGTAAAGGCAAAATGATTCCTAAGCAAGTATAGTGTGATCTTCTCAAATTTCTTTCTTTGCCGAAGACTTGTCATCCTGGCCTTAAAGGCATCCACGCGTGTTTTTTGCAAAAGGGCTTGAAATCATATATGCTGCTTTCTCAGAACTGACTCTCTGATTAATTCAGGTGCTTTATTATTTGAAAGGTGATGGAAATTTGGGGTTTAAAAAACCCAACAACAAACAAACCTGAACTGTCAGTCTCCAAATGCCATGGTCTGTGTTGCTCATTAAACACTATGCAAGTAGCGCTCACTGTCTTTGTCATTGTTACAGTAATGCCCTTTTTATAAAGCTCTGAATGCTGGCGGCTGTGCTCAGCAGGTAGCATTACAATGAGCATGGCCTCTGTTCCAGGGCCACATGCTGTTGTTACGCTCTTCTGGTTGAGCCATTCTAAGGATATTTACATGCTTTTTTTTGAAGCTATGTAGCATGCTGCATGTGTCTAGCAGCACAAAACCATGCGAGAACTGCAAATAAAAAGATGCATTAGCAAAACTTAGGTGCTTAAATACTTGAAAAGCAGAAGAGTCTGCAGGGTTTGAATAAAGGAAATGATCCAAACTGGATGAATGCAGGACTGGAATACTGAGGGCAGAATGAAGCTGTGCTGCGTTATAAGGGGTTTCATAAATGGTGTGGCAGAGACTGGAAAAGGGATTTGGTTGACCTGGTGAGACTAGCGTGATCTAGAAATACAGGGATCTTTCCAAGATTTTGTGACGATACAGATCTGTTGTAGGAAGAAGCTGGAGCAACTGATAAAGGAAGGTTGACAGATGGCCAATTTTTCCTGGATCTTTGGATGGATGCAGAGGTCAATGCTGTTGTCATCATTACTTAAGAGCCTGGGTACCCTGATGCTAAGAGCCATAAAAATAGTTAATAAGCATTATAAAACATTTGCTTCCTATGAAATCACGCATGCAAATTTTTGTTCTTACCTGAATGTTTCCAAAAGAAGGATTTGCAGGAATTTGGCAAATCCCAGGTTTATTGCATTCTATTTGTACATTCATATTTTTCCAGGCCTCGTGCCCAATAATGAAGCAAAAGAGAAAGGTGCACTTTCCAGCTAACTCATGCAGCATGTGAGGCACCAAATATGCAATATTCAATTCTAAAACTAGATGCGTTTCAGGAAATAGAGGAGTACGTGTATGGAATGGGAAACTTGAATATAAATAGGTCGAGGTATAATAGAGGGATACCAGTTATGGTAACTCCACGCCTATGCTGAAGTAAGAAGCAAATGGGGACTTTGCAGCTCTAACAGCTGTGACTTGGGTTTGGAAAATATTAATGTAGTGGATGAAAAAATAATATCCTAAGTGACATAGTTCTGAATTAGTGGAAATTTGGTAGACAGGATATTCAGTCTGTGCAGTAACTAATTCTGCTGAGAATTTGTAAATTATGCTAAATAGTTGGTTTCTCTCTTACACATACGCAGTTACTGCCTGCTCTGATTTTAACCCATATTTGTTTCTTCACGGAAAGTTAACAGATCTTCAGTAGCAGTTACAATTATTCTAGATCCTGAAAGTTACCACTATGAAAACATCTTGGTGTATTTATGCTTACTCTCTGTCTTCATTTAGAGTGTCAGAAGAGGTCCACAATATTTGGATAAATGCATACTTTGTAAATAGAGCAATCCTATTTGATGAAGTGCAGCTGGCGTACATAGAGCCAGCTTGGCTAACCTGGCAAATCGGCTAGATGAATTTCAGTTAATTGAAGTTTTATGAAATGGTTTATACTAAGATGATCTTTAATTATGTCAGTGTTTCTAGATTAGAGTTTTCTTGTGTGGACAAAACGAGCAGTTATTAGGTGAAATGATCATTATTTGGAGGGTTTGTCATATTTATTTCTGAGGTTAAATGCCTGTGGTTTATAAACTCTGTCCTGAACTTCAGCTTGTATAGTCTGTCCAAAGTTTCCTGTCAGAAAAAAACAGTTGATAAAAGTTACTTGTCCTTAAAGAGCCTTTTTCCTAATCCTACTTTACTAACTATTGTATAGTTGGAAGCATTCTGGCTCGGAGCGTGTCAGCAGTGATGTTCTGCAACTTTGTGTGTAACTTACTCTGAATGGCATTATGGAGTTGGAGACTTGGGTAGAAAGGAGTAAAGGCTGTGGACCAAATTTGTAGGGAGCAGAGAGAGTCCATATGCCCAAGGCTGGGCATAAACTGAGCTCACAGTGCTCATCCTGTGTAATCAACCCTTCTGTAAAAGTCCTGCAAATGTGAAATTGTCAGTTCCCTTTATTTATAGATCAAATGAATAGTTATTGCTGTATGTACTTATGAGCTTCACAATGTCATGAAGATTTTAAAAAAGACTGTGAAACAGAAAGTGAAGAGCATAGGTGCAATTTGCGTAGGTCCCCTTGGCTTGACTCCAAAGATTTTTCTTGTGGCTAGACCTTGCAGCTTGCTCCTGTGTTGGGCAAAGCTGCTGAAGTCACGGGGCTGCCCCTCTCATGGGATGGAAGGTTGTGGCCATAGAATCAGAGCTGTTGCAGCATCTTTAAGGAATAAAATATGCAGCTTCCTCAGAAGTGGAATGACAAGCACAGTCTCATGAAGTAGACATTCAGAAGCGTCTGTTTGTAGAATATTGTTTATTCATGTTGTGAACCAAATTGCTGTAAGTAACGTACACTGTGTTTGTAGTTGCTCTCAGTAAGCTAGTAATTGAATTATCAGCTAAAGACTTAAAGATTAAACATGAAGTCTTTGAAAGAGGGGTGTAGAAGCAAGCCTAATTTGATTATTGCAGCAAATCTGTTTTCTGTTCATTGTGAGTTGAAGCAAGTAGTTTGATGGTTCAGAACTTCTTATGCTCTTTCTGTTGGTGGTGTTTGATGTTTTAACTCGTGTGAGACAGGATACCACAGAGAGGAAACAGAAATTGAATGTGTTAAATTGTCATGAACCCCCGAGCTAATGAATTGATTCGATACTGTTTATTCTACTAGAACTCAAAGTGATTAATTGAATAAATGTTTAAGTTTGAATCTTTAATTTGTCCATAAATACGTATAGTAATTAATGAGGAGGCAAGAAATAATCTTGAGAGTCACCTTGGGCAGAGGATAAGCATGCATGATGCATTCTTGGGAGCCAGAAATGTAATTATGGTATCTAACCTCTGCCACCAAGCGGCAGTTAGATTTCACTGCCTATCATTGGCCCCATCCGGAGGAGATCTGGCTGCGAAGCTGCGCTGCTAATCAGCAGGCCAGCGTTGTCACTCTTTCAAGGGAAGGTCGTTGTGCCTAAGGGAAAGACAAAAGCACAAATATTCTTTATGCAGAATTATGGAGTTTCAGAAGTTTTCCCAGCCTGCATGTGTGACTCTATCTGAAGTCAACAGCTACTGTTTTCTGCTTGAAACTTAGCTTTGGGGAGCGGTGTGTAGTATTTTGCGCAGTGCAAGGTACAGACCCAATCTAAAAAGGTGGTGGGGTGGAGGTGGAAGAATGTTTCTTGTTGGTGTCTGACTACTGAAATGGATAGGGACAGACCAACCTGTAAAACTGTCTCAAGAGGATTAATCATTTATCTACTACCACTTCTCTAAAAAGTCTTTATTTATTTATGTACAATACACAACTATGTGTTTAAAATGAAGAACATAAAATAGTAAACTAAAGCAAATGAAAGAAGAGAATGGAATTAAGGATGTAACACAGGAGTCGTTATACTAATGGATCATTTGTATATGTATACATTTATTATAGATCCACTACAGGTAGCAGTGGCAGAACTTGAAATAACGGTTAACATAGGTGTTGTCACCACTATGTATGTAGTCGTAGCAACGCAACACTAAAAAACAAAAGTTGACTTTTGTTTCCAAGCGACATTACAGCTAGATTGTATGACATTATAAGAGTTGATTCATTTCTGTCCCTCACAAAAATGGTGGAGGTGTAAATACAGAATTAGAGTAGCAAAACCAGTCGTACTTTGCAGCAGAACAGTAAAATTGCTGATTAGATCAAGTCCCAGAATAATCTGAACAGTTCTGGGACTTGCCGTACATTAAAAAACCACTGACTGATATGAAAGGCATAATGTATATTCTGTATTTAAACATTTCACATTAAATCGGTTAGGTCTTATAAGTGTAAAGTACCTATGTGTTACGTTGTTCTTGAACGGTATTTGGGCTAAATAAGAGTACAGCAGGATATAGGAGAAAGTTTTTGCTCATCAGCAATGTAAATGTATTCTTCTGAGGGGGCTACAGGGAATTTCTTAGGCACATGGGACAGCTTCTTGCAGTGAGAATGGGTGTGCAGATCCTCTGGGAATTGCAGGATTCCATTAAGCTGGAGCAAACCTGTTGTAGGGCACGTTCATGTCTTATCCTGTGTGAGGAAATACTATTGCACAGTGCTGCTTCTTTCCACCAGAATACCTGTATGCCCTCTGTTCCATACATAATTCAGATGCAATATATAATTAAAGGACTATAAAGCCACACTTAGTTTCATATATTTAAATTACTTGGTGAGCCAGAGATGGTGTTTGCCTTGCCTGTGCTTTTGCTTTGCCTTTTTCTATAGTTTGTTGGAACAGTGGGGACCACACTGATCAGTCAGAAGCTGTTGGGAACCACTGCCAAAACGCTAAGCAGTATTAACTGATTGTCAGGATTAGTACTATCTTAGAAAAAAGTATAACTATATAACAAAGTCTAATTAATATGCAGTCGATACTAGGAAATATCAGTGTGTTCTGTGGCTATTCCCTCTTGTTAGCAACATCTTTGAAAAGTGTGGCCTTTTCAAAGGGGAAAGAGAAAACTTAACTTGTTTTCCTGTTGATGCGTACAGATCTCACAGTAACAATAAAAAAAAATCTGCATTGCATTGCATTGCCTAGACTAGCACACTTCCTAGGAATAGTATCTGTGTGGCACATGAGTGTGTATAACATCTGTTTTCTCATAGAGGTCTACAAAAAAGACTGGCTTACACATGGATTAAAAAGGGAAAAAAAAATAGTCTTACATCTTGAACTTTCTCACTGTTCCATTCTGTTCTGGATTTCTTTTCTTTAGAGCAATAGTTTGTGACTGGATCACATGGTAGTATTTCCAGTACTTCCAGTGCTATAATGAGCTCTGTGTGGAAAGTATTTCTTAGGCGCCCTGGGCCTTTTTGTTTCAAACATTGGACGTGTAACATTTTATATATTTAATCACCATCAAGCAGAGTGTTTGGATACGAGCTATTTAGAGCAACTGTCTGTGCAATAGCAACCCACTCAGGGCCCTGAGGGAGACCTATGAAGAGAACGAAGTCTCAGATTTCTTTGAGCAATTCAAAATTGCCAAATACTTTGGTTTATTATGGCTGCTGGATTATGGGATGGAGAAATATTGGGAAGATCTGTTCGGAGAACATTGCATTAAAAAAAGATCTGTGTAGAGATTCAGGAAAGTATTCAGGAAAATGCTGCTTCTCTCTGCTCTGAGCACCAGAACTATGAAGAAAACGTAGCTTATGTTGAGCGTGAGGTAGAAATCGATGTCTGAAACATCCTTCAAAACCAGAATTGAAAACTACTGTCCTTTTACAGCTCATGGCAGAAAGAGCCTCTGCTTTAGTTGAACAAGTTACCATTTACAGCAAGTTTAATAAAGGACCTCCTGGCAAAAAGGCTAAAATGTAACATCTCCAAACCTTCTTTTTGTAGATAAAATGGTGTGTCCCACAAAATCCATCCTGCTCACTTAAACCTTGCTAGCATGTTTTGTGATGGGGATACATAGTCTTTGATAGTCCACAGTAAGCCTTTTCCATTAGATGTTGATAACATTTAGTTCCTTCCACTTACGGGATGTTTTCGCTTCTATACTTTCCACCTTTTGTTTTCCCCCCTGCTTGTGGGGGGAAGACCAAAAGCATTACTCTGTCACTTGACACCTCTCAAGAGCTCCACTGTGCAGAATTTGCATGAATGCTCCTGTACGCACCATGGTGCCAGGGTGGCTTGCAGCACCAAGCCATGGGTCTGGTGTACAGGCTGCTCTTGTACTGCGTGCAGTCGTTGGCCTGCCCAGTTCTCTGACCTGCCTTGCTTTGTGGTGTGGATAACCAGTCCATCCTTGGGGACCTTCTGTCTCTGAGGTTAAGTGCCCAGGCTTATCCCAACCTGTAGTAATTGAGGCATTTTTCTGACAGGTCACTACAAACAGGATTTCGCAGCATGATAATCTCTAGCAGAGGGACTCTCACTTTATTCTTTTTTTTTCTTTTTCACACTTTGGTTATGACACCTCCATCTGTTTGCTGTATCGTTGCTGTGAAAAAAATAAAATGCAACCACATCTTTTCTTCTCTCTGAAGACAGAACAGATGACATACAAGTTCCCTCAAAGCTTGCATCATCTAGTGTTTTTAACTCATTGGACAGATGTTACTCAGGACTTACTCCCTCTCTCCATAGTTTTTTCTGACCTTTGGCAATCTCATGGTTGTCACAATCTGCTGAAATGTGGAAGAACTGAGCTTCCTAGCAGCATGCTCTCTGTGGGCCTGAACCAAAGCCTACTGTAATTGCTAGCTGTCTTTAATTACTTCACTGGGCTTTGAGTCAGATCGTAAGTGTAGAAGACACATAGTAACTAACAATCTCTCTGGCTTCTTCTGGCATTTTGACTTCTGCATGTTGTCCATGAATACCTCAAAAATTCTTTGTTACTTTTCTTTTAATCTTCCCATTTTAATATCTTAGCTTTATGTTCCACAAGCTAAAGCTGCAAAAAACATTTTTATGTGATTTCTGTGTGCCCCAACCCTTGCCCTTGCTCTCCACAGAAATTCTGTCTCCACTGGGCTCCATGCAGAATGTGAGCATAGGAAATCCTGGCTGGGCTTGGAACTTCGGGGGCTCCCTTCTGGGTGCTGAAATTACAGGTTTGTACGCTCTGAATGGAAGAACTGGCTTGGCCTCCTCACACACACACACACAAGTAAGTCAATAACATGTCTAACTAGATGGGAGTCCCAAACCTGCTTTTGACTGGTTTCTTTTTCCTTCATCCCCACTTCTTTCTTTCCTTTTCCCTCTCACTACTGGGAGACCAAATTGTAGTTTCAATCCTGATACTGCGTTAGGGAGCTAGGGAAGAAGAGCGCCACGCTTCTATGATTAATCTTTAGTGACTGAAGGTTGGGGATGACTCTAAGTACTTCTTCCCTCTTTTTTTTTTTTTTTTCCCCTGTAAACAGTAATTGCTGTGTTATTGCTTTTCAGGCAGGGAAGCCACTATTGCCCAGCCTTTGAACTGGGATGAATTAGTCTGCTTCTCTGCTCCCTCATTGTATTTCTCCATGAATTGATACCTGCATGTTATGGTACCAACATTGTATAATGTGGTAAAAGCCTGGAATTGGCAAAACGTGTGATCTGACAGGAAGAGTGTAGGCCTCCCAATATGTTGCTATACTTCAGCCCCTACCTCTGCCTTGGGAGCAGTTGTCCTGTAGAGAAACAAGCTGGGTAGCACCGAGAAAATGCACAGGCTGAGTGCTTCTCTTCTGTCAACACGTTATTTTTCTCTGATACTTTTTGTGTTTGTTTTAAGAAAGATGCCTTGCAGATGAAAGGTACAGTATTCAGAAACTGAGAGACTGAAGAATGTACAGAAAAAGCCCTTTCTATATCCATGAATTTGTACTGCCTTTCCCTGTGTCTCAATTCTTCAGCAGCAAGGACTAATCTTAATGCTTCTGCACCGATGGAGAATTTTGAGTATGTATTCTGTTTTCCAAAGAGGATCCTTAAAGACTGTGATGTGGGTTGTGGAATGTTTTACTTTTTGTGTAGCTGCATATAATTGTTCTTGAGCTGCCTTTTACCTAAGCAATTCACATTAGTTTTAAGCACTTGCAATTGCTGAGTTAATATTCTTGACCATGTTAACAACATCTGTTTTGGGAGTTACTGCATTTGCAGTTACGCATGCAAAGCAGAGGGGGAGTACTCTCTTGTGGAACTGTGCTGATGAGTAATTGGGTAGCAGCAGTAACCTCTTAACCCTGTGGAAATGTAAGCACAACAGCATACCTAATCATGTACTCATCTAAGTGAGTTTGTGTGACATGAGTGAAGGTTTTGTGGTGAGGGATGGGCATTTCTGTTCTGTTTAGCACAGGGTAGTCTACATCCTCCATCTCAACACTTTAGTTTGCAAAAAATTGTAAGTTTTTCTTGTCATAATTGCTTTTGTGTCTTATTAACTGGGATTCTCTATGCCAGTATACACAATGGCTGTTCTCTGTTTGCTCAACATTATCTATGTTTTGGTTTGGTTTTCAGGATATGAATATATTTTCTTTTCCGTATGATGGTGGTATAGTGGGCCACAAAGGGGAGGGGTCATTTAGGGCTGAGTCAATATATCTTTTTGCATAAATTCTTACCCAGTTACGTACGCTATAGCTGTCGATCTCATAGGTTAGTCCTGAAGCAGGGTCTTCTGGAGAGGCACCGTGATAGGAAAGGAGGTACCATCTTTTCTAACTGTATTACCTTGAAAGGAGTACATTGCTATTACATTGCTATAGAGCAGCATAATTCAGAGCATTATATGAAAAGCGTAATGGTCAAAGGAGACACAATAACAGCTCCATCAAATATTGATGAAGTAGGATTATTAATTAAAGCAGGGGTGTAGGATTAAAATGTCCCTTGAGTTTCATTCCCCATTTGATGTGAGAGTGCGGTTTTGCGGTCAGAGAGTGGGAAGCTCAGGACAACTGGAATCTTTTCTCATCTCTTCAATGTGTTTGCTTAATGTCCTTAGTAGTTCAGTGGATATATAATACTATTGACCGGAGTCCATAGAATTATGATATGCTCCTATGGTGGCACTGCTGAGAGTGAACTTTACAATTTCTGTTATAGAGTCACAGAAGCATAGAATGCTTTGGGTTGGAAGGGACCTTTAGAGATCATCTAGCCCAACCCCTGCAGTGAGCAGGAACATCTTTCACTAGTAGCTTAGTCTGATTTGTACCTCATAAAAAAGAAAAACACCTCTGAACAAGCTGATAATTTGCAGTCCTGTTGCCCCGGAGTCTCATCGTCATTCAAAGAGCTACGTGCTTTTGTGCGATGGTGAAAACACTGGATCAGTACCATGGAGCAGAGAGCGTGTGCCATTGGCCCGCTTGGCCCTCTAGTGCAGAGTCGAGGATAACATTTTGCTTTTGACACTGTGTATAGTGCTGAACTAAATACATATCAAAGCAAAAAGAATGAATTGAATTTCCCAGTTACACGGTCCTTGCTTTAAAAAGGAGCTTTCAAATGTCTCACACTTGAAAGAGGCACTGCAGGTTAGAAATGAGATTTCCTTTTAGAACAAAGCCCTGATCTGCATTACTAATAACAGCTGAGGTCATTAAAATAGAAAGAATTTCCCTTTGAATTTTCTTTTGAACAGTATCCGCATTCTCTGCGTCAGTGGTGTTAGCTTTTCTTTTGCCACAGTTTTGATCCACCAGGACAGTGCAGTAAGGATTTTTTTTCCTATTTCAGGTTCTTTCTGCTTCTAATATTCTACCTAGAAGAAGTGTTTTAGACCTGTTATAATCATACAAGTTCTGTAAATTCATTCTTCCATTCCTATGCACGGTGTGCATTCTTGCCATCCCTCAGTATGTGCCTGTATGTGCAGCAGCATTTTAACATTCTCTGTGTGCCCCAAGGCTTTTTTAACTGATAAAACTCTCCAATCTGAAGCATCTTTTCTTTTTCTCCCCACCCCCCCCCAACCCCCACCTTTTGAGTGTTTCCCTGCTCTCTCTAGAGCCATTAGACGTTCTGACTATGCACTTCAGGAGATCAATATGCTTTTGGTATTTAGAGCCATTATCATTCTGAGGCTGTACGACTAGTATGTATTCATCCTATTAACATCTGCTCAAAATTCCCAACATCCCGCCACAGCTAACAGAGAACGACCGTTTTGTCCTTGGTCGGGCTCTGTGGATCGGGCGCCTGACACCTGGCTGATTGTCGGACAGATTCCATTTCACTCTTTACTTTGTTTTGACCTTATTTCACCCCCAGAAGCTCAGCTTCAGCTGAAGATGGATGAATGAATTGCGAAGCATTGTGTCCGTTGCTGCCGTGGCAATTCATGTGTGTTACTGCCCAAATAAGTTATTTGGTTCCTAAATTGTAGGAACCTGTTCTGACCTAACAGTGAGATTCTATCAGCCCACAAGGATGTGCTTGTAATTGAAGAAGTACCATTTCTGTAAAGCAATCAAAAAAGACAAGAGATCAAGTCCTCTGCTGGGCAGAATCAGCAAATCACTGTCCTTACTGGCTAATTTAATGGAGGATTATGAGCTTTAAAGTCATGGAAAGAGAATGAACTGTGGCTTTGACTTCAGTGTTAACTCCAGTGGATATTTGGTGGTGGGAATACAAAGTGTCAGCTTTATGATTTTAACAGAACTTGCCGATAGGGTTAAGTTATGGAGCGGAAATAAACAGAGAAATTGGAGATAAGTATATATCAGTGTTGACGTTAATAGCCAGGAGTGGATTCACTATTTTAAAATCATGTCTGAAGGATGTAACCTCTTACGGAATGGGAAGAAACTGTTTCAAGGTAGAAAAACAATGTGTTGACGTTCCTGGCTTGTTCCCATGCATTTTGGTTGCTTTTGTTTTCTTATTCATGTACTCCTGAAAGTTGGTTGCTATAATAAGAGGTGCTGGGTCATTCACATCTAGTGTGCACTCTTGAAGGCTACTTAGGGTTACTTCTCACTAACAAAGAAAAACTCAAAGTAATCATTAGCTTATTCAAGATTTCAGGGAAATGGCTGTATGATTCACCAAGTTATAAGAGGAAATGTTGTAACAGCCCATGCAGTTGACAGTATTGCAGGTTGACTTTTTACCTTTCTAAGTGAAATGAAGCTGTGAAATCTCAGAAATACTGGGTGCTGTGTAGTGATTAATCTCCATGTTACATTGTCTGCCCTGAATCAAAGGAAATGCAGAAGCAAAGGGAACCTCTGTTTTAACAGGCTTTACAGAGAGGTGGAAATGGAATTGAAGAACTTTTCATTTAGTCTCATATAGTACAAGTGACAGTGGTTTGTCATTTTCTCAGAACTCACACATCTAAAGAGATTTTCTCCTTGCTTCTCAGATTCTGTTGTCTCCAGAGTGGTTGCCCTACTGACCTGCTGGGAAGTGAGACTAGCAGAAATATGCAAAGTCCCTTGGTTCAGAGTCATGCGTTAAAAAGGCCTTAGGATCAAATGGAGTTTAAATCTTCAGCCAAAGATTTTTTTTTAAAAGCACTGATAAGCCCTCATGAAACATCTGTTACTCACTCAATGTACATGTTAGCAAAGCTGAAGATCCAGAGATGGATTCATACACCATGGAGTGAAATTAAATTTCTGCAGCTGTTCTACTGTTACAGGAAGCTCAGCCATCTATGCTTTGGCTTGCCTTCTGGTCACAGATACAGGAAACAAAACTTCCCTGAAGTCATGTCCTGTAATAAAAGAGGAGGACCTAAAGCTGAGTTAGAAGCAGAAAGACTCATCATTTGCCCAGATAGTATAGCTAGGCTGGCATATGCAGTCACTCCCAAAGTGAATGAGAATTAAATTGTCAGGTTTGTGACTTATGTCTCATAAAGCATTCAAGCATAATAAGTGATGCTGACAAACTGGCCTTGGTGTGGAAAACTTCTTTCAAGAAACAAGATGCTGCTTCTTACTGGAGTATATATAGGTATATTAGCTGCAATGGAGTTTCTCAGGGATAAAATGGATAGTGTTCCAATAAGCTGTCAATTATCATGTTTCTTTCCAGCAATGATAGGTGTAATTGGTGAATGGCAAGGCTGGATTGGCATTAGACATCTGATTTGAAGTATTCAAATTCTTTCCATGTTTCTTCCCATAGTTCTTGGGAAGTTTCTAGATCCATCCACTTGAATATTTTGCATACAACCTCATGAGAAGCCTTATGTTTGTCATCAGAGAGAGGTGCTTTGGTGCTTATTCTTGCTCTTACTGAAACAATCATAATGCTGATGAAGCTATCATTGTGCTTTTACCGGGATTTACCAGTGCTCTTTTCCTATGGTTGTGTTCAGAAGTAGGTTGGCAAATTAAAACAGTTCCCCACGTGTTTGCTTCAACCTCCTGAGGTCACTTTCTACTGTAAGTTTCTGAGTGCTCGTGTGAATATGGACTCTTCTGCTTCAGACTTTGCTGCTGCTGCTTCCCCTTCCCACACCTGAGGCCTTTGGCAATGCAGCCACAGGACTGATTGCTCTTGAATTCCAGCATGGGCAACAGAGGCCCTCAGCTTAAAAATGCTCCATATAGTAAAGCGCACAGTCAAACACCTAGAACTGCACCATTCCCGCTGATTCAGTGTGTTGTCATCACAGTTGATGTAATGCGCAGCCAGTCTTGGGTATCCCATCTCCTTTTGCTCATTGTAGCAAGAAAGCCATATTGAGCTTGTGCAATGCAATGTATTGCGTACATGGAAGTTGATTATATCATAGTTGGACTTTGTGATTATAAATCAAGTCTGCGTTTTAATTCAGCATGCTGTAAAACCTTTATTTTTCTTTTTTTCAGAGGACATTGAGCAGATTCTGTTTCAGACGTATTGATGAACTCCCGTGCACAGTCAGCACAACAGTTAGCAGAGCTGAAGATTCAAACGCTTGTGTTGCAGATCAATATCACCTTTTGCAGAAGCGCAGCAGGAGCTTGGTTTGCATGTTGTTGCAAGACATGAAGTAGAAAATGTGGATAAACCATGCTCCCTAAGAGAAGTGGAACAAACTAGAGCTTCCCTCAGGTCAGAGGGAAGCGCTGAAGCCCTAAAAACCTCTGCCTACCCTTGTCTCTGGTCCAGTTATGCAGTTAGAAGCAAATGAGGATATTTTTCAGAAGCTGATGTGAGGGGTTAGGCCTGATTTAAGTCTGCAAGGATCATAGAATTAAGGTGGACATATCTTTTGAGTTTATTTTTTAGCATGTCTTTGAAATAAAGTTTGACTTGAGATTATCTTAAGACCTGTAACTGATCACTCATAAACCTTCACTATTCTGAAGTTGTGAAAATGCTTAGTATATTGGTAGGATTCACCTGTTGTATTTACCAGAACTGACATTGAGCTGTCTTTGGCAGGAAATCTGTATTTCCATAACATCTAATTGTATCGGTCCCAGGTCATTGATTTTAGTTTGCAGTAATACAGCAGTACTAATAGAGAATGAGAGTATTAACTAAATGTGGGATTGTCTCTCAGCTCATATTGTTCTGATCTGACAGTAGTGCTGCCAAAGTAGTAGTAATGTAATTGGTCATCATCAAAACCTTTCTATGCCAGAAGGAAACAGTCAGCAGTACAAGTATATATGCTTATTAAGTTAAATGTGCTGACTTACATGGTACTTGCTTTTCTTAAAGAGGGGTCTACACATACAGAGCAGGTCTGGAAGAATTGTTGCCAGTGTGGTGACAAATTAATTATTCAAGTTCTAATTATGAAACAAATTCAGTGTTATTGACACTGGGATGAAGCACCATTTGAAGACCATGAGAGCAAGTTGAATGCTGTTAATAGTTGTGTAAAGATCTGTATTTGTTGTTCTTAAAGGTTTGTTAAGCAATCTGACAAATGGATGGCAATGGAAACACCGGGATTTAGCATCTCAGCAAAATGAAATGTCTGCCCACATGCCAGTGCTTGCTGCAGTAATCCGTGCAAGGCTGCCAGACCCTCCTATCGACGTGATAGCAGATCCAGCAACTTCAGCACACCCAGTTTAGGTAAGGCCATTATTCTGAGGCATCTGTGAAGAAGAAACAATTGACTGAGATGGGAGCTTTAGTCTGAAATATTCTTAGAACAGAAGTTAACTTAGAAGATGTTTGCTACTCTTGTGTCACTGTGGCAGTCAGTGGTTATGCTAAGACTGGTGCGAAACACGTCCTAGAAAGTCATGAGTGTGCAAGCCTAAGATACTGAAAGTAGCTGGACAATATGCCCAGCTTGTGAGTCAGGAAATGGAACATAAGCCTTTTTCTGTATAGTTGTCCCTTGCCTTCATGTTGACAAATGTGTCTGTTTAGTTACCTGGATCAGGTTTGGAGGTAATAAGAGTATTTCTTGAATGGAGTTTTCATTAAGATGCAAATGCACAAAAGCAAGCCCCACATCTTTGGCTTTGTGGAGAAAATTACTCTTTCTTCAACGTTTGGCACATCCGTGGTCTGTATCCATTTTACTTCCTGCCACCTACTGTGGTAAGAATGTTCGTTTTTTCCCAGAGGCCTCATTACAGAGCAGACTGCGTGCATGAAGTCTGTGAGAGACTACAGAGATTACATCTGGAAGGAAAATGAGGCAGAGCTTGCTGTTTTATGCAGTACTCAAAGGTGTCATTTCCATGGCAGAGGTAGATGTCACATACAGGACTTTGAGGCTAGACACTACTTCAGAACACACAGCTCACATGGAGCAGCTAGATGTGTTTGTTTTTCAGGTCCAGCTGGGGGCTTTTCCAAAATTCCCTTTTCCCGCACCCCCATGTTTGGTCTTCACAGAGCGCCAACTTTGGCATTACAAGGTTCCTTTCACCCAGGCTCTGCTGCAGGGCGTAGCTCCCTTACTTTGGCTCTGATTACAGGTTCCTTTGGTTCTGGCTAAGCATTAAGCTTTTCCCCTGAAGCCTGCTAAGCGCCCTAGGCACCAGCATGACTCCAGGGTTGCTAGCAATGCAGACATTTGCAACAAATATATGCTAATTCAGAAGGTTTGTCTTTCAAAGCTGTTTTTAGGCTGGCAGATCGGAAAACTGCCCAGGACTGCCCTCCAGTGGCTTGAGAGGCTCCCTCTAAGCAGCGGTAGTCTAGTGAAAAGGGGTATTTACAAGCACGGGGGATCATTTTGACAAAAGCAGCAGCAAAAAGGCCTCTCAATAGTCAACACAACTTCAAAACACTCTTAGATCCAGGCAATGTATTGGACACATCCTTCTTCCTGCTATAACGTTTTACTACAGAAAATCTTGCTTGAGACCTTTTTTATGCTTTTAGCTGCTTCCTGTTAGCTGATCAACGTTCTCATCTTCCCATCTGCCAAGAGAGGCCCCTTGGAAGGGATTCACCTCCACCGAGGCAGCTGTAAGCAGTGGAAGAGGATCAAAGGGCCTTAAATTTGACCTGCAGCACTCCAGCAGGGTCTCACACAGATCAAAGGGTACATACATGGTTAGAGCCTGACTTCTGTAACTTCCTTTAGAGATAACTTGGCAGAAGTATGGCCCTATCTTTACTACGGCCTAGTCTGCATATGGTGTGAATGGGCTTATATGTTGGAGAGGAAGCTGTAGGTACTATGCATGTGTTGGATATCCTTGTTACGGTTATTAGAATTTGTTCTTTTTTGCAATGAGGCATGTAATGAAGATCTCGGCACCAGCAGCCAATATTGCAAGGCAGGGTAGGTGATTTCAGACATCAGGCAAACCTGCTTCAATCTTTTCCCCTCAAACCCTAACCCTAGACCTCCCATAGTCTGCAGACAAATACGGGAGTCTTCCGAGAAATCGCTGGTGATAACGATTAGAAAAAGTTCTGCTAAAGATGTCATTTCTCTGTAGGAGTCATATTCTTTGAAGAGGACCTGGTGTTGTCCCGGTTTCTCAGTTGAGGCAGGATTTCAGTGAGGTATTTTTCGCTGTTTGTAGCTGTATGACTGACATAAATCACGCATTTGAGCCCGGTCGCTGGTGCATCACAAGCGTGAGTCCATTGCCACAGGATGGCGCCTGATGGCCAGGCTTGCAGGGCCGCACATATGGGAAGAGTTAGACCCCAAACCTATGCCTATGGTTAGACCCCAAACATACAGATACATATGCTATATTCAGTCTTAACCCACAGAGATATTTCCTATGAAATTCTCAGAAATAAATGTTCAGTCTGCCTCTGTCCTGCTGGACTGCCAACCCTCTTCTTCCTCAACACTACAATTTTATCTGAAATTGATTGTTGTGCTCCAGGAAAGTGAGACTGGGTCAGAACTCTGACCATCCATTACATTGCTCTATTGAGTCACTGCATAGCAAGAAATAGCAACCCTTCTGCTATTTCTTGGCATGCCTGTTGTTTCATTGCCATAACCTAGGACTGACCAGTGTCATACGCTCAATTCTCTTCTCAGGCAGCATGATTCGCTTGCCATCAGTTCTGATTAGCAATGATAGGAAACTAAATTTATTGTGCCTAAAAAGTGTAATTAGGATGTCTTGAGACTGGAAATTCTGTGTGATCTTGCCAAGTTTTAATAGCAACTTTAAAGTTTTGACTCACAAACAAAACTCTTCCTTGGCTCTTCTGCTGCGTGGATGTTGCAGTAGGTCTTACAGTGTTCAGTCTGCTGCTTGGCACAGGCCTACAGCATTTCAGGATGTGTCTAGTTGCGTTCGTTTGGCAGCGCTGGTGATCCATACATTTCTTTTTCAGCTCTCCTGTTTTCACACAATGGCCTTTGCTGGACTTTGTGCGGTGTGGAAGGGACATCTAGTGGCCAGATGGGAAAGAGGTGGCCGTGCATGTTAAGGGCAATAACTTCGATTATTACAGGAAAGAACCAATTTCGAGTTAGAGATTGGACCCCGGAGAGCCCTTAAGCATTACATCACCAGATTGCGTTTGAACTTTTCCATTTACAGAATTGGCCTGTGAGTCTGTAGGCTTGAAATTCCAAAACCTGAACTTTTTAAAAATATACCTGGCACTTTTCAGTGGTGACTGAGAGCAGAAGAGCGTACTGAAGCAGTCCTTTTTCGCACACTGTTTTTGAATGGAACTGGAAGTTTGTTCCTTAACTAGTTCAACTTCCTAAGCTCTGAGTCTGCAGCCACTGTTAGTGTGGGCTCCTTTGTTTATGGTTGCGCCTAATAATCCTCAGACGATGAAGCTGGGGAAGAAAATCAGAAGATCTTGATGCTGTTAGCTTGCATTGTTCAATTCAAAAAAGTAGATTCGTATTTGGTGGTGAGGTTGAGAACTTTAAGGAGGGAAGGCGAGGCTCTCTTCTCTGAGGCAGGTACAGTATGTGTCTATGACAGGAGATAGGAATGCCTTTATTCTTACCAGCTTCTGTCTGTGATACTGGCCGTCATATCACACATCTGAGCTGTAGTATCCAATCTGTAATATCAGGATTATTTTAAGCCCTGTGTGAGGAAAGATTGTGAAACACGTGCAAGTGTACATTGTTTCTTGAATGGAAAGCGCAGACCGTTTTGCTTAGGTACTTTGCGCAGTTCATTCTGAACTGTTTGCAGGAAAATGTATAGGATTGTTTTGTGAAAACTATACAAAAAAGTATAGAATAAGAAGACAGAAAGGTTCTGCTGAGTACCCCAGACCTACTCTCTCCCTTTTCTCTTAATCCAGCTTGCCTGCTGCTGCCCCATTTTCATGGCATGCATTTCCGGCTTGCGAAGTTTCCTGCCTACTGGCTGAGAATAGAAGCCTTGCTGTTATGCTGTCCTTAAGTCTCTTGTAATGAGTGTTACACAGACGAAAGCAGCTGTGTCCTTTGGCTCTAGTTTTAATGCTATGTTAAATAGCAGATTATACTGACGTTGGACTGCAGCGATGCGGAGGTAGCACAAACCGTGGCCACTTTGGGGATGGCTTTAGCAAGGATGACTAAGGACTTGGAGCTTATGCTTTAGATAACACATCCACCCAGTTGTTCTCCTTCTTTGGAAATGTAGTCAAGCCTAACAAATCGGGGCCTTAACAGAGTTGCATCAGGGTCCTTTAATTGGACTAAGCTGGTTAATACACACATTGGCTTTTGTATGCCCAAGGGTCCAGCACAGAAATGGTCTGCCATTTATGCTGGCAAAATCTCATAAAATTGCAACCATGAATGTTGAAAAAATTAAATTCTAATATTCTCACAGGTAGACACTGATTAAGGTATTTTGATTATTATACGGAAGTTGGATGTCTTGACCTATGTGGGCTTTGTTAGCTTGGGTTTTGAGTGATGCTAAAGGAGCCTGAAGTCCCAGCAGACCACTTGGATATGCTAGCAGTTAACAGTGGTCACAGAGAACGAATTAACACTTTTTTCAAGAGGATCGTCCCTCGTAACCTGCTCCAGTCCCAAAACTCACAATATGTGCGTCCTGGCAGCAGTACAGGCATGAGAGTCTCACCTCTGTCTGTGGAAGATTTTGGCTGAGAACCATATACTACTGTCATTTCCCAGGTTGCTCAAGTCCAAACCCTGTTGTGACAAATGCATGAAATGGTACCTTCTAAAAGGTACCATTCATAGGATTTCTGCATGTGTAATATTGACAAGTTGGCCATATTAGCAGTTCAGTTCGAACCCATCAGCATTAACTTGACAGAAAGACCAAGTGAAGACTCCACAGTAGCAGCTCTGGAGGAGCAGCTGAGGGAACTGGGATTGTTTAGCCTGGAGAAGAGGAGGCCGAGGGCGACCTTATCGCTCTCTACAACTGCCTGAAAGGAGGGTGCAGTGAGGTGGGTGTTGGTCTCTTCTCCCAGGTAGGTAGCGATAGGATGAGAGGAAATGGGCTCAAGCTGCGCCAGGGGAGGCTTAGATTGGATATTAGGAAAAATTTCTTCAGGGAAAGAGTGGTCAAGCATTGGAACAGGCTGCCCAGAGAGGTGGTGGAGTCCCCATCCCTGGAGGTGTTCAAAAAACGGGCAGACGTGGCACTTTGGGACATCGTTTAGTGGGCATGGTGGTGTTGGGTTGACGGTTGGACTGATGATCTTAGAGGTCCTTTCCAACCTTAATGATTCCTAGTTTTTACTTTCATTAAAAAATAATCCAGCCACCAAGTCAGGAAACATGAAATTATTACTCTACCCTTAATTGGTTTAGTGGTGGACTTGGTAGTGTGAGGTTAGTGGTTGGACTGGGTGATCTTAAAGGTCTTTTCCAACCTAAATGATTCCATGATTCTATGAGTGAAACTCGGTTGCTAGCACAAGAAGCTACTGCTTGAGGCATTGTCTCAAATGTACTGAGAGATACCAAGAGTGTTCCTCTCTGGAGCTTTTTAACTGTTCAGCCTCCACTAAACTGTTTTGCTCTTTTCTGAGTCTAACCAGTGTGTAACAAGTCTTCCGTAGCTAATGGCTCTGTCAGGGGTATACGGTGCCACAGGCCACACGGCACAGCAGTAGCAGCAGAGCTGCATGAGACCTAAGCCTCTGTGGGAGGACCTCAACTTTCTTACGTGTGGGGATTTGTTACACTAATTCTGTTTTATGAAAGCTGAGCATGTCCTTCAGGTAGACATATGAGCCATAAATTACTATGGATAGCTTTATTTCCTAAGTGTTGTGAGATATTGCTCCAGTCAGCTCACAGAAGTGGCTGTATTCAGTGGAGGAAGAGTGGTGGTTTCTTGCAGTGTTAATTGTGCAAGGGATTCATATGTATTTGCTTTGATTTGGAAAAGGTGAGTTGGTAGGAGGATAATTCACGTGAGTGAGGCAAAAAATTTCTGTGCAGAAAGGTTCTGCACATGTCAGCACTTGGTTAAGTCCCCTGACAGCAAAATGAGAATCTAAAGAGAGAGAAATGAGTTCCAGATGGTTGTGGTAACTGGCAAGAAACTAATACTGAGGCTGATCTTGAGAAAACAGACTGAAGACACCAGAGATGAAGGTGGGGGCAGGGTGGTCCAGATAAGGTTGATAACACATGATATATCATCTTTGGAGCATTCCAAGGCAGGATAGTGAGATGAACCATTTGTTCCTGAATTGCAGTGTTTTGGTGGTGAAAATGCTCTTGCTGCGACTGTTTGGCTTTCTGCACTGAAGGTAAAACCAATGCAGTCAATATCCTGTTTCTCTGTGCATGGCCCATCAGCCTCTGTCCGCTCGGCAAGGATGCTGAGATAATCTAAATTACTCATTCTAGGATTGCTGTTGTTTCCATCATGTGCAGCCTAGGCCTATCTGCACCAATTCCTTGCTATCTTGCGTATTTCTTGTTTAAACTAGGAATTTGTATGGCATCTTACCTGCCTTCTATTTTTAGTTGTCAGTGGAAGGGTAAGGCAATGTACGTAATTCTCATTACAGTTAATTTAATCCAATTGTGATGTGGATTTAGAGGTACTTAGCAGGTCACAACTGAGTGTAGACTCTGTCTTTTTCCGGTTACTCTCGTAAAACAATGGACACTGATAATTGTTTCCACTTCTAAAACTAAACGCATGCATCTAAAGGTGATGTGATGTGATGTGGTGCTTGTGTTATGCAGATACTTCTGTTGATTTCGGTAACTGTTCCTTAATTGGGAAAAGATGGTTCATGTACATTTTGTGGGTTCGTATGTCTTGTGGGTTCACACATCTCATGATGTATGAGACACAGCGGTAAAGACTAAGTGTGGACTACCTCTGCTCTTTGGGATTCACAGTGTGCTTTTTGTGTCATCTGTTTTACTTTCTCTTTGAACAAAGCAGCCTCTATCAGAAAATTGTGGTTGATGCTCGTCTGGAGTTTGTAAATCCGAACTGATACAGAAGCCTGCATCCTAGAAATGATCCCCGGCCACCTCAGTCCCCAAGCCCATTCTCAGCTCCTGTCACAGCTATGGAGGAGACACCAGGTTTGTTTTCTTCGTTATATAGGGGGAGTTCAAAAAACAGAAAGCAAAAAACCACACAGAGGACTTTTTCCTTTTTGCCTTGTGCTGTGAATCTCCCAGTTCTTCAATTTCTCCCTGCCTTTGAGAGAAGAAGCAGCCCTAGGCTTTTTTCAGACGCGGGCCTGTAAGCCCTCCAGCTGCTGTGCCTGTAAATCCGACTTGCTTTGCCCTGTGCAGTTCAATCCGCGGGATCCAGGCAGCATTTTCTCTTTGTTCCAGGAACATGAGTGAAGCATTGAGAGTGGACAGGGACTCTGTCCACTGTGTTAGTGCTAGTCCCCAATTCGGCAGGGCATGGAGCGAGTGCCTGTAGTAGAGAAAATTCGCCAAAGTCCGTGATGTGGGGAGAGCTGGTATTTGCTAGCTTCCAGCTACTGTTTCTCCCCTGAGGTTTTTAGAACAGCCACTCTTAGTCTTGTCATGGAATTAAAGAAAACTACATCCAGGGCGTACAATGCTGCTCTCCTGCTGCCACTTTTCCTCTTATTTTGGGGTAAGTTTTTGTCTTCTGTGCCTGATTCTTACCCAGCTACTATGCAGTAACTTTGGATCAAATCTGTGATCTGCCCTTGTATTGCAAAGGTAACTGAACAAAATGTCACTTAGAGTTAGATTGGAAGTCAGGAAACTTCTTGTCTGGAAGATAAACAGGCATTTCATTCTAGATATGTTTTTTCTTCTATTTATTTCTCGTGTCCTTTCGTCTTTCTCCCTGTGCACATGTATGTATGCATTTATTCACAAGAGCTAAATGTGTGTGCGCTTTCAGGTGATTAAGTATTCAGCTATTATAGTGACTGTTTACTCCATTGAAAAGTTCTAAATTTTACAGTTGTACCCATACAGAAGCAATGCAGAGCTTTATTTCCATTCTATATGCTTTAGAAATACATTTAGGCAAGAGAGTGTACCTAGGGGAGTATACCAATACGTTGAAGTGCCAGATTTCTCTGGTACAAAATGTGGAGGAAGGAGACAGTACATGAGTGTTCTCACTTAGAAATTTTGAAGAAAGCAGATCCATCCTGAAAGTGCAAGAAGTGATGAGGTATCAAAAAAGTCTGTCACACTGATGGAGGTTTTTGTTTTGTTTTTTCCACATTGAAAACACATTTTATAGCCAAAGAATATCCTTGAATATACTGGGATTCTTCAAGTTCACATGAACATGTCTTTGGGCTCCAGAAGTCACCCTTGTATACAATTTCTTAGGCTCCCTGAAAAACAGATTTCTCTGTTTCTTCTGGAATGGGTGCCTGGTGATCTGCTGGGCCTAGACATCTGTTTTAGTCATCTAGGGATTATAAGGTCATGTCAGGAACATGTCCAACCTTTTACTGGAAAGTATGATTGGGAATGAACCGGCCTCCTTATCCTCTCCTCGGCACTGCCAGGCCAGTATCTGTATATAAAAGTCCTGTTTGGTTTCCACCGAGGTAGGACAGGAATGATCAATGACGTGAAGAAGTGGAGGTGAAGTGTGGAGAACATGCAGAAAATGCAATGAAAGTGCCTTTTCTCTGTTAATATCTGCTGAATTTTGGCATTTTCTCACATTCGTGGGTGATGATTATGTACTTTTTGAGAGTTGGAGGAAGTTTTCAGCTTTTCCTTTGATTCCCCAACAGTCTTTTTTTTCCCTCTGAACCCGCCCTAAATCTCCTTTGCTCCGCCCACCTCAGACTATGAATATGAAAGTCAAAATATGTTTTGATTTTTGTCTGAATTTCTCCCCCTGCCCCCTGTCCCCCATCCGCCCCCCCTTCCTTGTACCAGCTTCTTTGTCTGGTGCATTCGCTCCAAGTGCCTGGAATTCCTCTGGCCATGGGGAAGCAGCAGGACTGTCTTTTGTATCTAGTAACCATAGCTACTGGTTTGGAGTGTGAAGCAATTATGGTGGCTTTGTATTGTGCAGAAGGAAGGCCCATGGCATATACGGTACCGCTCAGTATGTGGCTACCAGAGAGCTGGCATGTTTCTGGGGATTTGTGCTGTTTGACCGTTGCACCGATAGCTTTTCACTCTTGGGTAAAGCTCTCCTCTGGAGCAGTGCTTTACTGGGAACACTGTTTTCTTTTGGAGTGCAGGTGGATGACACATCTTGATATAGCCAGCAAAGCTCAAGGGAAGGGGTAATCTCCATAGTCTTTCCACCTGCTCCTATTTTGCAAGGGGAGTTCTGCCAGATTTTAACTGTGGTGAATGGTGGTGTTTATGTAGCACTTGTAGAATTTTAAGGCCATATGGAAATGCTTTTTCTTGCCCTTGTGAGGCATATGACTACTTTTATTTTATTTCTAATTGACTGAGTCTAAATGTCATTGAAGCACAGAGTGGCTAAGTTACTTGTTCAAATTTTTTGAGAAAATTCTGATTATCCAGATGGCCTGTTGCAAGCTGTAACCATAAAACCATCCTGCAGCCAGATCCACACTATCTCCAATTGCTTCAAATAAACTCCAGAGGGACAGTGGTACAGACTCTGCACGTGACTCCAGTTTTACTGCTGCTGTCTGTGTAATGGGCAGAATAGCTCTTAACCTTAATTTGTTGTGTTCTAAAGGAGATTCTGGAGGGCAGAACTGAGTGTCTACTCATTTCTGTTCCCACAACTGTAGCCAGCAACGAGCACAGTAATTCACATACTTTTGGCCTGGAAAATGCTTTGGACGCCTACTGAGAGAGAACATGTGCAGACAAACCTTTTTTCTGGCAGTTTGCTATCTGCTCTAATGGAAGCTCTTGAGATTAGCTGGGACATACGGACAGTTTAAATCTTACTCACTTGAAAACATGGAAACAAGTAAAGACAATCTTTTCAGCTGCTTTGTTGGTTGTCAGTATATTTAAATAAGAATTGGAAATTAAAGCTTGTGACTCAATCTGATTAACTGAATACACAGGAAACCCCCGTCTCAGTGTTTGATCTGTGGAAATGGCTGAGAGATCAGAGAATGTGTAAACCATGAAGGTCAGCACAGAGGAGTGTTTATTAAGGGAAAATACTGGGGTGTCATAAGCACAGAAGATCAAAGAGTTACTGTGGCAATATATGCAATACTACCATAAACCATGGATTTATAGCTCCTGTCTTTCTCCAAGTTCTAGAAGTGTGATAATAGGAGTTACATCTTCAAATCTGCATTAAAACAGTGAACAGATAACGAAAACAAGCTAGCTGGCTACTTCTGTGTTAAGAGTAAGTTTAATTCCCTGAAGTGGTATTTCTGACTAATGCCTCTGACGGTAATAATTGGCACTGCTCAGCCCCACCGTTGGGCACCATTCAGCAATTCACTGGGCAAGCTGGGTGGGAGAGAGCCAGGAATCAGCATTCTGCTTCTTTGAGGGGGTAAATAGTCTGCATATTTCACAAGAGGAAACTGAGCCGCATCTTCTTATGCCTGTCTTAATGAAAGTCTAGTGATCTAGGCCTTTATAAACTCTTCATAAATATTTTATCCTAGTAGACTGTGTACATACCTCTGACATGAAAAAGCTCCATCACATCAAAAACCTAGCATGCAAATGTTGTGGTCTGGAACTTATTGGTCTCCAGTAACAGAGAAAACCAACGTAAGAAGTAGGCTGGGAAGTGATGAACGCACAACATCCATCTAAAACTTTGGATGAGAACAACTGCAATCTGAACTGTGTGCAGGGACTTCACTAGAGGTTTTTGAATTCATATCCAAACCGGTTAGTACAAGATACCGGGCTTGTGTGCTTAATCTACCAAAACTCTGTAAGAGAGATCAAAGGCATGAGTAGTAAGGCTCTTATTTTTAAATGACTCTTCTAAAAGATGCTATAGGCATTGCTAGGATCCCTAGCATCTTGCTGGGCCATTTATTCAGTATGGTCTTCGAGGTACTACCTGCTGATTGCCAACATTGCTTTTTGATTTTCTAATCTTTATTTTGAGTTTTTTTGGGTTTTGTTTGGTTTTTTTTTTTTTCATAGTGTCATGTCTTGCTTCACAGAGATTGTCAGATCTGATAAGCTGTTAACCTGAGATGATGATGGTGGTGTTTAGATTCAGCCAACAGATAGTATCTCAGCCTGCATTTTCACTGAAGTATCATTTCTCCCTTTTATACTATTTGTGCAACAATTAAAAAAAAAAATAGTAGCTATGGAAAAATGGAGAGGTAGAATTTGACTTGAGGGGAATTGAATGTAGCTGATCCTAATGGTGACATCACCTGAGCATGAGAGCAGGAAATTCAAACAAAAGCTGATGGGAAGTGGTTGGGGGGAGAGAGAGCAGCTGGTAGGTAGGAGCAAGCTACTTCAACAGAGCTTCTCCTGAGGGCTGGCAGAGGTGGTGAGCTGCTGCAGCTCAGGGGCTTAGTAGTTGTGATCAAACATTGGTATTTTGGAAAGTTTCCCGTGCCCATATCTGATTTCCTGATGTTGAATAGAAAAGCCCACTGTTAAAGCAGCTGTCAAAAGATGCCCATTATGTTAAATAGGACAAGGAATGCAGGTTGTGGAATATTTTAGGCTAGGTGAAAAATCAGTGCCAATCATTAGCATTTCATGAGCTTGTCAGTAGTCTCAAGAGAATTTCAGGGTCTTGTTTCTGATGCTGGTATTACTAGGAGCAGGTGCTTTGCTCAGGTATGGGAAGAAAGGGTTTGATCTCTCTGTGTCATAAGGAAATGGGGCTTGTAAAGCCCTAGGATGCGTAAAGCCATGCGTAAAAAGGCCGTGTACATTCCCTGGACAAGTACATTGAAGGTACTTCCTAAAGAAGGATTTGATTTTATTCTGCCATTGCCTTCCACAGCAGATATGCTAATCTTCCAAAGTTAGCAAGGGTGGGGAAGAGAGAGGGTAAACAGCATGAAAGCCCCTTTTCAGGCCTGTCCAGCCTTCCTTCCTGGTGCATGGATCCTGGGAAGGAGCCATAGTGTGTACCCTTTCATTAATCCTTTACACTGACCAGGATAGGGAAAGATCAGCAGAGGTCAGCAGGGATTTACTAATATAAGCACATGCCTTCCTGTTGTCATGGAGACATAACTCTTTCCATTCCTTTATTCAGAGTTTATTTAGTAGTTGTGTTACTCTGATATTTTAGGTGGAGGGGTTCCCTTTCTACCCTTGGCCTCGGTATCTTTCTCTAGCAGGGAAGCATGCTGGGGTGATCAGCAGGAGCACGGCCTGACTGGGAAGAATTGCATCAGGCTGGGGTTTTGAGCATTCACAGTTCAGACACTTGAAGATTCCTCTAGCTCAGTTATTATTGTGGTGCAGTTGGAGGCTGCTGCTGGGAAGCCTGCTGTTCTCAGCTCTTGGTTGTAAATTGTCTTTTTGCCAGTTGTTGTCTTGAGTAGGGCAGGTGAAATACACCTGGAGGAAGCCTCTTATCTCCACAAGCCTGCAGGGCCTTTTTGTAAAAGCTGATCATCATTGGGAGCAAGGTTTAAAATAGCATGGAAGTCAAGGAACTCAATAACAAATCCACGCACAAAAGGTACTTAATACATCATGACTGGGTCATAATTTTGGAAACTAAATACTCGTAAGCATGAAGCAGTCTTTTCCCAAAGTACATCGCTAAAACAAGAGGAGAATATGCTCCAGTCCTGTCCATTGCAACTTGTTTAACAGAAAACAAAAGTGCTACGCTAGGAGATGCAGCATGTAAACTCTTTTTTCTTCTGTTTGGGAATCCTCACAGTAATAGGTTCTTCAGGACGAGAGTGCACATCCCTTTGCTCCGCGTGGTTCATGTCATGGGGAAACACTGTTGGGCATACGTGTAGCCTGGTTACCCCTTAAAAGCATTGCAGCTTCAGTCTGGTATTTTACCTCCTCTGTTTTTCTGTCTTGTTTTTTAAACTGGACTGTGGGTAATATGAGTTGTGCTGATTTTCTGGGAGAGAGAAGCTGAAGGGATGAGAAAAGCTGGACATATGCAGACTTGATTCTCATCCTTTTGTCATTCTTTTGTCTCAGAAAGGCCCACTACTGATTGACCCAAAGACAGGAAAGACACAAGTCCTTTTGTAATTAATGTTGCCGTAATTAGTCTGGGTATAGTGCCCTGTCTGGCATCCTGTACCACTTTAGAGCCTACCTAGGTATTCTCTGTTTCCTGAGATGATTCAGGCATCTGGAAATGGTCAAAGCCACAGCTGAAATTGGGCAACTTTTCAGAACCTAGAACTTGGGGAAATATTATTTCATATTGTCAGTGGGAATCCAGAAATAAAATATACCCTTTTCTTTTATTGTCTTTCCTTTTGCTAGACAGTTGTTGTATTTATATTATGTACTGAAATAAAGCACCTCCATTTTATAGAGACTGGAAAAATCTGACTTTCTAATTCTGTAATACCTCTAATGTGAAGTATGAAAGGCTTTGAATAATTTCATCTTACAGGACACTTGTGAACAACCTGTAACTATTTTTTAAGTTGGGCAAACTGATACACAAAACACAACTGGTTTATCCAAGCTCACATTAAGTTTTTGCTAGGCCAGGCAATAATATTGTGGCATCCTGACTCTTCTGGCAGTTGTGTCTGCGATTATGAGCATTGTGCTGAGAGATGGTACACAGGAGATAGTGAAAAGGTGCAAATGTACTCCGAGTGCAGTGCACGTGCATGAACAGGTATTCAGAGATGGGTATTTTCAGTAAGTACTGCTGAGTCTGCATAGAATTTTTTTTGTGTTTGTAGAGATGATATTGTTCCATTTGAATAACACATTAAATATAATTTTTAAAAAAAAACATTAATCAGTTGTCAGAATTGTCCTTCAGTATGAAGGAAACAAGGTAATTTCTGGGCTGATAACCCCAATGCTGCTACTTCCCTGTTGGAATTTTAAGTGACCATTAAGAGCACCTTTAAGGTAGTTATCAGTGAAGCACTGAGCATCTTCCATGAGGTCAGGTGTATCCCCAGCTTGAGGGCATCTATCCTCTATCCCAAGACTTTGAAAAAACAAATATGTGAAAAGCAAAACCAAAAAATAGAAGCTGGTGAGTAATGCTAAAGCAGCATCTTGCAAGTGGTGAAGTAATAAAATGACTGAAGCTCCTTGCCCTGTGTATTGTCTTAGCAACTCATAATTGATCTCTAATAAAACCTTCTGCCAGCAGTGCTAACATAATGTCAGGATGGAGAGGGGAGGCTGTGAAAGAAGTTACTTCAGTGCAACTCATCTTGTGGGGGAAATTACCACTGAGATTTCACAACATGTGAAATTACAGAGATTTTGCAACAGGCAAACTTGAGGAGTTTTGTTTGGTTTTTAAAGAAAAGGACAGAAACCTTGCTACAGCTCTTTGAGAACCTCCTCCTCCCGCACCGTCTTTATCAGTTCCCACAACTCTCTCTGCCAGAGCACTGCAACAGCACCTTGTCCCCGTTGACTGAAGTAAGAGATTCCTCAGGACACTCTGGGAGAGCAACAGGGAACTACTACCAGGGGGATCTCGGATCGCCCAGCATCGCAGTAATTTCTGGTTTCTCTTTTTATGGCTAGAAAACTCGCTGTTGCAACTGCCCTTTGACAGGATCATTTAGTAAAAGTATAAAGTGTAAAATTATTAAAGCCAGTTATTAAAACAAAGCCTGGTAAGGCAGCTTGTCTGCCTTAAAGTGATACAAAAGGTCGCAAACCTCATCTTTTAGGGAATATCTTTGTCAGCTACCTTTAAAGTGTAAAACCAGACCTGTCCTGACAGAGCTCAATGAATGCTTTATATGCTTCTCTCTCAGCCTTTGAAGTTCCTCCTAATCCACCCCTAAATGCCTGGAACTTACTCTTCAAAGAAACTGTAGTCTTCTCCAGTTTCATTTCAGAGTAGGGTTGCAGGATGGTATGACTGTAATATATTTTTATGTTTTTTTCACTTACAAGCATCACTGCTTCATATTCTTCTTGTGAAAATTAAAGGAAAAATCCTGAATATCATTGTTAATCCAGCAACAACTACTTTCGTGGAAAACTATAAACTCTTGTCATTCGGTGACATCTTTGACCTGATTTTCACCATTTTCATGAACAGCATAGTCTGAATTACATGTTTTCATGGTTGGTATATTGTGCAGCAGGAAAAGCTAATTTATACATTATGCTTATTAGCATTTGGTGCATATTCATATCCTATTCAAATTCATATAATAATCTCTTCCAAAATTGAGAGGAATTATTGTATGCCCTAGGACTGATGGATGAAGATAAGAAAACTAGAGCTAAAAACGTCACACGTGTTCTTTCTCAAGCTAGGTGGTAGTCTAAGTCTTTGATACCCATGGTACGCTGAATTCTTGCCAAATTTCCTGGCGTTTAACTTCCTGGTGACGTCACAAGTGTTGTACTCACTTCTCACTGCTGATATCCCCCTTTCTGACATCACTCTGTAACAAATTCTGTTTTGAATTAGTGTCTCTTCTGTGGTGAATTATTTAGCCAGAAGTTTAGCACTGCCACTGAATGAATATTAGGGTTATACTATATTTACACAGTGGCGTGTTTTGTCCTTGGGAAATATTCCGGTATTAGTATAGGCATGCTATATTCAGGTGAGTATATGATCTAATCTTGGGTTAGGGTTGTTAATACACCTGTAACCTCCACTGAGTAGGGCAAGCATGTGGGTAATTTTCTGCAAGCTGCAGTTCACAGAATAATTTGAAGTTATTTAGATACTGTTTCATTTCTTGTGATTTACACTGCAGTCTTCTCAGCCCGCTCCATGTGTGCCTTATGAGCATTGCTGTGTTACTTCAGGGTGTTTATTCCAAAAAAGGAACATTTTCCTCCAAAATGAGGTCCTGCTGAAGTCATTACTTTTAGACATAACAAAGATAGTAGCTAAAACTAGTACAGTAACAATGCAGGAATTCAGCTTTTCTCTATGCAGTCCTGTACATAACTGGTTATTCATCACCACAGATGATGAGTACACATAACTAGTTAACCACTGCAATTGCTCACCATCATAGTGAGCTTAGGGGAGATTGGAGTTCTCCCTATTGCTATACTGCCATTCTTCAGTAAGCCAAGAGGACTTTTTGGTGAAGCTTTGTGTTTGCTTGGCTTGGTATCTGTCTATAGATCAGCCCTGTTGTGTCTACAAGTTTGTGTGTGACTGTGGGGCCATATGTTTGTCACCAAATCTTTTTGTAATGGATAGGCATTAATGACTAATACAGATTATTGAGTATTGCAGTCATATGATGAACCAAAATAGAGAAGGTAGAAAAAGATATGTCTGTTGTGAAAGAACTTTGGAAAAGACAGGAAATAGCAAAGGAATTTGATGTTTATCTTTATTTGCAAGAAGCATTTAGCCTGTGTACTTGTAATGGAAGCAGAAAGCTATGCATGTAGCCTTTGAAATGATTTCAGCCTGTCTACACTAGCAGTGCTTGGTGATTCTGTTGAAATGTGAATTTCTTTGCAGATGGAGTCTGCTGCAAATCGGAGAAGTTGTTCTGAATATGCAGTGGACTTGGTCTCTTTTTTCTATCACAGACTGTGCTCCTGGCCTGTGGAAAGTGCAGGGTGGGACTGGTTACTCATTAACCGTACAAAGGCTCGTATCTCCTGCCTAGTAAAGCTCTTTTGCGAATAGTTTCCTGGGCTCCCACTCTAATTGCTACAGAGATTCCAGGCAGATTCCGTCATCCTTGTTTTCTGCCTGACTGGGAATCTGAGAATAAAAGGGTTGATGGCGGAATAATGAGATTGCTGGACAGTGCAACGCTCAGCAACTCTCCTCAGCATCACATGAGAGAGGGAGGGAGGGGTGGGCCGTAGAGATGATGCTGGGAAGAGAAAGGGCTGTCTAAATCCCTGAGCACCCTCCCTCCCCCATCAACACTGCCTCTTTAAAGAAGACTTAGAAGCACTACAGTCTTGCAGTGGGAGGAATTTGGGGGAGGTCAGGGCAGGGGCAGGCTTTTGTAAACCAAAGTCTCCTATAAATCCCTTTCAGGCCCTGAAGTTGGATGCCTCCACCTTCAGGTACAAAGAGACTGAGAAGCTGATGGGTTAGTGAGTTGATAGAAAACCACTGACACAGATTAACTACTGGGTGTGTAGAAGGTGCACCAGAGCAAGGCAAACATGACCAAAAATGGGCTGGGAAGACGATGGCATGAATGAGAGAATGTGTAAGGTCAGCTGAGAAGTGATGCTGTGGTGTGTGATCCTGGCAAATCCTTAGCGCGGAGCATGGCACGTTAGAGCAACATTTCTCAACTAGCAGTAATGCAGCGAGGGCCGAGGGTGGTGAGCTGGGGGTGGTGTCAGAGTAACGCCCGCTCTCCACCTGCAGTTTTGTGGAGTTTTCCAGGGACTGATTCCTGTCACCAGCTGGCCCACAGTTACATACAGAAGGCAGCAAGAAGGGCAAAGAGCTGCTTACACAATGGCATCTAAACCAAGGTCAAATGCTAGCGATTGCTTGACTTCCAATGCTAGGCAGAGTCAGGATTGTCTCACCAGAAGCAGTAGCCATTTCTCAGGTACCATTTGCTATTTCATGAGCTTTACCTCTGCTTTGTGGCCATTTTTCATAGCCATTTTCAAAACATCTGCTATCTGGTTGTTTGTAGAGTTACTTCCAAGTTTGGATGTTTCATAACATTTATGCAGGAACCAGTCTGGGGTATCTCTACCCCACAGCTTCTCTCCTATATATCCTGGAATGGAGCAGAACAAAAAACTCTGATATCAGAAGGCTGCAGTGGGATGAGGGGCTAATGACTGCTGCCTTTGGAAAGGGAGAAGTTCTCTGCTTGCATTGCCTTTGTCCCTTTATACTATTTTGGGGTTTTTTTCTTCAGAAAGTGTATAATTGCTTCGTTGAGTCCAGCGCTTATATCCTAATTCTAATATCTATCTCCTGTTCCCTGGGCTGTTCTGCACTTTGACCAGATTGTTTCACAAAATTCTTCCATTCTGCTCTAATGACAAATATCTAAATTGAACACTTTTTTGTTTCTTATATCATGTATCCTGTATAATCTCATTTATAGGAATTAAATTTGCAGTCCCGTGAGCATGTCCCATCACATTTCTGGATGGTGGAATTGCTTAATGGGGCAAGAGCCTTTTAAACACTGCCATTTGTGGGACAGCAAGGCATTGTGGCTGGATGTGAAAAAATTGATCACACCCAAATGTCTCAACATCTGGTCTCAACATTAGCTGCTGGTATCTGGATATTAGACTGGTGTTTTGGCTCTGCATATGCTAAGAGTTTGGATCTGAAATGCCATCACTACAGTGAATCTCATCAGTCTCTGCTTTCCTTTGCCGTTCTTGTAACACCTAAAAATTTCCTGTTGTGTAAATTTGTATGTCTGACCTGTGGGGAAAGGGTGCCTGACCAGCAATTATCAAACTTTGAGCTGCTTCATGTAATCAGAGACTGTGTGAAGTGTGCCAGTTTGGAGTTTGGGTTGGACTGTTTATGGCAGCATCTTCAAATCACTAGTGGATTAACTGAGAAAAAATCATATTCCCAGAAGGAGCAGTTGGGACATTAAGAGCCACAGCCAATATCTTAAAACGTACCATCTGCCTCTCTGGATTTCAGAGCGCAAGTCTTGTGCCCTACCGGTGAAAGGCATATTGACTTTTACACAAAGTTCATCTCGTGAATGCATTTAAGGTGATACATTCCACTGTTCTCAAAGTGACTTGGGTGAATAAGCATAAGTAAAATGGTTGGTTTGTGAGTGCCTCCTAAAAAAACCAGGCATCTAGTCACCCAACTTAGCAAGAAATTTCTGCTTGCCATCATATGAAGGCATGTTGTGTTGTCTTCTTTACAGTAAATGTTTGATTCTCCAGGATCCTGAGCTAATGGGTGGAACAGCCCCTTGCAGTGTGGGCTTTAGGTGGGCAATCTCTGACTCGCATGTGGCGATCGGCAGAAGAATCTTCTTCTTTAGGGCTACAAATGCTGACTAACAAAAGTCTCTTTTCTCAACAGGAACTTCATACTGTGAAAATGACAGCAGCTGTTCCTCATCCCCATGTGAAAATGGTGGGAGCTGTAAAGATTCGGAAGTGGGTTACCAGTGTACCTGCCCCGTGGAGCCTGTAGCCTACACGGGCATAAATTGTGAACTACTCTATGACGCGTGCGTTAAACATACGTGTCCTGCCCATATGATTTGCAACAGGACTCCAGGACACCTGGAATATGAATGCATCTGTGTGCCTGGCTTCACAGGTATTGATTGTAACACTAATGTTAATGAGTGTGAGAGCAACCCTTGTAAAGATCCTCATTTTGAATGTGTAGATAGTGTAAATGGATACACCTGTAAATGCCAAACAGGACTGAATGGAGAAGGATGCCAAACAGAAAGCTCTGTGTGCTCTAGCCACCCCTGCCTAAATAACGGGACATGTGTCGAGGGTCCTGGGGACTATACCTGCATCTGCCAGCCTGGCTTCACCGGGGCCAACTGCAGAGACAACATTGATGAGTGCGCCTCCAACCCCTGCCAGAACGGAGCCATCTGCCGAGACAGGGTGAATGAGTATAGCTGTTTCTGTGTGCCTGGGTTCCAAGGATACAACTGTGAAATAGACATCAACGAGTGTGCGTCCCGGCCCTGTAAAAACAATGGCACCTGCCTGAATGAGATGGATCACTATTTGTGCAAGTGCGTCCCCGGCTACACAGGTACCTTTCATGCTCATGTACTAGCCGGGTGGTTGGGTTACGTCTCGCTGTTCACGTAGTTCTGCCATTTGCCTGCTGCTGCTGTGTCTTGTAGCGTTAGCAGCTGTCCTGAGAAGCTGTTGTTTTACAGCTCTGAGGCTAAATCTCTGTTGCACGACTCCTATTTCTGGAGTGTTTGGTACTGTGTGTGAATAATGGTGTAGGGCTGGTTGTTGTGGCTTCAGGACAATAGTTGAGGCTTTGATCTCCACGGATGTTGACAGACATGGATCTAAGAGTGGAAGTGGGTGGACTGTCTGAGACTTGAGTACTAGATACAAAGTAGATGTGATTAGCTCTCAGTGTGAAATTAAGGGAGATAAAGAAGAAAAGAGATTTATTATCAGGAAATGTATACTTAGTGTTTCCAGGTATAACTTATCTCTGCCTATCTGGCCTGTAGTTCCTTGTCCTGTCCTGCAGGATTTCTCTGAGGGAAGTAGTCTTTTTGGAATAAAGTGGCTTGTAGTTGGAGATTTCTTTTCCAATTCTTTCACACCCAGTGAATGTTTTTTGGCACGTGATATAAGTATCTCTCTTTTTGTGCATCTGTGCTAATGGTGACTCGGAGAGTAATCTACACCTGTGAGTTATCTGTGAGGGAGGCAGTGGGGGGTTCTCCTTTCTCCAGCCCTGCTTATCAGTGTGGAATGCAATTGTACTGCGCCCACGTCTGCCTGGTACCACCTAGCACATGAACTTTCTCAGCCTTCCTCGTTGTCACAGGCTGAAGTGTTTAACGAGCTAGGTTGCTGTGAAGGAATGCTGCTGATTACCAGTGGAATGAGGAGAAGTTACAACATCAGGAATGCAGTCCCTGATGCTGACTCACTCTGATAAAAATGAACAGAGATGAAGGAGGAAAAAAAGCAGAATTTCTGTGTAGGCCTTAAGATTACTACTGATTTTGAGTATCAAGCATAATTCTGTATTTGCAAATCAGTTTCTTTTTTATCTTTATGCTGAATCCTCAATTCGGGACTGTGGGATTCCCCTGCCAAGGAAGTGTTAAAATGACCCAGCCAGCTGGAGGAGCTTGCTGTGCTCCGAGTTATTCTGATGTGAAAAATGAGGCTTTGCCTTATGATCTAGTCCTTCATCCAGAGGTTCTAGCACCATTGGCTATAGCAAGGCCAGGCTGTTTCCTGGTGCTTGCAGCTGGAATTTGGGTGAAGGAAGTTTTGCGTGGGCATTGACGGGCTTGAACCAGCAGATTAGGGGGCCTACATTCCGTCAGGATTAGGATGGCCATGTCCACTATGTGGTGAGCCTTTGCCAGGAAGGGGAGATTAGGTGGATTGGCAGGTGCCACTGTAATGACTAAGGTTTGGAGGTGATGCCAGGCCACGGACAACTTGAAGAGGTGGAATGTAGGTAGTATGGTAAGATAGTTGCATAGAAGTCGTGCAGGAGGTCTTACTCTGTCAGGGAAAGTTGAGACTTTGGACCAAAAATGTGTGACTTGCTGTTATTCTTGACTAGTATATTTTGCATGGCTCTAATGCTTTTTCCTAGGTATCTCAAAGCAAGTTACATATATTATTTAAACAAATGGAACAATGTTTTGGAGAAGCAGGTAGAGATCACCTTTCCCATACCCAAAATGCAACTGCCTCTGATGTAGAACACTGGATCTGATTAATAGCAACGCAACAAAAGTGAAGAGTACCATGTCTAACTAAAACTGTAAGAGCTATATCATATATAAAAGTTTAAATAACACTGACTAGCAGTGTGATTCTTCTCTTCCCATCCCTGTCCTCCCTGCCCTCAAAGGATCCCAAACCAGAACAGCTATCATTAGATTTTTAAGACCTGTACGTAAGATCCAGATTTTACGGCTTATGCAGAAAATGGATGTTATTAAGTGCTGACTGATTGGCTACTTGAACAAACCTGAATGAAAGAGACTAAAGCTAAACAAATACTGGAAACTAGTTTTAGTTTTGATAGAAGACTAGAATCCAGAAGTCTAGACAAAATAATTTTGTTTGCGAATAAAAATTAAAGGTCCTTAATTTGTAAGAATCGCATACTGTTCATGAGCTCCCAATGTTCTTATGGCAAAATTAGAACAGATCACTATGCTAGCCAGTTTGAGTTGATAACATGACTTTTGTGATTCCAGCTCAGAAGTCCAGGCAGCACAGATACATATTCTGGATTTGTAACACAGATGTTTCTCTGTTTCGTAACAAAGGTATGAACTGTGATGCTGAAATAGATGAATGTGATTCAGACCCTTGCCAGAATGGGGCCCTGTGCAATGATCACGTTGGGTTCTACACCTGCACCTGTGCACCAGGTTACGAGGGAATCCAGTGTGAGGTGGACATCAATGAATGTGTGAGCCAGCCATGCCAGCACAATGGGACCTGTCATGACCTCATTAACAGGTGAGAAATCAGTGTTGATTGGGCAGTTAGATACCAGGACTGATCTAAAGGTCTGCTTAGTGTAACCTGTGAAAATTGGAGTAGAAATCTGTGGGGGGAATTGGATCTAGTGTTTTGTACATCCCAGTGGTCCCAGTGGCAGTAACAGAGTGATTTATGGCAATAAGCGAGAAGGCTCCTCCCAGCAGCAGAACTCCTAGGATGCTTAAAGGAAGGGAGGAAAACATTCCTGCTATTGCTTCCAGCTGACATATCTGATACAAAGGGAAGTGATTGGCAGAGCATGAACACCAAAGGCAACTGCTAAGAACATACCTGTGTGTCTGACCTTACCTTTTCACAGGTAAGCTGTGAACTTGGAGGCTGCTGAGGGTTGTCTGCTCTGTCATTAGTGTGGCCTGTTTGTGCAGATGGAACTGTCTTTTTCCTCTGCCCCACAAGTGGGTATGGACTGACAGCTTAGCTCCATTTGCTCTTTCCTCATACTGGGAAAGCATTTGACACTGTTCTGCATGACATCCTGGTCTCTAAATTGGAGGGACGTGGATTTGACAGATGGACCACTCGGTGGATAAGGAATTGGCTGGATAGTTGCACTCAAAGAGTTGCGGTCAATGGCTCAATGTCCAAGTGGAGACCAGTGACGAGTAGCGTTCCTCAGGGGGTCAGTATTGGGACCAGCACTGTTTAATGTCTTTGTCAGCAACACGGACAGTGGGATTGGGCGTGCCCTCAGCAAGTTTTCTGATGACACCACACTGTGTGGTGCGGTCAACTTGCTGGAGGGAAGGGATGCCATCCAGAGGGACCTTGACAGGCTTGAGAGGTGGGAACCTCATGAAGTTCAACAAGGCCAAGTGCAAGGTCCTGCACATGAGTCAGGGCAATCCCACAAATACAGGCTGGGTGGAGAATGGTTTGAGAGCAGTCCTGAGGAGAAGGACTTGGGGGTCTTGGTTGATGAGAAGCTCAACATGACCCGGCAGTGTGCACTTGAAGCCCAGAAAGCCAACCATATCCTGGGCTGCATCAAAAGAAGCATGACCAGCAGGTCGAGGGAGGTGATTTTCCCCCTCTACTCTGCTCTTGTGAGACCCCACCTGGAGTACTGCGTTGAGCTCTGGGGCCCCCAACATAAGAAGGACATGGACCTGTTGGACCAAGTCCAGAGGAGGGCTGTGAAGATGATCAGAGGGCTGGAGCACCTCTCCTATGAAGACCAGCTGAGAGAGTTGGGGTTGCTCAGCCTGGAGAAGAGAAGGCTCCAGGGAGACGTTATTGCAGCCTTCCAGTACCTGAAGGCAGCCTACAAGAAAGCTGGAGAGGGACTTTTTACAAGGGCATGTAGTGATAGGACGAGGGGTAATGGCTTTAACCTGAAAGAGGGTAGATTTAGATTAGACTTCAGGAAGAAATTCTTCACTATGAGGGTGTGAGGCACTGGAACAGGTTGTCCAGAGAAGTTGCGGATGCCCCATCCCTGGAAGTGTTCAAAGAGTGGCTTGGCAGTAAGTCTGAGTGAAATAGCTAGTATGGTTGGACTCGATGATCTTAAAGGTCTCTTCCAACATAAATGGTTCGATGATTCTAAGGCCAGGTTGGATGGGGCTTTGAGCAACCTGGTCTAGTGGAAGGTGCCCCTGCCCAAGTCAGGGGGGTTGAAACTAGATGATCTGTAAGGTCCCTTCCAACGCAAAGCATTCTGTGATTCTATGGGCTTTGCAGTCTAGAGCAGATTCTATGAGCTTATGCATTGCTCTGTTTTGGTGCCCCACAGCTACCGTTGTGACTGCAGTGACACAGGCTTCGAGGGTGACCACTGTGAGTTGGATATCCTGGAGTGTGCCTCTGGACCCTGTCTGAACAGTGCCACATGCGTGGAGGGAATCAGAAACTACAGCTGTGCCTGCTGGCCAGGTAGGTTAGAAATCTATTTTGCTATGCTGGCATGTAGGCACACTGCAGTGGAGAGCACATGCTAAATTGCTGTGTTGAAGAAGTAAAGAATTAATGATCATACTGCATGGTCCAATGTGATTTTTTTTTTCATTGTCTGAAACAGTGAGGCTGCTGCTGCTGCCCTTTACAGGCCATCCCAATTGACCTCATTGCTGACCTCATGTACCCTGATTCTCAACCATAAAATTTACTTTCTCTTTTCTGCCATTTTCCATCATGTGTTTTTCTATCATGAGGTCATGCTTTCCTGCAAATTGATTATTTGGCTCCTGTGTTTGACGTAGCGGAGAAAGCGGAGGGCCCTGGGACTCCCTACTAGATGAGCTGCAGTGTCTTATGGGTCTTATTCTCAGCCACAACATTTGGGAGACTAGTTCCAGTGAAGTTGTGCGTGATGTTGACACCGATGTCTCCTGGCAGGTTACACAGGGCAGCACTGTGAAGAGGACGTGAATGAGTGTGTGACAGATCCCTGTCACAACGGAGGTGTATGCTTTGAGCGATCCAACCAAGCCTATTATGGAACACGCCCTGACTTCCCCAGTAATTTCAGTTATAGCCAAGCAGCTGGTTTTCTCTGTTCGTGCCAGCCAGGCTTTGCAGGTGAGCTATGCAGTAAAGGTTCATCCTGTCTGCGCCTGATAGGTGCTGCATGGTGTGAGTAGATAGGATTGGAGCAAGTTATCTGTGCAACAAAAATCACTTAACAACTAGTACTTCAGAGGGGGTGGTAGCCTGATGCATCAGGAATGTGCTTCTGTTCACATACTGTATGAATATATTGCAGACAGCTGTCTGAATGTCATTCCCTGTCCAGCAAGCCTGTCTGAGGCAACAGTCTGTGCACTTTCCAAGTGCTTTGATGAATGCCCTCTGGCTATGCAGATGCCAAGGCGGTTTCTCTTTGTCAGTCTCTCATGCATATGGCAGAATTCGTCCCTACAGGATATCTGTGAAACTCCTCATCAGAGGAAACTAATTCCTTGGAGTCCCAGATAACTATTCTACGTGTTTCCTTGATGAGACTACTCTCATGACAGCAACTGTAAAACCAGAGTGGGTAGGAGAAGAGGGGGTTCTTGATATCTTGCTCTTGGAGCTAGAAGCTCTGTGGATGTTCAACTGAAATGCCACCCTTTCCCTGGTTTATAGATATGTGTAAAAGGCTGGATTTAACAGCTGGGGAAATTCCTTGGTAGGAAGGGCTAAACAATAATAGTTTATTATCTGTTGAGAGAAAAATGAGAGTTTGGTCCACTATTGCACAGATGGGAATGGTTCAGAAGTTCTGATCCTGCAACTGCTCCCTTTCATGACACTGGAAAATCATTTGACCTTTCTATACTTCATTTTCCCTAATTGTTTTGGTGATAGTATCTATTTGCCAGAGTGTCTGGAGAGACATGCTATAGTTCAAGAAATTCTTTTGCATTTTTAGATGACAGAAAAGAAGTGCAAAAAATTTTGAATGCAGTTGTCATTCAGATTCTTTTCTTCACTGATGCACATGTGCACTTAAGATGCCTATTTGTGTTTTCACTTTAAAGGGGAGACCTGCTTTACTAACATCGATGAGTGTGAGTCCCAGCCGTGTCAGAATGGAGGGCTCTGCGTGGACCTTATTAATGGCTTCCTTTGTCATTGCCTACCAGGTTATTCAGGTAATGTTGGTGAAGGGGGGTGGCCAGGATCAGGTCCTTCTGGTTAACTGATGCTGAGCTGCTGCATTACTGCCTGGCTGCAGGACTGGATTCCAGCGCTGGGTAGCCCGGGCTGCTGAGCAGGACTGAGATCAGCTGTGGGGAGTGCAATAGTGGTGCAGCGGCGTGGCTGCAGTTCAGGGCTCAAATGCCATGGGAATGCTATGGGATTTTGGTCAAGTAAGTTGATAGGCTATGAACTAGATTTTGAGACATAAGATCAACTATGTAGAAGAACTTAAGATCAGAATATCCAGGGGATCTGTATCCTGGAGTGAAAGTTCACTGGGAGAACTGTGGGGTTTTTTTTTAATACACGCGCTATGAAGGTGAAAAAAAACAGCCTTCAAATAAAAAAAGGGATGCTTAACATTCTAGTTGTCACAAGCTATTGACTGTAGCAGATTGGATCACCGGCACATAAAACATCTGTAAAACATCTCCATTCCCTAACACCCCTGGATGATAAGAACCAGCGATTTTTGGTTGAAGGCAGTAATCTGCTATGTTAGGAGGTCAAAAGGTCTTTGTGATGTGAGCAAATGAAGCCTTCTCTGTTTACAAGGGAACGGCCAGTCTGGATTCTTACACAGATGCCCTGCCTGACCCTAATGGGTCTCGGTTTTCTAGCTGAGAAACTAGGGGATAGTGAATATTGCACATTAGCTCTGTTGGGAAGGTACACTACTAACTGATACTAAACCTCATCTTAGTTTAAAATATTTGTTCTCAGTCTTCTGGATCCTTAAATTCCATGTGTACTCTCTGTTTTCAGCAATTTAACACCAAAAAGTAGTTTATAAGAAAGGTGGTCCCCAGCACAGTCTTGTATTTATGCGTTTTTGAGGTGGATGTAACCTTTCTGCAGTGTTACTAGGCTGCCATCTCGTGGGAAAAAGAAAAACTTGAAGCCAGAAGAAAACCTTGTCCCTTTAACTTCTTGCAACAGCATTCCAGAGACATCTCTTGGGCCTTTATTGCATGAGAAGGTTTTCTTTTTTCCTTCTGTGCTCATAGTGGTTGAACTATGTTGGTGTAACTCTGTCCAGCTCTTTCCTGGGAAGACCCATTACACAGGTACTTTCACTCCCAGAATCTCAGATCAACTCCTAGTTAACACCTTCTGTAACTCCCTGAATTCTTTGTGGGGCTTTCTGGCCTATCTTGTTTGCTTTGGATTTCTAATTTAGGCTAGGCTGAGAAAAATTTGCTTCTGTAGGTGAGGCCTTTGAAAATAGGCTTTTATCTGAGCTCTTTATTGCTGCTTTCTTGGGTAGTTACAATGCTGTACTCATGAACTGAGATCTTGTCCAAAGAGATGGTTTAAAGTTTATCCTACTTGTCGGAATTCCCACTCACAGATGTGCCCTGTTCCCTTTTCCTCCTTCAGTGCCCCAGCACCCTCACAGAGTTCAGAATTTCATTGTGCTTTGCCAAACTGCAGATCTGTTTAATCCCTTCCAATTCTTAGCGTGCTCATGGGCAGAAAAGCTGACAGAAACACAGGATGATGGGCAAAGGAGTGCTAGAGTTCATTCTGTTCCGTCAAATTTGGGTTCATTAGTACTTGAAGGGGATTAGAAGCAGGTTGCTCTTTGGATATTGCTTTTGGTAAAGGACTTTGTCTCAGCTGAGGTAGTTCTGACACGTTAACACAGTGAAAGGCTGGGAGCAGTCTGTGAGATCAGTGAGTACGTGTGGAGGAGTGAAGCTGACAGGGAAATAATAGCAATTAATCTCCCCTCCTTTGTCAATTAATCCCAGTACAGTCATGCTGGGTAAACAGCTTATTACTTCATATTAGGATCACAGAATAACTTTGCGAAGCTTCCCATAATGTTTCTGTTCAAAACACATTTCTGTGGCAGCTTAGATCTGCCATGAACTTGGGTTTAAGCTGCCTCCGCTGATTAAAGTGAACTTGCTACTCTGATGAAGAATGCTTTCTTGGGGCAGCAGGGGGTTCTTTCTGTATTTTTTTTTTCCTTCAGTCTTAGGAATTTGGGGAGTGTTGGGATAACAACGTGAGTCAGGAGAAATTCTTTGTTTGCAAATTAACTGCCTCAGTGCTGTCTCAGGCTGCAGCAGTGCAGAGAGATGAGCCAGTTCTCTCAAATGCAGTTGTTGCAAAAGCAGTGCCTCATTCCTGAGAGAAGTACATAATAGGTCCTGAAGAGACTGTTCAGTGCGTCGGTTTGTGCTTTAGTAGAGGATGTACCCTGAGATGATGCAAGAAGTATTAATCAAAAGATTGCATGGGTACTAAATGAAGTGAGAAGGAGAACGAATCTTGCATGGTCTTGGAAATTATGTCAGCTGGTCAAGAGAAAAAGCATATTAGAAAAAGTGTCTTTTGGGGGGGAAAAAAAAATTAATTCTTTATCCATAGGAATGGTTTCAGTCCATCATGCATGTACTAGGCAATAGTTTAGGCCAGGACATGAAAAAGACAGGTACCTCCATTTGGAATGGGAACCGATTTTTAACCTGCAAGAATGTAATCACTTAAGTGGAATTTGGCCCATTCATTCTTGAAAAACTTTTAAATGGCCTGAGCGCTCCCACTCATATTTCCACTCTAAACTTGTCTTTAGAAAAGCAGTGTCCTAAAACAGTGCTGTGGCATTGGGCAGCCCGAATGAGAGGGGAAGAGCATGGTGTTTCAATCGCAGACATCCCTTGGCAGTGGCACCTTGTGATCATGGTAAAATTCTGAGCTCTTTTGCACATGGCTGAGGAATGCTTCTACTTTCATGAGAAATCAGAAGGTGATGTGGTGGTAAATTTGGGAGGGATTGTGATTGTGAATGTGTCCCAATATAATTGGAGTGCTTATTGACCATTTTACTTTGTTCAGCCATAACATCTTTGTCAATTGTCCTTAAAGAAGTAGGATGCCTTCTGTGTAGCTAGCTATAAATGGTTACTCTGTAAGAGTGCTAGCCCAGATCAAATAGGCTTGAATTCCTGGGTCGTGGGTCATGCAATAAATGGGAGATGCTTCTTCCTTCTAACCACCTTTGGATAGATTTAATTTTTTTGTGCAGGTATTTCTTGATGTCAGATTTGTTTTAGAGACGTAGCCTCTACAGAAAGGGCAGCTAAAAGGTTAAGATAGTGAAGAGATTAGAGGACTGATACCCCTTCAACAGAATCCCTTTTGGTAAATGTAGCTGAAGGGAGCTAGGGGACACTCCGTGAGACACCCCCCCCCCCCCAACTTCCCTTCCATTTGAAATTGCATCTCCCTTCTGGATCATAGAATCAGACCTTTTGACTTCTGTCATCTGATCAGAATGCTGCAAGAGAGTATGCTTCAGTCTAGATCCTGCCTGTGTCTAGTTGTCAGATGAGTTTTGATCAAAAGTGTCCTCTGAGATTCTGATGCTTCTGACTGCACAATCTGTTTTGAACTAGCCCTTTGCATAGATTTTCTGACTACGGACAGCCTGAGATATGCCAGCTCACCATGGTTAAAGACTTTTGAGAGGATTATTAGTGGTGGAGCAACTCTGATGAATCAAATTTGACTTCCTTACTAGCCAAAATGGGTGAAACCCAGCCTAATGTCATCTTTAGAATCAGGCCAGGCAAGTACTTGGGCAGCACAGTGTCCCAGAGAGACAGAAGAATTCTCCTGCGCGTAGGTATGGCGAGATGGCTGTCTTCTAGTGGTGTCTACCAGCAGAGATGACTTCAGGATGTCAGATATTAGACTAGATTCAGTGTGTTGATTTTCACATAACGTAGTTATCGTCAATGTTTATTATTTTCAGTGATAATGGGTTTGCTTGCCAGGAGGCCACCGTTTGCCGTATGTGAACTGCCATGTACACTTAAGGCAGACCAAAGTCCTCTTTCTTTCATCTTTGCTTGGCTAGCTCTTGAGACTAGGATGGGTATCTCTGAAGCCTGGAAAGAAATTCCTAAATTTCTGGGACTCATTTACCAATGGAAGCTGCTAATCTCTATCTAAAGAACATGTGTGAAATTTTGAAATTTCTGTCCAAAGTTCACTCTCCATTTTGTGACATTTTTCTGCTAAGAACCCTCTTACATATTTAGTGTTCTTTATCTTGAGCTCCTCCAAGAAGTTTTACAAGTGATTAAGAACAAAATAATTCTCTGAATTTAAACCCCATGACTGAATCTTGTAACTTGCATGATTGCCAGTGTGTAAGAATGGGGAATTAAAACCTCTAGAAAATGAATCATCTAATCCTTTTAGTTTCTTTAGAATCCTCCAGTTTCAAAGAACCTAAGCAGTTCCCCCTCAGTTGTGTGTAGTTTGAAACACATGTTCAGTGATCCACCATTTTGACTTTATAAGAGGTCTTATTTAAGAATTTTATCTTGCGTATACATGTACTATTTAGAATTGTCGTGAGTGTGTATTTGTCCATCATCATTCTGTCTCTAAGAGAACCCTAGTCTGTATATATCCTTAAACTGATCCTGGGAAAAGAAGTAATCACAGTATCTAATTAGCAGTATTTCATGGAATGAATTTGAAAAGATGTAGTGACTAGTAGGGGATCAGAATCTGTGCTGACTTATGCTACATGAATCTGTGTAGAGTATTTCCAATCATCAGCATACAAATAGGCTCTGTGTGTGTGTGTGCATGTAAATATATACACACGTGTATAAATCAAAATACAGATCTTTTTAAAGGGATTTAATGTTCTCCAGTCTTCACAGTTGTTACACTTTATTGTTGCAGTAGGCGGTTGAATGGTCACAAGCTACCCATTTGTTTTCTCTTGAACAATAACAGAAGTATTTAAAATCTGTGCTAGGATAGGTCTACGCATGCATAGACCCAGATGTGACTATCTGAGAAGTTGTGACTCCAAACAAACACTCACCATATCCCTCCCACTCAAAATATCTGTAACATTGACTGGCATGTTTGGATTGAGTGAAGTGAAGAAAGTAAAATAGCTACAAGAGTTGTTGGAATGCTTTCTTTTAATATCTTAAAGTGATACTGCTAAAGCAGATTCCAGACTCTGACATGTGGGAGTTTTTGTTTGCTTGGACCTGACATTGATACTAACAGAGACTCCCAAGTTTGGAGAAAAGCTCCCAGATAACATTTCTTCACCGAAAGGTTTCTTACAACATGAAAGTAGGAAAAAATGAGATTGCAACAGCTAATTTTATAAGGTTGCTAATGACGAAAGAGAGTTTTGATTCTGTGGTCCCAGTATGGACAGCATAATGCAGGGAATTTCCTTCCATTCAGTTTGACTTCAGAGAAGCAGATGATAGTAGTTAAAACTTGAGACTTTTCTTCACGAATATTGCAGAGTGGAAATGCTTGTGCTTACAGATGCACAGAACAGGGCACGTGGAGGAAGGAAACTGCGTGAAGTGCTGGTCCCTGATTAAGTCACTACTGAATGTACAGCAGGGCCCAGGTTGCACTCTGCATTTGGAACTCTCCTTACTCGTATGGTTTGGTGGAAACGCAACTTCTTGGTTTAGCCTATGAAAAGAAAAATCCATATTTTGGCCTTGTTCATGGAATTTGGCAGATTCACCTGGGAGGAGGGAAGGCAAGAGATTCTCTCTTTACTTTTTACTGTTGGAGCTAATGCTGTGGATGCTGCAGGGTATTGCTGTAATGCACGGAGTGCGAATGCCCTGTGAGTACGCATTCTTCATGTCAGCACTGACAGAGGCCAGCTGGGGAGGTTTAGAGCACGGCTGGATTAGATCTCACTACAGCGCAGGTCTCTTCTATATTGGCTAGTTTCATCTCCAATCCCTTTTTGTCTGACTGGCATCAGGCAGCGCTTACACACATTCTGCCGTTTCAGTCCAGCCTTTTTTGTCATTCCTCCCCCCCATTCACCCCCCCCCTTTTTTTTTTCCACTTTACTGTCACAAATGTCCGCAAGGAGTCGGCCATGAAATCTGTGCTGATTGGCGTGATCCTGAAGGGAATTTTTCTGCTAGCAGGTAATGAGATCTATACAGTAATTGCAATGTGTCCTGAATGTTTGCGTGCCTGCCCAGGGCAGGGAGCTGGTTGCGCGAGTAGTGGTAGCTGGAGGCATGAGAAGGAACAAGAATTGACGAGAAAGGAATAATGTTTTTATTTTGAAGAGACCTAAAGTTTTGTTTTGGAAACTTTAGGGCAAGGAATTTCCTTGTTGCCGCAAGATGAATGCGGAGCTGTCAGCGTGCTCTGTGTGCGTCTTTGCTACAATTCTGCCTTGCTCTGTGCAGTAATCAAATCCGGGCTGTTCCAAGGCATGGGTCGTTGTTTTGTGCCCAGGTGTACTGGGTAAACACACAGATGTCTCCCTGTTAGTTCTCTGAAACGTTCGTTTTGCTTTTTACAGATGTTTTTGCAATTTTCCTTTATCCTTTAATGATTTAAAACTCCTTTCTTGAGAAGTCGTTTTTGTTTTAACTGGGAGGACAAACCCTTTGCTGGCCTATGCACTTCTCTATCTCCTCCCCCACCGACTCCTTGAGTAGTAGTGCACGGTGGGAGAGAGGTCAAAGCAGCGTGTTGCCATGGAAATGGCAGTAATTGTGCAAATATAATTGTGTCGGGGTCCGTTTGTTGCGGCTAATTCTCTCTCTGCCCCCCTCTCTCCCTCCCCTCCTTTTTTCTTTTGATAATAATAATACAAACCCTAATTAGGATGCACCAGGGAAGGGTTGCTAGGAATTCAGCTGTCTTACGGGAGAGGGCAAGCCGGTGCTGGCCGGGAAGCCCTACTGAACTCACATGTTTCAAGATTAGGTCCAGGAATAGACCTCATCCTTCAAGTTTTTTTGGTATATGACAGCTAAATTAGAATATCTCTTTTTACATGTGCTTATTCTTTTAACATTACGTATCTGTTGAAGTATATGATTCTTAGACTGTATACAATAAATCTTTGCTTATTAATAGCAGTCACTAAATCATTACCTTAATTCAGGGAATGGCAAGCTGTATGGATTTTAGTAACACTTGCATCTATGAAACAAGACTGTTCTCACCACATCGGTAACACTTTAGAATCCAGTGAATAGATTTGTATTTGAAAATACTGCAGGCTGTTAAAGCTCAGCGACTTCTGAGTGTCTGTTTCTGACCCAACCCCTGTGGGTTGTTAGCTTGGGACTGCTAGCTTAAACGCTGCTGAATTAACTGGAATGTTTGAAAATACTTGTCTCCAGATAGCAGCCTTTTAAATAACACTTGTCTGATTTTCAGATAACAAGTTCCGCTGATCTGTGTTTGTTAGTCTTTAACTAGATAAGAAACTCATTAAACATTTTAAGTCTCCTAATGATGTAATGAATCAGATTGGCAACATTGTTCTTACTATTGACAGTTCAAATAATAGTAAACATCTGAGTGAAGAAATTTAGAGAACAGAGAAGACTATGTAATTTGTTTTTTTCAAATGGAGTCACCGTCCCCTTTTATTTTTTTTTAAATATACCTGAAAAGGGATGCCTAAGCTTTTCTTAGAGAAACAAATTAGTTTTGAACTTCTTCTTAATATCCACTTTCCAGTGGGTTTGCAAAGACACAACTGTTCATGTCTTGGAGACTATTGGAATAACGGATATGCAGGAAATGGTCTGTACTTCTGGATATTGTAATGGCCTACAGCAAAAATCTTATTTTTTCTGAAGTAGGGAAAAATTCCTTTATTTTGCTGGCATCCCCTTCTTCATTTACAGTCTGTCACCTGCAGCCAAAACCCAAAATTACAGACCCCTCTGCTGTGCTAAAATTAGCATCTAGGAAGCAATAGGCAACAGAAATTTCCTCCTTCTGCCTTGTTTTGGTGTCACTGAAGATTTTGATGAACCAGAGATGTTCAAACACAGTTGACAAAAATCATTGGTGATAATGGAGGAGGAGAGAGGGCAAGACAGCTGGCAAGGAGTTAGTGATGTAGGACCAGGTGACTGTTCAGCAAGGGGTGACACTGGCTTCCAGGAAAAAATTGTTGTTAGCCAGATTTTTAGAACTCTTACACAGTCTCCTCTGTTATCAGTTTGTTTTAAAAACTGCTCCAAATTCAAATCTGGCACTGCACTGGCTTCTCGGAAGGCAAGAATACATTAGGTGTTGTTTTAGAGGCCCTTTCCTTCTCTGGCTTTAGTCCTGTGAATGCTGGCTGTTTGCTGGCAGAAACGACGACAGCCGTAAAGATGCTGCTTGTGTTTTCGGTTCCTCTAGGAAGAGGTGCCCTCCTCTCTTTCTGCTGCTGAACATTTCCTTTGCCTGTTCATAAGCTGTGAGGTTAGACGGTGTGTAAAGACCTGAAGTGTCAGCTTATTCTTTTCACCCATTTCAAACAAAGTAATCTAAGAAATCAAACCAGCTGCATCCCATGGGAAAGCTTGGTGTTTAATTAGCCACCAGCCTGGGGTTGTGCACTCACCGTAGGGACTAATTTGCCACCTGGTGTGAAGCTCTCACCCCACAGGTGTCAGCTGGGAGGCTGGGAAACAGCCCGGGCAGGTGTTCCTGCCGCTGTTCCGCGGAGAGCGCACGCTGGCCGGAGGAGACTGGAGCTGTCAGGCTAGGAATGTGATACGGGGAAATGGGGCTCTCGACCCTGCCTCCCAGCCTTCTCAGAAATGCAAAAATTCACGGCATCTCTGCTTTTGTTATCCAAACCAATGCTATCTTCTCCTCATTGTCCTGGTAAATATCAACAGCTCTGATCTGAAATGAGCAGCATCTGAAGGATTTGGGACTATGCCAAACCTATCTTTCTGACGCCATTCAACAGCCTCTCCCCTTAAATCTGACTGCAGACTTGCCTCTTAGCAGTTTTGAGAGCCCGCCAATCCACTGATAACTCAGAAAACTCACTCCACGTTGTTCCACTTCTCTGCTGATTTTTCTTAATTCCAACTGAAGTCTTCCTGTCTTCTCCCAGACTGGGATTCTCCAGGCCGAGATGTCCATTATACGCTATTTATTCCAACACGTTTTCTTCAAGTGTGGCCATAGCTTTGTGCTGAAATCTTAATTCTGTCCTTGCTGCTTCCTTTACAGGTAAGATCACACCCCAGGTTCTGTGTGCTGAGCAAGCCTGGCATTAATAGCTGGAGAAAAAAGGCTGTGCTGAGGTAGTGTTAACAACTCTGAATCTGTCCATCAGCCGAGCTCTTCTTCAAGGCAGACATTGGCCAAATTCAGTGCTTTTCCGCAGGCACTACACAGAGCAGTTCTCCTAGTTTATGTCAGTAGAGAGCTATGTTCTAGAGGAATCTGAGGTAATGTTGCCTACAGAACAGCTCGAGCATAGCTGGAATTACCAGAGCCTTCCATTTCTCTTTCAGTGCTTCTCAGAGCTCCATACGTGTTATGTCCCTACACTGACACAAACCGACATTTTGGAGCTGGAAGCTGGCGTTGAGTCTTCACCTATCTGCAGAGATAGCACTGGTAACAGCAACTAAACACCGGGTCTGAAAAGAGTAAAGCAACTTGGTTAGACAGCAGAGTTACTAGATGTTTGTGCGAGACTGGCTGTGAGGCAGTGCTGGGGCATGGGGGGGCACAAACCATCAACACATATATTCAAGAAGCCTGTATCTTTGCTAAGTTTTTTAATCGCACATCAAGTCCAGCTCCAGTGCTCCTAATGCCCCATCTCCCCTCATCTCTTTCCCTCAGGCAACTCTCTAATCTCTTTGACATGCACATTCTGTCTAGTGGCTTTTCTTTACAAATGTCTTTTGTGTTTTGATTCCCCTCCTTTGTGTGTGAATTCCTTCTTTTTCTTTCTGCTGTCCGGGTTGTGCTTGCTAGCTAGATTCGGCGTGTAATGCTATTAGATTGGGATAATCCATGCTTGGTTTATCTGTGTGACTGTCTCTGAAGATTAGTGAAAACCAATGTTATGGGCTAGATAAAATGAACTGGTTCAGAAGGGCTCTTCTGTCAGTCTGGAGATGCTCAGGAAAATGACAGCAGATTTTCATTAACCAGATTTGAGTGTAATGTCTCGTAATTTACTTGAACGCTGTTGGGATACATGTGCCTTGAGGAGACAGATGAGCTGCAGTGCAGTACTTTTTACCCAGTTCACTTCTGCAGGACTGGACAGAACTGAAATCAGCTTAGTGCAAGTATGGCAGAGTGCCTGTGGAGCATGTTTTGTTTGTTGTTTGGTAATGAATTGAGTTTTGTGAGTGTTTGACAACTGGAGGGTTGTCTGGGGATTTGAATTTTTGTAACTGAGGCTTTCCAATAACTTCCATGGCTAGTGATCCATTTTGATGCTTAATTTGACTTAATTTGAGTTTCAACGTACCAATCTATGTATGAGAGAGGCATACAATCCTTGTCTATGCTGTTTTGTCATTTTAATATCCTCTGTTTGCTCTCCTTGCGTGTTGATTACCTGTGGTGTTTGAGATTGTCTGGGAGAGGACGGTAGAGCCTGGATGATGGAGGCTGCCTGGCTGAAGCTCTGTAAATAGCACCTTCTTTGCAGCAGCTGGGAGGACAGCACAGAAGTACATTTTTCTTGCTCTTATGTCAGCGGTAGGCCGCTCTGTAGCGAGCGTGGGGCTTCTTGCTGGCAGCTGGTGGTCTTTTGGTGGTTTCCTGAAGAGAATGGCTTAGAGAGCCGCAGTGCTGGGGAGGGCGGTCTGCGCCTGGCAGGCTTGCTCCGGGGAAGGGAGTCACGATCCCCTGCAGTGAGATCCCCTTTCTAAATCTCTTTCACAGGTGTGGAATGTGCTGTTAACATCAATGAGTGTGAGGAGGGTCCCTGCAAGAATGGAGCTGTCTGTGAGGATGGCATTGCTGACTATACCTGCCACTGTGCCCCTAGCCAGGATGGCATTATATGGGGAGGGAAGAACTGCTCTGTCAAGCTTACTGGGTGCCAGACGCACGACTGCCAAAATGAGGCCTTGTGCATCCCAACCTACCAAGCTGAGAGCCACGGCCACCTGTGCCAGTGCCAGCCTGGTTTCTATGATGCCACATGCTCAACACCAACAACGTTTTCCTTTGCTTCCAGAGGGTATCTCCTCATTGAGCTGCCCATGAACAATCAGAGCAGGAGGGATGTAGCAGGAGATCAGCTTGCCAACGTGTCCCTCCGGTTCCGAACCACCTTGCCCAGCGCTATCCTATTTTACCGAGGCCATGAAGCTGAATACTTGTTCCTGGAGCTCTTTGATGGCATTCTGCATGCGGGACTGAAGAGGGAGGATGTTGGGTACCCGCTGCTCCTGGAGGGGCTGAGAGTTGATGATGGCCAGTGGCATAAAGTTGAAGTTGTTCTGCACAGCACTGTGCAGCTAAAGCTCTGGCATGACTCCTGCGATGCCGGTGTCTGCCTGCAGAGCTCTCCTGTCCCACATGGCACTGCTTTGATCCCACATGCCTTCCTGAACCTGTACGTCGGAGGTGCTGAGGATCCGATGGCCAACAACACACAAAGCCAGCAAGGCTTTGTTGGCTGCCTGGAAGACTTTTGGGTAGACGCTGAAGCTGTGCTCCCGGCGGATCTGCCTGTGGGCGAGTTCTCCCCAGTGAAGCAGGGCTGTGACCGGACAGAGTGGTGCCTCTCCCAGCCCTGCTTTCATGGTGGGCTCTGTGTGGACCTGTGGGCAACCTTCAGGTGTGACTGTTCTAGGCCTTACGGAGGCCCAGCTTGCTCGTACGGTAAGTTTTTTTTATGATTTACAGCTGCCAGCTAGTCTGACAATCGGTGCTTCAAAGATTCTAGATAAGCATTGATGCTAGCTCTGGAAGCAGTATGTTCTGCTTGGCCAGTGAGAAAACTGAAGCAAAACCCTCTGTAAATAAAATTCTTATTGATCCCTTTTCTGTCGCTTGCTCCTGCAGGAACGATTGTCAGTTTTGTGGTGCAGATGTTATTCCTTGTTGAGCCAGAGGCTCTGACTTCATGTTTGTATCAGATCTGTGTGATTGCAGGAGAGCAGGGAAGTCGTTTTACTGTGAAAAGTTGATCTTGAGCTTCTGAGTTAAGGATGAATAGGAATACATTGCTTTATAGATAAAACACAGTGTTAAAGGAAGCTCTTTGACAATTTTGAGTTAAAATCATATCTATTTGCATTTTTTTGTTCCTGCAAGGCTTATATTAATACTTTTGCAGGTTTTTTTTGTTTCAATCCTGAGCCCTAAACATGGCAAGTACAAAGTTGTTCTGCTGTTACCACCAAATTTACAAATTTTAAAAGCAACTTTGGAGCTTAAAAGTCCTTGAGTAAATCTGCTAGGTGGCAAGGACTCTGCTAGATCTTTTTTTCCCTCTTCTGCTACTTGGATGCTTGAATTTGTGCCTTCCAGAGAAAGCAAGGGTACATTCACCTACTTAATTTCACAGACCTGTGTGGGGAGAGGCTATAATTACCCTGATGCATGTTGAAAACGTTGGGAAGAAAGGTCTTGCCCCATGCATAAGGAGCTGCAGCTTAGAATATCCCTGTGGCAGCTGCATTCCCCTTGCCCTTGAGCTGATGTGTGTTTCTTTTCTCTTCTAGAGCACCCAGCAGCAACATTTGGCCTAGAGAATTCCACCAGCTTTGCCTCTTTCACTCTTTCTGATAGCCTTGGTGCAAACTTCAACATCTCCTTTTTCATCCGTAGTCGGAAACCTAACGGTTTGCTATTGCAAATTAGCAACGCAACTGATCCCTGCCTCACCATATACTTGAAGAACGGCAAGCTGAAGATAGAGATGTTATCTACAGATGCTGTGACTTTTCCAGAAAATTTAGTTGATGGGAGAAGACATTTGGTAGCTCTGTCTTTCCAAGGAGGGGTTGTTGGTGCTCACCAATCAGACACGTATCTGGAGCTAGGACAGCTCGTAGCAAGACCTCTTTTAGCTGGTTATGAAGTGTATATTGGTGGACTTGCTAACCCAGACAGTGCTGATACGTGGGGAGGCTATTTTAAAGGCTGTTTGCAAGACATCCGACTGAACAGCCACCAAATACAGTTTTTTCAGGCTGAGAACTACAGTCTGCCACAGGAACTCAATAGGACTCAAAATGGTAATCTTGTGAATGGCTGCATCTCTGATAACACCTGCAAGGTATGATGTCTCTCGTTTGTCTCTACATGTGTGCAGTTGTTTATTATAGTTCTGTGATTGCTGAAAAGTTTGACTGTTACTGCTATCAGGAAGATGAGAAGGTTGGGGTTTTTTTCAAGTATTGAAGGACACATGGTCCCATATGCTCCTACATCACTCAATATACCCCGCACAATTTAAGCACCAAGTTTTCCCTAGCTCCCCTGTAGTTTTTGTAGTTTGTAGAACTTGGGCTGTCTGGCTCTTGTGCTGCCCACTGCCATTTTGCCAAGCCCACACAGGCGTTCCAGACTCCACCCTCTAACCAGTAACCTTTCCAGCTCCTCCCTTCGTCCTGTTTCAGTTGCACAACAACCTCTTCCCCCAGGAATTTGTTGCTTCAGCAACAGTTCGAGGAACTGTCTCCACAGTGCTCCTAGATCGGAAGCTGTCTCTCCTTTATGCCACGCATGAAGATGGGGAGGCTGTACTCTCTAATTTTGCCCTTCTTGCTCATGGTGCTATAAAACATTGTCACGCCTCTGGTATTAGGTTTGTCCTTCTAGTGAACAGAACTTTGTGAGGTTTTCAGGAGCATTGCAGCTTGTTTCATCTGTTTCTCACCTTTGCTTTTGTGCTTTGTTCTTTTTTAAATTGATGGAGCTCTGCCTAGGGAGTTTCTGTTGATCAGCAGTGCACTCAGGGAGAGGCAGGGCCTCAGGAATTTCTTGTAGAGAGACCCTCGTGCTTCATTCACTGCTGTGGAGTCGCTATTTTAATTGCCCTTCTTTCTTGATTCGAGCACTTCTCGCACTAAGCTTTGTCGTATTTCCTTCTACCAAATTCTCTTAGATCCAAAGATGAATTACGCTGCTCCTAAATTCCGCTATTTTATTTTTCAGTCCGAACCATGTCAGAATGGTGGCAGTTGCATTGTCACTTGGAATGACTTCTATTGCAGCTGTCCAGCAAATTTCACTGGGAAATTTTGTGAAGAGAGAGTCTGGTGTGAAAGCGACCCATGTCCTGAAGCTACCACCTGTGTAGATGTTGTAGCAGGATATGTGTGTAAGTACTGTTCCCCGCTTATGTGTTGGTAAAATCCTTAATGTTCACTGTCTATAAGCAGTATTCCTAGTTTGCACTTTTGCAATAAATATAAACACATGCTGCAAAAAGGAAACTGAGAATGATGCCCAGGTACTCACTCTTGCCGGCAGCATGCACTTTATGGATTTACCACCGGCTTCTGATAGAGCAAAGATGGTACTCAAAGGTGTTCTCTTCTGGTGCCTTGACTTGATCAGGGAGGAACCTGTCCGCTTTTATGGAGTGATTGCCTACCTTGTTATCATTGCAGTGCAAGGACCATCCTGCTCTCTGTAATGTTCAGCCATTTCTAGAGTCTCAGGTTATTTCACCAAGTAGGACCCAACTGAGTACTGCAAGTGTGTCTCAGTTTTCTCCTGAGACAGAACCATGGAGAATGAAGAAAACTAGTTAGTTATTGATGCCCTGATGTTGGAGGGAGTGTTGTCTGGTGGCTAGAAAGTGTCCTGGAACTCAGGATGTTGGGGTGTTCCAGGCTCTGCCACTGGCCACCTCAGCAGCTTTGGATGCATTGCTTTCCTGACTTACACTCTAGTTTTTCTAGCAGTAAAAGGGGAATAGTTGTATTTTTGTGCAGTGCTGTGTGAGACTGATGAGTAAAAATCGCTACAGGATAGCTGGTTATTATTATTAGATGTAAAATTGTAAACAGGAAGAGCTTTAAGGATGCTGGCAGCTAGGCCTGTAATCCTCCTCACACTAAGCTTACATGATTCTTAAGGGAGAGAACCTGCCAGGAGTTTGCCGTTGGTCTGTCTCAAACATGACACCAACTGTCTTTCAAATCCCTTATGCTCTTCCCCTTTCTTTATAGGTCTGGCTAACGCAACATTTAATAGTTATGCTGCCATTGAATTTACCACCAATGCATCGGTGACTAGAACTCTGAGCAGCCTCCACGTGGATTTCAGAACCAGGGATGAAGATGCTGTTTTGCTTCGGGCTGTGGAAGAAGTGGATTCCCTCCAGATAGCCATTAAGAACTCCTCCCTGCTTGTTGACATCAGGAGTGGGAATAGCATCGAAGGAGTCAGCTTCCTGAGTCAGAAGGCTGTCACGGACGGTGCCTGGCACACCATCTCTGTGTCTATGGAGGAGCCATCTGCGCTTTCTTCCAGATGGCTGGTTCGTTTGGATGGGTCTGTTAATATGACGCTGCAGGGAAACGCTGGGAACTTGGACTTCCTAAAGAACAATGCGCCAATCGTTCTAGCTGAAAATTTCACTGGCTGCCTAGGACAAGTGAAGATAGGGGGGATCTACCTGCCGTTCACCACCCACCTCTCGTACCCCCAGCCAGAACAATTCCAGCAGTCCAGCAGAAGGGCCATCCAGCTGGGCTGCGCTGGGGCCGACGTTTGTGCTTCCAGCCCTTGCCTCAATGCTGGCACCTGCAAGGACTTGTTCAATTCCTTCAGCTGTGCCTGCAGTGCTGGCTGGCAGGGGCTGCTGTGTGAGTCTAACATTGACGACTGCCAGTCAAGCCCATGTGTTCATGGGGACTGTGTCGATGGAATAGCAGATTTTCAGTGTGAATGCTTCCGGGGATACATTGGGAAGAAGTGCGACATCAACGTCGATGACTGTGTGCGGCACCAGTGCCAAAACGGAGCTACCTGCATTGATGGGGTTTATGGCTACTCCTGCAAGTGTCCTCCTCAGTATTCAGGACCTCGCTGCGAGTAAGTGCCTTGGTTGGTGTGATCTGGGGGGTCAGAGGAGCCCCCAGATAAATTGGACTTTTACTTTGGGAACATTTTTCATTGCCAATATCTGGTAGGTAAAGCACCTAAATTCTGCCATGAATTGGAAGGTGCTGTCTAGGTTCAAGTCCTCACTGAAAGGTGCTCAGCCTCATACAGGATAAGGATCCTTCCTTTTTGTGTGGGTTATCCCCATACTACATTTTGGAACTGTTTAAAGCGCTACTTCTGTAGCATGTTGTCACTTTGCTCTTGTATTCCCTAAGAAATCCATCTTTTCCAGGTTTTGACTCCCCTCTGACATATTCCTGTATTGATTTAGAACAAAACAAACCAGAACAAACAAACAAACCCTGCTGGCCTGCTTATGAAATGAAAGGAGCCTCCCAGCCCCCGGAGGATGGAGCAGGCTGTATTCTAAAGTTTCAGGTGCACAGAATGTCCTGGAGTGGTAGAAATGGTCCTGGTGAGGATGGGTTGCTGGGCAGAGTGCAGAAGAGGGACAATCTGATCTCTGCTGAGAATGCTCTTTTTGATAAACCTTTGATGCTGGGTTTACAGAGATTGCCTGTAGCAGGAGTTCCTAACCACAATTATTTTTGCTGCTAGTGGTACACAGCCAACTTTCCAGCAATACTCAGCCTGCCTGTGAGCAGAAAGCTGCCACTGCGAATGAAGGTGCCCATTGCTACTACCTCTGCAAAAACAAGCGTTACAAATGTTTTCCTATAATATTATAGATAAAAATACGTATGCACTCCTAGACTGATTAACAGCATTCCTTCAACCAAAGGCTTGGTTATATTTTGTGGCCTTGATCCTAAGAATACGGGCATTGTTTCTGTATATTGGTTAAAAAAATGTCTATTTGATAATCCTGCTCCTTATCAAATGCATACTGGGAGAAAAAAAGTTTCTTTACCCATCACCTTGCTGCCTGTACTGCATGGCAGTGCACGTTTCATCATCCCTCCATGGAGCTCATGTAAAATTTGGTGGGAAATCAGTATGGAGTCAGGAGGAGGGCTGAGTTTTTCTGATAAGGTCTATATTTATAGCATTTGTATTGGTTTGGACAAAATCCAGCATCTTTTAGTCACACAGGTATGTCTCATATCAGTAAAGGAAGTAGGAATCGACACGTTACCTAGACCTCCATCTACTTGTGCCTATTCAAACTGAACATTGAGATAAATACTTAGGTGGCTAAGCTCCAGTTATCTAATCTACCCAGGTCAAAGTTCCTGTTTTCTTACTTCATTCTGGTGTAGACGGTTATCTAGTACATGCATTACCCTTTTTGTGGCCTAGCCGTGCTGCGGTTTGGTATTCCAACAGTATCCCGTCTCTGTATTTTCACCAGCAAGAACAGGCAACTCTGTGAAAAAAGTCCTAGTACTGATACAGCTCCTGCATATTCTCTGGGCGTGCTCAAAGTAATACTCTGATATTATGAGTGATTTCTGAGACTATTCCCGTCTCTTTCCTTCTCCACTTGTGCCAAACTCCTTCCTAGAAATACCAATGACTGTGCTTACGACCCTCACCAGCCCAGTCTCCACTGAGCCCGAGTACGCTTTCCCCTTCCCCAAAACCGGATTGCTTTAAAGGCTGTCTCTTGCTTTCCCCAGATGGCCGTTCCCGCCCGAGCAATGTGGTAAGAACTTCACCTGTCTGAATGGTGGCAAGTGCGTCAGCGAGAGCTGGGGAGCCAACTGCACTTGCAAGCCAGGCTTCACCGGAAGGAAGTAAGTGCTGTTTTTCTGATGCCTGCAAAGGAGCTAGTGCTCCGATTCTTACGTCAGTGGGATAGCTGAGCAGGTCCAAATCATCCTCTTGTATATCCTTTTGCCATTCAAACAACTACCCCAAAACTGTAAACTGGCTGTTATTTCTAGAAGAGGCAGGCTTGATATGGTCCTGCTGACAATACCAATTTTTGCAGCGTGAACTGCTTCCAAGTAGTTCTTGTGCCTCATGAGAATTCATTAACTGTGCTCGAGGCCCGTACTGGCCTCAATCATACAGAAACAACAACAGGAGGATTGGTATGAAAGGGTAAAACTTTCATGTTGTTGGACACTGGAGAAAGCACCTGAAAAAGATGCAACAGGAACTTTGCAAATAAATGAGGCTTTTGTAGACTGTATGATCTCGTGTGAGAAATTTCATTTAATTCTAATACCCTTTTCCTTTCCAGTTGTCAAATTAATATAAACGAGTGTGATCCAAACCCTTGCCAGAACGGAGGTACGTGTCAAGACTCTGAGAACAAATACGAGTGTTTGTGCAGTGCCAGCTACACGGGAGAGCGCTGTGACATTAACGTAAGCACTCCCCTTCGCTCGCGGAAGCTGTCTATTCTTCCAACCTGTGCGTTGTGAGGAGCAGCAGAAGTAGGCTTAGCAGAGTCCTTGGGTACCGGGGTATTAGTGAGACTGCCTATGTGTTGCACGGTCCCCTGCACGTGTGGCTAGAGCACACCGGTAAGCACACTTAGCAAATCAGCTGGCACCAAAGAAACCTGAAGTGGGAATTATTTTTTTTCTTTGCAATGCTGTTGCATGTTAGTCTCCAGCATATAAGCAACTGCAGCAAATACTTTTCAGTATCTGTGTGGGCTGCCATGTGTTTTTCAGGGCTGTCTTTGCAACTTTCCTTAGATTTTACAACTCCTTGGACAGTAATCAAACTACTGCAGCTGGACCTGTAGAAAGGAGGTATTACTTGTATCTCCCCCACGGTTTCCTGGAGAATGGAATTTCAGCTGGCGTTTTATCTTGGATGAGATAGTTACACAGCGCCTTCCCTCTCCCAAGACCATCTGGGTAGAAATGGATGTGTTTGGAGAAGGGAAGTCAGATGAAGTCAAGCTAAAAGTGATTCAAGTACAAGTAAAAAAAGTAGCATCCTTCACCTGCTGAGTCTGCTTCTGACCCGATGGGCCTGGTGAATGGGCAGGCTCAGCGACGCTTTTCCTTTTCTGCATAAGCAAAGCATTGCTGGTTGAGGCGGAAATCCTTCCTGTGTGGAAGTTGTTAAATCATACACTTGCTTTTTCTCTGTAAAGCTATTGCACGGGCAGGTAGCTTGTCTGGTAACCTGGGAATGTACTAACCCACACTGCATGGAAAAGGCTGTGCGCCGAGGTGGGGTTTGCTGCTGTTGCTGTTTCTAAGGGCTCTGCAATGCATGTGCCACGAGGCCGCTCCTGACATTTCCAGTTTGCATGCGTAGACTCCTTCAGGCATCTCTCTGTCCTCTGTCCCGGGACACTTCTTGTAGGTTCCTTGTATTCATTTTCATCATCCCCATTACTTTTTGCAGAACTGTCTTGCTTTTCCCTCTTAAAGGGCCCATGCCTGTGGTGGGGGGCAGGGAGGAGGACGAGGCATGGCTGTTGGCTCTTTGCTGTTGATGATAGTTGTAGGAGCGAAGGGCTGGCAGCTGCGCCCTCTTGTTCTCCCTCCCACCGACAGCAGGACCTGAAGAGTGTGCAAGAGGCAGGAGGGTGGACTGCTAAAAACTCCTGTGGTGTCGGTACTGTGTGACTAATCTGCATGCTGTGCAAAACCAGAACTAACCCCTAGCACGGCGCTTGAGTTTTGGCAGGCTCAGAGAATCAACTTGAACTTCAGTCCCTTGAAAATGGCAGACAGCCTTCCAGGTACTCTGGAAATATTCCTTCTGTGCTGTATTGCTTTGTGACACTGGCATAGACTGTACGGCATCCGAAAGCTGTAAATATTCAAGCTTGAATTCTTTTGTTTTTATCTGTAAGGTGGCAAATGCTATTTTTAGCAGTAAGAAATATTTTTTATTTTTAGGCTTATTGTAATTTTAAAGCTTTCTTTAATGACAAAAATGCCACAATTTTTTTAATTCTTTGTTGTTGTGTTCCATACTATCCTTAATTCCACCAGAACCTAAAGAATACTCATTCGGCTACATTTCTCTCCTCAGTACTTGGGCCTTTTACTGTCTCCCATCCATGTACTGACCTTTTTAACATCCTCCTCTTCCTGCTGCAAGTTGTCTCCAAGTCTGTTCCATAGCATTTTTATATAGTGAGGACATTAAAGTATGTGCCTTTGTGATTTAAAAGTTTTGAGCTACGAATTCAATGGACCTAGTACTTGCCATTGACTATTTAAATTATTTAAAATCTTTTACCCTAAGATTTCATGAAGTTCCTTTCATAAAGCAAGGTATGTCAGTTCTTGGTTTTGTATCCTAGTCTTTCCTCTGGCTTTGAGATTTGTTAACTGTTAAGCCTGAAACTTACTGCACCTCCCTGTCCCAAGATCTTCAAGGAAGTGCTGAAACACAAGTCCGCATATAATCTTGTTGCAGTGGATAGTTTAATAGCTAATTAAATTCTCTACCTTGCCATCAGAGGCATCACTGAACGTTTTTTACAGTATCATTCCCCTGCTCAGAAAAATTTTCTGGGGTTACTGAAAATTCACATTACTCTGCATTAACTTTTGTAGTTTTAGGTTTTTTTTGGTTTTGGTTTGGTTTTTTTTTTTCCAACATTGGTTAGATCTTTCCTAGTGATACCTACGTATTTTAGTCTGATATTGGTAAGGAGGCCCCTTAAAAGATTTCCACTGTGGATGCTGAATGTACTGGCATTTAAATCTTGAGGGGCTGTCCTGCTGTGAAAAACCATAAGCAAAGAGGAGGATATGGAGCGTGTGATGCTATTCGGACAGTTTCACCTCATCTAACAATGTCTGAAGTGTTGCTCAGACTCTTCGCTGCTGTGCGTTATCTTCATTAGCAAGTGGTGTGCAAGGGACAGCTTGCTTTGTAGCAATTCTGTAGCTCCAGGATTGGTCCCATGAATTGGCTGCGTTTAGTTTTGCTGTCTCCCTGCCGGTTAGCTGCCCAGCTCAGTAAATCCTCTCTTTTCTTCCCTGTGGTAATTCTGCCCATGTGCCCTGCATGAATTATTGTAATGGTATTAACTGTTCCAGCGGTAAATCTCTGTTTATAACCCTGCCCTGTTGAGATCAGCTTTGCCAAAGCTGCCAGTTCAAGAGTGTCAGTGATGAGTGTCACTAGTTCTGAATTAGAAAGAAAAGTTCAGAACGTGTTACTGTCTGTGTATTAGAAATAGTCCATTTTAAAAAATAAGTTTGAAGATGTTTTGCTGAGAGATTAAAGAATGAACATGAGCATTCTCTGTGCAGGTGCCCTCAAGCCCTTTACTTGTTCCTTGCTTGTCCTTTTCTGTTCAAGTACAGATCTTCTGCTTTTTTTTTTTTGCGTTTAAAAAAAAAATTTCCCCTCTAATCTGACCATTTGGGGTTGTTCAACTTAAGTTATTGTAACCACTGGAGTCTCATTGTTTCTCCATCAATTTCTTTTACAGAAAGGGACTCCGGGTGCTCTCTTCCCCTCCCCACTAATTGAAGTAGCTGTCCCTGTAGCCTGTGGCTCTTTACTGCTGCTCAGTATCGGTCTCATATTCATGATTCTCACTGCAAGGAAGAGGCGCCAGTCAGAGGGAACCTACAGTCCGAGTCAGCAAGAAGTGGCAGGAGCTCGGTTGGAGATGGACAGTGTCCTAAAAGTGCCACCTGAAGAGCGGTTAATATAGGCGCTACCATGACAAGGAGATGCACCCGCAAGGTCTGCTTTGACCTTGAGCTCTTTCCAGCACTTGCAGCAGCAGATCCACCATATCTCAGTTTCCTTAAGGCATGGTAATGAAGACGTGGACTTAGAAGTACGAGGCAGACTGGATATGCAGTAGCTGTTCCAGCTGGTTTCAGTTATTTGAGCCAGCTGCACACCACTGGCTCGGAGCGAGCCTCGTGGCTCCCTTCTTTCCTGCCCTGTGGACTGCCCCATACGCTCACCTCGGCAGGAGCCGCGGAGGTGCCCCTGCTTTGAAGTTGCTCTGGCTCCATTCCACCTTTCGGGCAGCAGTGGCATAGTTAAATCTGCTTTAAAAGGCAGGGTTAAATTAGGCACTAATTTACAGATTAAGATCTATATCTACTTTTAAGGAGCGTTGTATAGAGGGTGTTTATGATTGGTTTGTATATACTGTTCTGTCTTTGTCAACAGCTGACATGCCCTCGAAGCTTTTTCACCTCAGGTGTGCGAGGTTTTCACAAGCAGTCAGTCTTCAACAGCAACAGCAGCTGTGCACTCCTGCCCTGCGACAGCCACAGCGTTACAGGGAATTGTCAGGAATTACTGAAATCATTGTACAAATCAATGTTTTATGAAGTGATCTCTGTTAGACATTCCCATGGGTACCGCACAGGAAAGGTGCAGTCAGGACCTCGTGGGTTTGTGGGCCAGTGCTGGAGCTATCGGCAGTGCCTGTTGCCAAATGCTGAACTTACGGCTTGCATGGCGGGGGGACGAGGTGAGCAGAAGGGTCACCAGACTGCTTCTGTAGTCCCTGGACTCGTGCGACACGGAGGGGGCAGCGAAAGGGGGGAAGCTCCTGTCTAGCACTGCTGTCGGCGCAGTGCAGCTTAGAGAGAGGTGCTGGGGACTGGGATGAGGGATGTGAAATGCAGCACTGTCCACGCGGAAGCTCTGAGTAACACCCTGTTCTACCGCAGCAGCCAGTGTGGGCGCATCTTAGCAACTCCTCCGCTGTGGGAGCAGTCGGGGCTGCAGGGGCTGCCCTTCTCCTTGCAGTTGTTGCAGCCACGGCGATTGCCATGAAGAGGAGGAGAGCTACTCAGGGAACCTACAGCCCAAGCCGGCAAGAAAAAGACGGCGCTCGAGTGGAAATGTGGAACGTAATCAAGATGCCACCGACCGAGAGGCTGATATAAGAACTGGGGTCACCCAACAAGGTGCCATGTCGTCCTTTAACAAGCATGGAACTGCTGCGGCGTCCCTGTCTTAGGTCTGGAGATGTGTTTTTGTAGGACAGGTCTGTACTGCTTTAAGCTGCTTCATAGGCTACAGGCAACTGCCTGCTGTTACTTGGCAGTAAGATTCAACTGCTTGAACGAGCTTGGTTATTGCAGCTCATCCCGTAAAAGATTTGTATAAAATTGAGCTGCCAGCAAGAGCAGTAAAGGCTGGGAGGGGGGGAAAAAATGGTTCTGGAGGGGCCAGGGGCGGAAAGGAAGCAAGCAGGGGCTGTGGCAGCAGCAGGAGGGCACGCGGAACCGCTACCAGAACGCAATACCGTGTCACCAGCGCAGGATGGCCGGGCCATCGGCGCCCCGCTCAGCCTCACCGCCTCTGCCTCCCCGTCGGTCACGCAAGGGCTCGCGGCCCTAGGAACGGCCGCTGCCGCGCAGTCAACGTGAACAGCAGCACGCGAGTGAGTCACGCTGGCCTAATGAGTAGGAATTAAACCCCTGCATTAAGAAATAATGTGAATACTGTAGTGGTTTCAAAAAACCCCACGTGCCTGTGCTGCCAATGCAAAGCTACGACAGGTGACTGATGGGAGCTATTTCCTAGAGCTGCTGCTGTTCTCCCGTAACTAGGCCAGAGTTAGCGTGACATTATCAGAAATTCACTACCACTCTGCTACGTTAGACACGTCTACTAAATCTTTTCCTAAGACTAGACTGAACCGCAGGAATATTTTAAGTGCCTTCCTGAGACGGAGTTGCCAGTTAGGGTGTTAGCGGTGAAGGAGGCTGTTTGTACGTAGAGGAACGGGGCGCTTGCTTTGCTCAGCCCTTGCACCAAGGCCGGCCCGGAGCGCGGGCTGTCTCAAGGGCAGCAGCATGGCCGCAGGCCGGGCCTCAGTAAGAGACTGAATGTCTGAACCTCAAGCGGGACTTGCTGGTGTGAGGAGGGCAGGAGGAGATCGGCCAAGACCCTGCACCTCTCGGGACAGACACGTTTGGCTTGTCAGGACGGAAGAGTGGAATTTAGTTAACTAATGTAGTGACCTGTGCCACAAAAGCAGGGTTTGTGTTGTAGCGAGACACAGCGTTCGTTTTCCACATCGCCCTAAAAAAAGGATATTTATTTTGTGGCTTTACTTCTTTGTTACTGTTTTAGCTGTTGAGTGTGCTGTTTCTTCTTTAGCATAACATGGCAGAGCCTGTGGAAAGAAAGGCAGCAGACAGGCCAAATAAGGTCTAAAATCATTAGCATTTTGGGATAATTACTATCAATGAGAAATACTTTAGAAAAACAGCATCTGCTTTTTAAGCTCCAAAATACTATTAATAAGGAGAGTGTGAATCTGCCCATCATAGCTAATCGCCACCGGAAGAAAATGCTATTCTGTTTTGCTCTTGGATATGGGTTTTGTTTTTTTTTTTTTAACACTAGCTGTAAATTTTTCTGTAATTCTAAGCAAAGGGAAGAGTACAAAACTACTGATCACGTTTGTCTGCTTAAGACCAGGTCTTTTGCATGCATGCAACTGCTGATATAAGATGAAGAATGAAAATTTTGGAAAATAGAAAAAAAAATATCAAACCATTGGGAGACAAGACAATATTTTGTGTGTAAGATCACGTTCCCTCTAACACTGAGGAAAAGTTGAAAGAGCAAGTGGTGATCCCGCCCTGGCTGTGGTTTGGAAAGGAGTTGGACACAGTACCGAGAGAGAAAGAACTGACCTGACTTCAGTTTGGTGAGCTTGCTGGCGCTTTTATTTATTTATTAGTAATAACACTGCTGTTACTTCTGATACGAACCATTTGCTCTGTATTTTCCAGATGCTCTTTAGGAAGGTCTAATATGCTTTCAGAGTAGACAGTTATACTGCCCAGTCACCTTGCTGCAGTGGGACTAGTTAAACCGCACACCTGAGGAAAAAAGTAATTCACTTAAAAGTGAATTACTTAAATGCAAAGGTAGGTGTGGTTGTCTCCATCCCATAATGACCTGTAACAAACCTACAGCAAGCTTAGGATATGCTTTGGGTTCTGAAAGACTCAGACCTGATTAACCTCCAGGTCGTTACTTTTTAGCTCCACTCCATTTTTTGTGTTTAACTTGTAGAAAAGTGAAGGCAGCAACAGGCTCTAAATGAACCAGTATTACTCCAGCCTGTATTACTTTGAGAAGAAAACCAGAATTGTGTTATAAGAACTATTACTAAGCTACTGAAATATCCTGAAAGGCAACAAGAAGCTACAAAGCCCACAGCAGTAAAGACAGCTAAAAACCAGCAAATTGCAAGCAGTGAGTCTGTCTGCATCCCCCGCTGCTCCTGGGGAGCCAGCAGGAGGGCTCCTGCTCAGGCGCTTTACAGGATTAGCGGAGCAGATGTTTTTATTTCAAGCACCCAAAGCCAGTACTAGCTAAAGTGTTAAAATACTTTGTCAGTGTCTTGAGCATTTCTGCAAAATAATTTATGAAAGTTTTTTTTTTTCGATAATGAACTTAACTTTCTTTTGATATTTAATTTTTGAATATATTTTTTCACAAAACTGGATTTGCTGTAGTTAATGATCATGATCATTTCTTTTGTAAATTTTATAATTTGTAAAAAAATTAGAATGTCCTTCAAAAGAAATTTACAATAAAATTTAGATAAAAACAGACCTAGTTACCTTGATTTGTGATTGGGTTGGGGGGTTGTGTTTTTGCTTGGTTGTTTTTTTTTTTTTTCCTTGAAGAGTAATTTGATGTCTAGGTGGCTCATTTTGGTCTGTAACACAGTTTGCACAGCTGCAAACCTCAGTGCCTCTTTGCTGGTTAAAATTTTAACCAAATTTCTGATTATTTTTTTGTCACGCACCAGAGCTCTAAGCATAGACCTGAACCAAGCAGATCTGCACAGCAGCCCGTGTTGTTAGAAGGGCGGCTGTCGAAACCTGCTGCGTTTTCTGTTCGCCTGTACTGCTACATTTTACCATTAATCCCTTATTTTATGAGCAAAGGGGCAAAAAAATCAGACTGTGGTTGGCACCATGAAATACCGAACGGCCACCGGACCCCGTGGCGGGCGTCAGGACGGGTTTCTGCAGCGGCAGCAGCGATCCTCTCCTGGAGGCCCGGGAGGCAGCCACCTCCAGCAGGAGGGAGGAGGCTGGAGTGGACGAACGTCTCGGTCTGCGCCACGAGAGCTGAGCTGCAGGAGAAGCCGGGAGCCCTTCCCCGGCAGGAGAGCTGTCACGTGGACAGAGCTTAGCGCGAGCGGCCTGCTGAATCGGAGCAGCAGCCGGGAAGGGGATTAGAACGTGGAAACAAATGACTTGAATGTAATTCAAATGGCGGCACTGATTGCTGGGGACTGTGGATGTCCATGTGCAGGGAAATCAAAGCCTTCACCCAGAGATGAGCACGCCTCACGGACATAAAGCCGGCACCGCAGTCAGCGCGCAGCCACCCTGCTGCCACGTACGGCACGATGGCTGCGGCACGGGGCGCAACGGTCACTTTGTCACCCAGCTAACTGCTGCGCTAGAAACACCCGGGTAAGCCTGGAACCAGGGACAGTTAATCAAAACGCACGCTGGACTGGCATGGGCCAAGGCTAACAACGGGTTCGGTTTACAAAAGACAGCAGACCATTCCGTTTACGTCCCCGGGAACATAATTCCCAAGCGTTCTGGGAAAATGCACGAGGTTTCTGGCAGTAACCTAAGCAAACGTGCCACAGGAAAGGCGACGGCGCTCAAAGCGAGCTCTGCCCGCAGTCATGGGCCCTTGCTCCTTCTTCGTGGTGCCAGGGAAAGAATGGTGAGGTTACATAGAGCCCCTGCTCGGCAAAAGTTTGTAACTCTCATCCAGCAATTAATTTTACAGTGCTACAAAAAGAATGACAAGCTCACTTTTGTTTTATGCTGCTATTCCCTGGAGCTGCTTGAAAACAGGTACGGGATTGTCACAGACCCGTGCTCAGCTGCAGCTCCCAGCGGCAGCAATTGGCCTTGGACATCGCCACGACCTGCTGCCGGGCCCGAAGGATGGTGGGGCTGCAGCAGCTCCTGGCTTCGCTGGTTCACTCTGTAAATACCTAAAGCTGTTAACCTCCAACAGTCAGAAGCAAAGTTGTAAAAAAACAAACAAACAAACAAACAAAAAAAACCCACAAAACCACCCCCCTGCCCCCCCACCCCCCCAATTTTTTCCAAACCTGGATGGTGTAAGAAGCAGCAACTAACAGGCTTCTTGTTTACTACTAACCAATTTAATCTGCTGATGTTGGGGGGAGGAAAAAAAAAAAAAAAACCAAAAAAAAAAAAAAAAAATCAGTTTGCTTATTAAGCCTGCATGGTAAGTGTACAAGGAGCAAAACATATTTAAAAAAAAAAAAAAAAACAAAAAACAAAAACCAAGTAGACTAGAATAAATCCCGCAGTGCAAATGGACAGAGTTTAGGAAGCAGTTGGCTAACATTTACTTACATGCTCTACTGAAGGCACTGCGTGAGACATTTATTTAACAAAAGAAATGTGACTGCACACACCTCTTTCTTCAGGGTGTCATGGAATCAGTGGTTGCCTGTGGCTGGTTAAAGGGACATTCATGTCCCCTGAAACAGCGCGGTCATTTCTTACTGACAGCCTCGCGCCACCCCCTAACCAGAAAGAAACCTGGCCAGATCTCAAGCTCCTGCTTGATTTGTTCCACACACATATAAAAAAAAGAAATGGAGGGGGATATTTAAGTAGCTCAGACCATTCATTGCAGGGTAGAAAGAAAATCCCGGTATGTGCAGAGAGGTCGCAAGCCTCTCGTAATTAACGCATGTATGTAAGGTAATGCGAGAAAGGTCTTTGGCAACACAACTCTTGTGTGTCTTGACAGCTTCCAATGCCGGTGTCTAAAATGTGTCTAACCTCATCAATGAACAAGGTGTAAATATGGTTTTGCTGTCTGTACAGCATCAGCTGCATCAGAAAGGGGTTTGGGTTCCTCCCCGCCCCGCCCCGCAATAAAAGTTATTTCAAACAGAAGAAAGCATCTGTAAATAAGCAAAGCGGTACCAAATGGTGAGTACAGGAAAATGTACAAAGCTGAATATAAAGTCATTGATGAATAATATCAGACAAGAAGTAAAAGGAACACTTCTTATACTAGATTAGTAAAAAACATCAAAAATACTTGAGAAAAATACATCAGAAAAAGAACCAGTTTACCTCCGAGCTTGCTCTCCCAGACAAGCACGCTTTGTTTACATCAGGCATTATTAGGAATGAATCGTGTTAGGAATTCCTGAGTTTAAATAAGACAAAACTAAATACTGCCCTAAGGATAGTTTGATTCCTTTATTATGAGAAGCACGTGAAACAGTCTCCTCCTTGCAAATTCTATTCCAGGAGTGAGGAAGCTCACGAACTCCAGGAGCGTGCTGCTTTGTACTCCTGCAGCGCTGAGGGCGTTCAACCCCCCCCTTCAAAATAAAGTGAAGGGTGATTAATGCCATTTGTGTTAAGTGTTAATACTTTTCAGTGCCTCAAAACTGACTTAAAAAAAAAAAAAAAATGCAAGACTGCTTGTTTGTCTAAAAATCAACCGCATAAAATATTCCATAATATGGGTAGAGTAAAATAATCAGAGATGGAAAATGATTTCCAGTGATACAGAATTACCTGAGCATTTTTTTTTTTTCTGTTTAGTTAAGCACATGTAACAGGCCTACTCAGTGTATAATCAGTGTGTGACAGTAAAAATTTTAAAAAAGAGTGTGTGAAATTCAAATGCCATGTCGGATGCAGAACTTTCTGGTCCCTGTACATATATATCCACCAGAATTTGAGCAAGTTTTATCATCTAGCTCACAGCAAAGGATATCTGAAATTCCAGACTGAATTTATATATAATGTTCACAGTCCGAACTATGCAAAATAAAATGGAGCTGTTATCTTAGACTTTAAATATTTTACTATGCAATACTAAAACCATCTGTCTTCCAACACAAAAAGAAAATACAAATCCAACTGAATGGCTTGTCAGAGTAACAGTACTTTACAGAAATATAATATTAGTGTAATACTGTGGTCTTTCCCAAACTGTTGGCATTTCAGATATTGAGTATTTTTCTTTTGTATTGCACAGACTCAAACGCATAGACAGCCATTTCATACACCAGAGTAAGAAAACTTCCAAGATTATATGAATAAAATAGATACATTGGAGATCAGATAAAGCTTTACAAGAATTTCCCCATGTGTCCAAAATGCTTTCCTTTATCAAAGGCTTAATGGTGATGTGATTACCTCTACTAGAGTAACATGTTTTACATCAGAGTGTGCCCAAATACAAAACAAAACAAAAAAGCACCACTTAAGTAAAACAAAAATGATCACTGCAAAGACAGCAGGTTTTATAAGGGATGCGAAGAGTAAGATGAGATTTCTTGAGAACACTATTGCCACAGGTAAGTGTCTTAGAAAAGCAGAGTGACCGTACCCTTTGAGCTCTTCCTCGCAGTTTTGTACTCCATGACGTCGCGGTCCAGGCAAGGACTTGTTACACCGGCGAACAGTCTCATCAACAGCACGATAACGAGCGTGGGTTTTCAGACAGGCCAAGGAGCCGAGCGCCTTGCAGACCGGAACGACATCCCGGTTGCTTCACGGCGGCAGTCGGCGCTCCCGGTGTCCCGCGGCGAGAGGCAGCTGCCCGGCCTCGGCCCCAGCAGCACTGCGCTGCCTCGCTCAGCCTGGAGCTGGGGTTCTGCCGCACGGAGCAGCGTGGCAGCTTTCAGCTGGCGGCACGCGGGCCCACTCGTCAGCACGCTGCCATTTAGCTTGACCTCATCAGCTGGGAACTTTGATAGCCCAATTTTTTTTCTCTTTTTTTTTTTGTTGTTTGTAATAATCAAGTAAGATATTGTTACATCCCATTCATATACTGCCATCTATAATATTTATATATAATATTAACATACACATATATAAGAACTAGGATACTCTTTATGGCCTCTATTTTCTGATGTATTTAACAAAAAGAAACAAACAAAAAAAAAACCCAAAAAAGAAAAATCAATTGCTGGTGTTTCCAGTTTCCCAACAGAGATGCAGGACCAGACCCTGAGCGACTGCTCTGTGCTGTGGTTTTGTTGCAACGAGGACTTGGGACGCTTCTGCACCAGAGAGGCCCCTGCCACCTCTCGGTGTGCCGGGCGAGGGAAACGAAAGCCTGCAACCAAAGCTCATCCAGTAGCACAACCTAAATGAATGTCTGTATTTGGGGACAGGACAAGCACAGAGCCTGATGGATTCATTCAGCGCAGCACACGAGCCTGGGGTTGTTTGCCACACTTTCCATGTGAAAGCAAAACGTGATAGTTGTACGTGTAATGCAAGAAAAACCAAACACCATCCGCACAGGCAGGAAGAAAGCACTAGTACAACGTGCCGTGTCATGCTCCCGGCTGTGCTAAGGACTGAAAATACACGGGAAGGAGTAACTCCCGCATCAGTAGTACTGGCTGAAAAGCTGTGTGTGGAAAACCAAACCAAAGCAAAGCCAAAACCCAACCCCAGGTACCCTCGTGCTTCGGTCAGTGCAAGAGTCACGGGGGTTTTCAGTGGCGGAGAGTGCGGACGCAGTTGCAGGGACCAGGACAACGGGGGGGGACTCTGAACTCTGGGCAAAAAGCACTCGTGTGAATTGCGGCACAGTGATGGTCCTGCAGCTATCCTGGCTCAGCCTTCCATAAAAGAAATACTTGGTTTTATGCTGGCTCAAAAAAAACCCCAAAAAACCCCTCAGTCAATTCCAAAGGGACGTCAAAAGGCCATTGGGAGTGTTACTCAAAGGTTTCCCATCGCTTTCTGAGCTGCTCTACCTTACCTGGTGTGGATGACACGTCTTGCTTTGTCTTTTTTAACAAATCTTCAAATGGATCTTTTGTCTCCTCAGATTTTGAGGATAGTAACACTGACTCTAAGCCCTTAGCTGGCCTGGAAGGGATCAAAGGGGGTTCATTAGACAGGAGAGCTAGTGCTTGTTTGGGATCTACCTTTGAGCTGGACTGGCCCACCGGTAACGTTCTGGTTTTAGAAGGCCCACTTAAACACGCTGGCTGTAGAGAGCTTGTGGGAGAAGGGCTGTGGCTCTGCAGCAATAAGGAGCTAGCTGGCGGCACGGCTGGAACCTGGCTAAACAGGTTTGGCATGGATAGTGTTGAAATGCTTGGTTGAGCTCTTTGTGGTGGGTAGAAGGTAGAATTGGGTGTTATGAAGCTAGAGCTATAAGCGTGACCTAAAGAGGGGGTGAAAGAGCCCCTGGGGGGTCTAACTAGAGACACCGAAAGGGCTCCTGGCACTGTTTGCGTAAACGGATTAGGAGATGGCTGCAAAAAAGGTGGTGGTGCTGGGGCAGGATAACCAAGCGGCTGCACAAATGGTGCAGCTGGAGGAGACACGAAGTCACTTGCCACTGAGACAAAGCCAGCTGCAGAAGGTGGGGTGGCTGAGCTTTGCAGGCTGCGGGGACCTTGCGGTGGGCCGCTGCTTTGCCAGCTGGCTGTTTTTAATGGATCCAGGAGATTTAGAAGGTAGTCGCTTTCGTTACCTGTATTATCTGTCTTCACCTTGACAGGTTGGAGCATCTCAGCAGTGCTGGTAGCACTGGACAAAAGCTGAGACGGATGAGAGGAATAATTTACAGACTGCTGGATTTCAGGGTCTAAGGACACATTACCAGCTCCGAAGGGCTCTGGGATGAGATCTGAAACCAAATGGCTACGTCCTGTAGCGTGGGCGGTGAGAGTTTCTGTTGGTCCAGCTGGAGTCTGGTGCTTGGAAGCCCTGGGTGCTGGCGGTGGTGGCACTATCCCCAGTTCAGGAGTCTTTCTTCCCTGTGGCCTAGGAATGGTGATGTTCCCTTGAATGGCAGGATTGGATTCATCCTTTTCTGCAGGAGCCGGAATGCTGTCTCTGCTCCAGGGTCTCCTTGCGATTGGGGGCATGTTACCAAGTGCAGTCAAGGGCCGTTCCGGTGAGCTTTGGGAATACTTGGTAGGAATAGCCATATCATCGTGACCCATACTCCACAGCTTGTTGTAAGCGTGAGACAGCTTCATGGTTGGCACAATCCTGTTCCTCTCAGACATACCAAGATCCATTCTCTGCAAGAAAGCATAAAAACCAAAACTTTTACTGATCTCACACCACAGAGCGTGAAGTGAAGGCAGGCTGCTGAGCTAGCAGTGCAAGAGGATCTGTCCATGGACTGTGAACGCTGGAGAGGGACAACAGCATGCAGCCTGGATGGACATGCAGGAAATCAGAAGCAGGACTCTGCAGTTTAATTCCAGCTCTCCCTCTAACGAGTTGTTCAGCTGTGACATCGTGGCATCTCTTGTTAGCCAAATACAGAGCACGTACCCGTATCTGAGGTACAGAAATTGAGAAGCCTTAATTGCTGTATGGAAAAAGCTGTCAAACGAAATATCTGGATATAACACTAAATTAAATATTATTATAAGGTAGAAATGACATTATATTCTTTCACGTCACATGAAGATCTGAGTCTGCTTTACTCTGGCACTTTCTAAGCTGCATATACTCAGTGAAATTCTTCCTACAGAATCTCTCTTCTACAATCTAGATTGTTCAAATGATGCCTAGACCAAAATGGCCAGATTCAAAGAACATCGTTTAAAAAACATGCAGTTTGGAGGGGACCTGAAAATTCCCAGGTATTCATTCTCACTGCTGAGCATCAGCTTCAAAGATAACTCTGTGTGATAGCCAACGGACAAAACAGATTCTGAGGAATAGGGCAAACATTTCCTCCTTTAGAAGTAAAGGCTGTAGTTTTAGTGGAAAAAGTTACTGTCTTATAACTGAGTCCCATTCCAATAATTTCTTAATTCAGAAATGAACTTTGAAACACACAAACAAATGACTGAAAATGGATGTGTCTACCCAATAATACGAAAACGTTCCTCAGAGAGTAACGGAAGCCAGCCAGCCCTAGTTCTGTGCAAAACCCCCAGCGTAGATGAGACCCTGTCCAAACCTGGTAATCAAACGTGCATCGCTGATCCCCCTCTTCTTTGGGAGTCCGCAGGTCTTCTAGGCTCTTAGCTTGGCTGAGAGGCTGAGGCTGTGTTTCGACTTCTAAGTTAGGGAAAATGTCTTCGAGGAGGTTGATTTCTGTGGCCTTGCTGGAGAGCAGAGGGCTTGGAGGCAGAGGCTCTTTTGATTTTTCTGGACTGACCGCCTCTTCCCCGTCGGCACTATCAGATTCTTTCAGGGCCCGGTACGGCTGAGGCCTAGGAGAGAAACAAAAATCATGTTGCAAATGATGGCCTTTCTAATTTTGTTTTAAAACAAGTATTTACTAAGGAGCTGGAGGGCTTTACAAAAAGCTTTTGGGTGGCAAAATACAGCTTACGTTGCTGTGTGAACAGCAGGTGTGTGAGCAGAGTGGCCAAGGGCAGAAGGACGTACAAAGACGACTTGGCACTCGAGGGTTTTCAGAAAGGAAAAAGGCGTAAGTGGGAAGTAGTCGGAGGAAAGCTGTGGTCATGCGGTTACAGACAGGCCACAGGGGGAACTCTCGGAGCAGGAAGAACTGGACGCTCGCTCTCCATTTTGACAACCGGGCCCTCCCCTCACTGTCAGCCCTTTGACACGAGGAGCCAGAGCACGTGCGCTGCAAAGCGCCCTGTGTTCTGCAGGCACTTACGTTCTCTTGCTTCAAGCTAACTCAGCACAGAACAGAATTCAGTGTTTTCCTGCAATAATTGGGAACACTGTGCAGAGTTCCAATGATTACATTGGTGTCATCTTATCAAGAAACAACACAATCCATTATGGAGACACCTATTTTACGTTTACAGCCAAGGCCGAGTTAGCAGGATGCTTTTCTTGCACATACCTCAGCAAAAAAATGAACACCAGCAGATTTGCATACTGGTTCGGTGTACAGAGAACAGCAGCATAATGCGCATCCAATTAATAACAAGAAATGCTGTACATATCTGTGGTGATTGGCATTTGACTGGCAGCCAGTTTTACTGTGGCATTTAAACAAGGTTTCAATTAAAAGAAAATATTTGTGAGACCTGCAAAGCCAGATACTATGGAAGAACCCTCCTCCTCTTTCCATATTTTATTATAATACATCTATATCATGCAAATTTATAAACAGCCCATCTCACTTCATTCATCAACACATAAATAGCAGGCATTCAGCTAGCGACACAGGAACGTAATAATGCAAGTACAAGACAGACAGCTGATGGTACGTGTCCTTAGGAAGAGGGTGATCTTGCAAATCTCGGTCCTATCTTTAGTCTCTCACATAATACGTGCTCATCTGCTAAGCATGAGATCACACTGCAAAAACCCCCTGAGGAATATTCTGCAAACAAACGTTTCAGTGGCCTGGCCTCCTCCACCCCAGACACGAGTGCGGGAACATTTTTCTGGCCCTTTGCTCCTGAACCTGTCTGCCTGCCCATGCCCAGCTGCCTGCAGTCACGTCCTTCCCCCGCCTTCTGCATCGCACAATGAATTTTAGCAGTCGGAGACTCCGCTATCAAACCGGCAGCCTCCTTCTCCAGCCTCGTCTAACGCATCCGGCAGGCTCCCGTTGCTCCGATGCGCCGGGGCACCCATCTCGCAGCACCCGCAACTGCCCGGATCTGGCATCACGCAGATTTCTGAAGCAGCAGCTCACAGTACCCCGGCACCTCTTCCTACAGGTTCTGGTCAAGCCAGTAACTGCATTTGTTAAAAGAAGGAGTGTAATTCTGTGCAATGTATCTCTCTTTTTCCACCTAGAAATCCTCAAGCAGGTGAGGTTAGGAAAGAACAAATCCTCTGGATGCCACTGAGTGAGGCCTTAGCTCAAGACTGCCCTCCGGGGTTGGTATGTTCAAATACGCAGTACAAAGCGTTTAGTACCGCAGAATCGGTGCGCGCCCTCCACGTGAGCGTTACTCTCATCTCAAAAAGATACGCTCGGGCCCCTGAGAAGACTGGCCAGGTAAAGAGGAGCTGACCGGCAACACTCGTTCCCGAACACGGGTACCTTGGGCAGAGCGGCAGAACCCTGCAGCCAGTGCTTGGACGTACAGTTCCCGCACACAGGGAGTTGCAGTATGGCCAAGCTGCTCAGCACCGTGTTTCAAAACTAGGCAAGACTGAGTTAACAGAGGTTTGGGAATTTACAACAATTTACAAACTAAAAAGTTGGATCCAAATAACATGGCAAGTAAACCCAACAAACTGCTTCCTGTTTCTTGTATCGTTTTAGGTCAGACTGTACTCAAAACCCTCGGAGGACATCGGCCTGGTGACCCCCCATAGTCACTGAGGATGCGGTACTCGACAGAACAGAGAGGCTGGGATCAGGCAAGCGAAACTGGAAAAGGCCGGTGAGTGCACTGAAATAAGGCTCACAGGACAACCCAACAGCACAGCTAGCACCGCACAAGGAAGACGGCAGAAGGTTCGGACAGGAACACAAGCAGCACACTGGAACAAAGGGCAAGTGGAAGGGTTACATCCCACAGAGCTCGAGTCGATGTAAAACCATAAGCTGTGCATTGCTGCGTAGCGTTTCATGCAGGAGAATGCTTTTGCATGCCGCTAAATACCAAAACAAACAAGCGGGAGAAGTGCTGAACATTCATCAAGCGCCGAACAGAGACTGCAGGAGCATTTCCAAAATTCCAAGTATAGAGGCAGGCACCCTGACCAATGCAAACCCCATTGTTCGAAGTCTGAATTAATACAATGAAAGAATAAAGGATAGACCATTCAAAAGGAGCAGAGAAGAAAAAGTTTTCAGAGAAGCCAGAGACAGGATCCTCTTCCTGCTGAAATTCATCATCAGAAGAGTCCTCAGAGAGGAAGACTGTATAGTGTCGCATAGGCTTTACAAGGCTGAGGGAAACAGGAAGAGAAAAGGAAGTTATCAAGTTGTCACATTCAAAGCTCCAGAGAAGAGAGAAACCCAGTGACTCGTAGGCTCTGAATAATTTCTGAACGTGACTGACTGCCACTGCAAAGAGCTCTGCAGGTAAATGTCGAGCTCTACTTTTCAGGCAGAAAATACCGCTCTTCTGAAAACGTCTAGGGTGCCGTCTAGTCGGGAAGGGTGCTAAGACCTGCAATCACACCCATATCGCAGAAGCAGCCAATACAGAACCCCACCTTTTCCCCGCTACATTTTCTAGAGAGTGGGGCATCATTTTGTTCTTTAGAAATACATCTCTGCTCCTCACATTCTCTGAGCTCTGACCACAAGCAAACAAATATTAGACCTACCGCTCTGCTTTATAGGTATTTAGACTTACATGAGTCTGACATATGAGAGGAGCTGACTTGAGGGTAACAATCCCTACGTGTACCTATTTCTGAGATCTGAAATTGCTTCACGCTAGAATAAAAACAAAACTGTTCACAGATTTATATGAAATGCGGTTTGTCAAGTAAGGTGCCTATGTTTCCTTCCTCAGTGGCTAACTGCTTTCGAAGTCTGGCAGAAAAGGGACTCGAGCTAATTTCTCCTGCATCACAGGACAGTAACTATCAATCTGTGAATTCGTTAGCAGCGGCCTGGAACAAAAATCCTCTCAGATAAAAACTTCTTGAAATCAGAAGTGCCTCTGGAAACACCCCTTAGCTGTAATTAAAAAAATCCCAAACCAACGAAAAACCAAAAAAACCCAACCACCGCCAAAAACATTTCACCAGACTTTTGACAAGAACATATTAGTCACCTTTATTTTATACACAGAGGTCAGATCTCCAGGATTTGCTCCTGTGCCTAATGAAGACAATGCCTAAATCTTTAGTGAATGTAAAACTAACTGTGCATGCCTATATAGGTCTGGGTAAACATACGCTTGGGGGATAAGAGAAAACTATTTAAAGCTTGCTGAATTTATGAATTTTTTTTCTGTTATTTATTGTAGCTATCAGTTGCTTCACTTCATTTTAACCAGGAACCCAGTAAATTACTCTTTTCTGCATAAAGTAGAAGCTTCTAAGATTCACTGTTTCCACTGGAGCAAATTCTGAAGTGGCTATCACTGCTTTAAACAATTAAATGCACTGTCAGCTTTGGTAGAAAAAGAAGGAGTAGAGGAGCAGGGTCCTTAAGCAGAAATACACTGGAACGAAGAGGTTGAGGAGTATGAAGAAATTAGTAGCAAATATTGCCTCATCTGTAATGCTAAAATATCCTAATCTTTAGTAAAGTATGAAGCAACGGCCACTGTTCATTCCCCTCTGAAACACTGAAGCTCTGGATGGCAAAAAGGCTTATAGAAAATATATTCTCACAAATTAAATATTAAGACAAATGCTTCACAAGTAACAAAGCAGTAAAAGCACATCAAGATTTATCAGTACTAATCAGAGGCCTCCACACCAAAGCCCAGTGCTTTTCAATCTACTAAAACTCAAGGACAACATTGTGTAGAGCCACCAAAACTATGTGCACTTACAACACCACATATACCCAATTTTTAACAGTTATTTATTTTTTCTTATTTATTCTCCCCATTTCAGTTGTGTTCTGGCGTATCTAAGTGTGCATGAGTGGAAATGAAAAAAACCCCAAGAAAACCTCGTTTCAAGGGCATTACAAACCACCTTTTATCTCTTATGGACCAAACGAGGCTGCTGAACACCGATAGATGTTGCCAGAGAGCATCGCTTACAGGCCTCTCTTCTTCCCCACGTCACTAGAACAGTGGAGAAGAAACCACTAGGATCATAAAAGCAAACATTGTCTCTAGCCATCCGAATGAGGCCTCTTCCCAAACACCTTCATTTCATCAGCCACACATCACTGATGATACCCTAGTTATTGCAGTGAATCGGAACATGCAGCATGAACGACGCAATTGAGATGGGAGCCTGATTTTGCTACTGCTGAGGTCCAGAATAAAATTTGTTATTTCAGTGGCAGCAGCATCAGGCTCATCAGGCGGAACAAAGGACAGGTCCCAATCCCATAGACATGGTAGAGCAACGCAAATGTATCACACCGCTATCTACGTTATAGATAAGGACCAAAAGCATGGACAGAAAGAATTTGATTAGTTGCCTTCATAGTGCAGACATACTAACAAACTACCTCTAGTGGCACTTGAACTGATAATCGGCCTTCACTCTTTCAGGTCTTCCGTCTCAATCACTAAATAACTATATAATAAAGTTATGAAAATCAGTCTAAAAGGTTAGGTCAGAAAAAGAGAAGTTGGACACTGCAACCGCCAGCTCCAGAGGGCCCGAGCTCCCACTGTGAATAAATGTTTATTCACGGCCGGGTCAGAGCTAATTAATAAAAAGTCTAAACCAGTGGTGGCAGTGGGTGCAGCTGACAGTGTTAACTCATGGTCTGGGGTACTCCCCTTAAAGCTGCTGCATAGCTGTTCTTTTCCTCTCTTCTGCTGTAACACGTATTGAGGGGAAGTGAGGTGGTGCCACTGCATTTGGAAAAATTTGCTGTAATATTTTCTTTTAAGTTTCTTTTTTGTTCCTCTTTTTTTTAAGAAAATGACTATTGGCCAGAAATTTCAATTTACATTTACAAAAGACTCCTCCTAAAATAAATCAGAAATCAAAGATCCTTTAATTTTTTTTTTTAATATACATAGACATGGCTTTTTTCTTAGGAGAGTAAATTACCATTTAACATGATTCCAGAAAATCTAAAATTATTTCCAGAAATCAAGAGCAATAGTGAATTTCCACATATGTTGCCAATACACTACACGTTTGGTAACTGCATGTAACGAACGTGGTGGTGCAGTTGCCCTTAAAGCACTGCCTCTGACACCTTTTGTTTGCCTTCAGACTGTGCTAAATTCAAATGCGTCGTGTCTGCGTGCACGTATTAAATAAACTGGGAGCAAACTATGCAGAAATAATCTCGTTGGCTAGATCATCAGTTGCACTTCAGTGCAGCTCAGTGCAAATAAGACTAAATATAGAGCAAGTTAATACGCACCGGGTTTGTTGCTCTGGCAAGACTCCGTAAGTGAAAGGGGGATCTCGGAATTCGAAAGAAGAGAGCACTTAAGTTTCACTCTTGGTGTGCTCTGCAAGAGATTTTGGTCCAAGATAAGGGACGAACAATCTAAAATTGTCCAAGTTTAAATTTTTTATTAGCTTGAGGCAGTAGAATCCCCCCAAAGTGCCTATTCCCTCATTAACCCAATTCGGCAACTCTCCTGCAGCCTGCCACCCACCACTTGCTAGGATTTCATGCACAAAGAGCTGTCTCTGAAAAGGCAGGTCACAGCAAGCCCGGCTACAAGGCAGGCACGGCTGCAGTCGGAGAGGGAAAAAAGGATGTGTCCGTCACAGCTACAACCCTCATCATCTCCACATGACTGCACCAGCTCCTGCCTACCTAATCTCTTAGCTGAGTTACCATGCAGATGACTTGCTGATCTCTTTCTAATGTTTAGTTTAACATGTCTTCGGTTAGCACTAGCATATGACAGTACTGACAGCCGTGGCTGTTCCTTTTTAAATATCATGTCAGAAACACGGCGCAATAAAGCTGGGGATGCGCTCCATGGCTCTGCGTACCATTATGATAGTGGGGGTTTCTTTTTTAATGAGGAAGATCTGCATCTCAGGAGCTTTTTTCATGTGTCAGGATGCATGGACAAATCAGCAGCACATCACACTGGCCAAAAATGAAATGCTGACAAATGTAGATATTTCAAATTTAATTGACACCTAAATGTACTTGAGATAGAAAAAAATATATACAGAAAATGTGAGTACAGGATATGGGAATTAATAAGGAGAATTCTATAATAATTTTAAAGGATATTTTAGTTATGAGAAAATTAAATTTGTGTATTTTACTAACTGTGTTGCTTTTTCCTCATTATAGAGATTATGGCACAAAGGGGTAGTATGGACTTGGTGTCATTATTCTCCTAAAAAGGGCTTCCCAAATTTGAGGGAGGATTTTTTTTTTTATTAATATAGTTTTTTAAAGAATAGCTATAGAGCGACTCTAGGGAATTAAGGAATTTGTCCCTCTTAGATGGTAAAATGAAGAGAATGAGGGATTTGGATGCATGGGCTTTTTCTTGCCACTATGAAATAGGAGACTTGGGACTGAGGGGCTTACCTAGTAACTGTGCAATCTGAACAAAGCACAGACCTATCACTGGAATTCCTTCCTGCATTTTCTGAATACGCAGTACACCTGAGCGTCAGCTAACAGAAATATTAAAATGTCTCATTTGTTTTTTAAAGTGTTACTTTGTACACTGCGAATGTTCGCAGGAGCACAGTATTTCCAGAAAAACAAAGACGTTAGCACAAAGGATATTTTAAATTAAAAAAAACAACAACAAAAAATCGTATCACAAGTCACCCAGCCAGGTAACAAAACCAGCGGCTTGCGATCACTACACCCAGCAAAGGCGGGTAACTAGTTGTTTTATAGTTTTTATGAATTTTTTACAAATTTTCTAGAGAGCTGGAAATACTAACAAAGAATTTAAAGTGAGAACAAGCTGGCTGACACCTCTGCCTGCTCTGACAGATCTAGACCAAGATTCTACAAAGTCATTTCACATTTTCGTCCTGTTGCTCAGTACCAAGGGTCTGTTCACCAAGTGAAGGCACCGTCTCTCTCTACAGAGGCAAGCTGCCACATTCGGTAGGTTCACTCCAAAGCAGACAGAACAGGCCCCAGAATTAAAGTTCCCTGCAAACCATCACACCGGAAAGGTGGGAGAGCCAGGCAGAGCGGGGTTCCCAAAGGGCAGCCCTGCCTGCCTTGTGCTACGGTCCTTGCTTGGCAAGGTACGGCCACAAACCCGACTGCTCTCCGTACGTTCCTCACCCATTTGCTCCCCCTTTGCCGGGCGTCGGCTTTCCTGGCACCACCCTCGTTGTCCCTGCCTTCCTCTGCACCAGTTCTCCCAAGGCCGAGGGACCAAAGCGCACACAGCGAGACTTATCTGCTACCGCCTGCACTATTTTCTTTCCCATTCCAGCCATCCTCGTTCACAGAGGTACTTGCTGGCTTAGCTTTCTTCCTAAGCAGAGATCCTTGCTTGCAGCGATGCCATGGAAAACCTTTACCATCCACAAATTCTGCGTGGCAGAGCTCCGAGAGCCTGGTTACAACAACTGGAATTTACTGTGCTTTATGAGGCTGTATCATTCACCACAGCCGTCGTGCTGACTTCATACTAAATTCAGTGTAATAACCCACTATTGCACTGCAGCCCATTTTCATTCATCTGATACATGGCAAAGCCATTAGCTTCTCTGCTAAGTCCTACACGACTTCTGGAAAGCCATAATGAACTGCTGCAGCACCGACATGGGTTTAGCCAGCCCAAGAGCCTTTTGACACGCTGTTAATTGTGAGCCTGACCCTCTGATTTCCTATTTTAATTTCCTCCCACTCTGCATGCCCTGGAAGCCAGCTAGTCGGTACTTACAGAAGACAGATCCTAGTGCACTCTGGAAACCTATTCTACATTTAATAGGAAATCTTGCTGTGGTGTAAAAGAGAGCTCTCAAAAAACTGCCTATTGGTTAAAAATGCAACATCTTATTTCTGTGAACAACTAATTTGTATTTAAGGAGGCACATCCCACGTGTCTAGGATTGCCCCAGGTGGTAAACCAGCATTTTCTGAGCTCTCACCTACAAATTCTTCCTGTTACCTTATAACTAACAAAGTTTTTAAAAAAAATTATACATTTTAGATTTAATGACAATTTTTTAAGAATCATAAAATCACATACCTTGAATTATTGAGACAATTGTAAAGAAATAAACTTTCTATTGAAATAGGAAAAAAAAAAATCACTGAAAATTTTGCTGGGGGACACACTAGGTCTTCCACCAGCTCTTCCATGTAATGGTTTAACAACAGACATTGGCAATAATCTCAGGTGTTCTCTGAAGTCACTGCTCCCGCCTCCGGTGTTGTAATTGAAGACCGATTCGAACGTGAGCACATATACCCCAAAACCATGGTTTGCTTTTATACACATTAAAAATCCTAACTCCTGCAACTGAAGATACGAATTTCTTACCATCATACAAAATGCATGCATAAAGGGAACAACTGAAAGGATGCCTACGCAACGGTTCCCTCGTCAGAGGCGGCGTGCAAGGTTACAGCTGCAAAAGGGGCCCTGTGAAACGCGGTGAGCGGGCGCGGGGCTCGCGCAGCGGTGAGCGGCACGCTGCCCTGCGGATCCCGTCCCCCGCAGCTGGAAGGAGGATGCAAAAGTCCCAGCCTGAGCTAGCGAGTCAGCTATCCTGGGAAATGTCTCTGAACCTTTCATGTAATCATACAAGACCAGGAAGTTAGTGTCAGTTTTAAATATAGAAAGAAACGTCTCGTTGAACAGAAGCTCCTCCTCACAAACATATCCCACACACGAGCACCTGAAAGAAGTAACTGGCTAATAATTAGTGTTGGAACCAGTGCCATTAAGCTAAATATTTCCGTGAAGCTTAGTTTAAGAAAAGCACCCTCTCAGCGCTGCTGCTGCTTTCATGGAATCTCCTCTGATCTGCCATAAGGGTACTCCAAGGCAAGTAACACGAGTGAAAATACATATACTGTGGTGTTTTCACTCATTTTAGAATTATTCAAGAGACAGAAAACAATGTGGATCTCTTAAAGAGACAACACCTGGCTGTATGTTTTCATTTCAGAACAATATAGGAAGATTATTTCTTACTGGGACAGAAAAAAAGTTTGTGAAAAATGTCATGAAAATCCTATCTTTAATTACTATTTTAAAAATATATTTTTCCTTTATTCAGAATGTCATTTTGAGATAAATAGTAAGGAAAAAGGCCAGGATTACTGAGTCGTTACCTATTTCAAAGGCATTCAACTCAAGTTATTTCTTAGGTAGGCCATTTATTTGAGCTTTAGTTAAAGTACAAGGTTGGACATTTCCTCCACTTGCACTTCCAAAATCACAACTGTAGCGTCAGTGTCAACATCGTTGCATGTCGTGCGTCCCGTCTCCCTCCCTGCCCCAAGTTGTTTTTATTAAAACACTCTAACCAGACACCTTAGTGGAGATCTGGTTGAGTGCAATATTCTACAATTAACTGTCTGGAAGTAGTTATGTCAAAGTTTGTTTTGCCACCTGAAGCAGAGAACGGGAAAGAATGAAAACACATCAGTTCCTGCTGTGATACTGCATTTGAACTGGATAAAATATCGAAGCTATGAAACATCAGGAAGAGACCACAACCGGTACCACAGAGCAAGTGTCAGTGGTATTAGCAACATTACCTGGTTTTCTTCCACATTTCAAAGATGGAAAAATCTATCAGTAAAATGCTCATGAGGAAAATTAACTCAGTTTACAGCTACAAAGCATCTTCATTATCTTTGCTAGATTATTGTCAATCGTTTTCACAAAAGAATTTTCGTAGTTTACTCTGTGAAAGCAGCTGAATTGTAAAGATTCACTGAAATTAACAGCAATAAATTAAAACCAAGTAAAAGAATAACTGTAATTCAACCGATTACTAGCATTAGTATAAATATGTTTATCGTTCGTGTTTACATTTATTTCTGTTCTGATACTGGCAGGAATTGAAAATACATGTTAGCAGTAAGCCACACTGGAATGTCAAGCAGCTTTTGAATCCAAATAGGCATAATCCTTCATATGAAACACACATAATGGTTAAATTGACTCAATTATCCTTCACCTACACGCAAGTGAATCATCATATTAAATATTAAGAAAAAAGTTTTATTTTAAAAATTTCTATAACCTGTGCAGGACCAGCTACCACCCCGTAAGAGCACAAGCCCTGCTGCAGGACTTGCAATCTACTCCACAAGAGGGCAACCAAATTCCACTATAAAATGAATAAATAATCCCGTAGAATTTAAAAGTGACCATTCATTTTAGCTAAAAGCCAGAATATCTCCCCATCCTGGAGTGGCTGGGAACAAGCTAGCCAAGCACTTCATTTTGGGGGGCAGAGGGAAACCCAACCTCCACCTCTTTTTCCCCTCAAACAGTGGTGACAGGGAACTGTGGGAAGAGGTGTGTTTAAAGAAACCAACTATTTTGCTTTTTATGGGATTTTAGATACAGCAAATATCTTGTAATCTTGGGCATCAGTGAAAGCGTTTCACTTTACTGACAATAAAGCCACCACAGGCTGGGACATAAACAACACGAAGCAGCTAGGATACAAGCAATTACTTTGTGCTGCAGGTAGAGATGAATTCCAAGGAAATCTCCGTGACACATTAGATCAGTGCAACCATCTTGTGGCCCCGGAGTCTTTTGCTTGTAGTCCGTGAGCAGTTGCAGTGAGACTTCCCATGCTAAGGCTGCACTGCCACACCACCAGGCAGCTGGAAAATGCTATGCTGCTCACCATTCAAGGACGGCATCGAAGATGCTTCGCGCGCGGGGAATACCAGTTTAATCTTGCCACGTGACTTGGAAAATGTACGCTGGCCCCGCTGCCTGCTCTTCCTACCTCACTGCTCGGTTGTTTCCTCCAGAGTGCCAAGCAGGTCTGTCCCTACTCTGGCCACATTTTTCACACCACCTTCTTCTAAGATCAACTGCCCCATGCAAAATGCACAGTTCTTAAGATTCCCAAATTCTGAACGGAGAGGAGGCAACCTGCTTATTCTGACCCTTAAGAAGCGCAGCTAACACCAGCCTCCGTATCCAATCAGAACTTAGTGCCGTTGAATCTTTTGTACTTCTGAACAGCTGAAGTAGCTACACTCCAAAGAATCCGAATAATTTTAAATCCAAAATGCATATTGATGCAGCCTACACGTATATTTGTCACACACAATAGTGTCTTTTGGGCTACCTTGCTAAGGTTCAATATATCCATTCTCTTCTTAGGCTTTCACTTGACGGCCTATTGTTTAACTCAACTATGGCAACGCGTTAAACATAGCTGCAACAATACACACTATTGTACACAGGATTGTCTTCTCTGTAAAAAGTACTTTAACATGTGACGTTCATGAAACTATCTGAAAAAACCTCTCCAAGGTAACAGAATGTACTGTTCTTATGAACAAGAGAGATGTCGGAACCCAACACATTTTATACACTAGCAGTAAGCTACAGCAGTACAACTTACTCGGAGCATTACCCCTGTTTACTTCATAGTCAAATCTAAAGAGGTGATAAATTTGCTAGTACTATGCAAGACAGTTACGCTCTACGAGCCTTCGCTATAGAGCTCATTACAGACCTTCTGTTAATGGGACTCTAACAAGCATGAGACACAACCCTTACTGCCATCACTATAAAACAAACAATTCTGTGTCTTCCAGGTAAAGCCTGGCAAGAACAGCGATTTGCAGGGATGTGGCTAACAACTGCATTTAAAGCACGGTTTAAAACAAAACAACAAAGGAATGAACAAACCTCCAAACCCTGAAAACTTTCACTAAAGAGGCTGAGCAGATTATGTCTAACTTGGCAAACCAGAATTTTCCAATAAGTAAACTTCGGTTTCTTGCTTTTTCACACTTCCTCTAACACGGTCCGAAAATTAAAAAAACAATTTTTTGTTAGTTAACAAATTACTTTGATCTATACTATTTTTTAATTTCTCCTTTGGCTAGTTCCAGTTCTGGATGCAGTTTGTTGACGCAACTAGAGCGAAGCAGAGCAGCAAAGTACTTACTGTTCTGGACTAGAAACAGAAGTCCTTCGTCCTTCCACAGCAATATTGCTCTTGGGTCTCTTAACAACATGAGGTCTTGGCGGGCGAACCTATTACATACACACACATAGAAGACATTTCATCAAATACTTCAAGCTGATCAACCAACAGACATAGATAACAAAAGGCGCATAACCACTGTTATCTTAAAGGTATCTTCCATTCACAATTGCTTTTAAACTTCTTTATTTGTTGTGCCACAACAATGTAACAAATGAATACAGATATACAAACAAATGTAAAGCATGAATATAAACTACAGGGACCTGTAACTTGTTTAAGGACAAAAACCCCTTATTTTTGAATAGCAAATGCAATATACATGCTTGTCACTGACTGTTAGCTATTGGCAAAGCAACAAAAATTTGTTCCACTGTCCTGTTTGGTACAGGCTAAATTTCTGATAAAAGATTCCCTAAATGTGAGCTTCCCCTTGTACAGTTAGTTGACAGAGTAAAACTGGAAAGTCCTGTGTGTTGCTGTACGTTATACTGGAAAGCTCCGACATCACGATCCTTTTGTCCACTTGTTCATAGGAACCCAGCTTCTCAAGTGAAGACTTCTGTGTAAGGGAGCACTGAAAAATTTGTACTTAGAATAAATGTTATGACATGAAAAACATAGCTCATTCTTCACTAAAAATTTGCTTCCTTTTAGCAGCTGAACAGAAACCCTTGCCAGACGTATTATCGTTATCACCCCTAATGTTATGTTAGCGGATCTTTTGTTGTCTGTAATGAAATCCAAAGCTTTTGTGTGGAAGATGATGTTGCTGCCAATCCAATCTTAAATAAGATATCCACCACCTTCTAATGTTCAGAAATCAAGCTTACTCTACTTCCGTTAACTCCACAAGCAAACAAGCTTTACCTCACGGAAAGGAGTAAGCCCGCGTGATCGCCATGTAGGCAGGGTTTATGCATGTGCCTGCCTATACTCGTGAGTAATCCTGCTGATGAACTTATCCCTTCGCGTCAAATGTGGGAATGAACATTTGCAGCATCACGGTCAAGCTGTACGAACAAGCTTTCCATTTGTTATTAAAAAAGCACTACCTTACCTGAAACGGACTCTGATTTGTTGGCTTAGCTGAATGCTAGTTTCAACAGAAATCCCCAAAGCCCTCAAATAACGTTAGGAACAGAACCCAACTCCTGCCCTCCCTGAGCCTGTGCTCCCTTAATAGCCACAATACAAAGGAAGCTGGTAAAGGCCTACAACCTAAGTGCTCTTTGGATGACTAAATAATTTGTTTGTAATGATAGAATAGATGCAGATTTCCCCCTACCTCTGCAAGTTTTCATCGGTTTGTTGTTTGGGGTTTTTTTTAAATTACTATTTGTTGGGGAGCAGGGTGGTTCCAGGCTTTCCCCCGTGCCAGGCACATAAACCTCAAATTTTCTTGCCAGGAAAAAGCCACCAAATTGTGTGTAGTGTTTCTGCGCTACACAACAGTATGCAGAAGATAGGAGCAGGATTATTGTATTGAATTTTCATTTCAAAGGAAATGGTGTACAGCAGATATGATGAAGAAATCCAGAGATGTATTGCCACTATTTCTTAGGAAAAAGGGCTTATAAAAAGGTCAGCTGTTAAGGTCTCGAAGATCAGTCCCCACACAAGGCTGCTCCTCTCTACAATAAAGACGGCTTAAGAATGTGAATTTATGGCAGGAATGGAAGGATTAAGTTTGTGGCAACTTCAGCTGAACTTGCAACGTGGTGAAACATGGGGAAAAGAACAACAGAGCTAATTAGACGAGCTGAGCTGTCAGAGTGCGGCTGAATGGCTCGGTGCCAACAAACAAAAGGAACGGGCTGGCAATCAGCAGGATCGATGAAGAATACTGCTTCATTAGGGTTGATAAAACAGAGAGGGAGAGAGCAAGAGAGAGCGAGTGCGTGCAAGAGAGGGGGGAAGAAGCGAGAGGAGTTGGGGGGAGAAGAGAGCAAGAAGGAGAAAGAAAAGGAGAGGAAGAAAGAAACCTGTTTAATTAAATCTGAGCTGGAAGATGATGTGTAAAGCTGGCTTGTCATCATGCTGTGAACACTTTCACCTTTTGGGTGGTACCCTGGGGGAGTGATGGTGATGAGGGAGAGAGATGAGAGTTTTGGATGGCTCCAGGGGGCCACCAGACCAGTAAGTGCAGGGTGACATGCTAAGCAGGATTTCGAGCATTGTTCACGGGGGACTGCAGGGAAAAGCCAGGAATCAAGCAAATTCCTTGCTGGATTTTGAGCCTTATGTAGCCAAATAAGCAAGGTTAAATGCTTACCAAATGCAAAGTATGAAAGAAATCCAATTACGTGAGCACATAGCCAAAAGAATAAAGGTAAACATCCAGTACAGAAGGGTTAAATGTGCTTATTACCGTCCCCATCAACTTTATGCATAATTATTATATTTTAACTTTTTCTAATGGAATGAAGTTTCCAAACAGCCACTATTAATCCCAAACAGATCTCTATTAATTATAAGCAACAACCCTCTCTCTTTCCTAATACCACCGCAACTCATTTCCAAAACAGCAGAATGTAAAGAACATGTCTGTTCTGCTTCCGACCTTTCTTTGGTCTGTGTTTTTGTTTTTATTCTTAGTAATGACTCATATCGCAAGGACCAGTGCCCATGGATTCCTCCTCATAACAGATCTATCCTGAAAACAGTAAGTGTTTCTCAGGAATTCTGGTGTTATGTGGACTTGGTCGGAAGGGCAGAGGGACCTGGTCTCCTCAGTCAGTGCGTGCTGTAAAAGGCTAGGATAAATTACTTGCCGATATCCACCTCTGTAATGCGTGCCAAGGCTAAGAGAGGGAAAAAGCAGCCTGCGCAAAGTATTATTTACACACACAAAAATGTGTTTCAACTATTAAAAGCCAAATAACAGATCTGAACAACAACAAATTTATGTATATTTGGTACAAGCATATTTTTGTGAGCGATTATAATAATTTACATTTATCTTGAATTTCCTCTTGATGAATGAAGCATTTCTGTTCCACTTATTGACACAGCTAGATGAATGCAACAGGAGCTTTTATTATTACATTTCCAACCTTTTATCAATCACATTGGGAGCAAAGACAGTTGACACAAACACATTATCGTGAGGACTATTAATGCACTACAGCTGGGAGATTAAACAGGCTTAGCAAGACTTTGATGTAATAAATTACTCAACCTGAACAATACTGTTTAGCAACTTTTGTACCGAGGAATCGCACTGTGCCCTCGTGCACCTGCCAAACACAAAACCAGAGGGCTATGAAGCGCTACGGGAACCCCGTAGCACCATAGGAAGTTTGTTCCTAGCGTAATGTACCTGGGAGGGTCTCCCATAACAATTACGTTTAAGAGAACACGTATAAGCATAGTCAATGCTACCTTTTAAACACAGAAAACAGAGATCTTCAGAGCAGAAATCTACAAAGATGACTCTATGTTAAGCTAAACACCCAGAATTAAAAAGGGAGGAAAAGAAACACATGCTATTGAAATGTAATATAGGAACATGCACCAAAGATCAAAAGTTAACACACACCCAAGTGCACTTGTTAACCAGTTGCCTGCTCATCCAAAACATATTTTCAACAAGTTTTAGCAAGATTAGATTTGAAAACTTGCATCTCTCTCTCTCTCTCCTATGCACATACATGGATGTATAAGGAAGCAAGGAGTAAGATGTATTTGCCCTTTGGGGGAACTATATTCATAAAGTAAAAGTCCTGAATAGAAATAAATATCTTCCAAGGCTGTTGCAAAAAACAACACCCCTTCTAAACTGATAGCACTTTCCTGTGCTACTAAAAAAAAAAAAAAATCACTGGTGCAGATCCAGCACAGTCTCCAGTTTGAAAGCCATCTGGCACAGTTAATATGTAACAATTGTCCTACAGTTAGCATTTTGAATGAAAAACTGCTGAGATGAGGTATCCCTGCCTAATACAGTACAGGTATTGCACTGAATAATTTCTGTGTAGTTCTTCCATAGAAGAGTCACTTCCTCTGGCCAACATGCTGTGCCTACGTTTTTTAAACTACGTAACTACATAGAGTCCCAGCTTGCATTTTAAATGAACATGAAGTATATATGTGTATCATCCATAATGTGGTACTAATGTTCTACCGCCCAAATATAGACTTTGCTTTCTTCATGTGTATTCACTCATCTATTCCATGGAGAAAAATTAAGCGTTCCAAATTAATTTAAAGCATAACTTGCAGAGAATAAATACTTTCTCTTCAGACTTCTGCTTCCTTTCATATTTGAGTTTAGTGCAAGTCTTCAAAAGCTCACTGGCTAAAAACTTATGCCAGCCTAGCAGACGTTTTGTTTAAGAATCACCGCAAAAGTAAAAACAAATGTTGCAACAGCAGCATCAATTACCTGCAGAACTGACTGAAAGCTGCAGAACTCATCAAAGAAAAGCAGAATAAATGCAGGTCCCAGGGCTGTGCCGCAGCAGAGAAGAAGGGAGTTTAGGAGCATAATTCACACATTGCTTTTTTTGCAAAGTTTGACAATCCAAACTACCAAGGTTTAGTAATGCTACTAAGAGCGTAATTCAGGCAGTGTTAAGCTGTGGCAGTGAAACAAAACTACCGACTACTCACGGGCCTAGATGAACGCTGTATCTTTGGAGGCGGTGGCCGAGGCGGACGGAGTCTTTGCTGCTGTATCAAAGTGGAAACTAAATTAAATAGTCACCTACATGAAAACACCTCTGATTTTGTGGCAAAAGCAGCATGAGTGGATGACAACATGTGATTTACCTTAACTTCATACTCACCTCACAAAATGCAATTTTTCTTTTTTTCTTTTTTTTTTTCCCCCTCCAAAACAGTGACAAATCCCACGACCTACAAAGTGCCCCAACAGGAAGGGTAGCTATATCTGCCTGTTGACGTAGGCTTAACACAGCTTACGTTAAACCAAAGGTAGCACGATCAGTACTCATGGAATCATAGATCATCCAAAATCTACTGAGCCAACAAAGATGCTGAAGGTGGATTCTCGGGCCTCTGGGTCCAAGCATTCTAGACAACATTTATGCGAATGGAAAGAATCCCGCAAAGCAGGATATTCGAAAAAGCTTTCACTAAAATCTCAAGATTTTAGTGCTTGTGCAAACTTACGGTAAAGGCCTCAAACCAGTAAAGACATTTAAGAGCATGGGAAAAAAACCCTAAGTCAGTTAAACTTTTCATACACTTAAAGGTGAGCACATGTTTAGGTACTCTACTGGGTCAAAGTTAAATGCATTGCCTAGAGCAAAGCGTGTACTGTCATTGTAAAGAAAACTAAAAGCCCCATCACCACCAGTTCTAATGAAGACAGAACAGTGCATTCAGATGCCTATTTTCGTCTCCCTTTTTTTAAATTAGCAGTTGGCCAACTCATTGCTTTGTAACAGCACTGGAGCTATTCCAATCCAGTTGCTTTTGCCTGAGCCAGCAGCATGACTCTCCTCACACAGATGGCATCTTAAGGTATAGTCTGTTAGACAAGGAATCCACTGACAATTAACGAGATTCTAAATAAAACCTTCCTAAAGTACAACTTTGATATGGAGAACAAGATTGAAGTCATCGTCCTTTCTGTGGCAGCTTGTGTACCCGTATTAGCCCTGGTAGAGAGCAGCAGAGCCCTCGGCGAGGAGCGCACGGGAACGTCTCTGAACGCCTGCTCGGCCAGACGACGACGACTGCATCGCTGCCCCAGCCCACGGTGCCTCCACAGGCAAAAACCCATCGGCGTACAGAGAAGGAAGAGGAACTGGCAGTGGGAGTCAGCTTCTTCAGACAGGAAAAGAAAGCTCACACAGATTACTGTATTTCTCTCCAGAAAAGACTCCAGATTCGTATCTCAGCAGTTCTTAACTTCTTACTAGCAGAGTCTTCATTCTAGATTGACCGACATTCTCTCTCAACTACCCGCACGCTGTGTAATAGTACAACTCCAGCCTACCCTTTTCACACCATTTTTATTCTCTTCTTGCATCTCCTCAGAGTTTTCTTTCAAATTTTCCCATTAAATTATACTTTTGCATCCATTGGTTCCTTTCTCCTTACTTGTGTTACCGCTGGAGGAGTGCCAGACGGCACACATGTACTTGGCTCAGCTTTTAGGGGTGGGTGAGGGGGGAAAAAAAGAGGATACTCAGGATGGAGAGCTGAGGCCAGAATTATTCCATGTGATAGCTTCCCTCTGTATTTTCCAAGAAAGGAAGTATGAAAACAAAGAGAACAAAGAGAGAGATGACAGGGTGGCGTGCTGGGGTGGCTGCCATTAGCCCTACTGAACTGTTTCGCTTCTCTACCTCACATTACTGAATTCAGTCACAGAAGTTGAGTTATGCTGCTGTGTACCTTCCCGTCTTATCTGCTCAGGCTGAGAGCACAATCTTAAAATATATTTAACTTCTGTTATGTGACATAGCATACTTATTTTCCATTACATTTCAGAAGCATAATGGAACACCTGAAAAATCTGAATTTTGCCCTTTTCTAGTTACTTAAAAGACACTCACTTACTACCTAGCAACTTAGGCAAAGTATTTGATGATGCAGAAAAACAAGACGCAATTATTATTCTTCTTTTTTTCCCCCAATTTTTTATGCCTCCTGCATATATACTTCCCTCTGTTATTTTTTCTCTTTTACTCACCTAGAAATTGTGAACATTTCTACATTAGAAAACTCTCAAGTAGGTTATTAAGGTGGGAAATTTAAATATTTTCCTAAAGCCATGGCTAGCGGTGTCTTGAGCACTATTTATTTTCCATTACTATTTTAATTCTGGACAAATACCTTTTTATTGATATAAGAATTACAAGGTGTTACTTAACACGTTGATGTTATAATTTCTTCAGTATTAGTTCATATCACTGAATGTGGCATTTTTTGTTTCAAACACCATACTACGGCCCAGGAAGCTTCTTTGATTTGGGAATCAGTTTCTCCTTTCTATAGCACAAGCCAGGATAATTTTTGAAGAAACACCGCAAGACTGTAGCATGAACAGTATTAGCTGATGGCCCAATGGCAGTATTATCAGAGCTTCTGACAGAAGTGTGACAAAGGCAGGCCCTTCAGAGAGCCAGCCAGCCACCGCAGTGGCTGAGGATTACCTCCCAGCGAGACGGTCAATACATTGATTATAGTCACTGCAAGGACATGTACAGCTGAGCTTTACTTACCCACCCACGTACTCGTTGGAGGAAAAATATTTTTCTGAGAAAATGTGTGACAGGATTTGTTAATTACCTGCCGCTCTACTGTTTGATTAGGCAATGGCAATAGAATCAAGTTTTAAGTATTTGGGGGTATCTGAAAACTCTGCTTTGTGCTAAAGAGTCACCATTATCGGTAGCCTTTTCAGCTGAATTACTAATGCGAACTGAAGAATATCCATACACAAGTCAGGGAGTACACGAAAGAGTAAGAGCGTTAAATATTCCAGTACAATGTGGAGGAGTTTAACAGGACTACCATCTCACTGCATACTCCTTGCCTGTAGCCAAACCACACGCGGCACTAATATTTTAGTCCTGTTAGTCCTAATTGACCAACAGGTCAGACCTTAAAACACCATAATGTTGGCCTAGAACTCAAAACTATATACATTTTTTTTTCCTTTTGGTCTCTGGGTGATACGAGTACGCCCATGTTGCTTTCAGTTTTTCTCTCAAGAGGGTCAAAAACTCTCTTCTTTAATATGAGCTGTGATTCTCATTTAATCACTCAACTCCAGGACCAAGGACTACAGAAGACAGAATTCCTCAAGGTTTATGATATACACATGAGTTAACTGCACTTATGGAGGTTACCTCAGCATCCATTTTATTTGGGGATTGTGAAGTGACATAGATTTGTAAAAAAGTATTTCCAATTCAAATAGATTTTTTTAACACAATACAAAATCATAGGCTCAAGTGTGATGTCATACCCGCACCCATCTCTTCCCAGCATTCTCCTCCTTTTTACTAAGCTTTCTGTTGGTGTCAGCATTGATTCTCTTCCAAACTTATCTTTTCATTGACTGCACTCTCCTCTTCTCTTACTGAAGTTATCACATGACAAATCAATGCCACACAGGCTGACATCTTGAATTCCAGGTGGAATTCAGTCCAGCCACAATTTACTGATAAATCCATAGCTTTGTAGAGTCATAATCTAAACTCCCTGTGAACCTACCCTAAAAAAAGTTTCATCATTCAAATTCATGACCTTGCTACACAATTTGCCAGTGAAAGAAAAGATGGATAGCTGCTTTTTCACTGTCATCTGTTGCATCAGCATCTTGAGAAGCTTTCCTCAGACAGCAATTAAAATTCTGCATCTAGCTACTGAAAAGTTTCTTGTTTCTCCTCCGGAACAGCTCTTCTCTGTAAGCGGCAAGATACTGGACAAGACACATGATACACACGGTGAGTCGCTACAAGCAGCAGCACTGATACACCCTGGCAAAAGTTTAAACTCGCTCATTTTTCGTCAAGGTTCTGTAATGCAGAATTCAGTTAGATGGAGAAGGAAGGAAGGAGGGAAGGAAGGACGGAAGGGAGGGAGGGAGGGAGGGAAGGAGGGAAGGAGGGAAGGAGGGAAGGGAATTAGTTTCTTTCTTCCTCTAGATCATAGCACGTTTTCAGACAGAATGTTCTAGTTTGCCCAAGGACAGAACAAGCGCATGCTAGGGCACATTTTGTGCAAGTATCATTTTAGTTCTATGTAAGTGAAAATAAAAATTACCCTATATATTCATGTATAAGGCAAGAGTTTCAAGCTGAAATGCAAACTCAGGTGAGGAGAAGACACTGGGACTTCCAGGCAAATAAGCGAACTACCACATAAAAACTATCTGAAGAAAATAGTTTCACAGACATATGACATGTTCCTGATGCAAAACCTAGAAGCGGTTACTTGGGGTACATACCAAGGTAGGATTTCTCTCGTATTAGGTTTCTGTTTATATGCAGGTCAGCACACAGGGCGCATGTAATGCTAGGACAAACTGGAGTGGGGGCAGGTCTGGTGAAGGAGAGGAGTTACAACTCGGCCAAATACCCTCCTAAAATGAGATCCCAACAGTGCTTTCTGAACAAGCAGAAAGACAAATGCTGAAGTTTCATTTTCAAGGATGCTTAGATCTAGGAGCAGTGCATGCATAAACTACATCTGCTCCCAGAGGAGTGCGGGCAGCGGCAGAGCCTCACAATCTCCCAAGAGCGGGACTACGGCAGGCTCTTCGTATCCACGCACTGAGCCGAAGGGAACCAACCGGTCCCACGGGCCAGATCTAAGGGGGATAAGATTAATACTAAACTGCACGCAGTGGCCGAGTTAACTACAAAAACTGGAGCGAAGAAAGGGGTTTGGTAAAGCAGGAGAACACAGTCAGGTGGCATTTGTACACGAAGGGCCTCTCTACCAGACGTTTCCTGACGCTACCGATCAAACAGAGGCACTTTTCTTTGGGTGATGCTTCCAGGCAGGGCTACTCAGTAGCAATGAGCTACTCCTTTGCAGGACCTAATACTTTCATATCCTTATCCTGTCACTGGATTATTTTTTCCAGCTGAGATTTAAATACCACATATGATTAAGCTTTCATCTCTGATCAAAAAATAATTCTATGTGTTTCCACAATAAAGACACATACAAATGCTGCTCTGTAAAAAGACTGAAAGTGTAGAAACTTTTGCGTGTCTCGGACTTTTCAATAGGCATCGTGTTAACTTAACTCTCAGAACTGTGACCTCAGTACTTGTAACAACACAGTCAAATCCAACAGATTGAAATTTATCTTACCCACTGAAGTGCTACCAGAAATAAAGTTCATTTTGAGGTCCTATATGTATTGCACCACATACTACATTTCTGAACCCGAAAGAGATCTGAATAGAACGGTCAGACAAAACTGCATATTCACAGCAGCGTGCTCTCTCCATTAAATATGGATAGGGAAATAGTATGGCTTAAACCGGTGTTGTGAAGCATGGAAAAGAACAGGCAAAGGGCAGCGAGCAGTAACTGACGTGGAGGTCCGCCAGGAGGTAACAGTTATTTGCCCTTTATCGGAGCTTCATTTTTAATGTTGATGTTAATATCTGTCACCAGAATGGGATAAGCAAGTACATTCGAACTATATGAGGGCCATATTTACTGCAAAAGCCACTGATTTGAAGTTAATTTGTTAATGCAGCAAAACACGTTGTTTCTAAAAGGTCAGTAGGGGAAGCTGTGTTGGAATATCAACTTAATTACCTGCGCTGTGAGGATGAATGGGTACAAAACAGCACATGGCTACATTGCTAAAAGCTGCTAAATTGCTATTGTAGGTGTGTTCCTAAATGTATATACTATAGCTTTTTCTATGAAGGGGAGAAATGTCTAAATTAGCACTTTCTTACCAATAGCTGTTTACCAGCATACCTTTTTACTCTAGATATTTTCCTAATTGTCTTGTTCTAAATACTTCTGAAGCAACAAGACAGAAAATTTGCAGAAAGCCAATTTTATGACTGCAGATCTGGCTCTGTTTTACTAATTATCAGACAAGTGATTTTAAGTTATGAGATGCTGGAGGAAGAAAAATCTTACATTCACTTTTACACCGTAAAAATACTGTTTAAAAATTATAGATCCCACATCTCAAAGTAGCTATTATATAGCCAAGGAACTTTCACAATACAGCTATTTAGGTTTTCTATACTAGAGAAAACATTACAAAAAGATCACTTTTGGTCTGCGAGGTAACAGCTTGCGAGCAGAATATTATCTCAAATTAATGTGGATGTCTGTTGAGTTTTTTTTAAAGTGGTATTCAAAACAGAGCCTTTATGAGTAAATTAGAGGTGTTATTTCATGTGCAGCAACAAGTGCAACTAGAAAAAAATGCATAAAGGAAACACAACTAGATGAAAACTGGTTTGTCAGTACATATAGAAAGAAGCGTTTCTCCTTCTCAATTAGCAGTGCGGGGTGTTTCTAATAATTTCTAAGCCAAAGCTTTTCTACATGAATATCTTATTTGCTACAGAATCAGGACTGGTTTAAAAACTGCTGGTATGTTTTAAAGACAATCTGACATGGGAGAGAGGTGCGCTGTCCTGAACGTACCCATGCTCAAACACATCATGCTGCAAAAGATGTGAAGTGTTGACTTTGGAAGAATATGCTGGACTTCAACTGAACACTCAATTAAAAAAAAAAGGGAGAAAATAACAACACTGAAAAATGTATGGTACCTAAAAAGATTCAGTACAGAAAGCAGATGGAATCTATGAGGCAGCTGTTTTATTATCCATCCAGATCCCTGCACAGTGCGCACACTACTTTTTACATACTCCCATATGTACAGCTCACAAACTGGGATGACAAGAACAGTGTATGCTTTACAGCATATATTTTTAATTTACACTCTGAAATACTTCAACAGAAGTCTGCTGGGTCCTGCGATAAAAATAATCTCCATGTTTTAAGGGATGCCTCATTCTTCAAGCCATATTTGTAGACTGGGAAGGTAGAATGAATCTGGCAAAAATGTAGCAATGCCTGTAGCTGTGCCAAGAATTTATGAAAGGGGCAGAGACTGCCACAATTAAACACTCTGATTAGTTTAATGAGAGAAACGAGGACTATCTCCTTACCTTTCTAGCCAGGCATCTTCCGTTACATAACGGAGAAGTAGGCAGTAAGAGAAGGAAATGAAACTTAAGTGCCTATAAGCTCCTGTTTTCCCTAATATTGAATAAGGGTCTTTATTTCAGGTGTCCGAGTCATACCCGGTGTGGTGGGATACTGCTGAAGATGCATAGGTCCTTCCCAAAGCCACTGAGAGGAAACGGACTCTTTACTAAAGGGGAGGAAAGGGGTTTTCTGAAAGTCTACCTCTGCTGCCTCTCTCTCCTGGCTGAGACAAACTCTGTCCTTCCTAATCAAGGGTAAAAAATACCTTTTTATGGTGCATCTAGACACAGAGCACTGATAACTCATCTTCAATTGGCAGTGTTGGTAATGTCCGTTTAGTAATCTCATACTGTGCAAACAATCCCAGAATAGCTAACCTGTGCAAACAACCGCAGAACAGCTAACTTTTAAAAATATTAAATATTATACTGTACCACATACCACAGTTTGCTTTAAATCTAGGACTTACATGGTACTAACCAGATGTAGATCTCCCCTAAAACCAAGAATGAAAGCAGGAGCATGATATCCGGATCATGCATATCTTGACAAGTTAAAAGGTTCCACCAGGATGAAGCAAATAGGTCTTTTGGCCACGTCTTACAATCTGCTTGTTATGGAAGAGTGCCAGGGACAGAAAATCCTAAAACCACAGGTTACACTACTGTGGATTATTATTGTTTATAACCGATGCTATTCCAAAAACACATGGCTTAAATAATAAACCCCTTGGCTGTAGAATTGAACGGTATTTTATTTCTTTTGTCTGCAATCACAGAAAAAAATGAAGAATTTTGAGAATTCAATGGATATATTTTCCTATGTGTGCAGTAAGTGTTAAGCAGACACGTTCAGGCCATACCCCAAAGTAGCATGTGTTCTTATATGATGTCGATGGGAGGAATATTATGTAGTAGTGGTTAACTTGTAATGGTATCTGTGGTTTAAAGACCTGTCAAGACTTCTGATTACTTCCTAGCCCAGTGACAGGAAAGTTCATCTACTACACAAACAAGCAGTACAAAACCCACAAAAGAGTGTATCAATACAATTTGAGACTGTGACCACTTAGTTCTTCTATTTCACTTTTTATCTGCTGTGCAGTTGAAAATGATGCACGTATAGATGGGAGGAGGTCAGGGTCTCAGTTCTTCTAAAACACTGTAAAAAAAACCCTAATTATTAAACTGATATTATTCAACACTTTGTAGTTTGAAGACTCCTGACATTTTCCAAAGGAGATGACTGTCAACAGCCTCTTATTTACCTGGCACAGATCCCAGGTGCCTGCAGACCACAGTCTGAAAACCACTGTAAGTTCAGCTACATGCAGTAGGTATCTCTTCCCACAGGAAACAGATGCCTACAGAACACAAAATATTTAATTCAATCTAGAGTCATTCAAAAGCACCTCACACATTTTGTTTCCTGTTTTGTTTGTATGTAGTGAGGCCTTAGACGACCGTAAGAATCACACTGCAGACAGCCAACCAGATAAGCCAGGAGCAGGCTAGCATTCCTTTAATCCAGTTTCTAACTACTCTGTGCTGTTTCTGTAGAGCTTTGACATGAGTGTTCCTTGCTGAGCCCTCCTTTTGCAATTTGCTTCAGCAATCAATGCCGTTTGGGTAAGGGGGTAATTTGCAACGATTCACTAGCTTAAATGCATACACCATTTTTTTGTTCTGAGAAGGTATCAAAGAAAAACCAAGGAAATTTCTACTTATAGAATTGTCTTCTAAGTAAATTTCTTTGAGACACTCACTTTTACATAGACGACTGCAGCCCATTTTACCTGCTCTCCTTGTCCCTTGGGGCGACCGCTGGTGACTTAGTACCGGTTTTTGTTATTTGATATTTTATCACCTCCTTTGTACCTAATCTTTTACACCAGATTTTTTCTGGACCCTGCAGTAACAGCAGAATCCTGCATTGACAATATCCATGCTTAATCCTAGAAGGGTAACTCAGTGAACACACAGGTATGTTGATGGTACTAAGGCACATCTAACACCCAGAAATAACATATCCCATGGACTCGACGTTGCATGATATGCCTTAGCCTGAAAGCAGCATAACTTTCACTTGTACAGAAAGAGAATTAAATCACGATTGTCTGTTACATTACTGCATGATGAAAGGACCATAAAAGAAAACTCCCTTAACTCACTGAGCCATGCCCTTTCTGGATTACTAGCAAAAGAGCAAGGAGGGTTTTTTCAGAACTATTCACAGAGATAAAACAGGGAAGGGTTTGAGAGAGAATCTCACTGAGATGATGTTCAAATGTCCAAAGGAATTCTACCAAAATGAGGTATATTTTGCAGTGACTTGTTTTCATTCTACCTGTTTCTCAACATACATGGAGGGAGAGACATGTTGCAAAAAATCCCAGACCCCAGGAATATATTTATCCCCATGTGTTAAAGTCTATCCATCTACTATCTCAGCAGAGTTTAAAATCACAGCTAATAGGTTAACAACTGTTTTTCTTCTGCTTCAAATGAAGAATATCAGAAAGCTGGGGGAATATTCGGCTTCCCAATTTGTACTGACTGCTCACTGCTACCTGCAATGTCTGTTTGACAGGACTGACATTTTGTACCGCTGTGAGATGGGAAAACGTGTGACATTTTTATTCATGGTGGCGTACGCCCTTGTAATGATCAGCCCTGGTCGATGTGCTTACTGCAGCAGCCCCGAGCCCTCGGAGAACAAACAAGAACCGAAGGTGCCAGCAGTTCGGCTGCCTTATTAAACACCACCAGGATTCTAACGAAGAGCAACTGCTGGAAAATCTCACTGTCAAATCCTCAAGGACATTGTCAACATGGAACTAACTACATATATTTTTCATTTAAAATACTGGAATATCTAGCAATGCAATATTAAATACAAAGAAAAAAAGCCACACTATTTCGTGTGTCTCTCTTAACTGGTCATTTTGTCAGCTTTACATTGGGCTTTCTGCGGGCCTGACACTGGAATTCAAATCAAGGAGATCATGCAGCCCACATGATTTAAAATGTTGGAAAATGGACATATCCCTTATTATCTTTTAACAGCTATTCCTCTCTAGCAAGCAGAATACTTGTACGGGGGGGGTGGGGGGTGGGAAAGATGGCCTCTCATTTAAGGAGTTCTATAAACAGCAATGACTATCCGCTTCGCTCAGCTTCATCACTCACTGAGGAAGTCTGCATAATTAGGGGGACGCTCCTCCACACAAACACACAGAAGTACATGGCTCCTCTATCCGTAGCATGGCACTCTGCAACCCTTTTACTTGGTATTAATCAGTCCAGCTCTGAAGGGCAAATCCAAAATATGCCTGGCCAAACAAGCAATCACAGTGGGGTGAGCAGTTAGAAGAATCATATGTTTCACATACTCTCTCCCTTTAATCTTCTAGTTTAATCCAGGGGCCGAGAGGTCAATTCAGACAGTTCTGGCCTAACTGCACATATCAACTTCATAAGTAATACATAAGAAGCTTCTGGATGCTGATCTACATTGATAGACTAAGCAAGTCATCCATAAGACCCTCTGAGCTTTTCTCAAGTTGTCAATCTAGGTGATTTCGTTAGCCTTGCATGTACCGATGTATTTATTTTATATGTATGTATTATTTATAAAGCGCAATTCTTCTTCTGCATGCCAGCAGTGATGGACCAAGATACTCTCTACAAGATATTTATGGGTTCCTCAACACAACAGGACTAACAAGGAAATTCTGCAGACATGTTACAGCTGCTACTGCTTGTCACAGAGCCCTAGGAGGTCAGCTCAGCCACAGGATTTTCTCCATACATCCAAGCATTATGGCATCTGACTTGCATGTACCCAGGGCAGTAAATTTATTCTGAACGTCCCTGTTTAAGAAGCGCTTGAAATGCCAAGACAGTTGGAAAACACTAAAAGCCATAGTCTGGAATGTGCTTTTTCATGGATGAACACATCTGCTGGATGCAGGACTGGAGCCACATAATCTGAACACATCTGCTGGATGCAGGACTGGAGCCACATAATCTTACTGCAAAGCATGTTTTCCTACATAGCATGAGCCTAAATACATACTACATTGCTGTAGTAGCTGAAGAAGACATAGCTGTCTGGTTGCTCATTAGAAAATACTGGCAAGTGAGTGCAGGAGAGGCAGTAACCTTTGGGTATACTCTGCAGGTGGTGTACATCTTCCTAAAGAGAGTGCCAGGTCTCACTTGTCAAATATTTACATGCATGACAAGAGTGCAAGCCTTTCAGTTAGATAACTCCTATCCCATGGATTGCCATTTCTGCAAATCTTGCACACCACAAAGCAGAATTTCAATCAAATGAATTATTTTCTTGTCCACTGACATTGTTTTTATTCCCCTGACTAGGAACACCGTCCCCTAATAACCTGATGGGACATTTGAGTAGTCTCAAGCAGACATTAGATGGACAAGTGCTTCTGGGCCAATACATTTGCCTTTCTTGCAAGGTGACTTTTACTGAGCAACAGTGAATTCCTTGCTGAAAGGAACAGCCAAAGAAAGGAGCGAGAAGAAATGAGGGTAGAAAATACGCTTTCTGAAGACAAAAAAATTTTAAAGAACTAGGCTTACACTTTTGCTACATCCACAAAGAATCAAATGGAGAGAGGAAGGAAACTGCACGTGGCTCAGCAGAAAGGAACAGGGAGACCATATTGCTCATCAGTGGGGAAGAGTGGAATGGAAGCTCATTTTCTTAATGAAGGTATCTCTATTGTCAGAACAGTTCAGAGAGGCAAGAACAGGAGGCTGGCTTGGCAACCATAGCATACAGTTGCATGAATATTAGAAAATGAACTTGTTTTCCCCTCTCCCCTTTGGTTTCTACCTCAGTGCCACACAATGCCTGCTGTGATCCAGGGGAATCTGCTATTGTTCCAATGCACCTGGGTGTGAAGGGAGTCACAGGGTCTGGCAAAGGAGCCTTCCTCCCTTCCCTGCTTCATCTCTTCTACCCTGGAGATAATCCCTCCCTCTGCTTGCCTCTGGCCCCAGCGATCCAGTTTTGCATTTCTGGAATGTAGCTGGCTGGTTTTCTCCCCATCTTCCCCCTGACCTCTTAATGCCGTTTAATCTTCTTGAAGAAGAAACCTGCCCTACAAAGCAGAGTTTGTTCAGCACGTCTAAGTGCAGATCGTGAATGGGAAAAATGAACACGTTCGTTTACAGCAAATGATCAAAACAGCAAATAAGCTGGCAATTTCCATTAGATGGCCCGCAAAAGTTTAGCAGCAGTACGAATAAGCTGGGAAGAGAACTTGGACAAGTCTTTTCACAGATAAACTGCTTTAGTACATGAGTGTATTTTCCATTTGTTCCATAGTTATTTACATTAGCCTCCAGAACACTAATTGTCTCTAGTTTGCATCAAGAATGGAATATGATTGAATCCTTAAGTAAAGACATACTTGGAAGAGTCTTTTGTATTTTATTAAGCTTTACCTTTCGGTACATAAATGGAACAGAATATTCTATTTGCTGGTAAATAAAAATAAGCCACAGAAACATAAACACACCTAAGCTGACAAAAGACATTCTAATTATAACAGAAACAATTAGAGAGCTGATCTGCCAGTATAACTTGCTTCTAATGAAATGATACCCTTTCCCAACAAATGATGTTTCTGGCAGCTTTGCATTTGTTGTTTTAATTGTACTAGATCAGTTGTGCTACTGACTGCCTAAAAGCTCCAGGGAAAGAACCTTCCAAAGCACAGATTTGTTTTTAAAGAATCTAGGCTCACCCCCTCTTGTGCTTACACCGGCTCTCAAAGACGGATGGGAAGGCTGGGCACAGGTAATGATCCTGTATGAAGGAGGAGGCTCTTGCGAAGCAGTCAGTGCAACGTTTCAGAGGAACAGCATGAAGGCTTGAGTAGGGGTGGAGGGCTGGGAAGCAGTGTGGATAGAAGCAGAAGCTTCCTTAGGAGAAAGGTGTGTCAAAAACAACTATATTTTTGGAAAATAAAGTGTCCCCTTTGCTCCCCAAGAAGAGGGCTGCAACTCTGCCGAATGTTAGGTGCTCTGTTTGACCACGTGATAACCACAACCTCAGACTGTACAACCGTACAGGTTCTAACAGAGCTGCATGAACACGCACCAGGACACACAACTGCAGTAGTTAAAGGGACTTGGCAATGCGTCCACTCATCTAAGTGAAGTCGCAAAAACCTAAAAATTATACGGCATTTCTTTTCCTGGCTGTGGTACACAGACACTGTAGGTGTTTATCATAGCCACAGCTGGTGTACTAGCGGCCTAACAGTTAAGCACTGTCTTCGGGAGGGAAAAGGCTTACTAAAATATCAGATTCAGACATTAATCTACCTTTCTCCTTTAGCAAAATCATCAATTTATACATTATAAAGGGGTTCTGTTTTGTTTTGTTTCTTTTGCTTTAGATAATGCAAAAAAAACCCCAAACATATAAGAGAACTGAGAAAGCCTGCTGCTCATTAAAAACTCAGCAAGATATTTTGGAGAGCTGCTTGTGTTACTTGAAACAGCTATACAATCACCATCATTAAGGAGATGCCTGCATTTCCCAGACTCTTTGCTTTTTGGCTATAACATACATAACATGTATAAATATCACTTACCCAAATACTTGAATGAGATATTTGAGACTTCTGTCTCCAAAAACTTAAAAAATGAAAACCCCCAAAATACCTTATCAGGATAGTTCACTCTTGCAAAAAGAAAAGGAAAACACTTTATTCTTTTTTTTTTTTTTTTTTTTGTGGCATAAAGGCAACTTATAAATTGTCATGTTTGTTCAGGGTGTAGAGATATTTAAGAACTCGTCAAACAACATACTTCTGAAATCAGACAAAATTGAACTGCAATACAGATCAATCAGTTAATGGAAATCACAAAGCAGAAGAGATCTAGGGCTGCTTAACGTTATGCTCTGCGCAGCATCTGTATCATTGTAGCTCACCACCACCAACTGTTCAGTGATGGGAACCGAAATTTCTAGCAGAAACACGCAAATTGAGCACTGCTAGTGCAAACTCCGAATCTGAAAAATAATATGAAAAGGTCTGTATTCAGACAGTCATTCTTCCTTATTTTGGACATAAAATGGTAAGACTTACGAACAATCAAGAGAACTAAAATTTCTGCAGCCATTAGGTGAAAATTAACTTTATTAAAAAAAAAAACAAAAACCACAACAAAAACCCAACCAAACCAACCAAAAAAACCCAAAGTGACAACGAAACAACACCCTCCACCCCACCCCTCCCAAAAAAACAACCCCAAACATCCAGTATCACAACAGATCTCAATGTTTCAAGCTGTGGGTCCTGTCAAAGTAGCCCCTAACAGCTGCTTGCTTGGACAAGGAATGCGTTCAAAATAGTCACAGTGACACAGTGTATTCTCCAAATAGCTAAAGATGATGAAGATAAACACGTGCATTCTACCTAAAAGGTGGGAGTGTGTGCATGGAAGCAAAGGCTACAAACACCCGAGTCGCCCATCACTGGCGTTAGCTGCCCCCCTCTGCCTCGTGCAATGGTTGGTGGGCTCGCAGTGCCTCCCCTGCCCGGCACCACCGGAAAGGGTCCCAAGGACAGCTATGGCAGCATGTGTTCCCATGTTTTAAGTAAGCTTTGGTCAGGTTTTGAGACAAAAAGCAGGAAGAAAGCAAGCATTCACAAAGGATGTTCTCCGTAGCATTGTATCTTCTACTATAATTAACATTATTTTCCCCTGAAACAGAAAGTACTGTTCGGTACTACATACTATTCATCTGAATCTTTTTCTTGGCTTGAAAATTGTTCCCTCTTCTCCCCACTCATTAAATCTTAGTTGCCTGTATTGCTATTGCTACTTGTTGAGTACAGTTGTGTTGTCTCAGATGATAGTTCCTTGCATTTGGTTGATCCGAGGGTCAGTATTAAAGGTACACCCTGAGTAAACCAAAAAGCATGCAAAGTCAAACCGGAGAAAAAGCTGTGGTCACGCCCTTCCACTTTGGTCTCCTTGTGTAGTCTTATTAAGAACAGTGTTTAAATGTTTATTGCATTGCCCTAGGCTATCTGGCTAAAATCCTTCTGTTCACAACCAAGGAGAGCTTTCCTACAATGTCTTAGTATTACAGAAACCGCTGTTAAAACAATTCCATAATAAACAACCCGCTCAAACAACGCCCGATAACCAGTCGCCAAGATGAGCTACAACACTACGGAATCTCACAGTCAGATAATTGCTGCTAAATTTCTGAGAACAATCAGCTGAGGTGCTATACATTCAGAGACATTTCAAGATATTTTACTGATATTTTTTGTAGCCTAACAACTGCAGATACACAACTGTATTTGGAAAAACTAGAAACTACCTCACTATAGGGTGAGAGATAATGAGTTAAAATTAAAGGTTGCTGCCGGCTTGCTAGCCCATCCCCCTTTAGCTAATCTGTCATGTAATGAAGAGAAGCACCTAGCATAGGACAGCTAGCTGCCGGCTCACTTACAGCAAGCTGATTAAGAATGTTCAACCAACAGCAGACTGCAGACCTTTCCAATGAAAATAAATAGACTGTATGCAAATGTGTTTGTCACTTTGACAGCATGTCTCAATTAAAGCATCTCGCTGCTGTTGGTAGGCGCTCTCACTGCAGTGGTATGGACGAGGCTTACTGCATTACTGATACACAGGGCTTGACCCTAATCCGCATGCATGCATTTTAAAAAAGTCTGCCTTTGCCATATACACTAGCATAATACTAGCAGACATAGAAAGCAAGTGACAATGAGAAAAAAGCCCCTTTCATCCTCTTCAGTTTATAAGAACTGTGAATGCACAAACAGCCCTTATTTCAGAGTTCTTGTGGCTTTTTAATTGTTCCCACCTACTGTATTCTAGACAGAGTTAAAAGTGACACTAAAATCTCTCCCTTTAATCACTAGTTAGAAGCCATCTCCCATTTAAACAGTAAACGTTGCTGCTTTTTTCCTCCCCAAAGCCTTAATTTATATTTCATAAACCTGAACATCTTTTCCTTTTGAATGAAAGTATGATTTAATTTTCATTTTGGCATTGGGCTAAAAAAACCCCAGACCTGTGAAAGGACAAAGGCTATAAGTGAGATAGCCCTACAACTGCTAAGTTCGATAATTTTCTGGAAACCGACATTTGTAATGTAATGACAGTAATAAGCATTTAGCAAGCGAGCCCTTCACCACAGCCAGTGGTTCCCTAAAGCTGATGTGTGTTTCTTTTGACACAGAGAAAGTGATCATTAAAAAATTTGAAAGTGACCGTTAAAAAACCCGCATGAATTTAAATTTGCACTTTCCACTCGATTATATATTTCATTAATCTACCAAAATGTTTGAACCATCCATCCTTCATAAAAATCTAAAGGAAAAAACGGGAAGTAGATTATAATATTCTCTGGATTTCTGACTGCTTTAAATGAAATGTAACATTTTCCTGCTAGAGCTAGATGGCTACGTTTCTCCAGTAGCCCCAATTCCTCTCAACCGTATTGGCACAGAAAGTAAGTGAAAAATAAATCACTACTGCAAATATTTAATTGGAAGAGAATCTTTTTTAAAAACGAAGTCTCCAAGAACTTACATTTAGCACAGTGGTGAAAGTTCTGCAAGAAACAAATCTAATTGTAAAATGACACAGCCAACATTGCTCTGAGCAATGACTGTATCTCGTGTAGCCCTAATACCTACACAGTCAATGCAGCTGCACTGACTAGTTTCTATTAATAGACACTTATCTAAAAATCTGGTTTGCTTCACATTTTATAATTCCCAATATTTTACTATTGTCTTAAAATTACGCTATGTTTCCTTAGAAGAAATCAGATATTCACTGCTGTTTTCTGATCATAATACTGTAAAAAACATACAGAGAAAGAAAAGAGAACTGTGAACACAGATAATGTTATTTTTTGAGTCAGGCTACACTTAATAGGGGAACACTGGCAAACTGACAGTAGATACTGTATGTTTTTCCATGAAAATCACAGCAACTACAGCATTTTCTAAATAATTAGCTCTTAGAAAAAGAACCACACAAAAACCTCACTCTTTTGCAGACATATCAAAAGAAACATTATAAGAGTAACTAATGTGTATAGCTCAGTTGTCAATACTGAAGTACAGAGTACACTAATAAGCTATTAATTGATTTTTCCATCTTAGTTCATCACATTTAATTTTCAGAGAATGTTAAAATGCTTTAATAGTTGGATGTTCTATATTGACACTAGTGATCTGGGCTAGATAACAGAGAACATTTTAAATTATACATCCTCAGGCCTCAGGGCTATAGCACTTTGCATGCTAAAAGAACAGCAAAATAGTTTACAAAATTGTTATAATAATTATGCTCCCCCCCAAATTCACTTAGATTTTATTTTCCTCAAAATCATTGTATGAACAAAAGGAATCAGTAAGCCCCAGAAAAATCAAGTTTTAGAATCCCATTTAAACAGATATAACAGAAGTAAATCTGTAACATAATTCAGTTACAAAAAAATAATGAAACAATTGGCATACTCATTATGAACTGTTTTTGCTGAGTCACACAATTTAAAGAAACCTAACACTAAGACATACCTGACCAAAATGTACTGTGATTGGTCTTCTGTCTTCTCTTAATTTGGGGTCCTTCTTCTCAACCAATGGAGAAGGCGCTGTCCTTGGTAGAGCTTCCTCCGGCGCTGCAGAACACCCGTTCTCAGCAATGTCCTGTATGGTAGGAAAAGGTGAATAGCGTGGCCAGGAACGTTCTTGAGTAAGGGAAAGGGGCACAAAGGAGACACTAGAGGATAATGCTGACTAACAATTTTGATGTTAGGGGGAAAAAAACAAAGTACAGAAAAGAAAACATCATGAGAATACAACATTTCGTTGCACTTTGTCAATCAGAGCTTGTACACAACCACTCTCTCCTCCTGACACCAATGTTGTGTGCAAACAGACACATTCAATAGAAGTCTGACTTAAACATGCAAAAGCCAGGAAATATATAGGGAGAAAAAAAAACCCTAGCTCAAAATTTCTGTTCTAGCAACAAATTCAACAGAAACTTCGGAACAGGGCTATTCTGCTTTCTGCAAACCTAAATTAAAACAGTAATTCTATTTACGTACTTCAGAGAATTATCTGTAGTAGAACAATTACTTGTGGAAGTGGCAAGGAGAGATGAAACCCACAGCCTAGTTAGCTCTGCATTTTATCTTTGAGTCTGTGTATACTGAATATGCCTTCAGGAGACTGTGTAAAGCAAACTGCTGCCTAGCAGGATGCTTTTTTGGTTTGCTTTGCTTTTGCTTTTGACATTAGTCCTCATCTTCAGAAGTGAAGTGACCCATCAACCTAGGTTAGAAGACTTGGCAAGTGTATGTATGGTATATGTAACATAGGTTTTGAAAAAGACAAAAGCATGCAGACATAAGGAATCAGACAAGGAGAAAAGAGTTTGAAAGTCAGTTGAGAAATAGTCTGTAACGCAGTGGGCCCCAAACCTTACATCTCTTTGCAACAATGTCAAGGAAATAATGCTTGGTAAATATAGAGAGAAACCCACACACACTGTAGCTCTGCAAGACTGACCTAAGGTTGGCTGCTGACACAGACATTGCTTTGATTCACTGACCTTTGACATGCCCCCTCAAGTTGCCGTCTTGCTAAGGTACAATAATGAGACATGTAAGCTGATGGCCAATTAGAAATGGTTCTTTTGGACACAGACTGACCTAATGTGTTTAGGTCAAATGAAACAAAAAGCTGGATGGACTTTCTAAGGGGCTTTGTCTGCTCCACAGAGAAGCTGAGAGACCTTTTTAGATCCAGCTGGTAGAGCAGTGGTTCACCAATACGGGCATAAGGATCGTGGGGAAATTAACAACTTGTTAAGGTCAAACTAGAGAGAAAAACTTTTTCCTCCCCCCGCCCTCTGGCTGCACAATGCTACCTTGTCTTTAAAAAAATTCGGCAAACTACACCGGATTAGTAACAAAGAGCCCCAAAACAACTCAATGACATGAACTGTAAGCTTCTGTCAAAGTCATACTTCAGCTCCAAAACAGCAACAAGCTACCAAGGGATCTGGTCAGTTTTGGAATCACGTAGTACTGTTCTGAAATCTAACGACATTAAATACAAACTTTACTTACGTATTTCTATACAAGTACAGCCATATTAAATGTGCACCAAGCTTCAGATGTGTTATGTATACACCGTAAAGGTGCCCAGCACATTCAAAGCCACCTGCGCTGAGCAGTGGACGATCCCAGCACTTCAGAGCTTGCAGAGCTCCACCTGGAGCTGTGGCTCCAGCCAAGGCAATAGACAGCTGGGAATCAACGGAAAGCAAAGCATCTTCCAATTCAGGCAAAATTTCCAGAAAAATGTAAAGCAGATGCAAAAGTTTGGACATCGGGGGAATGGGAGGAGATAAAAGATACAGACAGATCAAGTCATTAAGCAAAACCCCCTAAGATGTGTAACAATCACTGCAAATCCTTGCACCTTTTATTGCTACAAATTTGCTGTACTTCTCTGATGACACAATTGCATACAAAAGATAACGTGTTCCTAAAGCGTGTTTCCACCATGTTTGGTGTACAGACTTCCAAAGAAACTGCAGCAGATTTCAGTAAAAAAAACATTTTTAAAAAATTTACTTAATAAAATATGAGAATTAAATTATTTGATACCTCTTTGTTTTTTCAAAATCCCCAAAAGGCAGACAAATCAACAACACAGCTTCAGTCATCAAAGCAGAATTTGCTTCACAAAAGTCCATTTTCTACCTTCAATGGAACCACATTTGAGCTAAATAAACTGAGAAACCCGATTTGAAACACCCCAAATAAGGGCTCCAAGTAGCTTTAAAATGATTAGATTTTGGCAACGTCAAAGCGTTTGGCATTTCTGTAATTGGAAAGTAGACGACAGCCCTTCAAAGCAGTCTGTGACATACCTCAGTCCACTAACAGACTTTGAATACAGTTATTCCAAAGTCAACGGGGAGTACAAGACAGACGGAGAGATAAAAACCACAAATAGGAAAACAGGACTCTCCAATTCTGAACTTCAGCTTCAGAAAGGTATCAGGGCTCACAAAATGTCTACTGCTAAAAGCAGTTCTTCAGCGCGAGAACTACAAGTGACCACAGAACTGCGGCGCATCACGGCGCAGGCAGGCCTTTGCCCATTCCTGGTACCAAAGGAAAAGCCGGGCAGACCTGCGTGTCCCTGCTGAGGGAGAGGAGCTACCAGCCAGGTACCAAAGGAAAAGCCGGGCAGACCTGCGCGTCCCTGCTGAGGGAGAGGAGCTACCAGCCAGCACGCCGCCTCGTGTCGCCACGCTGCCGCCGAGGCCAGGGCTAGCACTTCCACCTGAAGCTGTGCTGGAAGCGCACCAGGGTTCTTCGTACTGCGGTGCATCACACCATGTAGGTATGTCCTAAGTCCGACTTTTCAGTTCCAACACGTCCCCAAAAAAGGGATTTGGTATAAGCCAGCAGGACACTCCTGAAGTAGCGTAAGTCGTATATATTATTCAGGATAACAACAAAAACCATGAGACCTATCTCCCAAAAAACAGAAAAAAATGGAAGGTGACAAGTTACTCATTACTGGAATAAATTCTCCAGAAATGCAAAAGCCCAGCAATGTTTCAGTGACTTCTTAATGAAAAGAAAGTGTAATTTAAGGATATTATTAAAAACAAAAACGCCTTTTGCCTGAGGAAAAAAGATACTTTATAGATTACTGGAAAAAGAGAATGACAATGATCTCTCACACTCCATAATTATCTCCATACATAAACAGTGCTTCCCCTAACAGCTGTCTCTTCAGGTGAAATCTTTTCTGCCTATTTATTTTAAAGGAGGAACTTCAGAGAATGAGTAAGATGTATTTACAGATATGTAAAGTTTACCCTGTAAACTGAATAAGGTTTATCTTCTGTTTAAATATGCATTAGTAATTTTTCTAGGGACCTTTTGTAATGGACTACAAATACTGTCTATTAGAAGAGCAAAACACACATTCCAGAATGTCTAGAAGGATTCTTCAGGTTATTTTATAAACCTCTAAACGAGTTTTTTCTAGCTGTACTGATAATAAAGCACCGACAACAGCCCATTGATAACAGACATTAACTAGAGCCACACAGGGCTCCAGTAAGTAAAATAATGTTGAATACATTAACGCCAAGTGCCCAACCATTTATATAAATTGTCTTATCCAGAAGCTTTCAGTAAGTTACATTCTCCTTACTGAAAGTTGAGGACGGTACCATTCGTATTCCTCCTTCTTCCTAATTCTATGTAGTTAAGCTTCAAACGAGCCAATAACGGAGTGACTTGACCACCATGGTCCATTTGTAAAATGGAAAAAGCAGCCTTTACACACACACACACACACACAAAAAAAAAAAAAAAAAAAAAAAAGAAAAAAGAAAAAAAAAAAGAAAAGAAAGAAAAAGCAAAAAAAGTACTGTATCAGATATAAAATAAAGCTACCATGCTGTATCTATTAACAATTATTTGCTATCACTCATAAGAATCCTCTGAAAACTATTTCTGTTGCTTTGAAATACTGTACCACAAATGAACAAGGGATGGAAATAGAGCCCCATTCAATCTCTACTATCATATTAAAGAAGGACCTTACACACACCACAGTGACCTCTCAACAGGTCAATCCTGCATTTCCCATTTGCAATTCAAACCCAAGACTGGAGCAGACCAAGGGCAAAATGGGCTCTTGATTATATTTAAGAGGTCACCATTGCTATGCAGAGTTGTAGGAAGCAGACCTCTAGCTTTATTGCATTTTTAAATTCTATCTTATACAGAAGCTGCTCATATTTGGCAGGGAAAACTGGAAAAGGGATGTTTATATTTGACTTTTCCTTACCAGTGGCCTGCATACTTTTTGTATTAATAATGGAAAATAATATGCTAAAATGCAGTGGATAGTAAGTTCAGTTTAAAAATAACCCTAGGTTATCTTTAGAAGATGAAAGACTAGCATCCCAAATTGGGCAAAAATTAAGTATTTAATGATGCCAGAATTTCAAACAGTTAACACTTGCACATACTAGCAAGTAAATACATGAAAAATACAATGTTCTCACATGAAAATCGGTGAGGATGCACTAATAGACTTGTCAACAGAGTAGCACAGACATTTAGATTAAAAATAATATGAGGTGGCCAAAACAATTTTTGCTATTTTTATCACTTTAAACAGAGCAATACCTCTTTTTAGAATTATCTTCCTATCTTGCATTCAAAATGGAGAAGAGGATGGGATAGAAAAGAACGGACTTAATGAAGAAAGGAGAGGTAGAGCAGTATGTGTCAACTACTCATAGAAATCTTTTAAGCTCTTATGAAAGCATATGTTGAACAATCATGTTTAACCATCTTACTTACAGAAATGCCACATAATAAGGAAGGTGAAACAAAATTGGGCCATTTACTTGTAAATGTTATGTGTGTTTTTTGGAAAGAGTGCTCGCTGCTTGAAAGACTAGGAAGACAACAATAATAATAAAACAAAGCAATGAATGAAAGAGACATTTCTCAGCCTTTTATACAAATGTCACAGAATAGCATACAATTATATTAGCATTTAAAATACAGGAAAACAATCTGGTCATTTTACACAGCTCCAACTGCTTCAGAAATGCACATGAGAAGGCCAAACATTTTATTATTCATGAAGGTTATGTCCAGAAGTGAAACACATGGAATTACATAAAAAAATTCCATGTACAAGAAAACCACTTCATGTTTCTAATATTTTCATATTATACCTAAAGCGGTCACATATAAAGCAGTAAGTGTAATAAAATAAAACAGCATTAAAAGCATCTGAAACAACTTTATCTTCCTCAAAAATCTCTAGCAATCTGCTAGGGTATCTAGAGAGCAAACTGCATTTGGACTGTACACACCGTTAATTTCATCAGTTCATAACCTGGCTGCAGAATAATCCCTTTGTATTAACATCTGGTTGACATGTTCAGGTAGATCTCTGTTTGCACCACAGGAATACATTTGCAGAGCTATCTTAAGATGATGGTTTAGAAATTTAGACAAGAAATTTACGGAGATAGCACAGATTAAAAAAAAAAAAACAAACCACAAACCCAAACTATTACGCAACAGAATGAATAAAAATTTCTGATAAGAACTTCAGTTCTATTAGCAAGTTAGCTACCTTGTTTTCCCAAAAGACTCTAATAGCTCTGCTTCATAAAATAAACAGAATATCTGAAATAAACCTAAGGCAGAGTTAACCATTCATTCATAAGGTATGCATCAGCGTGACCATGCTTTTGGCTTAAAAGGAGCAATTAGTGTTGGATAACACCTTCTTCAAACACAATTCAGCATTCTTGGAATTGTACTGTTTACAAACAAAGACAGATTTGGAAAACAACAAACAGTTTGAGTAATTTTTTTCTGCAATCATTCAAATTTGAAATGAACACCAACTCTAATTTAATTCCTATATGGCTAAACTTTGCAGCAGACACTCATGAAACATATAAATCCTTTTCCCAATGGCCGACACTATACTACTTTCCCTGAGAGATTACTGTAGAAATAACAACAATTTGCCATTTGCAAAAAGTTCACTGCCCTTACTGCAGCAAAGATCTCCCAGTTCACATCAAGTCCTCTTCCACAATGCCCCAGCACAAAGGGCAGGAGAAGGACCACTCCACATAGAACACTAAATTTTCTGGCTTTTGTGGGTTTAAGTCAGAGCCTTAATGTATTTGAAGACAGTTTTTTTGTCTGTGAATATTTATAACAGTGTGAAAAATCCGGGACAGCTGGTAATGCATTTTGAAGTGTGCTAACAACACTGTATCAAACAGCTTCCTATTGATCACATAATGCTTTTTGTGGCTAAGTATTTCATACATGGTGCTTATACATTTTGAATAAGAACTTCAAGTACCTTTTGCTTCAAGCGGTTTTTCACTTCTTTTATTCCCATTTTTGCATGATCTTTTGCCTGCATGAAAAATTAATTTAAGTTAAAATCCCCTTCTATTTCCACCAGTGAGTACGCTTGATTTCAGTGCATCAAGATTCACCTTCTCTAGTTACTAAAAATGGCAAGGAAAAAATTGTAACAGGATACTGAAAACATCCTAAAACAAACAGAAAGCTAATAAAACACCGAACAAACAAAACCCACCACCCTCCCCCACACACACACTCATTGCAAAAATTTTGTTTTCTCTGTTTTGGTGTCATAGACATCTTTCATCTTTTTGCATTCCACACCCTCGATCTCAACAGAAATAGTAAGCCTGCAAACTTTCTCCTTGCAGTACTCTGGATACCAGTTCCATTTAGTAGAGGTAATATCATTCTACTCATTTCTCTCACGCTGGAGGAAAGCAGGAGAAAATAAAAGTTTGAATAGTTATCTCAATGCTTTTTGTAGCATTATTTCCTAAAATTGAGCTTATAAGAAATCCTCGCTTGTCTCTATGTTGTTTTACCTTGCACAGTGAAACTGGCAGCCATACATGATAACACGGTAACACACTAGCGGTTTGTTAACAGAACTGAAAACATTTTCATTTAAAGAATAACTCAGTAAGTTGAGCTCTAAATAAGCAGGTATAAGAAGTCTCTAGGGAAAATTAATTGACATTTACAAAAGATGGCAACAATTTGGAAAATGAGAGGATTCCCTTATTCCGATGAAGCTGCAAGCAGAGAAACCTGAGGTAACAATGATTTCCAACAGAGTAATGATGAGATGGTAGAGCTGCTTAGCAGAGCATATAGGCGCTATTTCCCAGAAATAGTTCCATGTAATAAAGAGAATTTATCATCTATACTTTCAAAAGAAATCACAAGTTCCCCTTCTCCTTTGCATTTCAATTATGTTTAAATTTCAAAATGACTTTTCCATTTTAATTTGAAATTTAGATGAATGAGTATTTTAAGTAATTTTGTGAGTCCAATAAGAATGAATTTAAGTCTTGAGTTTCATTTGAAAGGTTAAAACAGAATCGTAATTAGACTCTTATCTCAGTAGTAAGCCAGTACTTGATACTTACAAACTTATAGACAGTCTTCATGGCAGGGTTAGCCTTGGTCTTTACTGTGTTTAAAATGGCTCCACTTCCTTTCTGTAATTATAGTAACAATAGAATAAATGTTATCAAAGCTCTTTAAAGCAAACAGCAATCTAAAATCCACCATTCTTAACTTAAAATAACAAAGCATTAACTATGCTTATTAGCAGAGCTAAGTATTAAAATGGTAAATTTAAAGAAAAAGAACACTAGTGAAAAACATGTTAAATGTTTCTCTCTGGTTTTCCAGAGGAGTCCCAATTCTGTTTAATACAGCAGTTTTCAAATGAAAATTCAGTGCTTCCTAATACCAAGAGCCCTTGTCTTATAGATCGTCTCACAAAACAGTGTTCTATGACTGTTCCACTCGCCCTCAGGGGTGTCCTGTACATCGCTTTAAAATCCTAAACAAGTTTAAGAAAAAAGCATCCTACCAAATACTTAATGTCTGGGGCAGAAAATTCAGTTTCAGGAAAGCCTGTATATTCAATCTGAAGTAGTACGATCATTTTTTATTTTCCTTTTCACGATCCCACAATACTATTTATCAAAAGCATGCTGCCTTTTTAAGATCCAAGTAGTCAATAAAGGGGTAAATTGAGGGAAAATGAAATCTAACTACAGTCATAAACATTAATTCTAGAAAAGCTGAATTGCATGTGGTGAACATAATAAAAGTCATAAGACAGTAATATGTCAGGCAGAATAATCTGTTAGTCTGGTCGGGGTTTTATACATCTTCCACACACTACTGACTATTGCTATACAGTACCTTGTTTGATAAATACAGGAGGTGGGTAAAATCCAAAGAATAAAATCTTAGATACTTTTATATTTTCTTATTTCAGCGCAAAATTATATTTCCAGAGATCGGATGCAATCAGATGCAAAATTTTAAGATTTACTACTTCTGTTACTACATGACAATCTTCAACAAAAATTATAAACTGTTGAATTTAATTACACGTATTTTTACATTCACTGTCAGCCATTCCCCTTTCTTATAATTTTAAAATTACTTGTCATTCTGCATATTCATATATATTTATGTATATATATTTACCTCCCTAACTATATGATGGGATTTTTTGCATTACGGTTATGAAATATCTTTAATTCAATTTATCAAGATAATATTGAGCTCAGCATTTTCTGTAAGGAACATAATTCCATTCATAACCAGGACAACAGACAAATGGAATGCTGCAAAACTCAATTCTGTCAGAAAACAATTCAGTGTTTCCTACTGACTCGTACCCGTAAACCAGAAATACTTTTACTTTTCAATACGTCACATTTCATGCATCAAAAGAGACTTTTAAAATCAGCTGTAATAACATATCATTCTCTAGAAGTATTTAAATTTTTAATTTATACAACTAGAGCACTAAAAACCAAAGAGATCCAAACAGTGCTGTCCCCATTCAGCACTTCACACCATTTAGCTTTATAAAGACCTTTTTGGTGTGGCAACGTTCCCTTTTCTATCAAAAGGAAAGAAAAACCACATTATTTTCTAAAATGACAATAACTTCTTTCCAGCTGTCTCCAAGACATTAGAAGTGGATTAAAAAACTTGAGAATTCCTATGGTGATTTTTTTTTTTTTTTAGCGTACTTTTTCTTCTGTTCTTTACTTCATGTGAAGAGCGCATTAGTTTCTCACAACTAAACTCAAGTTGGCCACAGCTAAACAGTGCAGGAAACAGGTCGCTCATGTGCGTGAGGACAGAGGTTAGCAGCCACACAGAACTGTACAACGGTCCAGTAAGAATTAGAACGTCTGTTGGAAGAATACTGTGTTCTTACCCTTACTGTAGAGAGCCACTGGTGGTACAATTTGTCACTACCTAGAGAGAACCACAAAAACAAACAAACTGTAAGCCTCTACCAAGTAGAAAACAAGCTAGAAATGTGAAGTTTTAGCACTTAGTGGTTCTAGGAGCATGATACAGAAACAGGACAACCATCCTTTTCTTTTAATGGAAACACAACAACAAAAAATTGACAAGATGCCTACAATTTTTCTTTTACTTGCTAAGAGGCATTTCTATTTTATCTGGCTTGTCTTTCAGACATTTGAGAATGCTGAGATTCTTTTTTAAGATCGCTAAAAGAAATTTGAGGTGGTTCTGGGTAAAGCCAAGGTTTTTCAGTATCCTCCATTGCATGAACTCTTTTAGTTGTACTTTAGCCAAGTGGTAAAGCTGAGGTTTTGTAAGACCGAAGAGACTTTATTCAGACTACAGTACATTCCTGAAAGTTCTTGACAGAAGAACAAAAATTTCACACACTTCAACCTACAGGGATCATTGCAGCCTCAGTTATTTAGGTGAGTAACCACAATGACCCATTACATCATGATGGCCCACAAACAGTAAGTCAAGAACAGAGTCTGAAACGACTTTAAAATACTGTATTTCTTACCTGCATATTCTCCCATATTTATCTCTTCTTCAAAAACATCACTGAAGCCTTCTCCAGAGTTAAGAAGATCCAGACGGCCATCAATGAACTACATCAACATTAAAAGAGAGCATAAACATATCAGCCATCCCATCCTTTATCTTTTCAGAAAGACTTTCTTCTGCATTTGCTAGAATAACCCCAATTTTCTTATGGGGAAGGGAGTCTAAATAGAATGAAAATACAACCAAAACTGGCAAAATGTTTACCAATGTAAAAAGGTATGCTCCTTCACTGAAAAAACCAGTATTCATGTGTTTGTCTATACATACATGTTTTCAGCATCCCTGAAGCAGCAATATCACGTTTAACAGTAACATGCTTTCTGTCCAAAGTTTACACCAGATATATATCGAGTCTAGGCATGCTCAGATCAAAACTGAGCACAGAGACCTTTAGGGGAAAAAAACCAGACACCTTTTAAAATACAGAAAGCCTTATCACCTGAATCTGAGAAAAGCCAGCAAGCAGGAATTAAGGTGCTGCCAACTACATGAATTTTCCTCATTATGTGGCTGACAGATCAAGGAATATAGGAACAGCCCTTGAAAAAACACAGTTGTATTGTTAAAGAATCTGCTTCTACATTAGAGCAATTAAGCCAGTACCTGCTTAAAGAGCTGGAGCTGAATGGCGTTCTGAAGAAACTGCCTCATGACAGCAGAACGATGGGACACAAATGTTTCTTCACAAAAAGTGATGGGTTCACCCTGTAGAGTTCAGAGCATTAAACACTGAAAAAGCTTTGTCTGAATCCGTCTGAATCCACTGTCTCCATTGTATCTACTTCCCTTCCAAAATAAATAGATAAATAAAGTAGGCCTTACATAACGTTGAGTGAACTGTAGTTTATTTCCAGGTTTCAATCATGTGACTGAGAAACAGGTCGGAAAATGGCAAATTGCGTTATCATCAAAATAAAAAACATTTGCTTTATGCACATTTTGCTAACGCTGCTGAAAGAGCTTTCATCATCCAAAAAGGTAATTTTACTTAATGTCCCCAAAACACGACACACAGTCATCTGAATTTTGTATGTTCTGCTTATCTGCCTCAGTGGACCCAGGCAGTTAACCTGCACAAACAAGTCAGGAATGTCTACTCTCTTCTCTCCACAGCTCAGCAAGACTACACTTTCAGATACTGAATGAGTGAAATTTCCCTTCTTCACAACCTTGTTGGCAAAAGACAGAAATTGTTTTCCAGCTCTACTTTTATCTTATTTTAATGAGTTATGTTAATGCTGAAGTCTGCTGTGCATCTGCCATAAGGGCACAAATTTCCTCCACACTTAAATCTACAAATACTCAATGTAGTAAGCAAATATATTTATTTAATTAAAAACAAGAAAGTAAAAAAGAATTATAAAATTATACTGATGTATAATATGGAGGCTTTTTCATACTCATATTAAAATATATTTGGACTCTTCATCTGCTGAGTGTTTAAAATCAACATTAGATAGCAAAACGTCTTAAAGCACTCCCTTTAAAAGGGTGGTATCGTTCCATTTCTGAGAGCTTTTTATATTAGCAAGCTCGTTTACCATTGGCTGTGTAAAGTCAGGATAACAGGGCCACTAAAATGACTGTGCTCAAAAAACCCCGTGCCACAGCACTGCTTTGAGCATACTGGGTTTTCCTCACCAATTTATAGTGGAAGCCACCATGTAGCCCCAGGACTTCTAACACCTAATCCCCACTAAAAGGATACTAAATCCTCAAAACCATGTTGGGCAAACTGTGCTGACACTCATATTTCTTAAAATCCATAGGTATTCAGCTTTTTCCCTGAGTTCACAACCGATCAAACTTACCGAGACATTTCTGGCTGCGGTCTGGTAGTACCCCAGAGCTTACCAACGCGACGGCTGATACTCGCTGCTGACTGCCTGTCCTTTGACATACCTGACCTCGCCGTTGCAACCAAATGGTGCAAACAGTTAGATCGGATTTAATGCAATTTATGAGGAAAGTGAAGGAACTACTTGGCTTCAAATAATCAGACTGCAGTAACAACATTCTTCCTGGCCCCCAATGAACTGGACAACCAGAATCACCAAGATGGTACACCGGGCACCTCACCTCTAACCCAGCGGTCAACAAATGCCAGCGGTCACAGCTTGGTCTTAACATGAGAAAAGGGATTAATTGCAAGTGACTGTCTAAGCACAGGATGGGTCTCTTTCAAAGAGGGAAGAAGTCACTCTTTTAGAATAGTTTCTTTCACCTTTTCCTTGGGCCAATGAATTTCCATGATTTTGGAAAAGAAAGCAGGTTTCTTATGTGACAACTACAGTTTCAGGATAATTAATTTTAAAAATAATAATCTGTCTTTGATTTACTCTAGCAGGCATTTACAGGGAAAAACAAAATCATACAATCTTTCCAGGCAAGAAGCATGAGTGTCTAAAACATCTTTTTTTTTTTTCCCCTCAGGATAAAGAATCACTTTGTTTCAAAGTAAACAAAGGAAAAATGTTTGGAAAAACAGGTCTGGCTGCTCTGTGCCTGGTAGGGAAGACACTGGTGATAGTCTCCACGACACACTGACTACTGCCACACCAAAAGTGCCATCTCAAAACTCAAGGTGCGTCCTGTCCAAAAGGTTTTAATGCATTTAAACGATTAACAGCTGGTCATACACTCACGTTAGTAGGTGGCAGAGAGGGACAGAACTGTTGCATGATGTGGAAGTGTCAAAACAAGACTTTGAGCAAGAGGTAACTTGGCAAATGGAAAAAGCCATTAGTTGATTTTGAGGTGGGACTGACAATTTGGACTAATATAAGCTCCCCATGCAAGAACTTAATATATTATATTCAGCTATTGCCATCCCACTTGAGATTTGTTTATACTCTCTCTCAGGTACCAGGAAGTAAGTGTCAGGTACTACAGAGCACTACAATTAGTAAGAGAAAATCTTAGGAGATCGCAAATGCATCTGTTACTACAGAAACTGCAGCGACAGACACTTTCCCAGCGTGGGCTAGGAAAGAGTACAACAAACAACAGCATGCAAAGTCTACTTGACCAGTATGAAAAAGGCTTTCCCATCAAATTCAGCTACCAGAACATAATAAAGGGTGCATGAAAAATATTTGTGTCTAACATAGATACAGTCTGGAGTGTGAAAAGAGCTTGGAGCAACACGTAGATTAGTCAATGATCAGAGAAGCTGTTCACCAGAGGAAGGTTTAGCTTTTGTTTAAGCCTCACTTACAAAACCCTTTAAAGCAAACAAACAACCCTTCCTACAATCTACGAGAATCCAAAATTTCTCCCATGGCCAGAGAAGAGTCCGAACATTGTGCAAAGAACTACGCCCTGCCAGACAGAAGCTTCCTCTACTCCACTGTACATCCAACACAATGACCCAGCTTCCTTTCCAGTCGAGCTATGTACCATTCCTACAAACACACACATTGCAGCTGGGGGAGCCCAGTATTATTATCATGTTAACACACTTCCTTCCTCAAAGTACTACTGATTGAGTTTGTTCATTAGGTTGATTAGACCTTTTGACTTCTTAAGAGCCAATTCAGGCTCAACTGCTGCTAGATGATAGGAAAAACTTTAATCATCAAGGTCAAGCGTGAGCTTTTCAGCTTAGAATGCATTAGTGCCTTCCATCCTCCATGACCTCCAGAAGGGTGAACGCACTGTTGCTAACCCCCATCCACAGCTTCATTACAAAAAGACAAGCTGGACAATAAGACCATTTTCTTGACAGATGTAGTTAACTGTAAGTTATAAAGCTAATCAGCTCTGCTTTTACTGACAGATGACATTATACAAGAGGGGACATGCTATGAACTGCAGGTATTTTGTGAAATGAACGGTCTTGCTCACATGTAAAACAATTATAATAACTTGTCCTGATAAACCCATCAACTCCTAAACTTGCTGTTTCCAACAATTAGAATCTAGGCCTCGATTGTCAACACCTTAAATAGCCATTATTCCCCTCTCCAACTATAAATGCATAACAGAGGCTAAGATATGTCACTGCAAATGCTCTAAATGTGTGCACAATGCAACTCTACAAGGAATCTGATTTGATCTGTAATATTAGATAATTCACATATATTTCAAGATTGGATCACAAAATTATTTTTTTAATACAAAAATTTACACATTTCAAAGACGTTTGATCTGCAATCTTAACACAAGAGAAGTAACTTTAAAATATAAGACTAAGATTTAAGACTCCCGGATGCATTGAAAAAATAGGTGCCTTTTCTCCATGCCTTTGCAAATCTCCCTTTATATGAATGTTTTATATTCATATGGCATAATGAAGTTCATCAGGGCAGTGCCGCTACCTCATGACCCCTTAAAAAACTGAAAAGTTTCAGCCCATATCTGATCTGTTGCCAGCCCGATTTTTAAATTGGAATTCTGTTACATTCTAAAATAATGTTTAAAACTACTTAGGGCAGCAAGTGAAAAACGAAAGGAGTCCAGGACTTATTTCAGACTGTTCTAGAGTTTCATGAAACCTGCTGCTATATTTTAAGCAGCCATAATGCAAATGGAAAGATAAAGCCTGATTTTGATTAGCTATGCTGTAAAAAAATTCACCATGATCCCCCATCTTTCAAGGAACTCGCTTGTCCTCAGAAAGAAAAACTTTCTTTCAAAGAGGGTACAGGACCTCGTGCAGACAGTTATTGTCAGTGAGAGAAGTATCATATCTGAATTGTCCGACTTGCCATACTCACAGACAAGCCAGCCTACTGGTTATGGCAAGAACTTTCGCAGTGAATATCAAGGACTAAAAATATGTGGGACAGAAGACAGCACAGATTAGAGAAGGACTTGGAGGAAGGGACAGAGGCGAACACAAATGATTCTTCTGGGAAGACACACAGGTGCTAAGATAACTCATGGAAATCTTATTCCCACTCCTGCAAGAGATGAGACACCAAAGTGTGCATCTGGACAATGGGGCTTTAAAGACACCACATGACTGCTGGAGCAAACATTAAGATAATAAAGACAGGGTTCAAATTAGGTCAACAGCGAGAGTCTCTTGCACAAGCAAAGATTTCACAAAACCTGATTCTAAGGGGGCAAAAAAACCCACCAAAAACCACAACAACCCAAACCTGAAGACTTTGTTTAGACAACCCTAAGAGTTATGCCATGGAAGATATATGTAATCTCTTCTGCATTATCATGGTCAGCATGTGGCGCAGGGTAATGAATTTTGTGCTGCTATATGCATGCCTTTAAACCATGTAGGTGCTCTTTCAAAGCCTCTCTAATAAATACACAAGCCATTAGAGCTGCTCTGTAAACCAGCCACGAAATGAAAAAATGTGGGTGGAATTTAAAGGTGCAGAACAAGATGACAATCTGACAATCTACGAGCTGTAAGCCTAGCGTCAGTATACTGTGCAGCAAAACCCCAAATATACAGCAAGAACAATGACATGCAAGAGATTCACACATCACTGTTTTATTACTACCCAGGTGTTGCAAATAACCACATCCTTTACTAAAATTGGTCATGTTGCAAATGGCAAAGTAAAGCCTGTAGGGATATTCTAGGAATCATCATCCTTAATTCTATCCAGAATTATAATGAAACTAAGATAGGAGAATGATCTTACTGATCTAGATATATACGTCAATGTCAAATACAACAGCAACCAAAGGCAAGCAAGTGCTCCGCAGACCTTTCAAGAATTGTGATTACAATGTCAAGGAAAGATTAGCTCATCACAGCTGAAGAAGGATCATCAGTCAGCCAGCAGGATTCCATAAAGAAAATCTGAAATTGGTGACAGACACCTGATAGGACATTGGCTCATTCAGCTTGCAATTGCAACGACAAATAACCTCCCCATAACTAGTACATACGTTGAGCACAAGAAAGCTCTTTGCATCTGCCTCAGTCATAATGGAATCAAGAAAGCATAGATCAAATACTCTGCATTAAGCAAAAGATACCATAGCTTTATTAGCATTTCAAGATGCTGCTCAGGAACAAAGAAATCATGCGCTCAGAGATTTGACCACACTTCTAAAGAAAACTAAATTAAGACTCTGTTCAAAAAGAGACTACCAGTTTTGATAAATTACTATTGCTAAGCATAATCTTGAAAAGCATTTAAAAACCATCTATTTACCAACACAGACTGTACTGTCCACACACTTACTGTCTCATGTAAATGCCCATTTCCATTATCAGTCCAATTTCAGACTTTTTTCATGTTCCTCACTAGGGTATATAACCTCTGGTGGAGATACATCAAGAGTGAATATTCCTACCACTTTTTTTTTTGTTTTAAAAATAAATTTGCAGTATCTATACTGTTTATAACATTTACAGTATCAAACCAAACGGGCCATTTCTCTAAATTCTCAACCCTTGCAGTTGCTGGTGAATTGGAATTTCTGACAGCTGTCATTCTTCTGCCTGTGATCCGATAACTCCTGTAACAAGCTGTAATAATATCACTGAAGGAGAAATAAAAGGGAGAAAGGTGACTGCGAGTCAGTCGAATCACTGACACCAATCATAACACTTAATCACATCAACATCCCCTTCAAAATGTCACGTGTCAAAACTTACCTTGTACCTGTGCTGTGGCCCGTGGGTACATGCACACAGAGCAAGCTGTGTTCAGCTACATCGGCATTGCCCTTACAAGAGCTTGGGAGCTCGCTTTTACGGAACGCTCCTTGACAGACAAATCACAGGAGGTGAGACAGACATGTTCTGCAGTGCACAAAGTAACTTAAACAACATGCTTCCCCAAACTCCTAACTTGGGCATGACTCAATAGTCACAGAAGTGTTTTTTCTGATCGTACTACAAAGAAGTAGAATGCACCTCGCACTAAGAAAAGAAAACAGGAAAAGCTTGCAAAACAATGCAGAGCTGTTTGTGGGTACTGGCCGCAACCCAGTTTTCTCATGTAGATACTGGAAGTTAATAAATTTCAAAATTTTACCTTGTAAGGATTCCCAAAATTCTTACGTAATTTCCTTTATAAAACTAGATACCAACTGGAGCTCTAAGTTAGACCGCAGGACAAAAAGCAGACTCATATCAACAAATACATTCTTGACCAAAACCCAAATAAAAGTGAAGCGTCCTCAGAAAGGACATATATCTGTTTCCGACAACCACTGAAGATATCATTAATATTTACCAGCAGGCTTCCAACTAGGATGAAGCAATTTAAACACACAAGTCAACTTTAAATGTGAAATTATAATATGCTAACATTCAGACTTCATCAAAATCTTTTTTAACACTGTAATTAGAACTCTTCTTTTAGAACCCTAGTAATACATGTATTATTATAATACAATGCATTATTAAGCTGTAATCAATTCTACAACATCCAAAATGCCTTCAGATCAAAAAACTTCAGCTGTATTAAGATTACTATGAAACTTTTATAGAAAAAAATACAGAATAAGATTTAGTTGCATTAAAACGTTGTAAGAAAACCAGCTCAGATACTGACAGATTCAGTGAAAGTTCAACAACACCCCTTTACACATTATTTCAGACGGTAACATCCAACACCATCACAGGATCTGACAAACTTTGCTCAAAACCAACTTCAAATAAAAGACGAAACTAACAAAAAATGTGTAACTGGAAAAAATTGACATCACATGGCAATGTTTTTGTGTCTCCTTTCAAACCCTTTTAGTTTATTAGGATACCTGGCATTTTCATGTTAGACCAAGTAAAATGACACATACTCATATTCACAAATAATGAAACTACTTCACTGTAATAGAGCAAGCCATCTTTCAAAGTGTTTATATGGCTAATTCAAGCCATTGCCTGCCCTGATTTCTGAATCACCTACATCAGCCAGCCGTTTCCTATCCCTAAGCAAGTGATACAGCCTCATGTCTCTCAAACTCAAGCAACAAACCTGGAAGATAAAGTGCAAAGAAGCCAGCAAGAAAGCATTTAAGGCTGGGGAAAAAAAAGAAAAAGAAAAAAAAAAAATCACCATTTCACAGATCAAGAATAGAGGCATGAAAATAATAAGTAACTTGTACACGGTCACAAAAGTCTCTGGCAGAGCCAGGGAAAAGAACCGAAATTTCTTTAATCCCTGTTCAGTACCTTAAATACAAGGCTATTCTTCCTCTTCCTACTTGATATTGTGTCAATGCATGAGTGTAGGTGTTGAAAGACTAACAAAAGAAAAGTAATAGTATGGTATTATGAGCTGAGAAACCTAATCTTTATCAGATACAGCAAATCTCTATGATGCTGCCTGCACTAGGAACTCTCTCTTTGTCCTGAATATGCTTTAAATTACTGGTATAATGTGTACTGTATATTGTTCCACTCTTATATTTATTCCACAAAAACCCCTGTGGCCTGCATGCGATTTTATCATTAGCTGGCAAGGTAATTTCAGGGCCTAGTTCTGCAATCATTCCATGAGCAATACTCCCATTGAAGCCAGTATGTTCTGCATGCAAAGCAGCTACCAATTCAGGTTCCCTATAATAAAAAGGCCTTTTTCTATTTTAACTATTGTGGAACATTAGTGACAATACAAAAAAGGAGAAAAATTACAGTGCAATTCTTTATATGAGTTATTTTATACTATGACAAAATATAAAAGTGTGCTTGGAAACACAATCTACACAAAGTATTTCCTATGAGATAACTCACGAGGGCTTTTTGTTTAATTTATTAAAACTCAATAGAATACAAAATAATTTCTTAAAACAGGAAAAAAAAAATCTCTGCAAAAATGATAGGTGATCGGGCAAGATTTAGGAATTACCAATATGCCTAAAGGTCACAAGTGTTAATATTTTGCTTTCTTTTGATTTCTTAGATACATGTAAAAAGCCCAAACTCATCCAAGTTAATGAAGCTTCCAAGATGCACTCAAGTAAATATGCTGAAAATACGTTTTTGTGCAAGATGTATACAACTCCTTTGTATCATTATTGCCAAAACCACATTGAATAAAACAACTATTTTCAAGACTGAAATATTTTAATATAATATTTAGATGCTAATATAGATGCAGGAAGAGAATAAACTGGTTTTAACGTCACTAAAGCAATGTGAGAGAAGCTTTAGTTATAAAGATAGGTCATAAAATCCTAGTCTCTTAGCTAAGTAACAAACCCCCCATCTCTATGGATTAAACGGATATAATGGAATTAAACTTTAAATTTTCACCGAGTTAGAGACATCTAGACTCTGGTAGATATACTAATGCACAAGATATAAAATAACATGATATGCAATGCCACCTCTTCATATAATATCTGGCAAAGTAAATGCTATTACTATAAAGGAACTCACTGAGGTTTGATTTGTCATCATGTTATGCCACTTGATAATTTGGTGTAGAAGCTTCAAATATTGCCATGAAAAAACACAGCTAGAAAAGAAGTCACTTTAGAGAAGGAATTTATCATGTCCCCTGAGAAAGGTAATCAAAGCACTGGATTAGGAACACTGGAAAAAGGTTTCATTCCTTTCTGTTTGAGCCATCTGACGGTCTCCGGGGAAATCTAAGCGGTCAATGATTAATATATAAACGCATACACACATATGCTTGCTATGGTTATTTATCACGTATGTGAGATTATAAATCACTAACTTGCATCACTAGGCTCCTAAAGATGCAACAAGCACCCATTCCTGGGATCAACTGGAACTTGCCACGCCAAAGACACTCGTCTGTACTGCTCATTACGGAGCATTAGTACGTCTGCCCAAACAACTTCCGCGAAGGAGCTAACAAGCCAACTCCACAACCGCTCAAGATGCTTCTCCTCACAGGTGGAAAAAAGCAAAGTAAAGCATTTCCCTTTTAAAATAAATGAGAACTCCTCATTCTTCTTTTGCCACTTATTCACTCTTTGTTTGTCAGAAAGCGGCTCAGGTTTTACCACATGAGAAGGCAAGAGACAGAAAAAGCCACATTAGTATAATCACAAAAGCTGCACTACTTTTCAATTTCTTTTAACGGAGCTCCTCAGTTATGGGCACTAAATGAAGCCCTTTCCCTGTCTCACAATAGGTTGAGGATCCTGCCATATTAGAAATTACCATTTTTTATGTTAGGCTTGATTTTGTTTCCCCAGGCTCTCCTCTACAACATCACACTTCTTGCAGTTTTTTATTCAAACCCTTTTAAAAAAAAAAAAAAAAATCCCGCCTCTGAGAGACTGGGAATGCCGTGTCTTGCAAGCATTTATTGCAGGATATGTAATCTGTCTCAGTCCCCCAGTTCCTTCCCGGTATATTCATAAAGTTGCATCTAGTGTGAGGATGAAAAAAAGCACATTTTTCCTTCCACCACTTCCCCTACAGGCTTTGCTCAATCCATGATGAAGCAACCAAAGGGAATTTTTTCTGCATTCCTGCAAACCTACAGCTCACACACACTGAAGCCGAGCTTTGCAGCAAGTGTAATTATTTAGTGTTTGGCCGCATGACTCCTCCCAACTCCCATTGTATCAGCTACACATTTTTGACATGGAAACCATGCAAAATTTCTGAACTCTTTGGGGGGGGCAGGGGGGAATGCCATCTAATTAGACCACATGTGCAACGAAGCATCTGGCTCGGAGCGCAGCAGTTTACACAGTTCCTTGAGTTGTCGTGGAGACAAGCACATGACCCGCTCCGAGCTGAAACTCTGGGGCACGGATCCAGATGCACTTCTAACATATTCTGACAGAGAGCAGATGGGCAGATATTTGCTGGGCCAAAAATGCCAACTCTGCTCCCCTCCAGACCCACGCGCCCTCAATGATAATTTTTATCTTGTAAAAGTCCTTCTCATCTGCCCTGGAACCTCAGGCTTTCTCACCTAGGAAACAGAACTAAACCTGCCAAGATTTCAGTCAGAACAGTCCACAAACTTCAGTCCCATTTATGTAATAGTTATAAGGAGCACTAACAAGTCACAAAACATTATCCAAATATGTAAAAAAAAAAAACCACTCATTTTGATGCTTTATTTTGGCATTCAATTCAAATTGCATTCATGGAAAAATGCACGAGTTTCTGTGATTCACACGGTGCATTATTACATCTTGGCTGGTGAGGCTTGATGCTGTTTTAATTATTAATAAAGTAAAACAAACATTGCTCTACATATTCATAAGAATTCCTAATAATGATGTCAATTATTGCGGTGACCTCACAGCTTTGAGACCCTGTTTTCAGTTTCTTAATACTCTTTCAGCTGCACGAATACATGTTTTCTATTCCAAATTCCTTTTTACCTTTAATGCTTTAGTTCAAATTAGCTCAGCATTCTGCTAAGAACATCTTAAGGGAAACAGTCTCACAACTTTCGTTGAAAAGCCCTATCCACATCGGCACTGAACAAGCCTTGCAGGAGGCACATGATCTTCTATTCATGTTAGAAGACGAATTTCCAGGGAAAAAAAATCCTTGGCTCAAACTCCCTCAGAAAGAACCACAACTTGTGACTACAGTTGCCTGCAGACTCGGAGCATCCCATAGCCCAAGATTTTCTCTGTGATTGCTTCACCTGCTGCCCTGACAGGCTAGAAGCGGAGAAAGCCAGGTGAATAAGCATGAAGTAATGGTAAAAGAAAACACCCGTCACCCACCTGCTCCATCTTCAAGGAAGCTGACTACTCTGCAGGACCGGATTACATTCTTTCTGGCACTGGAGTATCTACATCATGGATGCTAGATATTTTCACAGTAGGCATTTCCCACTGAAAATTCAAGCAAGCTGGCTACTGTGGAAAAAGTTACTAAATAACCAACACAGTATTTGCACTGAGAAATTAGCATTTTGAACTTTCCTGATTAAAAACTAGAATCAGCACTGACTTGAGCTGCCTTTTGAGCTGATTTGATAAATGTGTATTCACATTTGCTCTACGTGGGCATAATCACTTTGACACAAATGCACATGCAAAAGTGTTACATAGCTATTTTAGCATTAAAACAAATAAACAATAAAGCAAACACAATGTTATCATATTTCAAGAATTTGAACACTAGAATGTACTAGATATTTGTCAATAATTGCTATAGCTAAGAATCACACCAAAACACTTCATTAGCTTGGTCATTGTCTGCTACACTGATTGATTTCTACATGCGTATTTTTCCATATTTTAATTTTAGCAGTACAAAATTACATTGCTCCAAATGCAAAAGTTCCTCATTTAAAGAATGAAACTTGCCTAACAGTGTTCTTAGTCCTGGTAATGCAATATTTGACATTCAACAGCAATTTAAACTCATTTTTCAGGGTTAAACAGAATACTCAGGAACTTTTAAAAACATATTGTCACATACGAACCACCCCCCCCACCCCCAACACTCCCAACTTCATTAAGTGTAAAATTTTCGAGTGCTTAGATTTATACCCTATACAAATACTTTCAAAGCTTAAAACCAATTCCTAAGGTGCTAAAGAGTTAATACTTTGTACTGTGGTCACTGTAAATAAGCACAATTTCAGCAAAGCAATATTGCTGTCAGAGACACAAGGCTTTGCAGGTGTGGGCAATAATTAAAGGTTTCAGCACATCTACCTGGGTGAAGTATTTTTGCCTCCTATTCCAAGGAGGAAGCCCTCTCTGTGGAGAGCAGAAGAGCTCATTAATGAGGCTAATTAGGTGTAAAGGGGGTAGAGTCTGGCATCAGCTGCAGCTTATAGTAGCTAATCATTAAGCTCTGTAATCTCTACCCCAGAACAGCAGATGATCATGTTCCTAGGTGACTGATGTTGCTAAGAAAATTTCCAGCACCTGAGTACCTGACCAAATACTTTTTGGTGAGGCTAAAAATTCCCTTAACCCTCCACATGCCAGACAGTGGAGTCAACATCATTTCTTCACTCATCAGTTTTCTAACAATGGATATGCAAAGAGATCTGAACCTGACATGAGGTCTATAGTGTGATTTATTTCAGAATTAAAACAAAACCAAAAACAAACCCAAAACCAAAAAACCCACCATCAACAGTGTATGGAAGGAAGGCCAGTAAATAATGGTTGGTGGGGCAACGTGCAAGAAGAACACAGATATGAGCAATAATGCTTGAAAAAAGAGTGATCACATATACCTTCTAAAGGTTTGTGAGTTCTCCTTGTAATTTCTTTGCATAAAGTAGTGAGGATAGTTACAATACCACAGGGATGAAAGCCTTGTTAATAAATATGTAAAATAAGGATTTCATTGTACTCATCTAATTTGAAATGAGAAAAAGGACATAATTTCCATGGAGAGAGAATACATGAAAGCAGAGCTCAGTCTGGAACTTGTTTTGTAAAATGAATTGCAAGGATGGCAAAGTACTCCAGCACCTCAACATGAATTTTTGAGTTGATCAGGCAGAACAGACCCTTTACTGGCAACCTGCTTCTGTCCTTTTTTTTCTCCAACGGAAGTAGCAGATTTGAATAAAAAAAAAAATTATTTTCCTCTGTTTGAATAAAAAAATAGATTCAATTCAAATTCAACAAGAAATAGATTACTTTTTCTACTGCAAGTATTTTATTGCTGGATGGTGTGGCTTGTAGTAGATCCTTGAATTACTCGTGAATGAACACTGAAGCAAAATCTCTTAAGGACCTCAGTTAGAACTCTTGAGTTATCATTAAAAGAGGCACATTTTAAAAGGTGCGTTTTCATACTGACCAAGAAACTAAGCTGCAATTTTGCACAGATCACCAGATTGCAAATATGATTAAATCAGCATATTTAGCTGATCCTTATTGTCACTGGAATGAAAAAACCCACCTCAGTTTCCTCGGTTTCTGTTTATTTACTAACCAAAATGTTTAAGGATTAGAAAGAAAAACTGCCTTGCAAAACCAGGACGACGAGCAAGTACCACTTGGGTAATAAAGGCTCAAGTGTATTTAATACAAACTCCCTTGTCTCCATGTTACCTGTGGACTTGGAGATGCACAGATTAAATAAGACGAGCTGCTCAGAGGTGGCACTGGCTCTCGTTATGATCAGGGATATGGTTGCACACATCAAGATAAACGACACCGATAATCCAAGACTCCTCTTAACACCAAAAGAAACAAATCTCCAGTATTAGCTAGCACCTTCTCTTACAGCAATACAGAAGTCAGTTGAATTGGATGATAACAATGCTTTGTAGCCAGCACCGTATTATTTTTTAGTAATTCTGCAGATATATCATAAAGACAAAAACACATTGGGTAACACAGGTTTTTACAAAGGCCTTGAGATAAGCCCCCTTCCCCAGTATTGAACACACTGTAGCTTTAGCATCTACTCTAAAATGACGTGCACAAGAAGTTTTCAGATGGGTATAAAAAGTATGCAACACCAAAGGTGCAGCACAGTTTCTGAAAGAGAAACCTCGTCTCTTCTGAAAGATAACTGTTACCAAAGACCTCAGAATGCCAGAAATGGAGCTGGGATGGGAGAGCCTTGTCCACTCAGCATCTGAAAAAAGTTCTTGCTTTTTCTTTTCTACTTTACGACATGTTACATAACTCTCTAGCAACATCTCATTTCCAGTGGTTGATACCCAAATACAGGGTAAAGAAAAAAAAAAAGACAAGAGAATAGTTGAAAACCACAGCTTTAGAACACAAAAAAAAAAAAGTCCATCGGCCTGGTGTTCTGCCTCCAATGCTGTCATAAGCAGATGTTCAGGAAAGACCAGGAAGGTAGACAGCCTGAATGTTATTTCCCCCCTCAGACTCTATCTGACCAAGATCTTCATCTCAAGACATTTACTGAGTCTGCTGTTGCTTGTGTATCAAATAAACCCGAACAGAGGCCTCACCCAAGTATCTCTCCAATCTCCCCTCAAACCAATACCAACTTCTTCAGATTCATTTGCTACAGAGCTTGGCAGGATTGCTACAAAGAACAGCTCCTGCTCGTTTATTTTGAGCCGTTGCTGACAGAAACCTCACTTGACTGGCCCTGGATTTTTTATACTGGAAGAGACGATGAGAAGTCACTCCCTATCCTCCTCCTTCAAACTGTCGGGGAGACCTTTTCCAGTAAATAATGCTACAAAATTGTCTGACGTTCACAGTATCTCCGGTATTCCAATAACCGGATTAGACATTTTATGGTGGAAAATGTGCAAAAATGATGTCTGTAAGCAAGAGGTAGGTGTGTTTAGCAATCGGCGTAAGTGCAGACAAGCGTCTGAAATAAATAGAGGAAAGGGCAAACCAGAACTATAGACTGCATTTTAGTCAATGGTAACAAACTTTTGTGTCCCTAAAGTCTAACTCACCACACAATCATATGTATCCCAAGGTTGGTCTGCAGAGACAAGAAAAACTGTTCAGAGGAGCGATTCCAAGATTTGGCACTATTTCTGCATTGTTTTAATGTTCCTGACAAGTGCTCCATTGTTTCTTAGCCATGTACACACTTCACTTCAGTAATTAGCTGTCAGAGCAGGCCCAACAGCAACTTAGTATTGTCTGCTCAAATCATATTAATGAAATGCAATCCACTCAAATGTCCTGAATGCATATCTGTAATTGCGTTAAATAGAGAGGCTGGGGACATCAGCAAACTTCAGCTTCTGAACAGGGCATTACGATCAAGCGCATTAATCCATTATTTCTTAGGGATTTGACAACCAATTAATATTACAGGGCTTCCTATACAGCAATAAGGACTGACGATCCAACATTATTTAATATTTTTTTTTAAGCATAAAAAGTGACTTTTCAGACTCTGGGATATCAAAGTAAAAGCTGGGCACAACATTTGTGAATACAACACCCGTAAAGGCAGGAAAGCAAGAACTGCAGGTTGCAGCATTGCAAAAGTAGTTTTTGTGTTTAAAGATTCAGCATCTGTATGTTGAAACGTAAATGTAGAATACTCAGTGTATACACTACACTGAGCATAAATAAAATTAAATAAAACCCAACATCCTTATCAAATATATCCATTTTTAAGACTTGCTATATGATTATTAGAATCAAGGTTCCCAAAGAATACAAAATGCAGTTGATTACTTCTGGCTGGAAACTGATACTTGTCACTCAAGTCACTATACCACTTTCTCCATTTTCTGTTTCATGCTCTCTGTCACCAAAGACTTCTCCCAAGAACAGAATTTGGACAAGATAAAAAACAAGAAAAACACATAAGGGAAATATCCTGTGGGTATAATAGTCTTTGGAAAACTTTCATGTCAGTTACGACTGCAAAATTGCTATTAAAATTTAATTAAAATTGAGCACAATAAGCTATGACAAGATAATGGATGGGAAACGTAGCTTTAGGGCAGAGTGAGGATATCTAGAACTCTGGCTAGATGCAATGCTTTATTTTTGGTTATGTTTGGCAACTATTCTTGAGATTTCTGAAACACATCTTAATTATAATGATCTACAGAAATTCACAGAAAAGAACAGCACTGCATTTCAGTTATCTCAAGATCTCTAACATATGCCAAATAAGCAAGAGATTTTTAGGGCTCCAGTACCATCTAGTCCTTAATTTCATTCATGTTCATACCCACACCACAGAACACTCTTTTCCAGCTAAGAAGCCCCTGCAAGCCCCTCCCAAACCATTAAGCATTTTGTGACTTATCTGCAAAAAAAATTAATTCATTTGCTCACACAGGTAGAAATTCTTTGAATATCATTTACCTCCATAGTTGAAGGTAACAGTCAAATCCGGCATCACACAGACCTGAAGCAAAAGTAGTCAAAAGCCTTGGGAATGACTTCGACTTAGGGAAATCAATAGCCCCTTACTGGAGACAGCTTCTTTGCTCTCCCTGGAAACTCATTTTAAGAGAGCTGGAATGCAATTTATTCAACATGTAAAGGAGAAAGCATGATTAAGTGACATTTGGAAGAGAACAGATATTCCAAACATTAGCTTAAATTCCCCAAATGAGGGGATGCAACATATGTATGCTTTTAAAATTTTGATCAAGAAGCCCTCCCTATTAATTGGAAAGCCACTGCTCCAAAACAGTATGTATTTATAGTTTCATAGATACATTCAGGGAAAATATTTACATACCTGCTACAACTGAAAATTATTTACCTTAAGCATGAACTTCCTTGATTAGATTCAGCTTCTGTAACAAGTAATTTAAAAGAACCCACCACTTTCTGCATAATGCTGCTTAGGTGCTTTTAATTACAGTTACTACCCTGACAAAGTATAAACAGCACAGCCAAACAGCATTATTCACTAGCATTCAGTAGAGACTGCAACTCATCTCATACGATTTTACTGCCGGAGACACAGCAGCCATTTAACATTTTTTAAATTTTAGGCAAGAAACTAAGGTAAGCGACAGCGTTCCCATTCTTTGACTGCCTTCAAGTGTTAAGTATAAAATGTTCTTGTAGGCAAGAAGAAAGCATCTTTAGATGAAAGTGTTCTTTATTTTTCATATATTCTTCATGGAGAATATGTAATAAACTATTAGTTGACAAACGGGGGATGAACTTTACCTATACAAGTACAGATGGATCTTGAAGAAAGGCAAACTAAATCACATTTGTAATCCTTACAAATTGCTTTCATTTTCACCATTAATCCTCTCTAAGAAAAAATGTTCTAGAGAGACAGATTTTAACCGCTGCTTGGAAAGCTTCACCAAAAATAATTCTTTGATATATCTTCCTTTCCATTGAACAGCAGGAGTAAGCAATGTACATATATCATTTACAGCTTTTGAAGTGCATTCAGAGCAAAACCGTGCCACCTTCATTTCCACGTTACTTTTAAGAATCTAGTGTAAGTCACTATCTCTGAGTAATACTTAATGCCAAATAGGATGCTTGAAGAGAGTAACGGCAATAACAAGTTTACACTTTTAGAATAAATATCATATATGTATGTATATATAAAACAGGCATGTAGTTACTCACACGAGATCTGCTACGAAATTTCTTATTACATAAATCACAAAACTAAATACTGCATCAGAAATTATTCAAAAGAGAGCTACGCTTGGACACAAAAGTAACCTTTAAGGAGTTAAAATGTCCTCAACTACAAGTCAAGTTGAAACTTATTTAATTAGGCTCTGTGTTTGAAAAAATGAAATAAATTCTTTCATTAACTAAACCAAACTCCCTTAAAGGCAACAATATGTTCCCTCTCTGTCAGGACAGAGCGCAATGAAATCTTTATTTTAATTGGGGTTAGCTAAGGGGCCATTTGGCTTCAGATGCTTTGTTTATCAGCCCTAAGCTTTACAGCTTAGCCAGTACTTGAAATATTTTATTACAGAACGATTTCTTTAAAAAAAAAGAAATAAAAAAATACACTCTTCCAAGTGGTTTTATATAGAGATAATTTTAAATGTGCATTTTGAAAATTGGAAGGCCAAGTCAAAGGTATCTCAAAAGAAAACACTGCTCTCCTCCTGCATTATTGTGATACAGGTCTCCTTTATAAATGTCCTGCTCTAATGGTTTCTGCATCATGCCCTTCCCTAAGCAACCCAGCAAAGATGCAACTGTAGAACAATGGATCTCTCCATGGTGATGACTACGGTGAAGCAACCAAACACACCTCATTTTTGTGTTTTGTCACAACCACGCTTCCTTTGTTGCGGACAACATTTCAGAACCCTTCACATTGTGTGGATTTCCATTTCATAACAAACTGGTGCTGCAGGAAACAAGGAAAACTCTCTGCAGTGCATGAGAACTCGGAGACAAACCCTTCGTAAGAAGAAAAATCACACTTTATATAAAACTCATTCAAGGGCACAGCTTACTTTCCATTTTTTTTCTGAACAGCTTTCAGCTTTCATATGAAAACCTTGGAGTCTTGGACCTGAAAACCTTGGAGTTGATCGATTCAATTTTAAAACAAAGAAAATTAATTCTTATTCAGTCAATGACACCTTTCTCCTGTAATAAACTAATTTACAAATATCAGACATCTTCAGTAATACAGTTACTAAAAATATTATGGAAAACAGCTATCACAGGAATGGAGAGTGAACAGGAACTCTACAAAAACATAGCCCCCATTCATTCCAAACTGCAGCTAAAATTAATGAAACTATCCAGAGTAATTTCCTGCTTTATTGTGAGGATCAAGCTTAGACTGGATTTTGGATTTATTCCTTATTAAACCTCCAAGCCTTAGAAGTGTTCCTATAACTAAAATAACATGGAAAAAGAAAAAAAAAAAAAACCCTCCAAACCTAATTTCCACACATGAAATACAGTATTATGATATTTTCATATTCTTTTCTCCTGTGGTATCACTAAAATTTGATCTGTCAAAGAGACTTCCCCCCCCCCCCCCCCCCAAATTATAAAAACTATTTCAGATCATTTCTAGTTGTCTTCTGGGGGATACTGGCATTACGTTGCTAATAGTTATATACATGAAACGTACCACAGCACACTACATATGTTATTTAAGATATAAAAACTATGCCAATAGTATTTTACTAAGTCCAGTTTAAGAATTTGGTTTTATTTTTGAAACAACTTACTGTCTTTCATTTTCAGAAATAAAAGCATTGCTGCTGAATTTGACAGAATAAAGCTTAATTCAAACAAATAATTGAGTTCCGTGCTTCATGTTTATGCTACCTTAAAGAAAATATAACAATTTCTAATTAAATGTACTATTCATACTTTTAATTTTTTTTTCCTCTAGATCGCTTTTTGCATATCTTCTCTGTATCGTTCCCTCATGAGAACTATAATAAAATGAGCTGCTTCTGCAACTTCTCAGCAGGTTATTTTGATTTGAGAGTAATCACAGTTTTCTCTACAAGCTTTATACAATTTATGTCCTGATCATCTAACAAATAAGTAAAAGACTTAAATTGACATCAATATGTATACTTTTCTCTAACAATGCAAACTAATTGTATATCTCTAAATGAGAAAAATGTTTATTAAAAAAAAAACAAACCTAGCGAATATACCAACTATTGAGTTCAAAGCAAAGACACCACATGTGTCTAAATAAATATCAAGGAAGTGTCAGAGGTAAATGAGGAGAGACCAGGTGAAGTGTGTGTGATGTGTTAATTGTATTCAAAAAAAATAATAGAGCAAGACAGAGAAGCTGAACTTCCAATTATCATAATGGTATCTACTTCACAACACATTTTCAAACTTGAAAGAGACATTTTAAACCATAGGAATTCTGAGCAGAATACCTCCAGCTGTGTTCTGCATAAATCTTGCACGCTGTACATACACAGTTTACTTCAATACCAAGTAAAGTTATGACTTACAAAATGCATATTTCAGTCACAATAGAATATCTGTCATTGCCAAAAGCTGCTACTCACTGAACGAAAGGAACAGAAAACAATGAATTAAATTAGAAAAAGATAAGAAAAGATGGAATCTTTTAATTTGACGTTTTACTAGACTGAAGCGGTGTGTGTTTTAAAGAACAGCACATTTATCAGCCCTCCGCAGAGTTTACATTTTTGTACCCCGCAAAACAGAAGGAAGAAGGAAAAGGTGGTCCTCAATGCTAAGTTAATTTTTGCCTATAGAGCATTTTGGTCATGAGCCAGAATCTATCTTTCACTAATGCTCTGCCCACAGTAAAATCAACATATTTGTGAAAAAAAGTTGCCCAATTCTCTGATGATACGCAAGATCCAAAGCAGAAAAGGGGCTCAGTCCCCTTCCACACTTTCCCTTTGCAGAGGCCTTAAGCATGTAACAAGTACAACCTGAATTCCCAGGCAAGCAGTAGCCCCATCCCTCCCTAGGACCGAAGAATCAAGATGACAGCAAGCACACTACTGAAGCTACACTCACATGTGATTTTCCTAAGCCCCAGGGCAGTAGCAGAATATCTCAATGTGATTCTGAAGAAAAGTACCACGAACGATAGCAGGTCTCCTATGCTGTCTGCCACGGAAAGCAATCAAACTGAACTGTCAATTATGTCCTGCACACAAATGCCTCATTCTGTCTTTAAGCTTATAGCATTTTAGGCTTCCATTGTATGAGCTCTATCGCCTATCTATGCAAATCATTACAAATAATTTTGATTTACTGCCTTTCACTTTACTCCTTCTGTACTATAAAGAGTACAAACTGTATGCTCCAATTCATACACAGCCTATAATGTGCACGGTGAAGGACCAGAGTGGCATGATTCTTCTATTATGAAGCTCTATTGGTTTGTTCCTAACCTCATTAAATATTCTAATTTTTATCATTATTTCATCAAGTTTGCCTGCTACTGAAGTCTACTTTAGATATCCAAATACCAATATCTCTTCTAACATCTTCTTTCAAGGGAAGTAATGCTTTCTGTTTAATTGTACAGTGGCTCATACTAGTGAGAATGTGAAAATCACTCTTTCCCTACCTGCTTGAACAGTCTTGTGGGGTGGTTTTTTTAGTGGTGGGGTTTTTGGGGGGAGGGGGTGTCTTTTGGGTTTTCTCCCTAATACCAAACGCAACTTATTTACAGCTCATTTAGAAAACACACAGTCACTGAGTGCCTTGCACAGAAGCCAAATTCAACAGTCATGTTATTTTATGCTTGGTGTTTGTTTACTTGCTTCATTGTTCTACTCTAAGTCCCCTGCGCTTTATTAGTTCAGGAAATATCTTCAACTTTTCCTGCATGGCGGCATTTGCACACTGCTTCATTGCTTGCCAGGCTGTGCACTCTCAATTATAAGTAAAGCATCAGGAGGAAACACAATAAAAACACAGGCAAAAGTCAGTCTAAAGCACACAAACAAGGGCTTGAAACAAATTGAGAAGAAACAAAACCAAGTGTATAAAATAGCACAAAAACCAGAGAATCAGGTGTGAAAGGCACAGACGAATAATTTATCAGTTGAATGTACAAATCCTTCCACAGTAAAGCTGAAGTATCACAGAGCTGCTCCTCACTGTACAACCTTCCCTGGTAATAGGAAGATTTAGAGGCTTTTGAACAAAGCTACTTTTATTTTTGCAGCACCAACGCAGAAGACACACGGAGTGACCCTATCCAGTCTGACGGCTGAACATGTCATTTCTATGGAGGTTGCAAAGTTACTTATACAAGGAAACACAAGATACTTCTCTTCAGCTTGCTCACATCTTCCCGCAAACTAAGATAGCACAAAAACTTAAATGTCAGCATGAAACAGGCAAACATTAATAGTCCCAAGAGCAGTCCTGTGAGCATCAGCATTCTGAAAACCACATTCAAAGGAACTTAGCGTTTCATCTACTATTGCTGTTAGTGCACTACAAGATGTAGAGCACGTGATCCCTTACTTCGGGCACTATTTCTAGACGGAAGTACAAAACCATTCCCACGCTGGATTTTGGGGGCATTTGTTTGGTTGGGTTTTGTTTGGGGGTTTTTTTGTGTGTTGGTGGTTTTGGTTTTTGTTTTTACTTGAACACATATGATGGACAGGAAAGTTTGCATTTTTTATGGCAGAAATGCCATATTCGGCAGAGGTTCATGCTAACTTTCTCAAATACTATTTTTTACTACGTTTCCTTCAGAATCTTAGTTTTTCCCCCCTAGTGTGGCATACAGAATTATACCACACAGTATCTTGTAACAGTTTGGAAATTACAAAACAATTCTATTTACTACATAACAGACTGCTATAAGAGATTAAAGAGAATGTCATTAAGTATATCTCAACAGACTTAGATGTAGAATATTAAATGCATTTTGAAGAACAGTAATGCTTCTTAGAAAAAGAGCCATTTTAAGGTTTAAAACAGCAAAAGCAAAAGCTGAAACTTGTGTATAGGAACAGTAATGCTCTGAGACAAAACACAGCAACAGGATTGAAATGAAAACAAAAACCACACAGAAAACAAACAAAACTGTCTTTCCCCAATAGATCTTTTTCAGTCAGTGATTTTGAATTCTGAGCAGTATGTCTTCTAGAACACCTTCCATAAATGGTAAAACATAACAACAGTTACAGGTAGCTTCTAAGTGAGATTGTCAAAAACTAGGGTCTTCAAAATGCCACAAAACAGAGAATCTTCATACTAGGAAAAAAAAGTCTTCAGCTTCAGTTCCTGAATATACAGAAGTTCAATTTATCTCCATTTTTATCATACAAACATCAGGTTTTACACACTGTCACTGTCAATGCCACTGTCACTGTCTACTCCTATCTGCTAGTGAAGTCATCAGGATGAGATTTAGAAATTACCATCATTTAGGCACTACTAGACTGTCTACACAGGCATATATTTGAGCGTTAACAGCAACTGAACAGGAAAAGTGAAGATGGGTGGGCAAAAATTCCTATTAAATATACATCAGCACTAACTTTAAAAGGAGCACAACAAAACTCCAAGTAAAACCAAAAGCTTTATTTTATATGCTTCTGCTCACTGTTTCCCCTACAGTTTGGGGTTTTTTTAAAACAAGTTTGTGCACATGTAATACAAGCATTAGTGATCTTCCTTCTTCATTTCTTCTATATATGGACAAACGCTCCCAAAACCCTGACCTATCAAGCAACCGTGGTGAAAGGGAAGGATCTACTCTGTATACAATGTATACCTTTAAAATATATATGTGGGGAAAAAAAGCTGTGCAAAAGACGGCTACGTAGAGGAAGTAGCTGGGATGTGGCAATTACTGGGAGTTGGAAACAACTATTTATTCTTCCACTGAATAACTTAAAAAAATAATTCACCATGGCAACAATCATACTTCATAGTAGATAAAGCATTGAATGCCTCAAAGCCTTTTCAAAATGAATTATGCACCAGTATGTAACATGCACTTTTTTTTATGTTACTGCACACATATTTCAACAAAATTTCCTTTTGGACTCATCTGACATTTGCTTTTTTACTCTGCACCGCACATCATCTACTTTTCCTTTCTGACTTCCGTCCCACTGAGATCTCACAGATCTGGAATTGTTAAAGGAATTTGTAGTGTTAGTCTGGGCAAGGGCCCGATTTAAAATAATTAATACAGTGGCCTTATGTCACGCCATCACACTGCTGCTTTAATGTTTTCCTGAGAAATGTATCAATTTGTGTTACTGGTATTACTTACGAATCTGTACAGCAAAAATCCTTAGTGGTGTAAAAACCTAAAATGGATAAGTAAACTGTGCTCTTAAAACACTTTGAAACTCCCACTGTTGTAGGAGACCTAAACATCTATGAGACTAATCTTACCTTTACCTTCCTTGGTCGTGATTTAAACAGAGGTGAAGAGCAACAGCTTTCTTATAATGTGTGCACAGCTCTTGCCCGGCAAATGCACGATGCCAGAGCAACATCAATAGTTGGGTTTTGCTTTAGTTCATTGTAGTTGGCTACAGTACCCTGGATAATAAGAACCCATTCAGAGCTCACATGAGGAACAACTCTACCAAGATTGATGAGATGTTAAACATAATATCCTGGGATAGGAGGAAATTGCAGCTGTGCAAGTGGATTTGTGAAAAAAATATTTACTTTTATAGAAGTAAGATAGCAATTCGGTGGCTGCACCAGCATATTGATACCAAGAATAGCAACAGCTGTTAAGGCAGATTCTCTAGTAAGAGGCTACAATGAACACAGGAAATTACAACATTAATTTTTAATGGATGCTTGTCAAGCTGTGTCCTGTCCAGAATGCAGGTGCATGCCTTTTCAAAATGCCTTTTAACTGCTAAGTTTCACCTCATTTCCTAAAAAATTTTGAGGAACTTTTATGTCTCATTTGAAAGTGATCCCATGTCCCAAGGTTAGAATTCAGAATAAGTTTACTCAGAAACATTAATGTTTCTAGAGTTCAGTTGTGCAGTATCTCAGCAGCATGTATGGATGATGCATAGATCATCCACAGACGCACAGATCAAGTGTATGGAAAGATCCATACCATGATATTGATAATACAGTGCCCCCGATTCTGAGGAAGGAATTCATAACAGGGATGGAATCAAAAGTAATATCTACTAACAATATATAAGGCAGTAACACATCGTAAGTATATTGCACTGCAAGGTTTTTACATCAACACAGTGTTGGAAAAAAAAAAACTGGAGAGCATCCTCATGCTCCGTCCTTGCAGACTGAGTGCTGCAGCTGGTTCTTGATGTAAGCGGGACCAGGCAGGCTGCATCCCCTGCAGACACCGAAGGAACCCCACAGCCAGCGACGCCCAAAGGAGAGCGCAGTGCTCAATACCGGTGTCTCCAGAAGGTATGGATACGCAGCAGCATAGAGAATCGAACGAGCACTGTCGTTATTAGAATGGATAATAGAACTGTCAAAGGAGAACAAGGGGATAAAACGATTCTCCAGAAATGTCTTTACACTCCTGCACGAAGGCAGGAAATTTTTTCACTTTTTTCAAGGAAAAAAAAGGTTGGAAATACAATAAAGGAGACACCTTTTTATAATTACACACCTGTTATGAAAGTATAATATCCTACACTTCCTTCAGATTTCCCTATACAGTTCCAGAACTATGACAAAACCACAAACTGAAAAGGCTTATTACATTATTTCCTTAAGTTGAATTGAATGTTATGTTGAAAAAGAAAAGTTAACTTTTTATTTCCTCCTATTCACAATGGCTTTTTCTCCACCATTGCTCAAATTGCATCATATTAAAAGAAAATTCCTATCAAAGTTACAATTATGAAAAATGGTAGTATGTTGTCTTCTCTATTTAGAATCCAAATATAAATTATCAGGCTTTGACAGGACAAGAGAACTAAGGCAGCAATGTATACATAAAAACATATATACATACATCCAGTGTAGTTCAGCTAAAGGAGTTTGAACACTGGAATATGTAACACATATATGAGTTTCAATAAGTAGTTTCATATTAAGATTAGAAAATGTTTTGTAATGTCTTAAACACATTGTTGTCCACTTCACAAATTAGCAAGTAATTTCACCAATGAAAGTGCATGAGAAGCATGGAAGTAGAAAAGTACATTGGTTCTGCCTCCAAGATTTTCTGTTTACTCTTAAGTGGATACGTCTAAAGAATATTTAGGTTAAATTTAAACCAAATCAATTCAGAACCATTAAAGTTAATCAGAAATTATCCAGTTATACAAATAATGGTTACTCAGGCTAATAAACCTGAATAAGATTGAATAATGAACAGTGAAGACATAAAAGAAATTAATTGATGCTTCATTGAAGAGATTCACTTATTATCGATAATTCCCAACATATTCAAGTGAGTACCAATAACTATTTATGATCCTAGTTCAATCTGAAAGATGTAGGTGTTGTAGAAATTTTTACAACATGATAATGGTACATAATGTAACGGTTTACTAAAAGTGGCATCCACTAACAGAATCACTGCAGTACCAGTAGCTACTTAAAATGGTTATGTTTCATTATTAGTATCTTAAAGCTTCAGTACACTCCCAACTACTGTTCCATGTTTTAAATGTAATTGAAAAACGGCGGATGTTTTTCATTTCATACAAAACGTATTTCCTCAGTTTGAGACAGAGGTAGGCAGTTTCATTCGTGTAGGAAACATCACAAAACAGAACACCATTATTTTCAAGGAATCTGCGAACAGTGAAAGTTACTGGCCATGCCTTTCCAGGACTGGAAGCAAATTTTAAATTAAAAAAAATAATTAATAAATCTCTCAATATAGTATTAATCAATAATAAGATGCTAAAAATAAAGTCATGTTTTTCTGTATTTTTTTGATTTTGACATTGATTTTAAATGTCCTCACAAACAATTTAACTACACTTTTAATAGCATCACAGCCCCCTTCGCTCTCTTCCCCCCCACTATTTTGAGGCTGACTTTGTTTAGAAACAGTGCAAAATTTGATATTTAACAAGTAACCAGCGACACCCCCTTGGCACTGGAGAGAGATCACAGCACTGTTATTACTTCATTCCAATTCATTCACAGAGAGAAGGGCCTCTCAAGGAGAGCAAAGCAATGAAAGATTTTGCTGGGCAGACCTCAAGAAGACAGTATGAGCCAAATAATAAGGAATATAGTTCTTGCTACAAAGTAATGCACCTATAGTAATTGTTTCACATCCTCAGAGACATCGCCATAAGTCAGAGAGATCCTTGCACAGACTGGCACATACTGGAAATACTTACAGGTGTTGCAACTGTATAAATCCAGTATAAAATATGGAAATTATGAATATCTAGCATAGTCACAATCCACCAAGATCAGGTTTACATGGATTTTAAAAATGAGAGAAAGGTCTAGATTTAGGTAATATGACAATACTATACACACAAGAAACCATTTTACAAAGAATGAAGAGTTCATCACGCTAATAACTAGATTAATAAATTCATAATTACTAAATCAGCCTTTTGAAAACAAACCAGGATATCTTGATTTGAATTCAAGCAAATACCAGAATCTCACGCACAGACATGTCTCTTCAGTGCTGTATCAGAATTAAAACAGGCTACTTTAGCTCACATTGCATTACATATACCTCTCACCTCAGTATGCCATGTATACTGTGCTTTGAAAGAGACACCAAATTTTACAGTGCCTGCATATAAGAAGTTATCAATGCAAATGAACAAAGTTAAAGAGAAAACTACCTGCAGGAGCACTTAGATACTGATATCTGGGTTATGAATGTTAAAATTACCTCCCTTAATTATCCATACAAAAAGTTGCAGCACTGCAAAAGAAAAATAAGCACAGAAATTTTCACCTTGGTGTATTTATAGCAATGAAATACAGAAAAAAGGAACCGAGACGTGGAAATAGAAATACCTGTTCAGAATATAAAGATTTTAAAGCAAAGTGCCATTAACCAAGCTTTTCAAATCTGTCAAGCTAGGAAGTGTTGTATTAAGCATACACAATTCCCTTGCAAAGCGCGCTGGAGTGCCCACGTATCCAGAGAACGGACAGAAAGCTTGTCATTTGAGCAGACCGTACGTCGAACTCGGAGCCTGCTGTTAAACTGTCGTACCAAGGCAGGTGAAGAGCCCCCAGATGGCTCAGGCTAGCTGTACCAGCGTCCCGGACCCAAGGCCAATACATCGTATCGGCTCATACCCTACGCGCTACCGCTTTCGGCCAACCTACACCGTGAGCTTACCTTTATTCACAGGTGTTAGGATGTTTGTTTCTCAACAAAGGTTGTGAAAGAAAACCAATTAACTGTTGTCTCTAACCACTAGGTGTCAGCAGAAGAAAGTGCACGGTCAACATTTTTGCTGCAGAAAACACCAGTCCCATTTCCCCCCCACTGTTACCGACATACACACAACTACTGAGTACTACAAACCACCTTTACACGCACGTTTACTACATGTGTGTGAAGGTGGTTTGTAGCACTTGTAGTATTTCTGTTGAAGATGACCTAATTTTGTGAATTAAATGTTTAGAAGATGATAAAAACATTCCCTCTGCAAACAGCAAAAAATCAGGAATTTAGAAAAAAGTAATTCAAGTGAACAAAATGCTCACATTGTTGTCACTGTTAAAAATTTAAGTAATATTCATAAAGATAACAATCTGCCTCAATACAGCCAAGTAAACACACTGCTTCTAATGCGTTTTACTGAACTTAAGAGCAGCAGAGCTTTGTGGAGACTGCAGGTACATCACACGTAACAGATATTCTTCCATACTTAAAAGTCTGGCTTAACGCAGCTACAGAAGACACAGATACACAGTAGGAAACATAACTGAATCTGTTATTTTGTTACATAAATCTTATGATTAAACGTGCAGACTGTATTATCTGGATACGTTTTTTCACGCAAAAGTTCTAGTTACTCAAGGCCTCAAAAAGTTTACAGCAACGGTAACTCATTCATTGTGGGTGTACTGGTTCGTATATACCTCACATAACCTTGTATCTTTAGAGTACAAGCTTCTGAATAGAATAAGAGCTCTGACTATGCTTAAGTGTAATGTGAACTTAAAGTCTGCTCTGTGACACATTCTGGGCCTCCACAGAATAATGAAAGATAGTGTCATGCTATTTAGCTTGAAAAGATAACTCATACCAGATGAGATGGTCTATGAAATTAAATTGTCTTATGAGATAAAAACTATGAAAGGAGGAAAAGTTGCTGCTTCTTTGAATTTATTTCCTAATTATCAATGATTTTAAATGAACGGTCAGATTTCTTGAGTTATGGGACATCAAATGCAAAGAGCCACATCATGTTCAGTATTGCTTATGCCCCATATTTACGACATGTGAAGGTGATAAGAGAAAAAAAACACAATGGAGGTATTTGAAAATATGTTCTTTTCCTAGAAGCTATTATTTCTTCCATTTACTTTTCTATTTGTCTTGGACACATCTAAATTATTTTATTTGCAACTGTTACACCAGCAACAGTTTCAAAGATATTTTTTTTCCAAACAGACATTAAAATTTTAAAGCAAGTTATGACAGCCACTGTGGTCTTTGTAGATTCTGATACATCAATGGAGAGCAATCCAAGAGCTGCTGCACACACTTTAATATTCTTCCACTATTCAACAAGAAACTCCTGTCATTCCGTATTTATACGAGAAGATGTGTATCATGACCACTTTGAACACCTCTTAGTATATAATCCACAAACTCGACGAACTGAGCTCATCAGCTGACAGGAAAATACAATGAACATAATTGCTGTGTAAAGAAGGAATTACATGAGAGTACAGAAGACTATTTCAAGTGCAGCATTCAAACTACAGCACAACAGAGAAACACGGGGCTTTAAATTGCAAGATGCCTTACTAATTACCAGTTACGGTGCTTTGTTATTAAATTACAATCCCATTTTCTACGTGAACTTAGCGAGTATATTTCCTAATTGTTTTACTCATTACACACTGTTGTTTGGAGTTTTGCTGCATCTTCTTAAGATCAGCTTTTCCAAGGGTTTTGAACTAATTTTTAAGTGTGATGTTCCTAAGAGTAACAAGAGTCTCTCAGTAATTGCATTTACTGTTGGAATATTCTATAACGCAAGTGAAGTATAAAGTAGTTGTATGACCTGCCCAATACCTCATAGGATGTCTGTGGCAAAACTGGAAACAGACTGCAGGTCATTTGACTCTGACATGTTCAGCACATGAAACACTTGCAAATTTTCTTTATCTAAATCTTAATACTGAAATGTATAATCATACATTAAATTTTTAATTTATAAAAGGACTTGGGAAAGAAAGCCCTGAAAACTTCCACTTCCTGATTATTAAAATTGGATTTTATGACATATTTGTGCAATTATGTTTACAAGTTTTCTTTGACAGAATGATAAGCAAACCAAACAATTTCTTCTGCTTCTTCAGGTTAGCTGCCCCTCGAAGTTGCACTTTCTAGGAGTGTGCCATTGTCAACCGCTTTTGAATGTTCATCTTTAACATTCAGCCTTCAAAATACCAGATGGTATTTCCAGAAAAGCAATTTAAATTTTTATTTTTCTTCAGAAATCCCTTAACTAGTTAAGCTCACACACACATCCAGGCAAAGCATACACCAATATTCCCAGAGTTGCCTGGCAACTACTGGGAGGAGCATCGGAGAACAAGGAATCCTGCATGGATGAAGGGAAGTCAAGTGTCTCCCCGACATGGATAAAGGAGGCTTACAGCCGGAGTGCCTTGCTGGTTTCAGTTTTGTTATTTGTATGGACAACATTTTAAATAGCTCCCATTATTTCACCCTAGATGCTTTAAAAGCCCAATAGTTACACCCAGACATAGACACACCATTCAATACAATTTCTTTCCTCACACCCACGACACATGGATTCCCCCAGTAAGAAGTGGAAGGACTCGTGATGACTTCAAAAGTCGTTTTTGAACCCTGAATATGAATTGTTGGAATGATGCTAAATAGATGGTGATAACTGGACTGTTTAAAATTCAGACTGAGCTATTTTTTCCTTTGGCTTTAAAAATAACAAGTAAGACAAACTAGAGTACTGAAAAGACTTCAGCGACTGAAATATCCTCAAGAAACACTATGCCTGTAGTCTAACTTCTGGTCTTTTCCTCTAACATCATGATTAAAATTAGATTTATTACTTGCCTGCATGCCAGATCTCTTCATTAATCTTCACAGAGCAGGAGAATGCAAAATACAACACCTTTTCTCAACTAGTAAGCCTTCAATTCTCACTCCACTCATTTAGTCTCCCCACTTACACTCAGAACTCAGCATCTCCCAGTGGTATTCAAGCTCTCCACTGCTACCACCAATTTTCCCTTCTGCCTCCAAATGCTTGCAGTTGAGAGAAGAAGGTATTAAGGCAAAAGTACGTTTTGTCCTCTACAGAGATCTTCTTGCTAAGTAGACATAGGTCTAAAGAACAGTAGTGCAAATGAGCCTGCAAACGCCGCATTGAGATTTATCACTGCATTTGACTGGCACACGTGCTAGTTTCCCCTGCTTCAGAAACAGGGAACATAGAATATTTTGGAAATATTCTATGGATCACTCTGCAGATAGTACTTTTCATCCCCCCATATTTCTGGGACATATCTCATTAATTATACCTGAATGTTCCTCATACTATTCACTTTGTCTCTAACTGTCTATCAGCAAAATGTACACACTTTAAAAGGAACCCCCTAAATACACGGTAGCAAAACCAGAGTGTCACAAAACATGTGGAAATACATTAATTTGGCTGGACTGATTTGTATTGAAGTCCATGAACCTACTTGCAGTAAGCCAGGAACAGATGCCTCACTAGAAGCAATAAAACCCAAGACCAAGTACTGAAAAATCCTTCCCCCACTCAGATGGCACTTAATCATTGCTAAATAGAGATGAGCTCTGAACCAGAAGCAAGCCATTGGATTTCCCTAACAGAACATTTATTTTCAGTAGTTACAACTCCAGACATTCTTTATATTTCTGTAAAACCACAATTTCTTTATGTTCTTAAACTCCATGATTCCATAAATTTGCATGTTTCACAGTTAAGCATATATTGCGTAAAAAGTTTATCTTTTACTACCTTTAAAAATAATACAACGAATACCCAGGTTTTGCAGTGAGAGAAAATGGTCAACTCTGTACTAGCCTCCTATGATCACTAATTTATACTTTTTTATCACCTCTCTCCTAACTTAACTGTCTTCAAAACCAAGCAACACCCATACCTTTGCATAAGAAGTTTTCTCCCCGTGTGACTGATCATGCTTGTTGCACCTCTTTCTTTTTTGGAGACTGGAACACAGTTTTCAGTATTAGTCAGCCAAAGAGCCACAATGCTGACCTTAGTAGGAGTAGGTTATACTACGCTTTGAATTCTTGTTAGCTTTTTTCCCCACCACAGCTGCAGATTTACATCTTATGCCTACTAATTTCCTACTTACAGGTTCAATTTTCAGGGCATTTCTGTAGCTCCCAAAGAAAGATGCTTGTGCTTTTAGAAATGCTCTTGCAACGCCATCTCCAGTGGTTGTAGAGACTTTCTTCAATCTGTTCTTCAGTGCAGAAACCTGAAATCACACAACAGGTCTAGATCACTCTCATATCACAACGTTGGGGCACAGCTAAATGAAAAATGTGCTAACCACAGCAGCAGTTACGACAAAAAGTGACATTGTGAATTCAGAGTTGAATTTTTCAGTTCTAAAAGCATTACTTTTCAAGCTGTTTTGCTTCTTTAAGATATTCAGAAACCAATAGGAAAATAAAAGCTTCATTTCAACCTTCCCTCCTACTTAAAATCCGTTGTTAACATTCTGTTGAGTACTCTTTTAAAGGTAGTCCATGAAGTTCTGTGTCATTCTTGAATAGAATCCATGAAAGAATTTCAGCTAAATTAATTCAAACATCAGACTAACAGAAAAACTGTTCTGTATAATCAGGCCGTCCATCACCACCAAGGCTAAGAACAAATTCTGTAGGTCTGAAAAATTTGTTTGCCACAGATGCAAGGGTTTTTTTTCTTTTAAGGCTATATTCCCTTGTATTTCAGAGACTTAATGGAAAATAACAAAATGAGAGTTTTATTTATGCATATGGTGGGTTCCCTTGGCTGGCTCCCAGACACCCACCCAGCCGCTCTCTCACTCCCCCTCCTCAGCAGGACTTGGGGAGAAAACACGAAGAAAAAGCTCGTGGGCCGAGATAAAGACAGGGAGATCGCCTACCAATTAGCATCACGGGCGAAACAGGCTCGCCTTAGGAAAATTAATTTAATTTATTTCCAACTAAAATAAAGTTGGATGGTGAGAAACAAAAGACAGAAACTAAAATACCTTCCCCCCGCCCCGGCCCTCTCAACTTCCCTGCTCCAGCTACCTCCTCCCTGAGCAGCGCAGGGCGATGCACGGGGGGCCGCGGGCCACCCGTACCAGTTCCCCTCCGCCGCTCCTTCCTCCTCACGCTTTTCCTCAACTGCCCGCTTTGCCGGGCAGCGTTCCGCCCTTTCCTACATGCGCCTCCAGAGCGGCACCGGCAGCGCTGCTGACGGGCTCGGCCGCGGCCGGCGGGGCCTGCTGCGGGGCGGCCATCTGCTCACCGCGGCCTCGCCTCACGGAGGCCCCGCAGCCTCCCTACGGACGCCCCACGCAATCCAGAAAACAAAACCTGCGCTTTTCTTAAAAGTCTCGAATTAACGACAACATTCTGTCCTTCAAATCGGTCAGTATCTACTGAAGTTCTTTTTTTTTTTCCCCCTTCCTATTTCTCCAGAGATCTAAACCACCTGTGCGCGGGACGGCTCTCCTCTTAACCCTCATTGCCCTTTCCCTGCCACTGCGGAGGTGTTTAATTACCTCAGGATTCTCAGGCGAGCACAGCCCTAACGGTCTCATTACCATTTACACAGAGACACTTGTGCAATTATGATCACAACTGAGCAAATACCAACTAAACGCACTTCTGTGTGGGCAGGCTTAAAACTACCGTGATCCAGGTTACCTGAATATTCTTTGTTTTCTGTGTACACCAAGGGCTAAAGTTTTAGAGGATTATCCATTACTGCTCTCTGCGCCTCAGAATTCCTCGAGTCACAACCTTCTTGCACGTATAAGTTTGATGTCTCTTTTCTAGTGCTTAGAGCTCAGCAACTACTGAAGGTTGTGTATCTATATATTATTGTTAGTGACAGCGTTTTTCTTTCCCAAACACAAGCTGGGAAAGGAGATAAAAAAAAAAAAACCTTTCAAAGTTTAACATCAAGCTTGCTGTGCCTGTGCTGCAACCGTTATAGGTTATGTTAAATCATTAACAAATAGTTGTGTCAGTAGCAATTTTTTGGTGTTGCAGACAGAACCAGGACAAGGTAAGTTTTTGAGAGAGATCTCGCACAACACATGGCAATACAAACCCAACAATCTGGGCGCTGATACTTGAAAGAAGTTCAACTAGTGCTTTGAGAGGATGCGGTCATGTCACGCGCAAAACCCGAGTCTGACGAGATACCTTACGCAGAAGACAGGAAGGAGCCGCAATTTCAGAAGGAAAGCAGAAAGCCAGGAAATCCCTAGTCATCTTCATTTGCAGAAGAACACGAACGACTCCATAAATATCCATATTATGAATTTAACAGAAATCATTCTACCAATAACTAGCAAATCTTCCTTTTTCAAATGCTTTTCTGAAAAACTCCATTGGGGTAGCTCTATATACTTCACACTATGCAAGAAACACTGTAGGAATATTATTTACAGAGTAAGCAGATTCTGTGGGAGTGAACATAACTATGTTTTCTGAGAGTGTGAATAATACCTCATAAAACATAAGCCGATGGTTCAAATTGATTCTCAAGACCTTCCCCCCATCCTACAGCTCGTAACAAAAGCTTATTCTGGCCTCATCCATATCTCCAAAATCCTACCAGGTGAGTTTTTTCTGCCTCGGGGTTTTGCTACCAGCCTGCCTCAGTAGCAAAGGGCAGGCTGATTTTACTGAACATCTGTTCTTGAGGGCTTCGGTTCTATCCCTCCCGTAAGCACATCCCTCGCTTCCTCCTGCAGTAGTCCTAGATTTGGGGAGGGCAGGAAAGTGACTCCTCATCCTGCTATATAGGTGTTAAATGTATAATCCATATTGTGCGCTACATTTTCTTCTGTTAAAGGTAGATGTTACATTTGCACTTGCGTTTACCAAAACAGTTCCAAAGAGATTTCCTTCTACTTTAAATTTTCTGCAGCTTCTCTTGTAGAAGGATTTTCATTACAGTTATTTAGTATAACAGAAATAACCAAGACCGTGTCCAGCATTGTTTCTAAATGCGAATGCTGTGGCTTATGCCAATGATCCATGCATTAATGAGCCCATAAGCACATATTAACATAATACACGATAACGGACTTAGTCTATCATGCCCACAAAATAAGCTCACTCCTATTCACTGAGATAATGTCTCTCAAGGAGCTCTGTTATTCTCAAAATATAAAAGCTTCATCAGATTTTCAAACCTGAACAGCACGTTTCGCCATGTTTGAAGGAGTCTGATGTTGCAGGGATGAAGTATGTGTTTATTTCCTATATTAACTTAGGTAAACCATTTAAATGTAGTTCTTAAAAATGCAATAAAATGTCTATAGCTCTGAGTAACTTCCAAATCCATCTCAAACATTTTTATAAGTGGTTTTCTTTAAACATTCATGTGAAAATAAAGAACTTGCCATCTATATAGAAGGAAAAGGTTCTATGCTTTGTTTTACAACAAAAAAAAAAGTTCCGAAGGCTAGCCACAGCCTTCCTGTGTTTCAGCTTCCCTATTTGGTATGGAAGTAGAATATCGATAGGTTATTTTTCTAATTCCTTAAGCTTTCAGATCATCTGCTCTCTTCTAAGACTAAATCGAATACTGTAGGATGTTTATTTTATATATGCACACTTTTACTCTTCCAATCAGCACTACTGCAATAGGCATGCCACAGATTTTTAAAAAAGAATATGTTGACAACAACATATTTAGAGAGACTAACAAGTAAGGAAAAACAAAAGTATGTTTCCTCTGGAATAAATTAGTACATAAGACAAAGTGGATTATACAAGCAGAATTATGACCGTTTCCTGCCTAAAGAGGCAGTAATACTTTTAAAAAAAAAAAAAAAATAAAAAAGGACTGTGACCACTCAATATGAAGATTATTTCTAGCCAAACAGACACATATACATGCAGTCTACCCTGAGAGTGTTTTTAAAGAAGATTTTTATACTTCTGGCAGTTCAGGTTTAAAGGTCAGATTTAAACTATCACCATGTTTCAAAATGCAATCTGTGCAATGCAGCATAATGAAATGGTTCAGTAAAGGTGCTAGTGGAAATTCTTTTAATTAGGTCCAAGGCTTTTCAGTTGTCAACATGAATAAAGCAAGAAACATTCTATTGCAAACACAGCGTAAGAAATAAAAATGGATTCACCTTTAAGAAAATGGTTCTGCTATTGAGTTGTAGTTTAGTACTTCTTGCTGTCCTGAAAGCAGTTAATTTCCCACCAAGTGAAAAACAGCAACACAGGCTTCCTACTTGTGGTAACTTGTTAATGAATGGACAACGCTAGCATATACAACTAAATTACTGACAGCCTAAGATATTCATAGGCTAGTGCAAATTTACAATACTCTCACAGCCATCAGATATGCAAGATCTCTTTGGCGCAGCACACTGCATTGCATCAGGGCTTCATTTAATAAAAACTACAAGTTGACAGAGTGAGCTTATGCTTTATTCCTTGTAATATGAAGCTCTGACTACAACTAAGACTAGAAGATGACACTTATTTGGAAATACATGAAAAATCCATAAGGGTTGCATAAAAAAAAATTACTACCCCCTCTTTGCTATTCCTTGCAACACAGACGGTGGTGTAGGAGACTTGTCAGCAGCAGATGCACTTATTGTAATCACAGTCCTTAATAAATCTCTTTTTTTAATATTGACTATTTTAAAAGGAAAGTTACTTCCCAGGGCGTTCTCATGCTGCCAGATTTTCGGCAACATACCAGAAGCAGAAGGTGAAGGAGGGACAGTTTTTCACATTTCAAATAGTTAATGAGTAACGCAGTAGTACACACCTTGATTTTCAGGGATCTGACCTGAACCGTTCAGGAAGTCTGACCGCTAGCAGGCACTGCTGAGGTAAACCAGGGCAAAGAAGTGACTTAACCTGATTCTGCTGGAACTGTCTCAATGCTGCCTAGCTCCTGTGACACAAATGTGAACTGGAAAGGCATTTTACTATAGCCCATGTTCGTTTGGATCCTAGGAATCAAGGATTAATGAGTACATTCTAGATTGCTGAGAATCAACAGTTTAGGTAGCAACATGACTGTCATGAAACATGACTGTCATGAAACTCAGGCACAACTCACTACCTGAAGCTGTAAAATAATCATAGGACTTCACGGCATTGTTTTACTTGATTAAAAAAGCTGTTCAAGGAGAGGGGGAAAACAGCTTTAAAAATTTTCCACTGGTTTAATTACCTGATGGCGAACACATCACACAGAAGATGTTTCTCCTCACTGTTGAATATAGGTAGATTTAATTTAGCAAAGTCAATTTTGTGTCTATTCAGCAGTGCATGAATTGCTCACTGTTCACATTAAGTAGCAAAACTGGCAGAATAGTTTGACATAACAGCCACTTAGGATCGTGAAACTGCTGAAGACATTTGTAGTTTCTCAGATCATAAATGCATCTGTTTAGACTGAGACCAGTGGGGAGACACGCTCCTAGAGTCTCCCCATCCTCCCAGGGAAGCAAAAGAAAAAAAAAAGGAAAATAAAAAAAAGTATAATGGATTGGCTTTAGAGTCTCCCTGCTGAGATGAACAACTTGATCCACTTACAGTTCCAAACACATGATGCATGAAAGAACTAACAGAAATTCAATTCTTGCAAAGAAGAGCAGCTGCTCTCTAGTGGTCAAAGCCAAATATTAAGCAGTCTGAAGGAAAGGAAAAGACCTAGAGGAGAATACTTCATTATCTAGGTAACTAAAATAATGAAACAAAGCTAAATAAGACATAAACACTGATCCCAAACATTAATTACACAACGCGACACAATTCAAGTTAAGGCTTTGTTGCGACAAATATTAATCCCAGCTGTATTTATATAGCAGTTGTGAAAAAAAATACACCATGCACGCTATTTGTGAGCCATGCCAGTTAATTGAATTTGCTGGCAGCACTTCCTCTGCTATGCTCCAAACATCCTCCAAGATAAAATGTAGCTTTTAAATAGACCTGTGGAAAACTGAATCAAGAAATTTGAACTAATAAAACACAACTCTCTACTGTTATAAAAGTGAAGTAAAAGTAAATAATGAAAGGAAGGAAGTCTCTTAAAATTTATTACATTCCAAAGCTTGAAGTTCTGTGTTTATTGGTGAAGTCTCTTCTGATGTTCTACAGCGCACCTACAACAGCTCCTTTAATGAAGCCTCATAAAATCTAATATAATACTTGATTGTTGACAAATCATATACATGTTTGAGGCCCCGCACTCACTGTATCCAGACATTTCTTACATAATTCCATGCAATTTACAAGTCTGTCATTCCCCGGGTTGTGGATAATGGCACGAGCGATGACCAGCTGGCAGATTTGGATGCTGGGAGTGAAATCAAAATGAAAAACTATATAAAGCCAGAAAAATTCATGGAAGTAACTTTTATAGACTAAATGCTTGACTAAAGCCAGAACGTTCCCAATCAAGATGGACCTTTCATCCAGAGCTCACTGTTTTCGAAGAATGGATCACACCAGAGATCATAGCGAAATGAGGGATGTCACAGTAGGAGGCACTGGGTATTCACCATTACTTCAGTTTTTCTCAAACAGACCGGCTTATATTGAGCTCCCTGCATATCAATTTTATTTCTCAACTACACATGAAAAGGTATAGATCTAACTGTCAGCACAATATTTTGAACTAGTAAAAGAAATCCAGATTTTCCCCTGCCGTTTTCTCCTAAACAGTCACCCTCTGTCTTAAAAATAGCTTCTTACGCTCTTACTCACTTTACTGCTCTTCCCTCTCAGCTTCTTTAGTGAAGATGATTACAGCAGGAAGTAGCAAGCTGGATGTATTTTTGTCTCATTGAAGGGAAAGATCAAGTATTTATACAACATTTCTATCAAGTTATTAAAAAATAAATAAATAACTAATAACATGTTTGAATGAAAAAGAACATAAGTTCCAAATTATATGCACCAGTCCATTTAATATCATAATTCAGGATACAAAATGCAAGAGTTCTTAAAACTCACCCAGAGGAAGCCACAGGAGGAAACAAGAAGTTCATTTGAAAACAAAAGTTATCTAAAAATGCAGGATTTTTTTTTTTTTGCCTAATGGAACAGATAAAGATGGTTTCAAATAGTACTTCTCTTTCATGCCATGAAGAAAGAAGTTTGAATTTTTGTTTCCTGTTCAGAGGTACCATAACCTGTGAGGTTTTCATTTATCCTTTTTTCCCTCTCTAAAATACTGACTCTTTAGGTGAACCTTGATCATGCCATTCCAAGACTGAAACCGGGTTGCTGCAGCATTTCTAGCTTATGTCACCATTAGCTAATTTTCATTAGGAGGCTTAAAAATATGACTGCAAATGTTCAAACAAACATTGCTTAACACTTCAAAACAGGAAAGAATTGAGGCAAAGCATTTTACTTATAATAACGAGAGTAACACAGCAAGACAGCTCAGTTACAAACCGAGCAGGTCAAGAGGATTTACACTTTTAAGTAATGGAATAGTTGAATAAATCATTTCATACGTACCACATCATTAGGAAGGCTCTGAAGGTCATCAAAAGGGGTTTCCAGTGTGTTGGTGTCTACATTAAGAATCACTACATCTTCCAGGGCCATGTTTCTTACTTTCTAAATATGAGCAAATTCAAGAAAAGGGAAAGGAAAATGTAAGTATGCAGAGTTAATCTTATGCATAAAGGACACAAGTGATGGCATAACATCATGGCATTACAAAACTTAAAGCATTTTAAAAACAACCAACATTCCCGTCTTTGTCATCATTTGTTTTATTTATTCACATTTTACAATGTTGAAAAATTAACCTTCAATTTGCAGATGGAAGTTCTTAACATTATGCATACTGAAATGTTTGAAACCAGAGAGTTACTGTCTGAGATTATTCAAGCAAAGACTTATTTCAAGCACCTCTACTAATGTTTATCTCAATCCTGGTATCCTGTTTGCACATTTAGCGGTTTCTAGCTGAGTCAAGATTTCAAGTACGTCTTTTTATATTTAGAAATTGATTTAAATAACAATAAATAGTGGCTTTTCCAGGAGTTAAGAGTTGCAGTAAGTCAGGGATGGGAACTGGTTTCCAAACTCCAGGTTGAATTTTGGAACTCCAATAGAGACAAGTTTACAACTGTATTTAAGTAAGATGGACACTACCAGAGGTTAATAAATAAATAACTAAAAGGAAGAAAAGCTAAGAGAAAATAACTCCACCGTATCCTGGTCTCTTAAAGTTCAGTGAGCCTAAACTTTTTATCCTGTTCCCATGAATTGAGAGGAAGAAATGTCTCTAATCTAGTTTGTTTACAGCATCTGTAACAGTACACGGACACACAAAAGAAAAGCATAACCTATTTCTCAAAAGAATGATCATTTGTACTTTTAAGTGTCTAAAGGTATTGGTGTCTAAAGGCAAATTTAAACACTGTCAGACTTTATTTCCCTGCTTAAACAACAGTACATGAATCACGGATATGAAACAGAGCAGCATTTAAATATTTAACACTTTTTCCATTAACAGGAGAATTGAATCCTTTTTTTTTTTGACTGACTAATCATATGTATTTAAGCCCTCTTCAAATAAAGCTTTGAAAATTCAAAATCAGAATAAGTGTAACTATAGAATATGGTAATTAAGGAAATTTCCCAGTGACACTGTAAACAAACATTTAAGTACCTACATACCTATACGTAGGACCAAATGCAAGTTACTGAAGAGGAAAATGAACAAAAACATACTCAATTTTTAATTAAGGTTTTGCGGGGTGGGGGGAATTCTTTGCTTTAAAAGAAAGGAACTAGAGCTCTAAAACAATGGCAAAGTTGAGCCTTAGGCATCTAAATAATTACCTTCAGTTTTCAAGGCTCAGCCCTCTGTCTATAAAGAAAACTGCTGTGTACTTAGGGGGGCAGAAAAAAACCCCAACGACTATAAAAAACACTTTGTAGGCATTTAAGTTTAGTCTTACATGAGAATTTTTTTTTTAATTTAAATGGAAGAATATTACATTTAATGCTTTCCATATAAAAAGCACAAGTACTGCATGACAAACCAGGTACTTTCCTCTACATTTCAGGAACCAAAGGTCACTCTGTTGGCTGCATCTGATAAACTCTAAAGCAATCCAGGAGTCTTGCTCCTTCTAGGAGTCCGGAAGCACCAGACAAACTGATTTGCTCCTTCCTGCTTCAGAAAATGAAAAATCTCACTTATACTCAGAGGAGTCTAAAAAGCTCCAACAAAAAGGTCTTGCAATGTACTTAACCAAAGCCAGAAGCTTGTCAAAATCGAGTGCTAGTAGGACAAGACAGAAGGAATTAAAACCTTCTCTTGATTCTTGCCGAAGAAGAAACAAACACGTGCTTGAACTTGTCAATGGGTGTTTTTGTGATTTTGGTGATGAATCTGCACCTTCCCTTCAGCAAAATGTGTCGGTTTTCTGTAGCAAAGAACAGGCTTGTGACAAGCGGCTATCTGCCAACCAGCACAGTACAAAAGGATGTTGCTCATGGTGCAAGGACTATAAATGCCGATCAACATAATCATCTCCGCACACGGCCCAGAAATAATTGTATCCAAAAGGAAGGCTAATATTAAATTCTGCTGTGCTATACCTTTACACCGTGAAGAGCACAACCTTACTTTAAAACTTTTCAATATTTGTATTAAGACAGTGGATTTCCCTGGAGACAAAACCCCAAATGTAATAAAACACTTGAGAGTAACCTGATTTATAGCATCTGTCATGCAATGCATCTGAAAAAATACAATTTTTCAATGGTCCAATTGTGGTTCATTCTAGAGACTGGTTCATCTGAATCCTTATCTGTTTATATCATCTTTCCTTTCACTATAATCTTCCATAAAGGTATTATCAGAGAGTTAAAAGGGCTTTTGTCAAATAATCAAATGGTTCTTTTGCTAAACATAGTATCTGTCAGCCCAACTGACCTAGAAATAAGTATTTACTTGCTTGTTGGAATGTTAGTAAAAATTCCCAGCATCCAGCTGCATTCCTTGCATTAAATCCCATTGGACTCTATGAATCGCAACTGCATGTAGATCATTTGCATTGTCATAATTTTCTCAAAATACAAAGGGACAGCCACTAAGCCATATACAATCACATTCCATATTTCACAACTTCCTGAACATCTAAACAAAATTTTACAAATAAAGTGATACCTGCTAAACAAAATGGACTATATTCAGTATGTTCATATTTTGCGGAAAAAACGCGGAGGAGCAAAGAACGAGAGGAAATATGAACATTACAGTTTCCTTATCTAATTTTACTACAGACTAGGGATTTGCCGAGTCAAAAGAAGTGATTCAGTGAAAATGCGCATCACATATCACTACTGCAAACCTTTCTTAGCCATCCTTACTGAATTACTTGTAGCCATAATTAATCATCTAAAAACCACCAAATCGAACTAACATCTACACCTGCCTTTTATTTTAAATGTCTCTTTTTAAAAGAGTGGAGAGGTATGGAAAGCTGGTTTAACAAGCACACTGAACCCATTGTTTATGGCCTCTATAAACATGGCTTAGTAAGAATTACTGACTTAATCAGAGAGAACTTATCTCCTGGTGAAAAGAGCACTTTAAATTTTAGAAATGGCACCTTTACTGTGAAAATCTCTTAACTTTTCAAACAAACTCCAGGGGGCCTTAAACACCAGGTCAGTAAATAAGCAGCAGTTAGTGCGTCTGTCCCGCTCACAAGCAGCCAAACACTTGAAGTAATTTAAATGTTTTATGTGAAAGTTTGCAAAAACCCTGAGAAACTATATTCTAATAGAAGTATTAAGGGGTGCGCCTCTGTCTCACTCAGATCACATGCTAGAAACAGTATTCATCAATAACACTAACACGAGGTTATACTAAATGTAATTTTATTATCACTGTCTACAGTTGGCAGTTTTTGCATTTCCTACCATAAAAAAACCTTACGTTAAACTTCTTTCAGATGAACGATTTTATTGAATAGTTCATTTAAAAAGAAGAAAAAAAACCAAACACCACCCTCCTCCTCCCCCCCCAAAAAATCGGGTTTGCATAACTTCATGGCTAAATTGGTGCCAAAACATAAACCAAGTTGATCATCAGGTTTCATAACCAGATGCAAATGTGATCAACATATTAAAAAATGTTGTGACAGAAAAAAGAAAATGTACCTTCCACTAATTCTTTTGGAAAGGTAAAACTCTTAAGAAAACCTAACATTTTTAGTAGCTAGTCTGTACATTATATTTGAAATTATTATGAAAGTATGATTCACAACAAGTCTAAAATCCATTTGCTTAATGGCTTGTCTCTACTTAGTTAATAGTTTCCATTTATTTTCTTCTTAAGAAAAACACCACAACACTGCAGACAACAATGTGTCAATCTGGCTGCCAGAAGCAGGAAAGGCAACGGATATAAAATTTTATTATTTCATGCCCCAACAGCAGCCAGAAGGACTTAATGAAATCACCCCTAGATTTACAATCTGAAATAGCTATTCAGCAGACAAATCTGGTTAAGCTGGATGTGCCCCCTGACCTCGCAGCCCTTTGATCTGGGCACAGCAGGTGGGCTGCTGCCCCCTCCCGAGCATCTCCCACTCTTCCGCCCATCTCCCAACCTTGATGTGCGGTACCCTGATCCTGCACAGGTGATTCTCCAGATCCTTATCACAAGCAGCTGTTGCCAACTGAGTGACAAACATCACTAGCGCTGATCTAACGCTATTGTACCACAGAAGAAAAACCTACGCTTACTGCTAAGTCTGCTTGGTACTGCGGTATTTGTCTGTCTTGAGACTTACCCCCCGCAAACATCCTCACGCACAGAATCTCTGATTCGAACACAGTTATTATTTTCATTTTTCCAATAACTGGACAAAAGACAAGTCCGTCAGGAATTTGTCATATTTTTTAATGCATTTTTATCAATACTCCTGACACCATGTACAGCCATATTCATAATATTTGTGAGTGACTAAATTACATTTAGTATTTTAAGACCTGGATTTAAGTCTATATATAACCCCTTCATTTAAACCCTGTGAAAAAGCTACACTTCTTCAGTTATAGCTAGAAAAGGCAGTGATTGACTAAGTATAAATGGATGGAAAAAGCTAAGCAGTACTCCTCACCCCAATCAAAAGACATAATTAACAATTAACGCTACCACTGGAAGATGCCAGCGGTCAATGAATTCTCAGGGTGTCGGCTGCGGCGAGGGGCAGCCACGTGGCACCGCCAGCACCAAGCCCAAGCTGACGTAACCTGTTTCTCCGAGTTCGTTAGCTCAGACTGGCACATGATCGGGCTGGATCACGACAGAGCATCCGCACGGCTACCTGAAAAAGACTGGGAAATATGCCCAAAAGTGCTTCCCGAATCCGTGCTGGGGGTTCAGAGGGCTGAACACGCGGCTTTCCATTCATCTGTCTGCATGAGGAAGAGACTCTCGACGTTAGGTGAGATCACCTGCCATGTCCCAGCATATTAAAGACAGCATGAATTGTAGTGAACCTTCTTTTCCTAACATGAACATATTTACTCATACTAGGTTAAAATAAAACCAAAATCTGCTCGTATAGGTTTTATGATATGCACAACTGTCCTTTATGCCTAGGAAAAATGTTAGAAAATCATTCTAACAAATGCAATCTGGTTTCACACACAAATTCCTGCCGGATAATCTTGCACGAATTAAAATTCTGAAGTCCCCGAAAATGTCCTTGAGTGACTGGAATATTAAAAAAAAAAAAAAAAAGAGTGCAAGAAACATTTTTCTAATCATTAACTTTAAAGGGTGCGTTTGTGCCCCAAACAGAGCATGATGAGGGTGGGCACTACTGTTCCTGGAATGACTGGAAGCCTGGCATGGAACAGTATGCTGCCAGCAGCCCAGTACCTGACAGCTAAACAGAACAATCCCAACTGGGTAATCAAAGCCACATGTGCCTAAATTCCACTAGGTAGTCTACTAGGTCAAGGGCATTCCTCTTCCATCAGCACCATCACACTAATAACCTTTGCTACAGAAACAGTTGCTGAAACAATCGTTTACTATGACAAAATGTAAAAGGCTGCCAGCTAAGTTTGACACCACTTATAGCACAAAGGTCAATTTAATATAATTGGAACACTAAAATAGCATAGAGTACGCAGGTAGAAAATAAAACAAGATTATGAAAGGGATGTGTTCATTTGATAGAGTTTCATTTTCCTATCTCATTATTTATCAGTACTAAGTACTTATCTTCATCTAATATGAATTCAATTAGTTCCGTAAGCATGTTCCATTATTCATGTGATAGCTCCAGCCTTGCTTATCCAACAGCTTATAAACTTTTAGCCTTCTTTGAAGTCACTTTATGGATTGCTAAATGGAAATCTTATAAAGAATGACTAACTAGGTGATGATAGAAAAGCTGAAAAATAAGAGCACAAAACACAGCTCTATAGTTTCGACCAAGATTTTCCCTCGTAAATCAGTTGGAGCCCTCTGACCTATAACAGGAGATTATCTTATCTCACTGGAGAACATTTCAGTCACAGCAAATTAGATTTAACAGTCAATGGATATGCTTGATATTTTAATCATAAGAAAAATTTGTCATTTTCCATTAAAATAGCCGCTCCTTCTACAGAGACCCTGTGTAACATGGGAAACTGAAACTAACTTTAAGATACGCAATGGTTTGGGGGGAAAAAAAAAACCCACAACTTTTGAGGTGAGAGAGAGGTTGTATTTTGTTTAAAACCATTAACATTTCTGCTATATTTCTTCCTGAGGCCCTATTCCAAAATAGGGACAGCAAAACCCCACAGAAACACTAAAGCTAGAAAATTATTTTTCTTCCTACATTCCAAATTCACCCTCCTCTTTACACCCCAGCTTTCTCTGCGCAAGTTTAAGCTTCCACTAACATTTACGCAACAATGACAAATTCTGCAGTTGGAGCTGCTGGAGCAGAACCGAGCGCCTCTGTGTAACTGCAATTACTCCCATGGGGCTCTACAGTAGATAAAGAGTCCACCTGTCTTAACCTGAATAGAAGACTGGGGAATTAATCCCTTATCCTGAAAGTAGACCACGTGGATTAACAAAGCACTTTTAAAGATCTACTTGCTGAAATTTCAGCACCTAAAGAAAAACGAATACTGAATAATGGCGCTAGTTTTTAGTTGCAGTTTGTAAAATTATTTTGATATGGAAAAATTAATACATTGTATTTTTAAAAATACACCACTGCTAGATCATGAGAGAAAAATTGCTGTTGCTACTAAGTTGTTATTCTAACAAATCAAACACACAATTTTATACCTACATATGAAGAAAAGGACAAAGAGAGTAAGCCTTCAGCATCAAAAAACAGGCAAAGAGGTAAACTAGTAATTGTCTAGCTCATTTGACAAATGTCACCTTCCCTTTGCCCAAGGCACAGAGAAATTATGCAGTACTTGCCAACAAACAGACACCATAGCCCACTGTGTGATTTTATTTTATTTTTCAATGGAAAAAGCACAGTTAGCTGGAAGACGTCTTTCTATCGGGAAGTATTCAATTTATCCTTAAGAGCAGAGGGAGGAGAGAAGACAGTTTGTTTTATTTATTTAATTTATTTCATAAGGCACTTTGAATAACTGTACTTTGCCAAAGTGTGTCTGTGTTCCAGAATCTCTGGCTATTCAAAAGCCATACTGGATTTAGTACTAAACAGATTTTTTCACAAGTTACTAAAATGGATGAAAATTGGCTTCTCCAAGAACAACTCCTTTTTTTGAGTTTTTACAGATGGAGTTTGGAAGGCCTACAGAGCCCTGCAGTCTGAAAAACTGAGACAAAGGAAGAGGTAATGGGTTTATGTAGCGAGGCAGGAGTGAGACATCATGCAAAGCAACTCCAAGGTGCAATTATTAATTTTTTTTCTATACCCCGTGCCAGACTAACCACGTAGCTCTCTGTGAGCAAAAATATTTGCGAAAGCTGACAAGTATCTGTATTGAGATATTATCCCATCCTCTGCCAGGTCTCTTCCTTCTTTTTCAAATAGATAGATGCCATAATAAGCATGCCAACGGTTACCTGGTACAGACGGGGCAGAAAGTGTCTTGATCAATATGAAAAATATATGCTAGACTATTTCTTCCTAGGTATTACTTCGCTCCTGTCTATGTGGTATTCAAGGGTAATTATCAGAAACCCCTCTAACATAAGCATACGATGTGCAAACAAATGTACATGTTGACTTTTAAAATAATTGCTTATTCACTAACATATTGTACTGCAATTCTGTACTTTATTTAGCAATATAAAGGGCATAAAAAAAAATCATCAGTACCCAGGATGGTAAGGAAAAAAAAAAAAGAAAAAAGAGGTCCTGCATATTCCATCTAGCTTCTCACGAAAAAAGTGACTTCTAAAATTACTTCATGTTAACGCTGGAAAAAGGGGGAAGTTACGTAGCATCCTAGTCTAAGTTTTAACACACAAAGACAAACGGGATCATTATTGCATACATATCCCCCAGTGAAAGAATATGTTTGATAAATATTTCCAGAGAAATTGCACATTTTTATGGACAATACAAGAACAAATATTCTAGTAATACGCATTACTTTATGTGATGTAAACCTCAGCATTGTAAATCGTTACATATCCTAAACACTAAGGCTAATTTTCCAAACACAGGTTTCTAAAACAGGGACACAATTAACTTCCAAGGGCATTTGCAGCTCCCACCAGTTCAACGCTGCCTGCTCGTTTAAGAGCCTCCAAAGAGGCAGTGCTTTCTGGGCAGGAAAAGCTCTTCCCACACGGAGCGCATACGCAGCGCTCAGACCTCCGGTGTAAAGGGGCACAATTAATAAGGACTAGGATTTTCATAGGGATCTAAATTAATAGCTTATGTTGTCCTCCAGATACTTTTGAGGAAAGTCATCAACTGTTTCACCAGCACTGGAAGCAAAAGCAAATGTGCTATTTCCACTTTTAGAGTTTTTAAAAGTCACATGAATTACTCTGAATTGTTTATATGTGAAGCTTTCTGTGAGGGCTGGTTTTCTGCCAGCTTTGTGTTAACATTAACAGCAAGTTCCTTCTTTTCAGATCTTTTGAACATTAAAAAAATTACAATCTGTCTGCAAAAGCCTAAAAGAGAACTGTAACTGTCAACATTTTGGTTTAATATCGACTCTGCCTTTGTGAATACAGAGTCAAACTAAGGCAGTATACTGATGAAATGAAGCAACAGGATGGAGAGGGGAACACAGTGCGAGCTCGTCACTGCTGAACTGCAAACAGAAAGTTTGCCCAAGGAGCACAAGGTATCAGATAAGACTCCCTTGAGATTTAACATTATCGTGTACGCTTAACTTCAATTCTCTCAGCACTCTCAAATGAACAGGATTATTTCATTTTTAAGCATATGAATGAATGTATAATTGCTTGCAGAATTTGGCTCTAAATCATAAAACTATATATAGTTTCAGAAATGGTGAGAAAGACTTACCTCCATCAAACTTAAATGTATTCCAATGAGGTAGGGCATTGGGGCACTGCAAAGAGGAAAAAAACCTAGCTTTACATTCTCGTAACACTGGATTAACACATATGACTTAGAAAATTAGCTACAGGAAAATACCAGGATACTGGATTAGATTTGGCTTAAAAAAAAAAAAAAAATATATATACACACACACACAAACCACATGTGAATAAAATTTTATTCCATATTTGAAAGACTTTTTTTACTATGCAATATCCTCTCACTACTGTAAGACTTTAATTTTTCTTGACATCAGAATTTCTAAGTAACTAAGTTAAGACAGGTACATAAGGACAGCTATTAAATATATCTATAATACTGGGGTCTCTTTAAAAAACAAACAAAATGTGTTATTACAATTTTTAAAAAAATACCCAGACCTTTTCTTTAGAAAAATAGATCCTGTTGTAGTGTTAAGTGGTTAATTTAATGTATACGTATCAGCTGGTACTACAAGTTTTAAATCCTTTCAATATGGGTCCAGACACATTTTAAATAATTTATTTTTAAGTATAAATCTCGAAATGTTTACATTTATAAAAGAACAACATAAAAATTACTTTTGAAGATTCTGATAAACTCCAGAGTTACTGGGATACACGCTGATACCATTATTCCCTTCAGAACACAAAACCTACGATACACCGAGAGGCTCTTAAGCCAAATTCGTAGCCTCAAACACCGGTGCAATACTTCTGTTACCAAACAGAATGCTAGCATTTAAGAGAAAGATTGATCTTTTCTGCCTTCTCTTCCATGACGTTAGCAAACACCAACATGGACTATATAACACAAGAACACTGAATGAAAGTTGTATCTCTGTGTATACAGTATTTCTAATATTAAGCTTATTACAGGACTCCCACTCAACTAATCAGGGAAAGCTTCTATTTGCACTGCTTATTAGAACACATCAAGGAGGATGCCAAAGCTGCTAATTGCAAATATGGCATATACTGCCTGTTAAACGGAAAGCACACAGACAGACACAACTTTTAAAATAGAGCCTCATTTCATTTTGGATACAGAAGCTCAAAGAGCTCATTTTCCATTTCAGATGAAAAAAATGAGAGAAATGTCACTGTACTGCCTCGGATTAAAATATCTTCCATATTGCTTTGATAAACTGGTGCCTACTGCTCAGTAAGAGAAGTACAGTGCTGAAAAAACTACTGCAAGACACCAAACCAGCAAAAAATCACTCTGCTTCTCATTTTCATGAGAAATGCCTTTAAAAAAAAATATTTACTGATGTGTATATTAAGATTTATCATGTTTATTACTATACCCCCTAAAACTGCTGCTCTGTTGGATGCTGTACCAAGAGGTGGAAACAGCCTCTGTATTAGACATTCTACATGAAAAAGCTTCTTTTCTTTTTGAAGACACTAAACATACATAACTCAAAAAAAAACCCCTTACAAGTTCATTTGTAGAATACTAAAGTGCGGTGTATCACATTCCATGACAACTTACCGAAGTGCCTAGGCTGGCAAGAATGCCCCTGCCCAAGCTTCACCCAATACCGCAGCTGAGATAGCCCAGAGGGACTGCTGAATCAGAAGCTAACTTGGTACAAATCCTGAAGGTTCTGCTTCCTTGGGAATTCCACAGATGAGAACCAGAACATACATCCAAGTCTTTGGATAGAAATTTTTACCATACAACATGATACACACTTATTACATATGGATTGCTGCTCAACTGAGGAGTATTTTTATTTGTCATTTTGCATGTTTTATTTGCGACAAACGGTATCTCTTTCACCCACATCTCTTCATTTCCAATGGCCACATTCCAGGAGCAAGAAAATACCCAGTAATTTTATATTCAAAGTATAAACCATTGGTTTAGCTGCCAGCTGCACAAATGCTCAACTTCCCTGCGTGCCTGGCTATGCTGCTCAAGACTCCTCCAGTATGCACTGAGATGAATGTGTTTCTAATTAAGTAGTTTCATGAACACGACAGCTTCAATCTCAAAAATACAAAGTCTGAACCTCGGCAGGAAGTCTTAAGACTGCAAATGTCTCATCTAGTGGAACCTTGGCTAATGTAATGAAAGGAAGCAGGAAGAGTGCAGTATTCCAGAAAACCAGCCATTTATTACCATGTCCAAAAGTAGAGCCTGTCACCAAGCATAGGAAAATCTGAACCTGTAAAAGTTAATTAACTATATCATGTCCATCTTTCAATCCTCTAGTTTATCAGCAAAAGAATATTAACAACAACTAAACCCTTAATACCATGCACCCCCAGTCAAATTTTAAGGAACTACAGGAAAGATATGGCTTAAGATGTATGGATCAGCTTTGGATGCAATGAATCATCTGTTCAATTTTGTAGTGAAAGACATTACATGCAAAGGCAATACAGCATATAAAACTATTACAAGGATTGCATAAAAGCTACAGTAACCTGACTTCTAGCGGTGTTTTAAAAGCTGTTATTTCTTTAAACTTGCATTACTAAACATTAAAGGACTCCAGTCAGGTGCTTAATGGGCTGTACAGTGCATACACTGGGACAGGCAGGAGAAAGCAGGAGGAACAATTTGATGCTACAGAACTACAACGAGTGGGTTTAGCATACCCACTGATAGAAAAAATAGCTCAGGTTTTGCTGATTGATATGCAAAAGGGAACTTGGAAGCAGTAGTTTGTTAGAGTATAATGTGCTAGCTTTCCAAATATTTGTGTTAGTTTTACGAATAGTTGCAGAGACTTCCGCTAGGGAATGAGGTAGAGCACAAAAGACGACATTGGGTATTTCTTTGAGAAACATTTAACATGTGGGTGAAAAACTTGATCATGGGACACTGGGACATGGCACTGGTGCACAGAATGATGAGCAGACACGGTACATGCTATGAAGGGCTCCAGAAGATGAATAGCGTGTTTGATGCAGAAGAGAAGATGGGGAAAGTCAAAGGTAAATGAAAAAGGTTGATAAAAAGATACAAAAATAATTTCTGTAAGAACTTTTTCCAACACGTATAAGCAATTGCTTGGCTTACAGAAGTCAGAGGGAAAGCGCTGCACGGTGAGAGCTTGGGCAAAGACGCCTGGAGCTATACAGACAAGAAAAGCCACATTTCAGACACGAAGCAGAAGAAACACACACCATTTAGCAATGGATTATGTCTGAAGACTAACAAAGAATTTCCCAAGCTATGGGAATATATGAAAAGAAATTAACTCAGTTTCATCCACAAAAGCCTTTGCTTGTAATGACTGGAAGACACCAAAGAGGAATGACAAATGGGAGGCACCTACAAACATCCCAGCAGAGAATCAAGGGAAACAAATGCAGGGTTTAGTTTGTGTGAAAGGTGACAGGCCTGGAGAAGAGCAGATCTGTGATGCATCGATGGAGCACTTGTTTTTCAAGGTGCATTTGTGTGAAATTTGTTTATTCAAAGCTGCTTTAAAATAACCATTACTGTTCATCACCCAAATGTGGACCTTAAAGTGTTTTCTCCATGGATAACAAAAAACAAATTAGCTCAATACCCATTTTATCAAAACGCATTTTTTTTTGTCAGAACTGACATTACTGTTCAATGACACATGAACAGCAAAGCAAAAGCAAAGATATTTTATGGATAATTCACCATGATAGCTCCTTATACTCCCAAAAGTTTAACTATGCAAACATCATAAATAACCTCAATAAAATATAGTTCTAGTAAAGAGCATAAATATTTCCAATAAAATCTACCAGAGAGATTATATTCTTCTGTCATCACTCATCAATCTGACTGAAAAGGAAACACACCTAAAAGTAAATGCTGAAGGTTCATGTCAGCCCTCCTAAATTGCTTTTATCACCATTTTTCTTTATCATGTGTTAATCATATGCCACTACTTAAATACTCAGCTACCATCCTGTACAGGGCAACATTGTGTGCCTCCTCTTCCCCATCATTCAGAGCACGCTATAATCATGGAATCATAGAGTCGTGTAGGTTGGAAAAGACCTTTAAGATGATCGAGTCCAACCGTTAACCCAGCACTGCCAAGTCCACCACCAAACCACGTCCCTAAGCCCCACAGCTACACGTCTTTTAAATACCTCCAGGGATGGGGACTCCCCCACCTCTCTGGGCAGCCTGTTCCAATGCTTGACCACTCTTTCCATGAAGAAATTTTTCCTAATTTCCAGCCTAAACCTCCCCTGGCGCAGCTTGAGCCCATTTCCTCTCGTCCTATCGCTAACTACGTGGGAGAAGAGACCAACACCCCCTCCCTGCCCCCTCCTGCCAGGAGCTGCAGAGCGATCAGGTCTCCCCTCAGCCTCCTCTTCTCCAGGCTGAACACCCCCAGCTCCCTCAGCCGCTCCCCACCAGCCCTGTGCTCCAGACCCTGCCCCAGCTCCGCTGCCCTTCTCTGGACACGCTCCAGCACCCCGATGTCTTTCTTGGAGTGAGGGGCCCAAAACTGGGCACAGCATTCCAGGTGCGGCCTCCCCAGCGCCGAGTACAGGGGGACGATCCCTGCCCTGCTCCCGCTGGCCACGCTATCCCTGACACAAGCCAGCGCTTCCTAACTGCTATTCAGGTCCCAAGACCTGAAATGCTCAAGCAGTTTTTAATATTTTATCAGGTTAGATGTGTATTTCCAAGACTTTCAAGCGAACCTCAGTAAGACACATTGCTTGTATAAACAGAAGAAACACTCCGCGCAACGTTTAATCCTTCTGGGACCCAGGACAGATTAAAGACTGCCCTTCAGACCAGCCTTCACCGACCGCTTGACACCTCATCAGTCCTGGGGCTTCTTACAACCACAACTACTAATTACTCAAAGTTGTTTGATGGCAGCCAATATCCATTAAGTGCAAAATTAAGAAGTATCAATTTCTGCTACACATATTTACTGCTTAAACAAAATGCCTGCCTAAGTCTTCTGGAACAAAGAGAAATGTTATTGCTCCTCTTGTGCTACGCTGGTTCCCAATGCAATCAGCATTATTTATAATCAAATGAGTTATATAGGTAAATATCAAATCATTAAAGTAGCAATGCAGAAGCATGAATATGGATATTGTGGACTTAATGGCTATATATTGCCCATTTATTACAGTTGCATTTTTACAATTTCTTTAATTCGTTTCCTTAGGCTAACTAGAGACCTCTTAATTATGCTCCCAAGAGGTGGGCAACTACTAATTGGAAGAGAAGCAGGTGAAATAGAGGGACATTTCCTCTTAAGTGAAAAAAACCCACCCCTAAAAAATACTGCAATTCACCAGAAAAAGTAATGTAAAACCCAAGGATCTCAAAAAGGTTCATAGTTTACAGCTACACAGGGATTTGCACCATTTTGCTTCATTGTTCCAGAAAAATTGATTAGAACACATTTACTAAGTTCATGTCTTGATATACAAATACTGACTTAATGTGTGGCTCTTTCACACCAGTAGTACTTTACTCTCTAAGGTAGTCTCCTGATTTCTCTTCAGATTGCTCATTGAAATGCAACAGAATTCAATCTGAAATTTATTGGGGTAATTGATGCAAATTAGAAACCTGACTGCATAAATTGGAACGATGTAGAAAACACACAGCTAAGAAACCAGAAGAGCAACTACAAGGGCTTTTAGTGAGTACACAGATGTACCAGGCTAAATCGAAATGCCTACCAAGAGGCTCATGACGAAGGAATCATTGTTTGCCAAGCAGCAGGAGTACTCGCCCTCCAGTTACCCCCTCCACCTACTTAAAGGAGCATATTGAACTATATGCATATTTAGAAAACAGGAGAAAGGGAGTTAAAAAAAAAAAAAAACCTCCGGGAGAAACGGAAAACTGCACCAATAGAAACGTTTGTTCTGCAGCTGTGCCAGGGTGCTCTAAGAAGGTGGCTCTCGGAATATATTAATGTTGGCTGCTAAGCAGCCTATCTAATATAAAAGACTGTTTTAATCACCCTAGAAAATATACTGTTGCTTCTGGTAAAAGCCCACAGAATAACCCGAGTGACAATGCTCGGGGACTTAGAGAACGTACTAAGCTGTGTTACCAGGTCAGCAAAGACAGGTTTTTCTTACAGGCTAATTTTAAACACAGACACTGAGAGCAAAAAGGAAGAAAACAGACACGGTGGGAGTGTTTTTTATGCTACATGAAAAACAAACTGGAAGAAATAGTGAGGAAAATTAATAGACTGTTTCTTTCACATCAAGAAATGTTTAAATTCCCAAAAACAAAATAGATGGACAAGATCTGGCCAAATTTAAGTAGTTGTATGTGCTTGGCTACCGATGCTTGGTGGCAGTATCTCATTAACCAGTACTTTTGGCACCTCCTGGATGTACTTTTTTTTTTTTTTAAAAAAAAAGACACAAAACCAAAAAACACTACAAAAAAAACCCCAAACAACCAAACAAAAAACCCCCCAAACCCAGCAGTGCTTCATATGTTTTCTCTGTTGTTCTGTATTCAAAGGAACAAGCACTTGTGCATTAAGGTGTGAAATCTAATGATAGGATTCCCACCAATTTCTAGTCTCCTTCACCCAAAATCTTTCCCTGGAGTGGAAATATATCAAAGAATGGTACCTAATTAAAAAAATCAAAATAAAGGACAGCACTCTTCCCCTTGCTTCTCCCTCCCTCCCCCGCCCCCGCCCTCAATTAATCTGAATGCTAGGGATCAGATGACTGAAGTCATTCCAGATACACGTACACGGTACTACACCACTACTATTGGCTCAGCATCCCTAGTACAAAGAGCAAGTGTATCAAGAACAAACATTTTGAAGATATAGGCTTTTGGCATTTTCAATTCTGTGGCTAGGTACGTGAATGAGGAATGCAGGTGAACATAAATATTAAGTTTAAAAAAATCCTTTCTAGAGGGAAATGGGAAGAAAATTACCCTCCTCCTGCATTCTAAGTTAAAAAAAATAGCAAAGAGCAAACTGAAAAAATGAGAAACCACAGTGTTTTGAAAATACTTGTTGTAAAATGTCAATAAAGGACAAAATGCTATAGAAAAAACTTGAGTTTTAACAATGTCAGTGAAACAGATTCATATTGAGCATCTTTGTGGTAGAGTTGCCATTCACTTACAACAACACCCAATCACCCACCTTCTCCTGCCTGGCTCAGGACAGCAAACTCTCCACGCTGAGCCTGACGTTTCCCTTACGTGAAGTTGGCCAAAGGGATCTTCATGTGGCAGGGGAGAGTTAGTTATTCTACCCGTTCGCTCACTGCAAAAAGAGCTGTTCTACCTTTTTGTAGCTTTGGAACGATCCAACAGTTGTTGTGCCCCCTTCCCTCCCCAGGAAGCACAACAAATTTCCAATTTCATAACCATGCAGCTGTCAGGATATCAGTCATACACAGAAGTCTCCTTTGTACGAAAAGTTTCCACTGCAGCTCAAACGATTAAAAGCAAATAATCACAGGTGGAATACACTTTTTGCAAAAGCTTACAAAGATCACAAGTAATACAGCCTATATACCCTTCCGTCATTTTCAAAAGAGCGGGAGAAGGTTCAAAAGCATCATACAGCACAGTCAATAAATGGACAAAGTCAACTGAACAAACATGATCTTTTGTATTCATAAGAACTGAAGAATTCTCATTACTTTAAGTTCTGTTTCCATTTCAGCTCTTTAAAATTCTTATTTCACATTTGCAAAAGAAATAAACAGGCAATAACTAAAATTAAATTGAACTCTCATTGTAAATAATCTCAGGTCATTTCCCTTAAGAGGCAGACACCAACTAGCAACAATAGCACCTTAAAGCAGAGAGCACGGGGCTGATTTCTCAGTCCTCCTAGGCAAAAATGACGTCTCTACGTTCACATGGTTATAAAATAGATGGGCTCTATTTTGAGAAATATATTTATGGCACATAAATTGTTGCTAAATTGACTTATTCAAACAATTACAGTGTGTGTAGCTACCTCTCCAATTAAAGTTCATATCTGGCTAAGGTAATCAGTTGTTGTATTTGTGAGCACGCAATTACAATCTGCCCAATAATTATACATTTTTAAATCATACTTTTCACACACTAGCTGGCTCATTCGTTATATGGACAGGGTGTTACGCCATGAAAGAATTCATTCAGTAGAGCTCAATGACTTGTGTCTTTATTTCCTTGGGTACACTGCCCAAGTGTTTGCTTTTTGCACACTTCTGCTCCCAACTGCGGGATCTGGACTTAGCCCCTTTTAACATGTCTTTGTCAGAAAGTCGATGAATACCTAATCTTCAAACCCAGCATAAAAGCCTCTTGTGGTCCACATCCTTGTCCTGAAAACTCCTAGCAGCATGTACCTGAAGAAAAAGCTGGCAGCAGCAGCCTTCATGTGTTAATTACACATGCGAAGCCCATTATGCAGAGAAAGGGCACCTGCTGGCAGTGCAAATGACTGGAATCTGCCCTTCCTGTGCAGTGAGTAAATTGAAGGTTCATTTCTACAGGAGATAATAGTTTTTAGATTCCGTTCCGTGTATCCTCGACATAGGCACATACTTAACATTTAAATCATCTGCAGAGGAACGAGCTTCCTTTAAATCTACATGTTTCAGTTCCTAGCACTTCACTTAAAAATGCTAGTTATCCCGGCTGGTTCCTTACTCTCACTTAAATGCAGAGAAAACGTCACACAGAATGCTATCGCTCTTAAAAAAACCCAGCCAGCCTCCACACTAAGGGCCACGCTCAAAATATGGTATCGTATGACACAGTAAGCTTAAGTTTGTTTTTTTCTGAGAAGGGCTTTTTAAAATGCTAGGGGGCAGAGGGAGGCTGCTTCTGTGTTTTCAAATCATTCCCAAAAGCGCACGAAGCGCCGCGCTCCCACAAACGTTTCTGCTACGCAGGGAGACGCGCAAGGCCAGCCAGGAGACCCTGCCTGTAGAGACAAGGGCACCGAGCGCCTCAGCCTTTTCGGCGTCCTTCAGCACCCGACTGCGTGACCACGCAGCAGCAGGTCCACGTTTCCCTTGTGCCTTCCTCTTACTTCCAAGCCTGTAGAAGCCTCCGTTAGCCTTCACATCCTTCAGTCTGACTCCAGCCAAGCCTTGGCCTTACTACTTCCATCGCTGCACGCCCAGGCAACAATTCCATTAGCTCTCTGACAGGGCCTGAAAGTTTCACTTCTCTAGGAAGCCTAAGCTAAGGCCGCTCGTTCCGGGCAAACGTCACCTCCCTGCTACGAATGCAGAGGGAAGAAAAAAAAAAAAATAAAGGACAAATCACACAAACTGAACGTGGGAAGCAGCGACTAACAGCTGAGCAACTAAAAGCAGCAGCTTTTTAAACTTCCTCTTAGTTAATTACTCGGAGTGCTCGTCCACCACTCCTGCGCACGGCGAACAGGAGAGATGACGGTATGGCTGATTAGGCGAAGCCGTTTGACTTCGCACTAGAAAAGAAAGTAAAAACTGAGAGACTGCTTGAGGGAACTGCAGACAGACTTCTGAACTATCAACCACAGAGTCCAAGACACTCGCCTAAGGACACGCTACTCTGGAGACCCCGACAGCGAACGAGGAGGCTCCTTAGGGCACCTGGCCAGTGTGGAACCATAGAGTAGGTTGGAAGGAACCTCAGGAGGGCAACTGGTCCAAGCTCCTGGTCAAAACAGGGCCAGCTTTGTCGTTAGATGAGGCTGCTCGTGGGCTGTGCCAAAATTCGTCACATCATGATAATGAGTGTTTTTCTGAAAGGTTTATATTCATTCCCCTAAATAAGGTCAATATCATGTTCTAAACACACGCTGACAATAAAAGATCAACGGAGGAAAACAAATAGCTTTCCCTCACCCTCAACAGAAGTTCAGGAGAGCAGAAAAATGACAATATCTTCTCCCCTGTATCCTCTACTGTTGGAGTCTTAATTCAAATTTTAACGTTTAACACAGATATGCTGAAAACAGATTTTAATTACACAATATCTAAGTTGCAGCATTCCATAGTAACCACTCATCAGAATATTTCAACATACCGATAGACGATTATATCTTGCCATGAAAATAATTTTTTTTTACTTACTAGGTTGATTGCTTCCTTAATACGTCTATATATTTTTAGAGCAACAGTTGCATCATAAGAGGACTTAAGACTTACTACACAGAAATGTGAAAACTGTTGTGAATCTAAGTTATATATTTACATATATATAATATATATACACACACATATATATAGCCTTACCAGCAGTAGTCCAATAGATGTGGGGGCAGAACAGGAATGTAAACATGCTGCCAGAACATCGGGTAGAGCATAGCTGCAGACCCATGAATGCAGGCAGTTAACTGAAAAACACATATTAAAACAGGATCATAAATAAGACAAAAACCAAGCTTAAAAAGGTAAAGTTAGAAGAAAAAAAGTAAAGAATCAATTCTGTTTTCATGTCAACATGCTTTCTTACAAAACATACAGTGCTCTTGTTAAAAGAAAGGGTATTGGTGGGTGAAGCATGGCTGGTTTACGGTGGTTGTCATTCGGCTGACTTTGTAAACAGCTGAGAACACGATTCATTCAACAAACACAACCTGAAAAGAACACCCAGTGTTCTATAAAGCAACAGAAACATGGAAATGAAAACACAAAGGGAACTAAGAAACAGTAAAAGCAAATCCCCCAATCCTGGTAATTACCATCCATTAAATATCATAAAACTGCATTGAAATTATAACACAAACTGAAAAAAATATTTGAGCTCAGGAATATACAACATGAGTGGCATACGTTTCTCAAGAATATATCATACTAAACTCAGTGATTAAATTTTTATTAAGGGGGGTTTTATGTAATTGCCCTTCACCAATTCATTTGTTCCATTGAATTTCTCAGTTATATTTTTAAAAACTCATTCAGAATAGTTTTGATGTTGGCAGGTACTGAATGAAAAAGCACAAATAGAAAACGCAAGTGCCAGTCAAGCCATGGGGAGAATCCTCACGGAGCTTTGGAGGAAATTACGTCTCTCAATCCTATTTGAAACGATAATTAATAATTTGGAAAAGAAAATAAGCAAGATATTTGTCACATTCACTAAGGATATTAAAATGGAGTAGGTGGTAATCCTCAATAAGGAAATCTCAGCAAAAGCTATAGTCAAAATGCCATAAGAAGAGGATATGAACACACACACACACTTGGGAAAACAGAAACTAAATTAATAAATCAGAACACTCATACAAATAGACACATCCATGGAAAAGACTAAGAGGTGACAGGCAATTGCATCCACCTGACAGTGTTTTGCAGTTTAGAGTGTCTTTTAATCTTAAATTGATACCCATCACAAGTATTACAATGTGTTTCACTTGAGAGACACGTTTTGAAAACAATACTCGACAACAGCCCACCAGTTAGTTGAAGGTGCGATGAAATCAAGCACAAAATGCTTGTCTGGACAATAGGAAGGAGGGAGAACTCTGCTCACAAATACTGAAAAGACAGATTCTAAAGGACTGAGGTCCTTGTGGTGGCCTAAAGTTGTGCGAGATGAAACTAAGCGGAGACAAATCATGCCATTAATCCTAATTCAGTTAGATGTGGTGTAACCTTAAAAAAAAGTAGATGACCCTCATTATTATAAAACTCAGACTACTGAATTACATACCACTTCGTAGGGAACCCACGCCTGGCAAAGAAAACGGTCTAGATGAGCTAATACAGTCTCTTAAGGCTCCATGTCAGGCAAAATCAGCTACAACTCTGGATGAAGTTTGGCTTATGTTCAACGCAAAAGCCTTTATGTAATTCCAACACAATTTCTGTAAATAACAGAACCTGGCTTTCTGATTAAAATGCAGGTCATTAGGCAAGAAGGTCGAAGACAGGCACATATTTTACATGTTATTTTTAGGCCTCTGAACAATACAGATCTGGATAAGCAATAAGAACGCACCAAGGAACACGGATTTTTTGGGAGAATTACTGTGGTTCTCTGCAGTGTGCTTTGGATAAGAACCACGGTGAGGTATCAGCTTCACAAGCAGGTGTTCTTCAAAAGCAGAAAGTGACTACAAAGATGAATCGAAATACACTTTGCAATTTACAGCTCAAATAGACACAGGTTTTTTTAAATCGTTCAGAACTTAAGAGCTGGTATGCAGAGTATAAACCCATACAGCACTTAAATGATAAAAATTTCAGACATAAAACCCTGCAAGTTGAAAAGCCAGAATTTTAAACTATACCCCATACCTAGCTGAGAGATATTGTTATTGTGGCTAAAATATATGAATAATCTGTTTAATAATATCTTTGAGTTCCAATCATCCCTATCACCTAATCAAGGAAAACCTAAGAAAAAGAATGGCCTACTAAGCCAGATCAAAAATCCCTTGTCTCCCAGTATTCTGTCCAACACTGGTCAACACAAATTACTAAAACCACTGATCAATACATTCATCGATAAAACTGGTATTTTCCATTTTCTCCATCCCCACCAGCTTACAGCTCACACTTCATGTGCCAATGAATTCAAATAAACACATTGAAAAGGGCTGCCCCGTCTCTTCATTTTGAGCTATTCCCTCACAGTTTTAATAGGCACTCTTGAGTTTTGAGCATTTTCAGACAATAAATAAATAAAAAAATCATCTCCTACTTCTCTTCTCAGGACCACACGATTTTCAATATTTCTATCAAGTTCCCTGCCTCCTTAGTATCTTTACCAGGCTGAGTGAAGAGGTCTAGTTTACGCTGCTTTCCCTAACTGAGAGATTATTCTGTATATTTGCTTGTTCTTGTTACCCTTCTCTGTACTTTTCACTGTTTTATTTTACCATTTTTATTTGGAGTAGATAAGAACTTGTGCAATATTCACAATGCGGGCAAGCCATGAACATATCTAGTGGCATCGTGCCCTCTTTTTTGTTCTCTGCTCCCTTCATAATAATTTCTTGGCTTCTAAGCCTTCAACTGAGTAATAAGCTGGCATTTTCATAGATCGATCTCTCTCTTTTTAAAAAAACCTCCAGTATCTCTTTCTGAGTGGTAATAATTACTTCAGTTATTCAGACCATGATTGCTTACATGGTTAGGAGCATTTTCTCCCATAAGCATTATTTCTTATTTATCCGTGCTATGCAACAAAATGACTGCCACAACATTTTCTCCCCTTCTTACAAATTGTTTTTCATGAGGATATTGAACAAGCTCCAGAATAGAGCACTGTTGCACTGCTTAGCAACTTCCAGGATTAGGAAAACTGACAATTTTTCTCACCCTTTTTCCCTCAAACTTTTAGCCAGTTGTTTACCTTCAAGAGGATCAAACTTTCCTATGCCACAAAAATTTATTTAATAGCTTTGAAGAATTCAACATTGTTCAATCTTACCTAGATTTTTAAAGACTTTTAAGATTTGAGGCACGGATTTCTTTTGCAACGGTCGTATTTATTCCTCCCATGAAAGCCCCGCAGTCACTCCTCACCTTAGCACTGCTTGATTCGGCAGTGTCATAACAAGAGGCTCCACAAAGCTCAAAAGCCTGCCAGTGCTGATACCGTGTTTCCCTAAGTGCGAATATGCAAGAATTTAAACTAGATCTGAACCACTGTCCTAAGGAAATAGCGTCTTTGGAAGCAGACAGTGAACAGCAAGTATTTGAACAAGTAGCTGTTCAGTCTTTCTCAAGAAGAAAGCTCTTTATTAGCAGGTGAACATTATCTTACGGTCCATATGGGATAGAAATGTTAGGATACTAACGAAATCAAAAGTTAGAAGTTCCAAAATCTTGAACTTATTCTATATTTATGACTCACGAAACACCAAAGATTTATCCCTCTGCCATTATATTTCAACTTAGCTTTACATTATTCCTACTGGAGAAGATGCTCCTCTCTCACAGATTAGATGAAAGGCATAGCCCAGTTCCAAAATATGCAGCAGAAAAAGAAAGCATGCTTTCCCGATGTTATTTTCTTCTACATTCCTAAATCCTTTATGTTTTCTGTTTCTGTTCTCCAAATCAAAAAGATGTCTGGAAAAAATACCGTTTAAAAATTTAATTCTTATTTAAAAATGGCTTCTATGAGGATCAAATGGATTATTTCCTGGCATTATTATATAACATGGTTGCCACTGCAGAGGGGTGAACTCAGTAATCCAAGGAGGCCCTTCCAAGCCCCCCTCCCACTGGTTTTAAACCTCAGCAAGAAAAGATTAAACAGACATAATGCTTAACACTGCAGACATCTGAGCAGAACCTGTCACTTATTTTTGAGATGTACTCCCACCTTGCTATCTGGCGTGAATTCAAATAACATACTACCATGAGTAAGCACCAGTACTGTCCTTCAACTCTGCCAAGAGAAGGGCTCATAAAAAAGAAATAGCATATTTGCTGGAGACCTCACCTGATTAGCGATTGCCATACAGAAAACAAGCACTTAGTAACAAGGCAGCCTGAGAAATGCCCAACTGTCAAAACTATAGGAATCCAGCATTTTGAAATAAGATTAGTTCCACTACCTCAGCTTCCTGCAGCTGTTGCTAGAGAATGTACAAAGGAGCTATGTAAGAAAGACACCGATTCACTAATTCGCTTTTCGCAGTTTTCTATTTAATACTCTAAAAGCCTTCTGTGAGCAAATTAAATCAATGGGATTTTGTCATCTACATAAAAATTATAAACTGATGTTGAATTACAACAGGCCATTTTCCAGTGCATTTTACTCTTTCTCTCCTGATGCAGGTACACCGCACCATTTTACAGATGCAGTACATGCCTACAAATGTGCAATATATACTGGAAAAAATGACCACTTTTTGAGCATTTGCAAGATCATTTTTCTGCATTACTCGGGGCTAAAAATAAAGTAGAAAGCTTAAGACTGAGCTCCATAAGAATTCAGCAGCGAAAGCAGGGCTGTTGCAAAGGCTGCGTATGAAGGTCAAGACCTACCCCGGCAGGTTTGAAGGACAGCAGCAGAGCTCTGGGGAAGGAAGAGCCTGTACATTTAGAGCAGCAGCGGTAAGACTGCTGTAGAACAAGAACTGTGCAAGCTCGTAGCTATGTTGCATCACAAGGACATTTGGTGAAAGGTATTAATCACATGTTGTCTTTTCCTAAGGACCACCGTTTCTTACCCTCAGAGCCCTGAGGCATGTCAGAAACCAAGCAGGGAGCAAGAGGTTGCGTATCAGAGCTTTCCGGGACGTGGAAGAAGTGACACGGCAAGCTCTCAGCTCCCAGGAACAAAAGAGTATCCATGTCAGAATGGTATTTTTTGCTTTGTACTAACACTGTAACAACAGAAAAATTACGTAAAGAAATTCACCTCAGTGCGATGGAGCCAAAAGGAAACACCACAGACATTCACAAGTTTAAGTCTTTTCAGAGTCATCAGGCTTTGCGTAAGCCACCCTTCCGAAACGAGAGACACCCTGCTGCTGCCCGTGCCACAAGCAGTCAGCGCACCGCGTCGCGGCAGGGCCGCGGGGACAAGCAGTGACGGAAGAGAGGACGCTGCGTGCTCGAGAGCTCTCCTGCCTCATTCAGCATGCCCCCGCCCGCAGGCGGCCTTCTGCCAAGCACACGCTTTCATGCATTTTGGTTCATATTTGGCTTCTCAGGAGTAGTTAGATCACAGAATACGTAAAGAAATTTAACGTGAATAATTGCTTTAACATTTTGAGAAATTATTTGAGTTTTCTTTTGTAGGAAAAAAAAAAAAGAAAAAAATCCAAGAAAACAGCAACAAATCTTCCATCGGTTCAGTACACATGGTTTATAAAATAGCTAATAAACACAGCCTCATTCAGTTATCTCTAAATCTTATTCTACTTAACTATATTAAGGATATTTCAAATCAAAATTTGAATTTGATATTGTATATTATAACACAGAATTCATTCCACCATAGAAGACTTTCTATCCAGGACTGTTAAGTATGAAGTATGCCATGTCTCTCAAAGTTAAAAGAAATTAACTGCAAATAGGTCCCTTCCACTTTTTTGTTAAAACCCTAAAAAATAAAAACAAAGAAACCAATCCCCCTCACCACCACACCACCCTCACTTTACTTTGAGAATTCTCGGTTTGGTACGTTTCCAGTTACAAGGTCTTGGCTTCCGCTGAGCACAGTTTGAAATAAAATAATGCAGCTTGTTCCTACTGCTGGAACATGCAGAGCAGAGCGTGCAGGCAAGGAAGCGCTGGCTCTGGCCCAACACTTCAAACCTGTCTTACACTGTCACTCCAATCTTGGAGCAGTTTATATATAAAGTTGTAAGATAAGAACACACAGTATGAATACCCCTCCCTATCGAAGAACCAGACATGCTTTTATCTTGGACAGAGGCAAAAGGCAGAGAAATAGCAGAAAGATAGGAAAGAAAACACAACCCTACTTGTGAAATGGCTCATTAAGGAAGGCAAAGTGACAGGTAAGTAATTCCTCTTCCCAGGCTCTGTCACAAAGGGAGAGATTAAACCAACCAACCACACAAATTTTGAAATGCTTTGGATAGCCGTTCTCTTCTTTCCTCCTCTCTGATAATTTACTATTCTTTTCATTCTTTAGGATTCTCAAATAAACACCTCTCTCTCTCAGTTTATTCAATTATCAGGCCTGGATGTATTTTGCTTATTTTAGAAGGGAGGACATAAAACACACAGCAGATACAAAAGTTAAGACTTTACATGTTTTCTATGATATTAAACTTCATAATACTTAAATTCTTTCGGTTAAATGCAGGATTGATTGTAAACATTTAATAATTATTAATACATCCATGAGATTAACTCTCCCCGTTTCACTTACCTTTCAAAATGATATTTAATAGTTATTCTGAGATTAAGTATGAAGTCTAACACTCTCATTTTTCTGCCCTGTATCAACAGACCATTCTAACGTGATTTTATGTATATCGTTTCAGCCGTCCATAGTATTTACAATTCCATGAAGCAGTTTTAATCTCAAACACAAAGTAGGTCATGGTCATACAATAAGAGACTAGTTAATACCATAAAAAATGGAAACGGGAGCTTGTATTTTAGAAAGGATTGCTCAAGCACTTAGTCCATAGCACTAGAAAGCAAAATTAGTTAAACCATCTTATGCTCATCATTCATAAAGGAAAGCAATCAATACCCATTTACAGAGCAAACAGAATGAAAATTTAACATTTTCTTTTATAAAGAAAATCACAACCTTATTGACTGACAAACCTTGAAATGCATAACACAAAACTTTGACTAAACCAAGCTGTGCGCTTGTTTTGATGTCCAGCCGTTCTTAGAAGAGAGTACTCTAGAGTATTCAGTAGCTTTCATCTCCCAGACCCTTGATGGAGCCTAAGTAGCATTAAGACTACACCTTATCAAACAAAACTGCAAAAACGTGGATTGTCAATGGATTTTAGCCCACTCCTTCGGTCCATCCAGAGCAGGTCACTGGAACATCCATTTGACACTACCACTTATCTAATTTTTTTTTTTTTTCCTGTCAAATAAATTATGAAAAAGGGACTTTGCTACGGCATAAATGTTTGTACATTTATGTACCAAACAACCCCAAGAATTCCTGTATCCAAAAAAAACCTTTTTCATTTGAACATTAGAGGCCAACAGAAGTTCAGTAAAATCATTGCATAGAACCACAGAATTGAGTTGAAGTGCACAGCTGAGTTTGGAAGGGGGACCTAGACATCATCAGATCATTTCCTGTATATGACTGTCATTTTTAAAAAAATACTGTGAATAGAAGAATTATTCTGCATTTTACTTACAGTGCTCAGCTTACTACAACAAATGAGGATGCGGCGTTCATACAGCATACTGGCATAGAGATGCAGCATGTTGTTGACATCAACTGCTACAAAATACTCTGTCAGATTTCTCTGGGAAGAGAGAAAATAATTTTTGATTCATGATATTACAAAAAAAAAGTGTCCTTAACAAAAAAAAAAAAAAAACAAAAACAAAAAAAAAAACCAACCAAATTTCATCCTCCTATTATGCTACATCCAGTACGTAGCTTAACGAAAGCAAGCAGTATGTCATCTTATGTCAGCGTACTTTCTAATTGCAGTATCTTTCCCCTAACTTTTGGGGAGCTAGGTCTTGGAATAATAAAATTGATGATGTTTCACATACAGCTTCTTAAATACAAGATACTTCTCTGAGAAAAAAATACGTTCTGTCACTTTTATGGAAACTTCAAAGCTGCCTGATAAAGTACCAAAAAAATCGCACAACCCATGAATAAAACCAGGGTTTTTAGTGGACAATTCGAATATGACAAATTCAAATGTAAGCTCAGTCTATGCTAGAATGGTTCCGATAATTAGAAATACACATGGGCATTTAAGACACAAGCTAAAACCAGTTACACGAGTTGTCTGAACTCCTCACTTCATGCACTCAGACACATGCTCCCCCTTGGTGGAAGACAAAAAGCGTTTCCTTGGGCAGCTGGGGAAACTGAGGAGGGAGACAGAGAATTCTCGCTCTCCGACAATTCCAGTGGATGCCCATCTCTGATGAAGAGGTGGAATTCAAACATCCAATTTTACTTGAGTGATCAGTATGTTTGTGTAGTATAAAGAAAATGAATTGCAGTAGAATTTTGTAAGCAAAGCACATTTGCAATCTGCCTTTAAAGTATTGATAGAAAGACCAAGACACAAGTAACACCGCCGAAACTTTACATATACACTTCCCAGGCCACACAAGCTGCTTCCTTGCTTTTGCTGCTCAGAATATGAAAAAGTACCTATGTAAAAATCATTGTAAATAACTGAAATTCAAAAAAGAAAACAGAGCAAGCTGCACAAGAGGCTATGGCCACTTCATCCCGCACATCATCCCATCAGCCAGCAACATTATCCATTCATCATAACCAATCTAATTGCCCTGTGCACATGCTGTAGTGGCATGAATCATGCATCATTTACTAAATAATTAAGATGTCTTCTAACAAACAGCAGAATGTGATCCTAAGATCTTTACTAGATCAAAACTAGAAAGCCACCCTGCAGGTAACTTGATCAAAATGTATTATCTTATCAGGGGCTTTTATAGTGCAAGGCAAAGAAAAAAGGATTTCTGTTTGTAGAGGATATTTTCACTTCTTAAAACACAAAAATTAAAAAAATGGGGGGTGGTGGAAGAAAAGGTAATGCACCCAAAAATGCTGAATTAGGGAATTTGTTTCCAAATAGCGTCTTACAGATATGAAAGGGTTGCTACATGATAAAGATGGTCTTATACAAAAAGCACATGTGAGAGCAAAATTAGATTAGTCATGAATTCAAGTGCAATCTTAATCATCGTTAAATAAAAAAGTGCAGAAAAGCAAAAAGCAAATACGATTTAGAAACTTAAAGAAGCTCAACAAAGCCTATTAGCACTTGTGACAGATCCAAAGATAACTCTAAAACCACCAATACTTGGCCTGAGAAGTCTGCCAAGATGCTTCATACTGTGCAAAAATATGTTCCACAGCTTGCCATCCAAACACAAAGAACTAAAGAAAAATTAAGCATTGTATTTGGAAGACTTTTGTACCACTATCTAGATAGAGAAAAACTAAGCTCATTATGGTTAGCTTCAAACATGTTAATATAAAACAATCATTCAGGTCTTTGTTACAGAAAAGCTATAGCCACAGACAGGTATATTCAAAGAAGGGGGAAAAAAAAAAGCCAACACATTTTGCCAAAAACCTATTAAACTATCATGTACTTTTTCTATATTTCTCATCCCATCTGTGCTGATTAGCATGATATTTTTGTCTAAACATAAGCTGTCTTCTCTACGGCTCTTCTTCCCCCTCTCACCCATCTTTCCACGACGCCAAAACACAGTGCATGACGACACAATTACTGCAAATAGTGTGAATTAAAAGAATTTGTAAGTACCACTGAACTCCCTTTGATGCCACCCAAGGTAGGGGCATGGCAAAAGGAGCCCATAATCCCCACACTCTGCGCGATGGTGCAGATCTGCACGCGCACGGATGTGTTCAGAAGGCAACGGCATCCACTAGCGAGAGGAAAACAGGCACGGGGACTTGATTTGCAATTATTCTTTCATCAAGTTTATCGTAGCGAAATACTGGCTTTGACACACAAATGTACCTTCAGATGGAAGAATTTGTAAGGTTTTAGTCTTCTCTGCTCTCAGAAATTTGCCAATGACACCTGCGAAGCATGTGGGCTGTATGGTAATGTATTGATACTAAGGAAATTCACGTGTTAGCTCTAAGTTTTATTTATAAGAAAGCTGTCATCTTTGAAGATGAAATTGGGACTTACACATGTATTTTGAAAGACATGTCTCGTAAGTGACAAAACCATGAATGAGTTAAATAAATACAAATGAAAGCGTTCCAATTTGCAGTATAATTGCTGTGTATTTTGTTTCCTAGGACTTAAGCCTTTCTTGGGAGAGTAAAAAGTGGGATTTTCAAAATAAAATATGGGAACAGGTATCCCCACTCCTCTCAAACCTCAGTAAGAGTGCTACAAAATTCCCTTATGCTCCTTTGAAAGTTCATTCCTAGATCAATCATCTATTTGATCATTTGCTGTCTAATATCAGTAAATGCACATGCACGCCGACTTTTGAGATAAAAAGAAAAAATCATGTACTTCTCTTCCTCCATCATCTAATGAAGAATTTCTCACTGAAGGAACAAAGCAATGAGCTCTCTCCTCTGCAAAGAGTGCAGCTCAAACACAGTAACATGGATTATAGTTCACATATTTTACTCTGCTCTTGAACAGCTTCATTTACAAGACTTCAGGAAATTTCCTGTTAGGTCAACAGAACTGAGTCAGGTTTCCTTCTCCACCCTCCTATTGGAAATCCCTCATCTTATTTTGCAGTTTGTTTCCTTTGAAATATCTCACATTCAAAAACTAACATGGGTTAGGTAATCTGGTATGCAGCTAGCACTCTTTTATAATGCCATGCTGGTGTTTGGGAGAACAAAATAATGAAGACAATACATGTTATCAAATGGTGTAAATACAGAAATAAAAGGGGGGGCGGGGATTTTAAGAAAAACAGGTAGCAAAAGACATACGTTATAATGAGTGAAAAATCAGGTATGTTGAAATATAGGACTGAAGGATACAAAAATACAGCAGAACATCATCACCAAGAAAATGTCATCATTTCACACTGCTAACTTACCTGATTTCTGAAACAACAGATACTACTAGGAAATTTAGTCTTGCACTGTATTTCCAGCAATGAACCCTATTTATTTCTGAAGTCACAATGCATTTACAAATGTTTCATATAACTTAAATCTTTTGAAAAAGCGAATGCTTAGCTGTTACATAAAAGTGTCCATGCTAAATGTTTTTGTGACTCATTCAACATATTGATCTGACACAACATCAGAGGATTCCAAGAAGTTTGTTAACATTCCAAATAGAGTTCTGCACAGCTCTCCATTAATCATTACATACAACTTCAAAGTTTGGCGCTACTAAAGCTTTTGCTAATATGGGTTTTAAAATGTAATTACTGGTAAGATATGTAGAATTTTGAATAAATCAGGCCAATTGATTAAAATCCATGAAGATTTATGCTCATTTAATGTACTATTATTCCCTAATATGCTCCAATTCTACATGAGAGTTGCATTAACAGATAAAATCCTCGTAAGAAATGACACAATCCTCATTAGAAAAAAATAAACAAAATAAATGCCTGAGAAATAGAAGACAGTCAACTGCAAGACCAGTTAGACTGATGGATTTGATTTTTAATATTTTTCTTTCTTACCATGAGCCCTAGCTTTTTAAATTTGGGGGGCGGGGGGGGCGCAGCGTGTGTGTATATCTGGGCATACGTATCTGTTAACTGAACGAAGTGCTCTTACGCTCCTGTTCGCAGGGGTGCCCCGGTTCACCCCGGACACCGCAAGGAGCCCACCCCTCGCAGTGACCTGCCCGGGATGCCTCCATCGGCACAGCCACATTCCCTCTGAGCCCCATCAGCACCACTCAATGATTCAAAGAGGATGCTTTTTAGCATCACATGGCACTCCCTCCCGTGAAGGCTGAGCGTTCAGCTTTCAAAGGGTTTCCAACTCCTCCTGGCCCAAGGCCTCGGCTTTTGTAACAGCCTTTGATTCGTGAGCGTTCATCATGTCTCCTGCTCAAATGTTTTGGGAAGCCGCCTCACACCTTTGAATATAAAGGGAACATCACCAGCAGACATAACCAACAGAGCGTAAATGCAGCTACACTTCCCGAAGCCTTCACTATGCAGTGTGTTACTAAGCTGTTCCATATCAGTTAAAGAGGGCCCAAGGCAGATGATCTACTTTTAATCCCTGCCACGGGTTTCTTACCGTTACTAGCTCATTTCTCTCTGCCCTCCAATTTGCCAGCCTGTAAAATGGAAATAAACTTCCTTCCTTGCTCTGCAGGTGATTTGAGGCTTATCAAACAAAAATTGTTAAAGTCTGAGATGATTAGCATAAAAGGGATTAACAGAAAAGATAACCCCTATAAACAAGTAACGTCTGGATTAGGACAGAACACGTTCCAGACTGAGAGGTAGTTGAGATTCAGGAACTGATTCTTGAATTACTCCTAACGTATCATATTTGTACAAAAATAAAGCACCTTAGAGGAAAAAGCACAGCTATTAAATTTACTGACAGGATATGTGTCAGTATGAGAAGTCTGCAACACGGAAAAGCTAGCAACTATGTTTTTAAACAGAAACAAAAAGCCCCAAATGTTATCTGCCATACAAATCATCCACAAACGAGATTAAATGTCTTGATGATTCCCTTTTCTTTCTTTCTTTCTTTCATGCCATAAATTGAGGTATATGGTGCTAAGGCAGACCACAAAATGTTCAAGAAAGGAAACTGAGATGTCAGGCATAGAAATTTGGCTAAGAGACACAGCAGAGGCATATTAAAGAGTATTTAAGAGGAGCAAATGCCAGCATTGTCTTCCCACAGACCTATCATCTGGCTAGAAATCTGAGCCATGTTGAAACACATACAAGACAACTTCGTGAGGCTTAAAAAGTCTCTGAAAAAGCGGCCCTACACAAACCAGGTACGCTTGATGTTTTCAGAAAGCCCTCTAACAAACGCATCATTTCTGCTGGTCTCTCATGTCATTCTTTCAGAAGGGTCTCGCTGTCTGATTAGCAGATCTGCTTTTTCCTGCCCATATCAATCTGTCCATTAGTACTTTATCCTTAATACATGTCAGCTTTTAATCACAAATGCAGATTGTCAGCTCTTGAACGCTATTGTGTAAATGATACAGAAGGAAGACATTCTCACAAACAAAAGAATGACCGCCTAAGCAACTACAGCTATAATACACCTCTAAAGCAAAGAGCCTAGCTGTTCATTTGAATCAATACAAAATGTTTCAAGTAAGGATATACGATATCTGAATTCTGACAGCGTCTTAAACAAGGCGAGTTAATACCAAAGAGTTTTTTCGACCTTTCTTAATACTGGCAATATGGATGTTTGAAACATCAAACTCCTCCACTGAAGATACTGAGTATCAAGATGATATCCTTGGCTTGACTCATAGGTAGCCATGATGCTTTAATAAATAAAAACAACATACTGTATTGAAACATTTTTTCAAGTAAAATTAATTTCAAACCAGTATGCTATCTCTCCAGCAGGTCCCAACAATTATTTCCCAAGTACAGTTTTTAGTTTCAGTTTCATGTTGTACTCAGGGTCTCATACCTCAAGAAAACCAACAAAACTATGTAAACAGCACGATGTCAGCAAGGGGAGAATGAAACATAAATCTGGGTACAGAAGAAAAAAATTGCTTCTTTCGTTGTGAAATGATGAAGTTTCTTTTAAAACAGCAGTTCTTTGGAACTTATGAGAAGAAAGCAGACCCTGATTCAAGTTAGCTAGAAAGGTGAAATACCTCAACAGATTCTTGCCTTCTTTTTGACAGAAATTAAAGTCTTGGTAAAGCGGGTGAAATTCCTTTCTATCGTAATCCTGCATTTTTATGTAAAGGATGACTCTTGTAGTACTCACTCAAATGGCAATCACAAAACTGCCTTGAGATTACTTTCAAGAATTTTTCATAGGCTTATTGTAGTGTGTGGATTTTCACACAAATTAACTCCATCATTGTTCTCTGAAACGCCACCATACTGTTACATATAGTTACCAAATCACTCTTCTTTCTCAATTTTGAGTAGGCTAAAACTATGGATGTATATTTTAAATTTCCTTACTCATTAGAGCCAAGAAATCATGGAATGGTAACAGTAAGTAATAATAGAGTGGTGATAATAATAAAAGCTTTATATTTTTTAATAAATATCTTGACTTACAGGTTAAAATAATTATGCTATCAATTTCCTGTTCATTTGGTATCTTTTCTCAATTAAAAAGGCAAACATTAAATTCTACTTCAAAAGGCCCGTTACTCACGTATTTCTGCAGTTAGCAAGACAATGCTTTCCACCCAATACTTATTATAAATGAACCACCTAAAATTTACTTCAACTTCTAGCAATATTTTACAGAACGTATTGTATTACTATGCCAGAGGTAACAATTGTTATCTATTTTGCTGCTGACATTAAACAGAAATGGTAAAGTGTATGGTCCTCCAGAATACTCACATTTTCAGGTATACTAGGAAGCTCTCTGATGTCAGGCACAGTAAAGTAAGAGTGCTAAAAAAAGAGCAAATATTGATTATTGCAATATTGTCAAAAGCAATCTAAATTTATTGCTTGGTATTAGTAACAGCAGTAATAGCAGTTGCTCAGCTAAGTAAAAACGACAGAACATTTGTTACCAACTACCAGTATGACTTCTTTGTCATGGATTTCAAAAGCTGAATTCTCAGATCACACATGCAATATGAAATGCATTAAGATAGAAAGTATCAAATGCTCCTGAAAAGTTATATTACATTTTTTTGTTCTTCAGAGACACTGATACAGACGGACTCACACAATGCATGACATATGCCAAGGAAACTCCAAGGCTGTCTATAATTCAAGCCATCTTTCCACAGCCCACTGCAGGTTGCCTGACGGACTACAGGAAACAACAGCAAGCAGGTCCTTTTTCAACCTACAGCATCAGCAACTTTCATTCAAGACAACACTGAAGTTATGGAAATTTACTGAGAAATGTTTCCTAAAATTTTATGCCTACTTACCTGAGAAATATTACTAAAGTTCTAGTCACTTTTACATGCCTTAAAAAACATATTTTGAAAGACTATATTGGTCTCACAATTTCATAATCCATTATATTGTTACATTTTTTTCATTGTCTGCATTCCAAGAGACGAGGTTCACTCTACTTCCCAATCTGACCATGCATGACTTGCACGATTCTTGGTTAGGGCTTTGGGAAAGGAAAGGAGAGAATGAGGCTAAACTGCTTTTGTAAATCAATGTTGTATACAATTTATATCATTTTTAAGATTTTTACAATTTGTCTCAGGGCTACCTATTAATTACTTGCTGAAGCTTTAAAGGCTGTTATATTCTTGGCATAGCTCCACAATTGGCACAATTTTCTTAAATATATATATCTCTCCCTCTCTCTCTAGCTCTCAGACATTTCAGTGCTTCATGAACAGTCTATAACCTGAAATAGCAAGCGGGTATAACAGCTACACTGAATATAGACACTAAATGTCTAAAAAAAATTTTTGTTTTTTGATATATTACTGATTTAGTTTGGTTAAAAGATGCAATGCAAAGACACAGGAATAGTATACGCAACTATATCACATATAGGAACCTCACCCCGACTCCAAAATAGGCTCGTAAACAGCCAAAATAAAATGCGTAAAGACACCAGAGCTAACAGTCCCTTGGCTGCTTTTTTATATCCTTTCTTGCTTCATCGCCCATGAAATGTCTGAGACAAGGGGAGACCGGCAGCATTCCTTGAAACCACTGGTATGAAAAAACTGAAATATCCCAAGTGAGCGTTGCCTTTTGAGACAGCTCGTCCCCTTAAACAGAAATGCCGTTCCTGAAAGAGCCAGCCTCAAGGGGACTGGGACATTTCTGCTGCCAGCTGGTGACCTAGCAAGGCCAAACAACTGCTACCTGTCGACTGACATTACAGGGTGAAGTGATGAGAGTAAGCTGCTTGTTGCCAAAAAGTACTTTAGAAGGAGGAGCAAAGGAAATGAGAGGGAGAAGAGAACTGTGGCCACACACAACACTAGTTTCCATGTGAACTCTAAATTACTAATTGCAACTGCAGCAATGGGCATCTTAAGTATTTTTTCACTACAGCCTGGAACACGAGACTGGTCTGCAAAAATTAATTTCAAGACAAAAACCCCAAAAGACTAAATTAAAAATACAATCCCATCAATAAAATCCCACAGCTATTCTCTCAGTGTTCTTCGATTAATTCTCTCACAGGATATAAAAATGAAATAAATCCTTTTTTATGTGAATTTTTTTCTTGGGGGGAGGAAGAAGAGAAGCAATCAGAAAACGTGATAAAAAGTTAATACTCAAAACGCTGCTGTGACAGGTACGTGACTGTTTCCTTTCCAGTCCTGTCCCCCTTGCCTACTTGCAAGATCTAGGAGTTCTGCAGAAGTGTGGGCAATAAATGTCATGTTGCTGCTCTGTGACCCCTCGCGGGTCACAGGCGATATGGTGAGAAATTTCCGTGGGGAATATACACAGCCTTCCTCCAATCAAAGAACAGCATTTCAAAGACGTTTGAGGTTAAGGAAAGGGAAACAGAGGGCCCCAAACGTGAAAAGGGGAATTTCACAGCTCTGTGTCCTTGCAGGAAAGCAACATCTGTGTACCAAGTTCCAAAAAGGAGAATTGCTTTTGACATTCCTCTATTATGATAGGTAATGAAAATTAAACACCTTAGTTTACATCTCTCCCACTTCACTTACCACTCCAAGATGAACAGAGGTTCCTGGCTCAGGGATGGTAAGTTTGTGAAATGTTTCTAGGAGCTCACTCCTTTGAGTATCCTGAAATAAGAAGGAGGGGAAAAAAAAAAAAAGGAATACTAAGTAGGCATTGCTATAACAAGCTAAACTCCAAGATGGAAGGGCAACATTTGTGGAACTGGGGGCTTAAAGAACTTGCAAGCGTAAAGAAAAATGTGAAAATAGATTTAGACATTAGACTATGAACAGAAATAAATGTAGATCGCTCTGACAGCTGGGTTTTATAACATGATTTTTTAGAATACTTTTTCTTCATAGGTATTTCTACATATTTCTGTAACCTACTGAGTCACCAACCTATGCACTCCATAGTAACTCAGCTCAGAGCAAGCCAGTTTTCACTGCAAGTTCTTTATAACAACTCACTAGTTTAGGGTAAAGCCAAATATTTAATCCACCTAGATGAAGGTGTGATCCTAAGTGCTTCTACCTCAAACGCGAACGATTCTGACAAATGCAAAATACAATTATTACCACAAAATGGCAATAAATCAAAGCAGCAACTTAACTGGGAAGATTATATTTGTAATCTTTAAATACCTGAAACTAGGTGTTGCAATCATATATATGATTTCGCTGTATCATGAATTATCATTTATAAACCTAGAAGGGAATTTGAACGGCTTAGTTCACATTTTTTCACGGTCTCAAGACTGAACTTTACTTTGTTTTGCTTTAAAAGCAAAACAGCACCTGAAGGGCTTAGGTAGATGATGCTACGTGGGTAAGCATTTTGCATCAGGAAGCTTAGTTCTACACTTACTTAACAGGACAAGTAAACTTGGATAAAACAGCTGTCAAAGATCCATGAAACACTGCAATACGGGAATTGCATGGATGTGCTGAATACAGTTCAGGTAATCAAAAAGTCTGCCCAGTACGGATGACTGCAGGGAAACCATTAACTTGTGTTGGATCCACAGTCACGTTCTTGGGCTTCATCGTTTCCCAAAAATAATTTAAAAGCATATTTATTTTTCAAAGGCACTTGCCACGCTTTCAGCTTGGCTGAATGTGATCTTCTGTATTACTGCATCATAGAGATTAATAATTCACACGGCCATCTCTGATATAAGCACTTCTTAAACCAGCTTGTTTTCATCCTCTCCCTCATTTGATATTGGGGCAGGGAAAAGAAGGGTTAGTACTTTAGAATAATACCTGTCCTTTTGCTGAATAATCTGCCAAGACGTTGAGCAGCTTATAAAAGACTTCAAACCACGGGAGGTAACTAAAAAAAGAAAAAAAAAAGAAAAAGTATACATTTAACTTGGTAAATCTCAGTTAATAAATGCAAGGTTGCTGGCGTTTACCATACAGATGCATCCTAACAGCCCCTCCGCTGGACATGACACTTTACGCATATCTGCTAGGAAAGGCACAGCGGAACATCTGGAGGAGAACACTGGCAGAAGGTGGAAGCATCCCTTTCCGCCGAGGACCGAGCTGCAGCACTGACTCCTCCCCAGCGTTTCCAGCCGCCTCTGGGCGCCCAACGCCACTCGCAGCCCAGCCAGCGCCGAAGGCGGGCACCGGGCAGGCAGGGCTGGGAGCTCCCATCTTCTCACCCGGACGTAACAAACGTACGGTCCGACGGAAGTTTTTAACCCCTAAGATAAATGTACCCTAATGTATCTGTGCTCCCGTATGGTGGAACGTTTTTAACCATAATTATTTCCCAAAGTATATGTTAAATAACTAGACTTCTGTACAGCTGCTGAGGGTCCTAGGAAACTGCAAGCAGACAGTTGGCTTGGTTTTGAGTCCTGACACAACTGGACTTTTTAAATTGCATAACCAGCGTCTCAGTTTTTAACTGTTGTCAAATCTTATTCCACATCCTACGTCGTTGTATTTAGCCCAGCCCTCAGTCAGGTCAAATAGAGACATCACCTTTAATAAATTTGTACTCAACTTACAAAAGTAATGAAGAAACAAAATTGAAAGACAAACGTGCAGAAAAATCACATCTTTTTCATTTCCATTCCATTTCCATTCCATAAAATAAGACAGACAGCCAAGACGTTACTTTTCACTACGGTATGCTTTGGCATCATTTTGTGCCCTACTTTCATGACACAGTTCTTTATTTCAATTCCTTTTTAAATACCGGCAAGGAATTTCCCCTCAGCTGCAGCGAACAGGAAAGCAAGTTTGCGTGACGCACAAACTGATTCTTCTTTTAATCACAGATGCTTTCTGAAGCAAATGGATTCTATTTTGATATAGTTAGACAGGATTTAAAGTTTTTATAAAATATGACTACATCCTGACAACTATAAAGAATTGAGTGCCCCATGGTTCCTAACTGTATGGCTTTTAGTAATAAATGAAGTGAGAAGCTATATATGAGACAGATAAAGTGAATGGCACTCCATCATTAACATTTGTTTGAAGCCTGCAAATGCTACTGTAAAATGTAAGTAGCTTATCAAAATACACTGATAAGCAACTTAACTTCTCATGTTATATGACAGTATTATCATTTAAATTAATATGCTCTAAGCATCTTTACAAACTATGTATTAGAATAGAGCAGAAAGACAGACAATTACCACTTTAAACAGCATTTAAGTTTGGCATTATATTGTAAACAATCAAGAAGGATTAGTTAGAAGATAAGTTTCTTTCTTTCTGTTTAGTTAAATAAACTTCAGCAGAGTTAAAAGCCATTACAAGAGTAACAAGAAATCCTCTCAAAACATATCTGCTAAGTAGAGATTAAGAACCTGGTAAACAAATCCTTGCAAGGCATCTATCAAAAGAGTTTGAGAAGACAGAAAACCAAGAAGGCAGAAAGCTCCCCGACAGTATGAAACCAAAACTGATTTCAGGAAGGCGTATTTAAAGTTCCACTGAACTGCTCAGGGACCTTGCTGGAACACTGCATTTACAGAATTAAACCGAGAATCTTCTAAACTGGTGCTGTGTTTGTAACAGATGTGGGAGTATAAAAGCAACAAACCAAAGCTCCTTGAGAGCCCCAATGCCCGCGGGCAAGGACCGGCCAGGTCCTCGGCCCCGTCTGCAACAAGGGGTGCAAGTACCCAACAGGGACAACGCTGAGCTCCGGAACCAAGGTCAGGCTCTGCTCTTTCTTCAAAGATGTACTTATCTGCCCTGTCAGGGGCCCGTCGGTTCACAGCTAAACCTCACCTTACTATACAGATTCAAGGGAGTTTTCTTTATTACCGCAATACACCAAACATGACAAAGCTGTAGGTTCTACCCATGAGAATACTCCATCCAAATCCAATTTTAATTCTTTCGCTCAGCGCCTAGAAAATAGCTTCTATGATTCTAAGAGAAATAACCCAGATAAAGTCTCCTATTCACGCAATGTCAAGGCATCAGCAAACCCTCCATACAACAAAAGAGAAGGTATAGCCCTACTTCTGTTGGACTTGCTCATTCCGTGTTGGCTTTCCCTTTTCTCTTTACTATTATCTTATAACGAACTTCATCGTTGTCCTTTGTTTAACACTAACTCTTCCTTATTTTAATCCATTTTTTCCAAATAATGGTTTAGCATCTCAGCATAACTGCTCCTTTTTCTTATTTTAAGAATGACTTTGCATTTTGAGGAGAGAAGCTTCACAGTTTTAAGTTGAAGAAATTAGCTAATCTTTGAAGCAGACCTCAGCACAACACAATACATGGGGATCTGCGTAGCTCTTGCTGAAGAGAGGTGCAAGACAAGATAAAACAAACCCACCACAAAATTGCATAAATTATGTAGACAATCTCACTTCAATTTTCACCTCCCTCCTTTGTCACTGCAGAATTCAGGATCTCTCTCATCCCGAAAGCTTTGGATACTTTAGAAAACTAATTTATCCTGCCATCTTCAATACTTTTACTTCATCACTTATTCCATGTGTTTACTACTCAAGAGTGAAACAGTTCTGCTTTTATTAGACCAAATTGTGACCAGGTAAAGTTGGGAAAAAAAAAAAAAAAAAATCAAGAAATATCTTTATCTGAATTTGTTTCTAGATCTCCGCCAAAAGGAAAGAAGAAAAGATGTGGATTTTTTCTTACAAAAGGCAAATCCTCGAGGCAGCCTTTAAACACCCCCTCCAAAGAAACGGAGGTTGAATTTATAACCAAAAACTTTCTGTACCACATGCAACTTAAGTAGCACAACTGGTAGCACTACTGAAGATTTATGGCTTATGACTTGCTCATATTTAATTTGTAACCAAACACTTCCCCTTCCTCTTAGCTACCTTAGAACTTTTGATTAACTCTTGTTTTCACAGGTCATAGGTTAAACAAAGGAAGGGAAGCGCTCCGGAGTGAAATTGCCCAGAGCACCATAGCATGCGAGCCCGAGCACGCGCGCACACATCCCCCTTCAAGCAACATCAAAAAAGCGACAGCCTAGAGATTCTTCAAGGGAGTTGAAGTTCAAAGACTCCAATAAGCATAAACCAGATTGTGGCTGAAGAGTAAACAAAAATAAAAGGGCAATCTGAAATTTTAATTTTTTTTTAATTTTACACCCATTTTCAGTTGCCTCACACGTATGTATACACGCATATAGTGACAGATTTGCCAGAAATCACGAGAATCAAATCAAAGCCTCATCAAATTAGGCTTCCTCAAGCTGAGAGATCCGTTTAGCGCTCTGCTTTTCTCTCCCCCTGAACCTTCAGCGTGCGAAGCAGCCTCAGTGCTGGAGACAGGCCAGTCTGACGGGAAACAAATATGAGCACAGGAAAACTGCTTATTATGCTACATAAGGTCTGCACAAACTCTACTGCACAAGTTGCACAGTACCTTATTCAGTAACTCATATGTCATCACCTTTTTAGTGCGCTCCTTGAAAGTACAAAACATCATTAGTTACATGTGTCATAGCAATTAGGGTCAGTCAAACCGTTAAGACAACAGTGCTGCGTTGCAGCTTGTAAATACAAATGCTTCCAAAATGCAGTGTTTAAAGAACAGCCGTGCAAACCCAACTGACAAGCCGGGCTGAGACAACAGGAAAGACATAAAAAGCAGCGAAGTAGCACGACAACAAACCCCAGCAATCCCTCCGGTTCGGGTAGGGGTCTGCAGTTAGGAAGAGGGTCACCTTTGACGGAGCAGGCTTGCCCCAGAAGCAGAGCCCTTGGTGCTCCGACTCGGCAGGCAGCTGAAGGGCTGGGGGAAGGCAGAAGGCTGCAGATGACCGGCGCACCGGCAGCTGCAAAAGGCACAACTCGCCAGCCAGCACTGCTCTCACCGGTCCAATCTATACTTCAAAAGTTACACTGAGCAGAAAATGTCATCACCCAATATTAGCTGCTGCGCAGATGAAAATGCTGTACTGCAGTCAACTTAGCTTTGAATTTTTCAACATATTAATCCACTCGTGCGCTTGAACATGCAAAAGGAAAAAAAACTACCCCATCGCAGCAGCACATGTGAGGTCACATCTTCTGACCTGCAGGAAGGACTGCAACCAGAACTGGAGAATATTACGCTGGCCCTTTCGAAATAAAGCAACTGCATTTAGACGCACGTACACACCCACACAGAGAAACCGTGCGTGTGTGCACACGCACGTGCGCATACTGTCATTCCGCAGCAAGAAGGACGCAGTAAGAGATGACCCAATAGAGCTTCCTTTAGTGACACTAAGCTGCCAACAGCAGTGAAATTAGGCAGAGAAGTGGACTTCCAGGATCCTCCTACTCTCATTGAACGCTTAATACAAAAACTTTTAAAAACAAAACAAAAAATTATTAGCATCAAGTCTGGTTTTATTTTTTTAAATAATTAAAAAGAAATCCCCCCTCCAGTGGACTCACACTGAGGAACATTAATTGAAACTATCACTTGAAATTTAGCCAGGTCAAATAGTACCTGCTTTATAAAGCAGAAAGGCCACAGTAGCACAGCAGAAAATGATGCCTCATTTTAATCTATTACTAGACCAAGCCCTCGTCTAACCTGTTTGGCATGGGCAATTTCAGAAATAAAATTTCAGTATGTGCAGCCACAAATATAAGTTAGCCTATGGCAAAACTATACAAGGCAGCACTGCAGATTTCACTGCACTGCTCTTGTATCCAGCCTACCAGGCAATTATTCAGTTTTGGATTTTACATGAAGGTGAATTTCCCCCTTTAAAAACAGCTTAGCTTGCTGGAAGATTTAAGGATCATGCTTCATAACTCTAGTACAGTGCTTTGGCTACTGTCCTATGTAAAACGAAGGGCTCACTGAGAATAAGTTATGGGACTCTGAGCTGCACAAACAGGAGAGCTAGTGGTTTATCTCCAGTCTAATATAACAGTTAGCTTCCAGCAAACACAAAAGCCAAGAAAGTATACACAAAACCAAGACAGCTCCATTACAGTGATTGCCTATATGTAAAGACATACAACTAATTTAGTCAAATGGAATTGTCCAACAGTAAATAAGAAAATGTAATCTCCAAGAATAGCAAAGGGGAAATCTTTGAGCAACATTATCTACACTGGCATCCAGGTGATTTCTTTATCAAGTAAAAGACGCCTTCCTCCGGAAAAAACAGCTGTTTCTTCTCCAGTTCTGAAGCATTACTAATGAACAGAGGTTTTGATAATAGATATACTTTCTTTGAAATGTGAAAATTTCACCATTATCATTTCTTTTGATATATCTGAGCAGTCATTAGAATGAAGGAGAGTCGTAAGTTATAGCACGTACCACTCCAACTCACTGTGGCTATCTCAGGAACACCATGTACCTCCAAGGTCAAGTGTAGAGAGAGGCTGAGCAAACACTGTATGGAACTAGGAATTTTACTTAAAAGTAAACATAAAGTCAACATAAAAAGGGAGAGATTTTCCAGCGTTAGTTGTAACAGACAGCCGTGAAGGAGGAAGCAATAGCAAGGCAAGCAAAGTGTGCAAGAGCTTTGTGAAAGCCGAACTCCTCAAACTAAACTCCCATGGCCCCCTAAGGAGTTTGGAAGCGTATCGAGAACTTCAGCAGCAGAAGTGCTACATGTTCCAGTGGAGCAGCAGCAAACCCCAGTGGCAAGCGGTACCTTTAAAATTATTTATGAGTATTTGCTAATTACCATAGCAACAGTTCATAAAACTAATTTTTAACATTGACAGCTCCAGCATTCAATTTTACTGGTGTGCTGACACCATTAAAAAGCAAAGCAAACAATTCTGGAAAGATACCTGTAGTACCTTTGGTTTCCTCTGAACCCTACCAAAGGTAAGTACCACCTCAGTTCACGCAATTTCTACAGAGTGCTAGAACAACTTCCAGTCCGCATACAGGCAGAACTGCATTTTTGTACATGTATCTTTGTCAGTTGAAATTAATGAGGCTGAGCAACTAGTCTAACATCAACATATTTAATGCAGCGTCTCCTAATAGACTGAGTTGTAAGCACACATAACTTTTATTCCTTCCATTCACACAGATCAGAAGTGGGATTTTTAACATGTATTTATTTATAACACATACTATGTATTTTGATAACAGCATAAACAACTGCCATCACCCTTGCAAAACAGAAGAGTCATTTCCATTTTACAGATGGGCATACTTCTCTGTAGTGACAGGCTTACAAAATCTGTCTGTATTAGCCAGGACTGGAGTCGAGGAGCTCCTGAATCTTGACCTTTTGCTCAGTACAATAATCTGCAGTGGCCCAGAATACTTAATTCTGTCAATAGTGAGCTTGGCTCTTATATAAACCATAGTATGCATCATCACTGACTTCACTGGAAATACTCCTGACTGACAAAAGTGTAAGGAAGAGGAAATTCAGGCCAAGTATTTCTTCTGCCAGCACGACTTGTGCGTGTATCGATAAAACACGCTGGTGTCTCAGGTCATGGGCTCTGAATAATTAATTCAAAACACAGATGACCTGGTGCTTAGTTGTGGCAGTGAAATCGCTACGAAGCCCAGCAGGCTCTTGTGTGTCAGAGCATTGGTCTAATGAGCGAACCACCTTCTCCTGCACGGCCACCCTCGGATGATGCGCGCGACCCTATCAACACCTGTACGTACGCCCCATTCTCTCTATCTACCCCAGGCAACATCCCTGTTCCAAGCCTGAAACCTTCACGAGAACAATGTGCAAGATCAAAATCTCAATTAAGACTCAGCAAACTGAAAAAAGATGGGGTTTATCATTACTGTATTATTACTTTTATTATTAATTTCAACATATGGACCCAATGAACGTTGCTGGTGAAGCAGAACATACATTTTCTGACTCAAGGTACTTGTCAATACCTGCAGGACACATGACAGATCCTTGCATCTGGAATTCAGAAGGCATCTCTGTGGATAATCCCACCACCACGTTTGAAAGAAAACGAGTGTGGAAAATATATAAAAAATTACTACAGTCTCTCAGAGACTAGTTATCTTAAGACTTCTTGCATTTAAAGATAAAACTCTGCAATTTATACTTAAAAACAGTATTGCTTCTTTCCATCCTCCTGCACCTGGTCACTAATGATACTTCTCCCAGACAGCATTATTCCTAACGTTAGTAATCATATTCTATGTTAAGTTAATAACGGTGATTGCGGATTCTGATGACGAAGTAAGGTATGTTTGCCAGTCACCATGCTCTTCAGTGGTTTTATGCAGACACAATTTTAAACAGCAAAAGCACAGCCATCAACACACTTCGTCCTTCCCTTTATTAAAAATGTGAATTTCCCTTTTTAATTATGTTTAAATTCCACCTTGATTTTTAACAGCTAAGACTAAGTTAAATGACTTAACTATGTATTTCTAAAAATAATCTTTTCCTCCCCTCAAAAGAGACCCAAGTCTTCATACGCCTGTTATTTTCCTTGCAGTAATACACTATTAAATTTTTTTTTCCACCTTCCTTTCCTTCCCCCACCCAATGTTTCCAGCATTTTTACAAAATGCATTTGAAAGAACCAAGGCATCTCTGGGCTCATTTGGGAATTTCCGTAGGCTAAATTCCCAGTTCAGGCATTTATGTGTTCTAGTGTCTTCCCCTACACCTTATGGAACTCAGTACATCATTATTCTCTCTTCTAGACTCAGTCTATTGACACATTCTCACACTTGTAAGCTTAAACACATACACACATACCCCCAAATCTCCATAGCAACATCTGTGCATGTCGATGAGATGCAGGCTTACCTTCCACAGGATCAGCCAACAGCCTGTTTTGAACATCAGCTTTTATTTTTTTTTTATTTCAAAGTTTTGTCTCTGCATTAGACCTCAAGCCATTGTAAGTGCCTCTCCCATCGTAGCGAGCCGTCCAAATCCTTTCCTTTTCCTGCTTTCATAGGATTTCTTCCCTTTTTGCATTTTTCCCCAACTTTGTTATAAACTTCCCTTTGATTATTACCCGTGAGTGATCTTTCCATGATTCCATGAGATTCAGTTACAAGTTCTGTACCTTAAGCATGTGACTCGTACATATTTTAGAAGTATTTAACCCCACAGAACTTGCGCATCTCGTCTTACGGAGCATCTTAATACTACGTAATTGTCAGTAGAAAGTGCTTGCTCTGGTGACCTGCCACTGTGTATTAATAATAAAAGTCAATTCAAACATTCCCTTTCCTGTTTTTCTACCTAGTGTGACCAAGTACAAGCAGTTACAGCAAGTCTCACTCGCACAAAGACTAAATCCCACCACTGAACCCAGCCGCTCCCCAAACAGCTACAGCAGCTCCTGAAAGAGCCGCAGCGTCTCTCCGAAAAGACAGCTCAAAGGAGCTGAATGCATCCCTGAACAACACAAAGCCAGAAAACTGCAACAAAGAGATTTATGATGTAACAATTTTACATTTTAGTCGAGCTAAAAAGTGCAAGGGCAGCTTGAGATAACCATTCCAAGGGGCTTTTGTTAGTGTGCTAACATCTAATTGGGACATCGCAAATGGAACTGAAGCTTGAGTTTGCCAGAGCTGTCACCCTTTCTCGGATTCTTTGTGGTCACTCTAAAACCTTGGGGGGAAAAAAAAAAGTCCAGTGCAGCTGCACTGTGGAATTTATGTAAATAAAATGAATTCAGGGGAACTTTAGCATTACAGCATGCAACATCATGAAGTATCTACCAACCCCGCACACAGTAATCTGCCCTGCTTCTCGCAGGAGCCGTCTCTGAAGGAAGAAAACAACACAGTTTTCCAGTCTGAAAAAGAAACAGCTTTTCCATGAAAACCATACCTTGGACGTTCACTGAAAAGCATTTTATACAAAAAGAATCTGTGTTTTAAGAACCTGGAGCGTTACACTTCAGACTGGAAAATAGGAATACCACAGCTTTTGGCTTATAGCTCCATGCCTAACATCCTACATTCTGTACAAAGAAACTGTACATTCACAGATACATAAATATAGGCATAATTTAGAAAGTACAAAGTTTTAAACACCTTCAATAATCAAGCTTTTTTTCTTGTGAATTACCTATCACTGCAAAATTTAAGAAAGTTTATTGAATTTTATGATAGATTGTTTTGTGTTTAATTTATTTCAGAAATATCTTTAAGGTCTGCTCTGTTGTTAGAGACTTTCTGTTTTCCCTCTGATAGATCACTCCTTTTTAAAAATCAAAGATTTTTAACTTCTAACACACAAGTTATTCATACCATTGGGAAAACATGCCAAGTGATATTTCTCCAGTCAGTCCACATGGAGAAAAGAGAAAGGAATTCATTTAAGAGACAGAACCTAGGGTCTGCTGAAACAAAATGCAAAACTGTAAGTAGATTTTGGAGAGTACATACATCTCTAAAGCCTGGGGCACAGGCTGACGACAGAAGAAAAGAACTGTGCGATTTGATCAGCTTTACAACAGTGCGAGCCCTACTACACAAGGCTTTTATGGAGTAGAAAGCTGCAGTTCCTACTGTACCCAGCTAATGTAAGCATGTTGACCGGGTATACCTCCCTTCTCAAATTCAGCATGCCAAGATGATTAATACTGGAAGATCAAGTGCACTATCTTTAAAAGAAAAAAAAACAAAAATAAAAAATTTACATGCTACTTAATAGATGTAAAATTAAATGGGAAGCCCCATAAACTCCCAAACACAATCATAAGGTCTCTTGTCCCTTTTCAGAAGATAAAGCTGTAAATTTGGCGGGTTTTTATAATTTCAGACCAAGAAACTTCTCAAGCATGTTCCAGAGCAAAGGACTGAAGTAGCAACATGAAATAAAGGTACAAAAAGGGAAACGTTTGCATTCACAAGGCAAACACTGACAATTATGTCTTTATACTCTTATTAAAACCACAGGCAAAGAATATCCCATAAAGCACTCAGTGAGAAGATGGGTATGCTGAAGTGCTTGACAGTTTATACTAAGATTTATGAAGTGCAACAAAATAGCCTTGGAGTTAAAAAGACAACAATTACGTTCCACTTAAGGCCAACAGGAATACATTGAACAACATTTTTACTTGGCCAGGGTTAAGTAAAATGCTCTAATTAGCAAGTAAGAACAGGGCAGAGAACAGCCTTAAACTGAGAAAACTTACAGATGATACTGGCACTGAAATTCCTGGACATTAAAAAAATTGGTTATGAAGTAGTTAGAGCAGTTTAGCACACGGGGCTTGATTTCAAAAAAGTAGGATGCGTTAGACAGCACGAGAGCGTAAAGATCGCCACTGAAGTGACAATACAGAGAAAGGATTCCAACGGCTTAGCCTGTCAAGGAATCTCTCTTCTCAAACCATGTTTAAAAGCACACATGAAAGTGCTGGAAGAGAGAATTCTAGATGTGGCAGACAATCAGCGATCCCACTAGGTTTGAGACATCTGGCATCAGTTGAAATCCATCACATTTCATTTGGGGATCAAAGACTACTGTTAAGTCCATCACAGGTTGAAATAGTAGATCCTGAACAGCCTTTTCATCCCAATGCAAATTAACCCTTTTTCCTTGACCAGAGAAACAGCTCCTTTTCATTACAGACTCCAATCGCATGTGCTTGTTGAGCTATGCCCTCTAGTACTAAGTTTGAGCTGAAATTTCAGTAGAATTATGAACTTTTTATTGTAAATCAAAAGTGCTCCTTCTCAGCAAAAGGCACGATGTGTTACGGCACACTGCTGCAGGGGGTTTCAAAAGCTATAGGACTTTGACATATTTTGTATTACAATCTGTAATGCCATAAATTCCTGAAAAGAAGAAAAATTTTACACAGCTCTGTTCAAGAGCCACACAGAAAGGCTGGTAAGGACTGTTGCCCAGCTACTAAAGAGATTCACCACGTATTTAAAAGTTGAGGCTGAGCATCAGGTGTGTTTTCTGTAATTCCTGTCTCTCCCAGGGTCTTTTATTCTTGACCCAGAGGGGTTTTTTCTACCCATATATTTTGGATTAGTCATTAGCCATCAACCTATGTCAAAGGCTAAGGAGGGGGGAAAAAAAAAAGTCTGAGTCCCTGAAAATCTGAGTTAAGAAACTGTGAGTGTCATAAATAAGAGCTCAAAAGGCACCCACATCACGACTGTGACTCCCAACTGGCCAACACATTCCACCTCTAGAGCAACCAACTTCGTGTAAGGCCAATGCCCATCTCTGGGAAAGAACGGCTCACTAGGACACGACGTTACATTCAGAGTAGAATAATGGGAACTGTCAGATCAATATTTAAGGAAGGTAAGTATCAATTAGCTCAATCACAGGAGGAAGGCCAAGGTTTTCACTGGCTAATCACGCTGTCACATGAGAGAGAGAATTGCCTTCCGAGCCACAGAAAGGAATATCTATTTAATAAAAGCATTTTGTGTGGTAAATATCTCATAGATCAGCACCATAAGCCAATCCAGAAAAAGCTTGGAGAATCATATCAATAAATACAAGCAAAGTTTCAGTAAGAGGCAAGCACTTTAGGATCAAGACGGCAACTATCCCATTTCTGAATATACAGGGGAGATATATACTGAGAAAAACTGATGAGCCCAGACTGGTTTTAATTTTTTTATCAGATAGCATTATATCATTCCAACACCAAAAAGCAAAGCTTGATAACACAGCTTCATACCTGTGCGTGTTCATAAGACAGTGTTCTAGGATACTACGCTGATTCTTTGCATTTTGGTAAATCAAATACAGTGAAAATTGGGGCAGGAATGAGAATATTTCAGTAACAGAGAGAGACAAAACATCAATTATATGTACCCCTCTTCTGGAATATTCTCCAAACCACTTTTGTTTCCTGCTGGCAAAAAACAAACTTAAATGCAGCACAGTCTTTCATAGTTCCCTTGCACAGGGAGGGAACTTCATTACTGTGAAAAATATTTGCACGTTCAATGGCAGTACATGTGCCTCCTAATCATAAGCAAAGTTTGGTCCCCGAGTCAGTTGGTAGCAAGCCACAAAAGTTAAACTCAAATCCAACCACAGGTGAAAGAGCCAAGTGAGAAATTCATGCCTAGTCCAGTGCTGTGGTGGTACTTGGAATTATTGGGAATGTGAGAAACTGGGCTAGACACGTAAGAATCGCTTTACTTACAGCAAATAAGCATTTGTAATACAAGATGTGAATGCAGCCCTTGAATTGAAGACTGTAAAGATCAAGTCAGAGAGTCTGATATTTATTGCAGGTTGTCTACGACTGCAGTGCACGATGTTTTAGGATTGACAACAAACATTTAGATGCAAAAATAAGCATATGAAATGGTAGTACTTGACTCTTCACCTGCAGAAACATCAGACGAACCTGCTCCACGGGCTTCCTGAGAACGTGACACACAAGTTAACAGAAAAGACTCGCTGGCCCTTTACCGGGCTGGAGGGCACAATTTTTATTTAAGAGACTTCTTGCCTAGCAATCAGTTTAAGCAAATGATTAAAATAGGAGATTGCCCACAAGCATTTTATTCTCTGAATACTCAAGCTGGTGCTCCAACACGAATTAATTCTAAAACACACCGAGGTAAGTTACTGTTAGGTAAATAATACTTGTATTTTATAGTCCGGAGGAAGATCTGTCCCTAATCAAGCATGTTGACAAACAGCTGGGGTCACAAATTAAGGTTCTTATTTCAGATCCATGCACAATCCAGATGACAGTGCCTCTACAAAGCCATGTAAAGCCTTTCTCCTATTATTACAGTGTGGCTGAATCACGTTTCCTATTGAAACAACACGCAGAAGTCAACTCATGCGGCTTTTCTCAGCAGTTCTACCTCTCCGAACAGCCCCTGCTTCTCCAGTTACCACTGCAAAACCTGAGGGCTCCTGCCACATCTTGGTTTTTGAGGGAGGAAGTTGCCATGTAATCTCGTTGGGGGAATGCTGTATACATCTGTCAGCAAGTACAGGATGGTCTCATTCCTGACAGATGCATTTTGTAAGCCTTCAGACAGCAACCCAAGAGTGATCCGTTTGTGGAAGAGGAGATCTATCCATCTTGTACTTTAACTACTTCCTCCCTGCTTTTTTGATGCCAGGGAACGGGGTTTTCCCCAAGGTGATGTGCTAATTCATTTTGTATTAGCACTAAAATGGAAGTTTCCAAGCCGGTCAGCCAGGGCCAAAGGTAATAAAAAGTGACATGATTTAATTACTTCTGTTACAGTTGTTCAGCAACTAAAGAAGGTGTGACACGAAGCCCTAATTAATTAAGTAAAATTGGATTCTGGTCAGTAGGCAAGACCAGTGAACTAGCTGGACCAGAATGCAGTATTCCTAGCTTTATCTAATTCCACCAGTAGCAATACATTAGCATTACTAACGCTTGACATTTTTTGTTGTGATCCTTCTTGCTGATACTTTACAAAAGTGTTTTGACTTGCAGTCAAGATTACAGCTTTGGCAAAATCTGCAATAAACTTCCTTTGACACACCTTCACTGTTCTTTGAATTCACTACAAGTCAGTTAAATTAGCATTGCCCCGGCTTGGTAATGTAGAGGGAAGAGGAGAAGGAAGGGGTTTTTTGTTTGTTTTAAGGGATCCTGGGTCTCTGAGAAGGATAGCGTGGAGAGAGATCAAATAGTTAGAAGTCATAACTAACTTTATATTGTGTATTTATTCATCATATTCTGAAAGCAAATACTGTTCTTGTTTCACATACCAAAACAACAACAAAAATGAAAGAGCAAGACAATAGCACGGAACTGACACTTTCATTACACCGATACCATAATTTTTGCTCCAAGAAGCAACATGCAGAATGAATGGCACTTATCACTGCTATAAAAATTACCTGGCGTTTGTTCAGTTAAAATCAATTGACAGTTCCAATCCAGGACTGTTACATGACAGCAGCTGTTCCATCTGAAATCTAATCTCTGGTCTTACACAAGAGGAATTTTTTTTCTTTCTTTACGTTATTTATTTTGGCAAGAAGTACTTTAAGGTGTAAGGAGGGGGAAAAAAAGACCAAAAATCATTCATGCAATATTACAAACGACAGCTAAAATCCCAACTGGTCTGCCTTTCTTCTTCAACCCATCTATCAATGATGCATCTTTTACCTGTCCATCCTTACCTCTAGCTCTTTCCTAAAACCATCGTGAGGATTTATTTCTCCCTCCTGCACATATTCCTCATACTATTCATTTTGCCCTTTACTTTTAGTCTTCAAAAAATAATAAAGTAATAATTAAAAGTGTCCAACAGGAATGCTCTGCTATATTATAGCAGCGCTCCGAAGTCAACATACTTGCGCCTCTGACTGCGCTTCCACGAACGCAACGTCCATGAACTCAGATCCCCAATTTTACTAGTGCTATGATTAAAAGCAGCCGGCAGCAGACTGAGATGAAACAAGAACAAAGGACTGTCAGCAGAGAAGCGACTCACGGGTGAGAGCCCTGTGTTAGTTTATACAGCCAACAGCTTCAGGAAATGTAGAGTAACTCAGAGCTGCGGTAAACTCAGTCTAGGACAGCAGAAGTTTCTTCCCCTTACCCTGCACATCTCATTATAGTTTTCAGAGTCAACACGTGAAAATTTCTACTAAAAGGAGAAACAAAAAACCCACAACACAGCCCCCCTTCCCCCACCCCCCACGGGAACTACTTAGAGTTCTAGGTTCTAAATGTCTGAGGCTTGGAATATTCGCAGTATTACTTACCAGATTAAATAAATTGCCAAGTGTTTAAATATACAGCACAGACTACTGCTTTGCACTCCACAGGCGAGACAAACTAATAACGTCTTTAACTTATAACAATTGCCTAGATCTAAAGTAGCTTTCATTCATCACATGAAGTGAAACCCGCACCTTCATGGGAGGATTCATCCGGCCTCTTACGCCTGTAGTTAGTGTGAATGTGAACCACACTCTGGAGCCTTCTCCTAGTTCAATCCATTTCTAATTTTCCTGTAAATATTATGACCAGCAAGATCTGTGAAAATCTATGCACAACTTATTGCCACCTTTGGAAAAACCCCACGGATGGTTTACACCCCCAAGCATTCCTAGGTGAAGGTGGTAAGCCCTGCACATTAAAAAGCCTGCGACGCCCGGACTGCTCTAACTCGTGGAGCTGTGCAAATAAGTTCAGAAATTTTCTTTAAGGATACAAACTTTAAAGACACAGAGGACTACAAGTCTTTAGGATAACTGTAATCCTAGCAAGAATTCTGCTTTGCCCAGAATTGGAAGAGTTGACAAACAGCCCAGCTGTGGAAGCGGCTCACTCTGGAAAGCGTTAATCCGCTCCCGGAGATTCGAGGGCTTGGGGCACATCACCTCCTTAGCAGCATCGTCAGAACGCACGTTCCCCAAAGGTGTTGCTGCATGCCTTAAAACACTGCCATATTCAGGCGCCCTGTCTCGGCTCCCTCGCGGCCCCGACACGCAGTACGATTTCGCCCTCGCAGTACGTGCCAGAGAAGCGCGCGAGGAGCTGACGCCGAGCGCTTCGCTTGCTGCTCAGGATCAACGGAGAGCAAGAAATAGCAAGAAGGGAAACGCATTAAGAGCTTAACTGAAATGCACGTTTCTCCATTACATAATTTTGAGCTTGGGAACCGCAACGCTTTTCCTTATCCCCACCGTCGGCACAGCGCTTCGGAGCAAACTCCCTCTGGCTACGCAGCGGCAGCGCTCCATCGGTGCAGGTTCTAGAGCGAGATTTGGAAGCATTTTACTATTACGCTCCTCATAACTCAAACTCTGTTTTGTGTCTGTCTTTATAGGTCATTGTTGGCCAGATGGAAAATATTAAGGAAAAAGGATTGCAACTAAATCAATGGGCTGCAGTCTGCTGCCAAAAGGCCCCAGGCTAACTACAAGCAGATTTGCAAGCAGGCTCTGCTCCGTTACAATCCGAGATCTGGCACATCCTTTGCCCTGACTAACAGCAGGAGGGCACGGGGCCAGCTGAGAGCAGCTACTGTGCCAAACAGACTGTGCAGGTCTTACTGCTTGAATGCTTCCACAGAAAAGGAGAATCCATGGGACTCTTTTGTAAACAACTCCCTGTACTTTCTGGCTGCTGCTAACTTCCAAAGCGGTATAACTTTATCCCACTACAAAATTAATGCAAGTACACAGCGCAGACTCGGTACCAAAATCAACAAGTAGAGAAATAAATACCAGTCTTAAAGGATAACACTTAAACTTTCGACTAAGAATAATGATGTATATGTACACATATATAGTGAAAAACAAAATCAAAACATCTTTTCTCCAATGCCAAGCACCGTCTAGGAACAATTATAAAATGGCTGAACAGTAGCCAAATAAAGTATTCATAATATTCTTTGTAACCTCTTTTTACAAGTAAGAAGGGACTTAAATTTGGTTATTGAAAATTTGGCTTCTAATGTTTATTTCTAATAGAAATACTTCCCAGGAGACGCTTTGGGGTTTTTTTTGTATGCAGTTACCAATCAGCAGGTCCAGTTTATCTAGGAAGTTCAGTGGGAAAAAAAGTATTTTCCTAATATTAACCAACTAACCCCTTATGCATTCAACATTTTATTCCAGACACCCAGGCCTGCAGCACCTGCCCCAACTGGGCCGGACCAGGGACGGCTTCCCCGATTTTCCTTAGCACGTCACCAACAACTGCAGGGAGGGAGAGGAGCAGACTGGTTGGAGGTAACATTTCATAGTATTTTATAACAGTAGGATTTATTTTTCTTTTTGCAATCAAGATCAAACCACATAAATAATTGCTGTTTCCAGTGAACGGTAACAGAAAAATTGATAGAAACAGAGGGGAACTTCTGTTTCAAACACCATCACCAGCTCATCACATACATTAAAGCATCTGCAGCAAAGACTTCACAACCCCTACTCCAACCATAAGGCATGTGTCACCAGTGAGCAGAAAGCAAGAACGAAGGTGTGCATGACAAGGCAGAGTAAAAGCCAAGAATGAAAATACCAGATCTCTCAATTCATTTAAAAGCAACGTAACCGGGTCCTTCCATCACCTAGAAAGATGTCTCTCTCTTTCAGAGCATTTTGTCATTACAGAAAAATCCAGCGTTCAGAACTTGTAACTTTTTTTGTCTTTTCTAAATCTTTTTCCTATTGCATGTAGTATTCAAATCTTAATTCATTTATATTGACATCATCAGATAATTTGCAACTATGAGTAGAGGACTCATCACAAATTGGTAACATCTATGAAACAAAAAGGGTAAAAAAGACTGGAAAAAGTACCTTCTATGATGGTATTTTGCTACTATGAAGAGTGACATAAATAGAATTTAACACATTAAGCATACTGTAGTATATTTAAGAAAAATGAAGCCTAGAAACATGAAACCTTACTCCAGCCCTGTCCATTTCTGCGGAGCCATACATGGAGCTTGCCATTTTTGTGTCTGTGATTATGAGGCGTGCGGATTAGCAAGGTTCTACCGTATTTAAGTTTCAACAAAAATATTTAAAGCAATTCAACCATGCTTTAAAACTTCAGGCTCAGCTAGCAAAGCCTTTAACAGACCTACTGACACCACAGTGAAAACTCCAAAGCTTTTCACTCAGTGTCATTTAATATATTCCCTATTGACTTGTTATTTATCAACTACATCTAGTTGAAAATGAGAATTCATTATTTATGAGTTCAGTGGAATCGACTCCTTTCAACGTTGGCCTTAAAACTCAAAACATCAAAATGTATTTCTATTGCTACAACTATGATGTTCTGTACAATTAAGAGGAAATACTGTAGACACTTTTCACATATTAACTAAACAGAAAATACAAGCCTCATATAGAATCAACCAGATTCTTTAAGACTTGGGTTTGTGACACTGCTCTTTAGACAGACATTTATATATGAAAATATGCAAAAACCTCTTTCATATTTTTGCACATTCTTGTGAAATCCGTATACACAACATATTGACCATGAATGATCTCAAACATTATGAATCATGTCAACAAGAGGACCAAGGAAAACTCAGCATAAACTTCAATAGAAGCCTTTTAACGATGGGACAGAAAAAATGCATTATTGCATGCTTTTAATTTTTTAAGACTATTTTAATTAAGTGTATTTTATTGAGTGTTGCAGAGGCTATAGTTTCAGAAAGCTAATATAACTTGAGAGACACTTCAAAATTTATTTGAAGATACTTCAGCAAGATAAGATACTAGGACAACCTTACAGGCTTTCTGAAATAAGTTTCTAGAGTCTAAATAAAGTTTAATGGCAGAGATGAAAATAGAAGACAACAAATGAGCAGATGTAATACAAAATTTTATTCCTCTTTTCCTGGAACAGTATTTTTAAATAACTCTATCTTGTAAAAACTTGTAAAGACAATAAAGAAAAAAACACAGGAAGTTTGGAAAAAACTATACTGGAAACAGTGTATCAGAGAGAAGAAACACAAAGCAGACAGCTAAATTTAATTGATGTCAAGCTCCCTTTTCACTAGGTTCATCACTTTTCCATATATATTCTGACAAGTAACCGAAAATAAAAGCCAGTGTCTGTTTAAGCAAATCCGCAGGGGTAAAAACCCTAAACTTTTAAGATGTAAACTGTTTTATAAACATGTCAAGTTAAAGCAAAATGCCTGCAACAACAGGAGACCCCTTCCAACCCTGCATACTACATTCATGGCGTTCTCACATTTTCCAAGCCACTTTAGATCAATTTCCTGTCGTACACAGAAGAGGAAGTTGAACTGTTTTGCTACAGTTAAGGCTTGTAAGAAACTAGAATTTCTGCGAAAGAAGGTCAAAGTCTAGCTACGAGCCTTGCCTGCCCTCTCTTCTTTTCTCTGCAAGCTCCGTGCAAAGGAACTGAGAAATGTCTGCATCTTCAACTCTTACTTACATTTAGTGCATGTGTTGAATCCACTGCTAAAAAAGTAATGTTAAAAAAGCCCAAAACTATAAAAAAGGCAGACAGAGGCTCAATAACAACATCTTTATTAGGTACAATTTTGTCATACTGTTGAATCAGAGGGATCCAATTTCTCATGATTTATACATGTATTTTTTGTGGCCTTTGCCAATGTCTAACTGAACCGGTTTGCTATTTTCTTTCATCTCCGAAGCATTTTAAGCTACACCACAAGGACCAAACAGACTGTCCAAAAAGTGTTCTGTATCATTTCCAGCCATTACCAAACGTCTTTTTGGAAGGCTTGAAGTATCATATAGATACATACAGAAGCAAAACATTGATTTTGCTTATTACCATTTTATCCAACATACAACTATAGTAAATCCTCATAAATTAAAGTCTGGACCTTTTTCTTATTTAATTAGACAGTAATATTTTTCTGTGTCCACATAGAAGCCTAACAGTAAAAAGAAGGAGGGAAGAAATCAGGTTAAAGAGATATATTGAGAGAGATGTAGAGGAGTGGTTTTGTTTGTTTGGGTTTTAAAGGATATCTCTGCTCTGGGGTTATGTACAGTTATTCCTGGCAGCCTAGACTTGTAGTTACAGCTTTAAATTAGCAAAAGAAATTCTTCCTCAGTTGTAGGCAAGCCTAGTTTCATTATCAGTACTCTTTCTCTCCTTTCAAAAAAGTGGATTATATGTAAGCTTTTTTAAAACCAATTATAAAATAAAATTACATAAATGGATACAAGCACTAATTTCACACTGGCTACAATGAACAAGGTGTAACCTAACCTTATCGAGAAAAAGAACCCAAAATCTATCTACTCAGCTTGCCAGAATAAAAGTACTTAAAGCAATGGTCACGAGACTGCATGTTCATTGCATCCGTCACAAATGAAAACTGGATACAGAACTCGGCAGTCCTGGTACCGTCTTGTTCTCTGTGCTAGTTCCCTTCTCCACCTTCCAATTCACTCCAAGATATTAAAATTAAAGTTTGAGTTGTCTACATATATCAAAGGTAAGAGTGGGGAGGCGGAGAGGGGCAACACAAACAAACAAAACAGCCAAACCCTAGTAATTGCTCTTCTTGAAATCAATGCTTGTGAATAGCAACCAGGCAAAAAAAACCCCACGTACAACCTACAAGTGGGAAAACGGCAAAAGCTTAAGCTAGAGTTCAGAGTTACATCTTCCTCAAAGCAGCGCACAGCCAGGGAGGGGGCTTTTTTTCTGCTGTGCAGTAAATTTAAAAAAAAAAAAAAAAAAAGTCTAACTACTTTCTTACCAGGCACAAAATAGAGTTCCTATTAATTTACTTCTATGTATGCAAAGGAAAAATGCAAAGCATGAAGAAACTGTAAATCAGGTAAGAATTTTCAGTTAACAAGAAGAATTCTACGGCTCAGCCTTCCCATATATCAGACTACTACTAAATACATTAAATTATTTGTTGTTAATGTGATAGTCTGTATACTACATAGAAGAAAATTCCTATTAACACTAGTTCAAAGCATGCATTACAAATCTGGGCTTTTTTAATGTTCCAAACTTTCATCCAGATAAAGTGAGAATGGGATGTCCTTCCTTATTCATCTGCAAATACTCCTTCACAAACAACAGCTACAGAATATTTTAGAACAAGAACAACAAAAATAATCAACCTTTCTAATTAAAGTATTTCATGATTTCCATAGTTTATTAAAGAATTTCTATAGGCCTAAGCTTTCATTGAGCTGAATTACTCCAACCTGACTCACTAACATGAACAAAATGCTCTACACGCAGGAAAGCAGCAAAGCCAACTCTGGAAAAGTGGGTGGAATCCAGTGAAACTCAAATTCCTTCAGCTGATCACAAATGAGTTTGGTAGGAAGTCCAGCGCTCTGAGGCTACAAAAACCAGCCCAAGAATTCAAAGAGGATGATAAAGACTAAGAAAAGGGCAAGAATCTTACGCCTTCGATGGAAGAGCATGGCTACAAGGGGGAAGCAGCTTCCAACTTCTTCCACCACCCTTCCTCTCCATCCCTAGAAAACAACAGTCATTATTGGTTAATACTGCACTGTCCTTGGGAGAAATGGGGTTGCTTCGCCTTTGCATCTATTTTCTCCTTTAAAAAAAAAAAGGAAGATATTCCAAAAGACATATCAGCCTTACTAGTGTGCACATTTACAAAATCAAGCCTTTAAGAAATACCAGAATCAAACCTGTAATATTTGGGTGCTTTAACAGTGCAGGTTGTTCAAAGGATATTGAATCAGTGGGACTCTACCCCACAGCAGAGAAACAGCATAGAGTTTCACTGTAAATCAGTCAAGGATATCTAATCTCAGTTTACCATCTATCTGCTCAATGATTCTTCATGAAGATTACTTTATTTTGCATACCTTTTTTTCCCCGCTTAAAATTAATCAAAATTTGTATTCTCCTTCCCGCATCCCATTTTGTACCTATTCTTAGCACCAGATACACGCAGTAGCAACGTAACTTACTGATGCGATGGTACATCTGAACTTCAACAGTAACGTTTAAGTCAGGTCAGCCTTCAGGCAGGCCAAATAATGAATCCTATCACAGAACCAGCTGAAGACACACTAAACCCATTAAATGGAAAAACGTGTAAAGAAGTGAGCGCACAAGAAGGAGGTTTTGTAAACTTAACCCTTTTATAGGGGGATAATCAGGTTTTTAAGTACTATACAGCCACATTTAAAAAAAAAAGTCAAAATTCCAAAATCAAAATGTCTTCCCCCCCAAGTGTAAATATTTTTCTGTGGCTTTTGGCCAAATCAGTGAAAAAGGAAAATTCTAGAAGACAACAGGACAATTATTGTAAAACAAAAAACCCACACAAATATTCCATTTTCTCCCCCCAAAATAACTGAAAGATCTGCAGAACTAAAGGCAGTGCTCGGGGTTTGGGATTTTTTTCTTTACATTAGAAGGTATCACAACAGAAGCGTGTTACATTTCGGAGGCACATACACAAACAGTGGTATACAGGCCCTTAAAGCTGTTTGTCCCCTATGCATCAATGCCCTGCCAGTTGGCAAGCCCGAGCCAGGAAGCTGTCAATTCCAATCAAGTTTAGGCGATGCAGTCCTATTAAAGAAGTCTTGCTGGTTAAGGGGCGTCCACTGTTTCCAAAGCATGGGAAAAAAAAAAGAAAAAAAAAAAAAAAGAGGAAAAAAAAAAGGGCTCTGCTTTCCTTAGATTTGAGCTGGCAACTTTCACTGACTAGAGTTTTCAAGGAGCTATGAATGAGCTTAACAAAGGAGTTCTGTGGCTAGTTTCTGGCTGAAATCCATGTCAACAGTTTTTAAGGTCACAGGTCACACTAACTAACATTTATTCCCAGCAGACCCTGCTCTAAACACAAGCTGTAAGTAGTACAAATTTGGAATTTTTCTGTAATCCCTTGAGATATTCCTGATCCTTCCACATGTTTCTGCTCAATTAAAAACAATTCTCACTTTGCACCACAAGAGAGGCCCCTGCTCAGAAATCTTATTCTATCCTAAGAATAAATGGACAAAGACTGCAATCAAAGGAAAGGAAAGGGGGGAGGAGAGGAACTCACAACAAATCACACCAAAAACCTCAAATAACTCCATACAGAATCACATTCAGTTAGTTACATTTTCTGCCATCTGTCACGAACTATTATAGATTCATTTCTTTTTATCTTAGAAAAAGAGTGGTGCAGAGCTTAGCTATTTTGGCCGAGAGGGATTTCCACACAAATGTTTCTGCATTTCACTTCAGAAGAACGATTTTCATTTTGGGTACAAAAGCTGAATACCCACTGAAAACTTCAAATTAAGTAGAATCGAAATCAGAGTTGCACATGGTTATAGCACCTTCTTAAATCAGTAAATTTGCCCGGTAAGTTTGTGAACAAAAGCAAAACTACGCAAAGTTTTAGCTTTTTTTTTTTTTTTTTTTTTTTTAAGAAAACTTGGAGCGAGACAAAAATCTTTGACTTGTATTACTACTGCTCCTTCAAGGAGTTACACATAGGTGCTATAGCTCATAGTTTAACAGGTAAAACAGAAATTCTACTAGTTGATAATAAAAAAATGCAAGGTACCTACTACACAGCTACAGGAATGAGAGCGTTCTTGTCCACCAAGTCTAATTACTTAACTAAGCGCGCATAAACTCGGGGCCCGCAGGGCAATCCACCCTGCGCGGTTCCCCACGCTTCCCCAGCGCATCGTCTCAGCCACGTACCAACGACCACGTTCTCCTCTCGGGAAGCTTTTCCTATTGTTGCTGCAACCCCTTTTGATAGGAAGGGAGAGAACAGCACACAGGCAGCCTCTGAGGGATAAAGGGCTGTGTACGGTCTGGCAGCATTTACCTAACGCCTCCCAAAGCTGTTCTGATAATATCTGGAAGAAAAGAAATTTTGCAAATTAAATACACTAACTGACCAAAATCACATTTGTGGAGAAACTGCAGGTAGCAAGGCAACACATTCATCTGCACAGATGGACAGGTACCCTGACTTCTGGTCGCCGTAGCTTTTATGAGTTTGACTTCTATCGAAATGGAGAACTGTAATGGACATTCTGCCCAGCTTTATAACTTAAGAACTAGTAAATCACAATATTTTACAAGCTTAGTGACATCCTAGAAAATATATTTAAATACAATCAGTGAAGAATCATATATAAAAGTATTTATAAATTTTAATACTCTATCATACACCAGTAATCCAGACTAGATTAAGAATTTAGTGTTTTACACAACCTGGTAAGTTTCTCCAAAAATGTTAAAGACAGTTTTATTAGGATTGCTACACTGTCCTGTAGAAGTGCTGGGGGTTTGGGGGTGTTTTGTGGGGGTTTTTTTCCAGATTCTTTTTTATTTCACAGTGTTTTTCATTCAGTTTTTCACATTACTGGCCTCAGAACCAGGGACTATGAAGCAAACTAAGTAACAGCAAGAACGTTACTTGATAACCATCTGCCAAATGGTTTTGAAGAGCACAATCATACTCAGCCTTATATCTACTTACTACAAAAGTTCAGTTAAATTGATATAAAAATATTATTTCTCAGTTAAACTACCAAATTTATTTTTTAAACTCAAATATACATTGCCATAAGAGAAGTACATGTTTAATACTAGGGGTCAACTTGGTGAACATGCATGTGATTTTTTTTTTTAATCTATACGGAAAAAAAATAGCACTATTCAAGTCGCCATGTACATAACCTGAAATCATTACACTGACTTACACATTTAAACCAGTTCATACATTTAAATAGGTTACTATACATTTAACATTGCCATTATTTTTTATTTAAAAGCAGTGTGTTTCATAAACATAAAACTTATTTTAAAGTTTAAATAGTCAGAATATAAAATAAACACACATTTGAAGAAATGACTGGATCCTATCTGTTTATAACCTGAAGAATTTTTCAAGCATCAGTAACTGGGTCCTTACATTGAATTCTGGAAATATTTCAGGAGACAAAAGATAAAAATATTTTTCAAAAATTAAACTTGTTAGTTTCATTATATAAACATTCTGCAATAAGTGTATCAAAAAAAGTATTCAGACTGAGTTAACAACATTTCTGACATTCCTAAAGCAGAACTTTTTCTTCCTTCATGACTGCACAGAAATGCAAAGTTGTCAGGAGTTTGAGATTCTACAACTTATAAAAATCAGGACAAAACCCAGCTTCGATGAAAACTGATATGCGCTTTTAAATAATGTCTTCACACGAGAGGTTGGTAACTTTCTCTGAAGGGAGAGAAGGGGCAGGGGAGGAATTTCATGTTTCAGTGTCTTCGTACACTTTAGAATATCCTACGTTCAGCAGACTCTTCATACCCTATCTTCATTTTCTTCACCCACCTTCAGACCATTACAAACAGTACAAGTGCAACTATCGGGCTCACAGTAACTTCAGCCTATGAGGTTTTTAACTCTGTCCCCCTATGAGCAGACCGCATGCAAAAAGTGTCCACTTAAGCTTTGAGAAAACCAGTTGTAAAATTAAACATTCTACTCATTTCAGTACACTTTACGATACAAACTGGTTTATGCATTACTTTCCTACCAGAAGAATGCTGAAATCCATCAATGCCTGTGCCTCTTAAGAGTTCTAGACCACAGGAGTTAGCCAAAGAGGCAAATAGAGCTGGGCCACCGAACACCACCGTCCAGAACGTAACCAACAAACCGGCTTCTGGAGACCCTAGTACAGCTGGAGCTGCTAGGCATTTGAAAAGACAAATAAGCTAGTAAGGAGATCTAACATTAAAACAATGAGGAAATTAAAATTAAGAGCCTCAGGATGCAAAATTCTTAAGAATCAGAAAGCATCTATATGCTTTAAGAAAATATAAAAGCAGAAAGATAAATTTATACTGTTATTTTATTTCTTATCTCTGAGATCATATCAGTAAATCATTATGTTTACATCATCTTTCAGTACACTGCAATTAGCAGGAAACAGCAATCAAGAACAAGTTCTGGACCTCTTTGACACCTTCCAGACTTTTCTGCCCTAATAAAAGAACATTACCACTCTACATACATAGAAGATTTAGAAAAGATGACAAACAAGAGCATACAAATTCCAGAAAAAAGCTAGGGGACATGCCTGATGAAGGAGTTGAAGATGATGTCTCAGAAGAGTGAGCAACACCAGTTTGGAAAAGTCTCCACACCTCTTTTTTTTTTTAAATAGAAGACTACAGCTCTTCACTAAATTCAGAACTATCTATGTTGTTCATCCTCAAAAGCCCATGCCAAATCTGAGGCCAAGACAGATTAAAGCAAACCTCTAGAAACAAACAAACAAAAAAAATCAGCTGCTTAATCCTTATCCAATAGGATTTATTTTATTTCAGCAAAAATCCTGACGTCCTTAAAGGAAGTCTTAGAAAGAAAAAAAAATCTTTGGGTGTGGTAATTTTTCTAGTATATTGAAATTACCAAATTAGAACTCAGAATTTGATGACTTGGACATTAGCTCTGTACTTACCATGCACTCACCATTTGGAAAAGAATTAAAAAACCTATTTTAAATCATGTAACATATTGCATTGAAAAAGGTAGCCCCGAATTCCAAGTTACCCAAGAGATTTTGATGTGTGGACCGTGAGCTCATGTGGGGTTTTTTTAATTCACTTCACTGTTTAGAACCTCAAAAAACCCCACCAGACCATCTGTGACACTTGTTTTGTGCTTTTGTCCGCCCTCTGCTGTCTGAAATGCAGAAAGGAGTCATCTCTGCTACAGAGCGCTCTGCAACTCTGCGTTACATACAACATTTGGTCATTGTAGCTTCATGATTAGCTAGAAATCAAGTGAAGAAAAAAGGAAACGGAGTAAGAGAGACAGGCTCAGTGGTCCTACATTAAAAGAAAATCACAAAACACCTAGAAGATGCAGTTTTTAAACTTAATCCAAGATTTCCGTAAGTCTGTGTGATGGTATCCACAGGAGGAACAAAACTATGAAAACTATCTTGAAAGCAGATTTCTAAACAGTACTGGTTAAAATAGCTGGAAGAGTTACTCTGTAAAATGGAACTGCCTTTCTGCTGGCGACAGGAGCTACATCCACATGGATAACTTTACTGCTATTGAACTCCAAGAAGTGCCTTACTGTATTTTGCATCCACATGAAAAAGTCTCTGGGTCATTTTAAAACTCAAAGTCCAGACCTTGACTTCTGGCCTTCTGAGTACTGTCTCAGCTTTACACTTTGCTTCCAGACCTCTGCAGAAGTTTTTTAAAGCACCAGCTAAGTGAAAAGAATTTCCTTTTTCTCCTGTTCCTCTTCAATAACAAGTCTGAACACATGATGATTTTCCACCTCCAAACCATTTTACCATGGCCAGACCCATAAAATCTGACTGATAAACATGTGAATATCATCTCTAATAATAAACAATATCACTTAATTCTTATACTATTGCTGAGCATAGCAAGGCATACTTGAAGCTTGCTGCCATCCAACCTGTAATTTAAAAACCAAACAAACAAACATTCTTTTCATCCCCATTTGCTTTTTTGTACCATTCTCACGTTCTTCAGCACGTTTTGACCATCCATTTACCATGCAGCATCCTTTAATTCATAAAGGACACTGAGAAGGTTCACATCGACAGTGGGTGCTGCAGTCCTGGGAACAGAGCAAGTGAATCCGTGTAATGCTGATTTACATTCTTTATTATCCTCTAGAACTTACATTCACTTGCATTAATGATGAAATTTCATTTTCTCATTAGTTCACAGGAGAAAGAAGCAATAGGAATGAAGCTAAGTGTCCCAATTCAACCACTGCTGTAACTGCACTGAAATTCTTTTTTTTTTTTTTTTTTGGTTATGAGTTGAAGCAGAAGGCATTTAACTACAACATAACTCCTCCATTTCTTCTTGGCATTCACTCAACATAAGGGAGCTGACAGCAAAGAACTCTTATCCAGGAGAGATCAAGAAGGGACTCACACGACTCCTCATTCAGATTTTCTTTTTAAACTGTGTTTCCCCTTTAATCTGTCATTAATCAGGAAAAGTTACCTTATGTAACCAGACACTTCCCACATGGGAGTGAATCAGCACCCCAACTATACAGGGCAGCAGCTACGGGGAAACAGCCAGGGAAATACCTTCCTGCCTTCAGTATACGGCCCGTATTGCTGGATTGCCATAGCTGGTAATAGTTGAAACATCTACTAGAGAGAAGACAGAATGAAGGAAGATACTGGAAAACACCTGTTAGCAGATCACTGCCGTTCAGTATAACGCTGAAGTACAAGGCAACAAACACATCTTCACCAGTCCAGTGCTAGCACAAATGGCACAGATGTATTCATTTTAAATATCACAGAATCATAGAATCGTTTAGGTTGGAAAAGGCCTTTAAGATCATCCAGTCCAACCATTAACCCACACTACCAAGCCCACACTAAACCAGTTAAGGGTAGACTAGACTAAACCATGTCCCAGAGTGCCACCTCTGCCCGTTTTTTGAACGCTTCCAGGGCTGGGGACTCCCCCACCTCTCTGGGCAGCCTGTTCCAATGCTTGACCACTCTTTCCGTGAAGAAATTTTTCCTAATTTCCAGCCTAAACCTCCCCTGGCGCAGCTTGAGCCCATTTCCTCTCGTCCTATCGCTGGTTACTTGGGAGAAGAGACCAACACCCACCTCGCTCCACCCTCCTGTCAGGCAGCTGTAGAGAGCGATCAGGTCTCCCCTCAGCCTCCTCTTCTCCAGACTAAACCACCCCAGTTCCCTCAGCCGCTCCCCACCAGCCCTGTGCTCCAGACCCTTCCCCAGCTCCGCTGCCCTTCTCTGGACACGCTCCAGCACCCCAATGTCCTTCTTGTAGTGAAGGGCCCAAAACTGGACACAGTATTCCAGGTGCGGCTTCACCGGCGCCAAGCACAGGGGCACAATCACCTCCCTGCTCCTGCTGGCCACACTATTCCTGACACAAGCCAGGATGCTGTTGGCCTTCTTGGCCACCTGGGCAATGTATGTACATCAAATATGTACATCAACACAAAATCTATTCCATGGCATTGCTGCATGCAACCCAGTGAAATGATTAATTGTCCTTGTTCTTGATAGGTGCACTTATATTTTGCAACGTTATCCCTGAAATTCTCCAGAGGGGTCATATTCAATAACATACATACAGAAGGTCCCACTCTGTCGTGTGCAACACACAGCACTCGTAGGACAAAGACAAGTTCTTCTTGTTCTTACACTGGATTCTCTCACGTGAAAAGCAAACCAGAGATGACCAAGACAGATGTCTACAATTGCTCATAGAGGAAATTGTCCTCATTTGTGATTGCTTGAGCAATTGTTCAGTCACCTAGCTGGCTGTTCATACAGTTAACTCCGAGCTGTCTTTACCTGGGCCATTGCTCTGAAACTTCCGATTTATCATGAACATGGAAAAGCAGAAAGCACAAGACAGACCATTGTTAAATTTGTTTAAAACAAGGCAGGCTGGATGCCATGTGGAAATCTTCAATCCATAGAAGTTCTTAATGGAACTAATATATTGGTAGATATTAAAACTGATTTTACTTGCATCACTTCTTGTAGCAAACAAATAGAACATTACAGACTGTATTCCAGCATGTCTGTGGGAGGCCATTGAAAACTACTCTGATAGAGCGTCTTTGCTCATTTTGTGTGAAATGCATTGTTTCCAACTTCCACTAACAGTTTTTATTATGACAAACTTCACAAAACCTTCAATAGGACAGAGTAAAGCTCATACACGCAAACTTTTAGGATGTGGACAACATCAGTGACATTCTCTCAGTTACCAGCAGATGCTTTGTTAATAAAACTTGCATATACAAATGTCCACAAAATGTCTTAACAAGATCAGTTGTGACAGCTAAAGATAACAGCTGCCATCATGCTATGTCATATCAAATTACTGCAGAGAGACCTTTTTTTTTTGTCTACATTGTTAACTCAAGAACATTGACTACAAACAAATACAGTTATCTACAGAGGAACTCAAAGTGCAAGATATTTTGCATCACTTCTGCAGAAGAGCAGTGACTTTGAGGACCAGATAGGAAAATAATTTTGAACAGCTGGAAATTATAATTGCAGTGTAACACAGCAAAGTCAAACACTGTTTCCTAGAGTCAGCCAAAAGCCAAACCACAGACCTACCTTAAGATACAGAAGCAGCTCTTGGCCCCAGAAGATAAGCGACAGAATCCAAACCTCTGTTTGCTGTCAATGTCTGTAAGCACAAATGTAAAGTTCTGCCCAACTTGGTTAACTGCATGGCTGAAAATAGAGAGAGTAAAAAGGAAAAAATTAATGCTGAGCTAACTCTGTGTCAAAAGTATCTAGTCTAAGTCATTGAACCTATAACTTTTCCTCTTTCAGCAGTTTTTTTGAGAAATTAACTTTGAGAGTATATACCCTCTAGAAACCTAAATATGCTAGTTGCTTGGTGAGGGAGGAGGGGCTTGGGGGGGGTGCCCATTTTTTAAGTGTGGGAGGATACTAAAAATGCATTTATCTTTAAATGAAAATGGTTATGACTATCAACCATCTTCATGCAGTACACACTGTACAAACCAAACCCATGTTCTCTCATATAACCCAAAAGATTTATTTATTACTCTTCATTTGAGAAGTGCTTTACTCCAAGAGCAAGACAATGTTTAATAACATGCTAAGCTTCTTCAACACCTGGATATTGAGTCATAGAAGCTTTGTTATCCATCTACCAGTTTTGCATGTATGCCAGATACATCAGTCCAAAGTGTTCAGCAACTGGAACCATGCCAGTTCCTCCTGACTTCTGACTCCTCCAGACTCTCCTTTACTCTAGCAGCTAGGCAATCAGTTAAAAGAAACACTAGAGTAGTGTGCAAAGGAAGAAAAGATAAACTAGAATCAAAAGTACACTGTGCTAAAGCCAGACATGACTATAAAAATAATTTTGCAGGACTTTTATGTGATTTTGCAAAATTAAGAGTCATTTGCCTCATCTGTAATGTCTTAATGGCTCTTCAAGAACAGCACAAGTGAACTAATAACATTCTTATATGTTGGCTCCCACCCACACCACAGTGGAAAGCATCACTACAGGAAAACTTGCCCAAATTCAAAAAACATAGTTTTGGAAAAGAAAATAAAACAAAAAAACACCACCAAAACAAAAAAAACCTAAACCACAAACACCACAAAAAAAAAAAAAAGAACCGAACCACCCAAGCAAACAAAAAACCTTCAAACCCCAGGATTTAAAAATTCATGTCTTTAAAAATACTATAATTCACATCTGTATTTTACCACTAATAGGTGATGCTCAAAATAGTAAGATACGATCAAAATAAGATGCTTTACATTTAAAGGATGGCACTTTCTGAATGCTATTTATTAACAAAATGAAAGACATTCTTGAGACATTACCACATTTGCCTAAAGTTAATCAAATGCTTATGTACAGTGACGGTAGATTCCATGTAAACCAAGCCCAATTCACCTCGCAGTTTGTAGAGATGTAGTTTTGCTGTTTAACAGAAATTTTGACATTTAGTGGCGAAGCTAGGACTAATATGATTATTAGAGGACTTTTCATTCCAATTTTAGATCTATTTGAGACCTCATAATGATACAAAATTAACACTTATTTCAGGTTACGTTCTCGTTTATTTTAGGTTTCCTGAGAACTGAGAACACTGACTAGCATTTACACGTGCATCTTTACCAGTCAGTCCTACCAACAGCAACAACAAAACCCACTAAATTCAAGGCCATTTAACTAACAGTCACTCCTGAAAAGCAAGCAAATATTCTCTTCTATGATGCCATATACAATGCAATAAACAGTTTATGTGGGAGATGACACACTCAGTGCCTAGAGAAAAAAAATCAGACTTTCAGAAATAGAAGTTGGATCTGGATCGGAAAGATGTCACTGTCCAGCTTAGAAGGAAGACTCCTTCAGTGGATTCCAAATAGGGAAGGAGAAACAGGCAGTGAAGAAGACAAAAAAGTGGTCCAAATTCACAGATGAACAAAAAGACAGATATTTAAAAGCATTTCAGTAGTCTGAGAATAATTAGACAGCCTAAGTACTATCATCCTACCAAACTCAAAATGTCAACAGAGCAACTATTTCCATAAACCGTACTGAGCTGCTAGGGGATGCCAAAAAATCCCATACTGGTGTTGTGTTTTATCTGTAAGGCTTGGATGTAATGTTACTATGGTGATTTTAGTGTGGTGTTTTAAAAGGGGATTATATGCTTAATTTTAACAAGGTTGAGAGCAGAGCCTGTGTGAGAAATAGCATTCTAGCTGACAATTAAAATTATGGAACAGGGAAAAAAAAAAAAAAAAAACATGGTTCATTTGCAGCAGGGAGAAGCTTGTTTATTAAACAACTGTGACAAGTTCGTAAGTTCCTCCAAAGCAAACCTAAAGATTCTTGCATTTGTGTGATCTGCAGAAACTAAATATGTTTGATAGGTTTGCTCAAGTTTCAGTTGTCAGTTCTTCACACAGAAGGATAAACTTCCCAACATAAAATGTACTTTTCCTAAGATCTTAATATCAAAACTTAAGATTCATGCTCTATTTCCAAATGGGAAGAAGGTCTGTTTAGAGCCTAACAGGATGGAAGCACCACAAATCTCATCTCTAAACAGGCAGACAGAAGTTAGGGTTGGAGGGAAGGGGAGAGGGCAGCAGTGTTCTCTTAAAAATCCCCCATCACCAGCTGTATCTCACCAACACAACCTAATCCTGATAGGATATTTGGCTGAGGTGGAGTTCTTCACTCCTGCAGTTGGAGAATAGCCTCTGCCTTGATCCTGCAACCGTAAGAGTAGAAAACTCATGGTCTACTGCCTAAAGGAAGGGGCAACTAGTCCCTGGTGATTTTTGACCACTGGCAACAATACATATAAAAAGAATTAATATAAAAAGAATTATGGGTCTGTGCCAACGAGCACCAAAACCTTCAGCACAGAGAGCAATCAGATATGCAGAAGGTCTTGATTTGCCTCAAAATCTTGGTGTCCTTTCATCATTTGAAGTTGTGATCTGGCAGCGGCAATAGTACCTCTTCAGCTTTTGCCACCTGTTCTATAAAACATGCAGCCTTAGAAGAGACACACACGTAGGTGAAGACTTATGTCCTTTCTCAGCACTTGTTAAAGAAACACCGCTGTTTAACGTCAAAGTCAGAAGAGCAAGACTCAACTCCAGTACCACTGAGCACACTTCTACCATCGAGAAGTTTCCACTGAAAGCCTGGCATAATACTGCACATAACACAGAACATAGTTACGTAAATTAAATTTCCCCAAGTAAAAGTCCTCACAAACAGGGTATAAATTGGGGACATGACTCTAGTAGGACTTGAAAACTGCTTTCTATGACTGATAATGCTACTTTGGGCTCTGCGTTGGTGAAAGGAAAAGTAGCATCTATTCTTCAGTGACTACGCATTTCTCATCATATGTATCAGTATCTCTTCATTGTAATTCATACTGATCATTTTTCCACAGATCCTGAAGAGACATCCTGCACATAGTATTATTCCAACAGAAGGTATTATCCCATGCTCCTACGTTACGTGAACAATGAGCTAGTATCTCCACTGTTATATTAAGAATGAAAAATTTAAAACAACCTCTCAACATTGCAGAGAGATTCTAATACTAAAATTGTCATGACTAACAACAAGGTAGCCTAGTTAACTGGGAATGGTACCCAAGTATTTGGAAGGCCTTTACTGAAACCACTTCAGTATTTCTCTCTCCGTTCAGAATGAACAAAACAATATATATTAAAAAACCCCCACTCTGAGGACTAAGAATTACAGTAACTGGAGATCTGATCCAACATACCACTTTTCAGGCACATACGGAGGGATAAAATCCCACTAGAGAGTGCTAGTCAACTCTAAGACACAACTGTAAGGACCTTTCTGACATATAACTGAAGACAGTATTTCTTCTAGAAGCAATTTCCTTTCATCTCAAAGCAGAAAAAGCGTTTGCTGAGAAGACTGAGGGGAATATTAAAGCATTGTCTGAAGTAATTTCATTATGGGGCTACCTGCTCACTACTTTAAGTAACTTTATTTTAAACGCAGTATAAGAAATGTATAAATAAATACTCAGTAGTTGGTTAACAGTAAATAGGGAAAGAAAAGACCAACTACTGCAAATTTGTCACTTGTTGAGTTCCAGAAACAGCCCCTAAGAACAGCTGTTCGACCAGTTCTAACCTTGGAAGTAGCTAAAAGGTGGTCACATTAAATTCATTTGCATTCAGTGATGTAAGACTGTTTACTTGCTTGCTGTAACTCGCAGGTTAATTCCCACATGCAGTTCAAAGCCAAGTCAAATCTACGTCAGAGGACTACAGTAAGTATTTATTTATTGATTGATATACCTACGCACATACCTACGTATGCATGCACGCGTGTGTGTATTTTTACATCAAGAAGAGAAGTAGCACACGCATCTCTTTCAGCTGCCATATCCTTAACTTCGGATATCCTCTACCTTCTGGGGTATTGGAAGGCCATTCTTAATTTTAAATTATTAAGTATGCTATGGGTTACAATCTCTCCTTTATGTTCAAAACGGTTGGCTTACAGCCTTTTCAGTGACAGCCTGTGATATTCAGTGAATCCAAAGAGATACAAGAGAATCCAAAAATGGGAATCACTTTTCATTATGTTCTCATTTGCACCCCATATGGGTTTTCAGTGTTCTTATCTTTCAAAATGTTTTTTGTTTTTCCTCAGCAATATAACAACAAAACAAACAAAACCCCTAGGTACAATAAACCTACACAAAGTAAGCATAAATACTTCTAGTAGAAACACACACACGAGAAAAATATAAGTACTTCCCCACTCCCTCCCCTTAGGAAAGGAAAGAGATCATCAGCAAAAAGTGATTCCAAATTATAAGAAGTATTTGTGGCTTTTAAAGGTCATCTGAGTCAACAAGCACTGGTTAAGTAGCTCATGTTGACAGCCCAGGATTTTCAAATTCTCTCTTTATGTACAAATGAGGTACAGCAGAGGCACTGGTAATAACAGCCATGTCCAGCAGTGCCTCACCAATGCCTCTCAACCCTGATCTGCAGGAACCACCTGGAGGGCTGAAAGAACGTATCGTCTGCGTGATCCATTCAGGCCTTCAGCTTCCTCCAACCCAAATTCCCACATCGGAGGACAAAGTATAGCAGGGGTTTTGCTATGTAGACTCCTATCTCCAGAGAAGCATAGCGAGATTTCATCTCCATTCATAGAAACTAGTGAGCAGTATTTCAAGATAACTAAGAAATACCAGCTGGCCTATGGGTGGAGGGAAAAAAAAAGAAAAAAAAGAAAAAACTAAAAAAAATTGAACAACGGCTCAAACAAGAAGTGGTATTAGAAATGGATGTTGATACATAAAGAAAATCAATTGCTACTGTAAATATCACAGATTTCACTGAAATGATAAAAAGATTTCTAGCAGTTTAATCACAGTTAAGGTCAATTTCATCAAATCAGAAGCATTCGGTGTGTTGGCTGACCCAAGACAAGTGATGCTAACCAATTAAATGATGCTCGTAGATGGTATGAGCCGTGGTGCATCCTTTCAAAAAGTCAATGCTTGTTCTCTTCATGAAACCATCAAAAATAATTCACAGTAAAAGCAAAACTAAAAAACTAAGAAAAGTTCTGGAGTTTTCTAAATTACAAGAATTAAATATTCTCAGTTCCTGTCAAATCTACTGTAACTACAATTTTTCCCCCAAAAATTAGAAGACACACATTAGTAGCCACCAAGTAAAGCACCAGCATTCCAACAAGATCAAGAGGCCTTTAAATGTAAAGCACTTAATTCATTATTCTGCCCAAATTTTGACAATTAAGAAATAAGATACATATGCACACAAAGCTTTGATATTAATATGCATACTTGACAATTACTACCCAAGCATTTTTGCATCCAAGTATTACATAGAAGTAAACCAATGTGCACTCTTACTGCTGCCACTGAACAGCTCAAACTTTTAAAACTTTTTTTTTTTTTTGATGGTGCCCATAAAAACCCCAGGAAAAAGTGATTCTAAGACTATAATTTGCACTTGGGTGCTTTAAATCACAGTCAAGCAGACAGAACATTAAGAATGGTATGGTTTTTATTTTCTACAGTGGTTTTATTGACAAGCTTATTTTCTTGTAAAGTTTGAAAAGCTAACACTACCTGTCCACATAGAAGGGGAAACAAAACTTGGTCAAAGTCTGCAGAACTTCCTGTGGAGAGAAAAAGAGATAATTTATACATCTATTGGGACCAATAAATCTAATATTAACCACATCACACAATTTCACAACTTTGCCCTGAAGAAATAAGAGACAAATGAAGAAATATGGGCTTTATCAATTACATGGAAGGAGTATCAGGCAGTCAATCATGTGAAATAATAAACATGATCAAACTTCATTAAAAATGAAAAATTAATCAAGATTCACACATGGGCAGGCAGCAGGAGCCATCCAGCAATTCTCCAAAGAGTAGGAGGAGGTTGGGTTGTTGAGTGTTAACACCTCTCTAGGGACAATCTCTACCCTGACCATATGGATCATAGTGAATAACACCAAACCACATGGGTTTGGCCTGGCAGGACCACTTCTGCTGGCACAGCTTTTGACTGTTACCTAGGAACAGAGGTCTGGGGGATTAGAGAATACTTCCTAACATCAGCAAGATAAATAACAAAAGATAAAGCCAATAGGTCTCGTAGCAGGAATGTTTAACGGTGCCTACTGCTATTAGAAAGAAAATCTGAGTGTTAAGACTGATTAAAATAACATGTATTAAAATTAATACAAATTGTTTAACCTACAAAGCGTTTTCTAAATGTTGCAAAACAGCGTCATAGACAAACTTTTAAGTATAGCCTCTGCATGATCTCAAATAAAAAGCATGAATATGGAAACTGAAAACACAATCAGCAGAGAAATTAATCAACTTTACAACTTCAAACAAATACAGTCATTAAACAGGTAGAACCAGAAACATTTTAGTCCCAAAACAGTTGTGTTCATAGACAAAAGTTATCCATTTACATTCTATTGCTCCATAATATTCAAAATTTGAATTCTGTAATCCACAACCCACCGTCAAGGTCTACCCGGTTCGCAGACCTTTACTACCAGCCAATTCATCGTTCATTCTCCTTTACACCTAGATATTCCAGGACCTGAAATGTAAACTATACTTCTGCTTTCAGCTGAAACGAGATAACCCTGACTAAATGACAAACCCTCTGATAAATTCAACACTTTTCTGACCAATAGTAATAAATTATCATCAATAACTAAATTGATGCTTCCCGCTTCATTTATTTCTAAAACCAATGCCATCATTCAACAAATAAACTACATCAATCTAATAACCTATTCAATGAAGCAGAAAACATATTGACTCCTCTGCAAGAACATGTTCCTCCTACATAATTCAAATAAGCACAGCCCATTCTCAGCAATGGTTTCAGGCTCAACTGCTCGTAGACTCTTCTTTGGAGGTTTCTTGACAACTAAAATGTGGCAAGTTCTTAAGATTTCAGGCAGAAACAGATACGGAAACTTTGACTTCTTGACAGTTTATTGATAGATTATTTAACAACCTCCTGTTTTTAAAGAACAAGAAAGGATCTATTGAAGAATGCCATGTAAAGTAAAGAAGTATCCTCCTTTCGATTTCAGCAGGGAACTTGGAAGGCAGCTATACAGGTTTCAGAGGAAACTGCAGAAATATGCATTTTGATACAAAATAATGCCCTGATAGTAAAGGCCTTATTAATGTGATTGGGTTCACCCTTGTGCAGAATCTCACTGACTTCCACAAGAATTGACTCTGCTGAACGGGCTCTGACTGCTTGCGCACAAAAACTACATCACAACAAATTTTAACTGTTACACAGTTGTCCTTTACCCACAACCGAAATCTCAATGCACACAATGTTTAAAAAAAAACAGCCAACCAAACAAAAAAAACCCAACCACACCACAAACCACACAAAACAACAACAACAAACCACCACAAACCCCCCCAACAGAATTGTAACAGAATCAAAATTATAACCACAGGAGAGTAAAGTGCCTATATTTTTATTGGCGTTCAAAATAATGACTGCACATCTATTTTTAGAAACAAAGCCATGTAGCCGCTACAGAGAATTCTGAAATGAGTGTTAAAAGATAACAAGTCATCAGTCACCTCAAAATGGCAGAATATATTCTCTCCGTTATTTCGATGATTAAATAATTACTGTAACTGCAAGTAAAAACATTCACATAATAAAACACTATCATCTCATCAGCATTGTGTTATTGTAGGATAATAGCATATTACTCAGAACGTAACTTTGCACTTGTTTCTTGATATTTATGGCTTCCTAAACACAGAAAATGAAATTTTCACTTAAGGAGGCAATATATTGAATTTGTTCCACTATACATTGCCTTGTCTTTTAAAGAAAGATTTTACAGTGATATTTTTATGTGGCTGTTATAATGTTATTGGACATAATTTTTTGCTCATTACACACCAATATCTGCCTTGATTTACAACTAAAAAATTGAGACTAGTACTACTTAACCACAGACGTATTTTTAAATTTTAATTATTTTTTTAAAAAAAATTACATCAGAATTAGCTTTTAATTAGCAAAAATGCTCATCTTTTGCATGTAAGAAATACAATTACTGGAGAACTATTCAATTTTTGCTCAAGTTGCAAGCTCGTTACTATAAATGTAATGCTTTTTTTTTTTTTCCTTTAAATTCTGCTCAGTTTGAAAGATGAGCAATGCCTACATAATACACAACTTCCTACGAGACCTCTTTAGGTGGGTGGTTACTTATGGCCTGGAAAAATCATCATTTCTTTACGATTTCAAACCAAAACCGTAACAAAACCAAACCTAGAATCCCTCTATGTCAGCATCTTATAATCCTTTTTATGTTTTTACCTGACATGAAACACAGAGGTAGTATCAATAGCCTGTTTTCTTATTTTATTCCCCTATGCCTGTTTTCTTAAAGAAAAACCTACATAAATGCCTCTAAAGCAAAACACCCTAAAAAAGAAGAAAAGGAAAAAAAAACCCCAAGACAATCCAGGACACACAGCTGATAAGCGTAAATTACCCAGTAGCTGAAACCAGTGTCTCTAGGGTATCACATGCCAGTTTTCTGGATCAATCCCCAAGTTTATATTTTCACAAATCTTTTTACATGCAGTTTGATTTTTAACATTTTAATGAGCAAAAAGTGCATCTATAGCAGCCAGTCACCACAGCTAAAGTGCAGGGCATGAACTGTGTCCCTTGAGGGATTCGGCCCAGCCGTGTCACCAGTGGCTTTAGGACGTACACCACCTGGTTCCTCGTCCCAAGGTTCCAACTCTTTTCATAATCAAAACACTGCTGACATTATAAACCCCACATGGGTTTTCTAAAATCCTTCCCAATCAATAAAGCCAGTACATAACTTATCGGAGACAACACAGAGCTCATTGATTAAGTTTGGTTTCAGTAGCAAAGTTTTCAAAATAAACGAGGCAGGAATACAGCGTTCAGCCCTTTTGTGTCACACCGCAATTTATGAAGGTGAGGCAGTCTCGAAAAGGATTTCCTCCCCACACACACACGAGAGATACTTGAAAAGCGTATGGAAAGCAAGGCTGTTAAATACACACAATACACACTTGGCTTATGCCCCGAATTATCTCTATATTGAGACGAAAAGGTAAAGAAAGCTCAACATTGCTGAAAAATTTTGCATATTCACTTGTGAATTTAATATGCAAGTGGTATCTTAACTCAAGTCTTTTTTATTTTTATTATTAAACCTTTCACCGTATGCTCCCGCTTCCAAGTCAATGCAACAACTTCAGAGCCTCTTAAATATACAGGATGGCTTTATTTCTCTTGTTCAAGTGAACATCAGGAAGAAATACCCCATGCTGCAGCTACAATTAAATAGAACGGCACTGATAAAACGCTAGGCAAATTGATGGTCGAATGCAAGAACAGCAGACTGTTGCAAACAGTCCACTCTTAGGAAGATGCACGACGCAACAGACATTCAAAGCGGAACAAGAAGCCTAAGTAGAAGTTGGAGACAAAAGAAATGAAAATACAGGCAGAGATCTGTGAAAAATGATGAATGATTAAGGCAAGACACTCAAATATTAATGCGAGTCAGAGAAGAGAAACAATACACCACAAAACCCAACAGGTTGGGGACCTGTATGTGGAAGCCTATTGGGAAGCCTCAGGAAAACCAAGATGAAGTTGAAAAGACGACCGAGAGTACAGACAAGACCTTTAGCCGGGGACCATGGGGGCGGTGGGGGGGGCCAAACCAAAAACACAACCCCAAAACCCCCAACCGTATTTCCGAAAGTACATGCATTTTTACAGGAGGACAATTCAAATACTACAAGAGAATGGAGCACTGCAAATAAGATGAGGCTTCCATGGAGAGAAGAGATGACTCGGTGATGAAAAAGATGAATGCTGTTTTATTTCCTCGACCTTAAACCAGAGGTGAGTATAGCTGAGGTTGCTCTAAGTGAAACACGAAACGGAGAGGGTGGAAATACAAATAGTTTTCATCTTATCCAGCTTGAAATACCATGTGAATCCATGAAACAAACATGAAACCCATCCTCTTCACATGGAGGGACACCAAGAGAGTTTCAAGAACACATCAACAGACTGATGAAGGAAGGAGGAGATACCGGAGAGCAACGAGGGTTAAGAAGAGAACAATGACAGCCAGCCTTACGGGATCAAGGGACGTAAGAACAGGAACAGGATCCCGACTTGACCAGCAAGCACTATAGATGATTTTATTTCTGCTCAGAAACATCAAATTGAAACATAGAAAAAAATGTTAATATAGCATAAAAGAGTGCTAAGACATTAACTGCAGCAAAATACTATCCCATTATTTTGAAATTTGGCTTGTACGTTAATCTACCTTATAGCCACAAAATTGTAAACTGCTCTTGTATTTAATTCATCTATTTGAGTAATTGTAAGCTAACAATTAACTAAATCATCCACTGCAATGGAACAACAGGGTTAAGAATTCAAAACAGTTGACAGTGCACCCAAATAACCAGCTGAAACCTGACAACAACTCTGCTTAAGACCCAAAGGGTGGTGAAAGAAAAAGTACAGAACAGTCTAGAACACCATAAATTCTGTTACCTATGCAGAGTTGGTCAGAAATTCATATCCATTTTCCTAGGAAAGGGAACACCGTTCTGCACAATAATAAGCACCTCAGTAACAAGTTTTGCTAACTACTTTAAACGTTTTACAAAGCAACTACTCACAACAGTCGGGAAAAGGTAGTCATGTTTCAAAATTTTATTTAAAGAATATAAATGTAATAAAGCAGTGCCAGCACAAAAAAATCAGCCACTAACTTGAACACAGCTATGAGTAACAAAGAGGGATCAGTACATCTTGTGTTTTGAAAATTGAAACTTTAATTTGTATTTATTATTAGTGTCAGCTTCTATCATCTTACATCAAATTTTCCTAAAGTTATTATTACAGATTATTCTCATCAACGAACAAATGCCATGTAATTATGTAGTTAAAAATCAGGAGAAGCATTCCAATTCAAGCAGCTTATAAAAACTAATTCTAAAGTTAAAAAGAAAGTATCCTGCTTGCAGAGGCATCTTGCATTGCAAGTGACAAAGCAGAGAAAGCAAAGAACAATAAACTTAAAAGCAAGATTTCTCTAGATTTTAAAGATTTTTCCAGTTTTTTAAAAACTGATACAACACAGATTCTTTTTTAAAAAAAATCATTGCTCAAATATTTATGTCAAATTTCATCTTGCATTGATTTTATCATAAAATCTTTTTACGTCTTACAGCAGTACTGAACGTTACTGATTTTTATAATGGTCAAAATAGTTTAAGAATTAATTTTCATCAGTTCTTTAAAAGAACATTGTACCCCCAAAACACAGGAGCATAATTTGCTTAGTAGCATTAATTTAAATTACCTTAATTTAGTTTTATCTCTTACTTTTTAAATTCTGCTAGTATTCCAATACAACTTGATAGCACTAGTTCATCCCTTTGCTTAGTGTCCTAAAAAACCATTAGCTCTTTTGAGCAATTACAAAGCCTGAATTAGGGGAGGGATTTTCTTCTATAAAAGTCCCTTCTTCCGGCATGAGGGTCAGAAGGGGAACGGCACCCAGTATGAAATAACGTCATTTCACTGAAGGTAACCAATTGTTCTTTTTTAAAAACAAACAAAAACCCCAACACATATATACACAATCCTGGTAACAGGAAGAGCATGAGATAAATAACATTTCCTAAGCATATTGAGGCCCGCTATCATTTAAATATTTTAAACGTACAAAATATGTGCACAGATGGGCAACTTTTCCACTTGCATTACTAAAAACATATTTCAAGATAAAGCTCAAAATCCCTGAATTTTTTAAACCTAATTGTGACTCTCTTTCTTCGAATTCACACCCCAAGGCCAAAGCTTCCCTGCCACCAGGCCTTCAAATGTGATTTGGACATTACACGGGAGGAGGCTCCGCGCCTCCCTGAGGTCTCGCTGCTCTTAGCACAGCGCACGAGCAGCGGCTAATGGGCCTACGCTGAATTCACTGCTCCGCGCGGCTCCTCCTGGGACACGGGCCGAGCAGATGCGAGAAAAACTGTCTCGCAGAAGTACCTCGAGTTTTTGCCTTAATGACAACTTCAACCTCTCAACTAACAGAACAAAAGAACAGAAACGACTATTACTTTTTTCCAGTAGGAACAAATCTGAAAGTAAAGCTCAACTAAATATTTAAGCAGTTTTTCACAGAGATCTCCTCAACAGATGTCTTTAAAACCCCTTCAATGAAATGAAGATTTAGTTTTATTCTAAGACAAATGGATTTTAGCTAATATACTAAAAAAAAAAAAACCCCACCAAACCAAAAACACTACAGCGACTGTGGTAACAATAATTGTTCCAGTCTTAAATCACAAAGAATTGAAAAAAAAATCAGGCCCAATTATGTGCATAAACATTGATCAATCGGTAAGGATAAGAAACGTCAGTATCAGAAAGCTGGAATACTAATTGAATTAAGTCTCTTTTAAACATTTAGTGACTAAAAATGAGGAATATTTTCACTTCCGCATTTAGGAAAAATTAGGTGAGAACTATTAGCTACGAAAAGATAATCACATACTTCTCACACCGCAAGTCAATTGCACAGGTATACTGCATCAAAACCAACGCTTTAAATACACACTTCGGGTAACATTTGTTAAATATTATAATTCTGGCTTAAGATGACTGGCCCTTTTAGACGTCGTCTCAAATGCTCTATTCAGCTACAACTGCATACCCACTTAATCAGCAATCATTGTTCTCTGAGGCAGGACTTTGTTGTCAAGACATGCACTGAAACCTTTAAAAAATTTCAGAACTGGCATTAGAAAAAAGTGATCTTTGTCAAACAAGGACAAATTTATGCAAATCTTTTATAAACATTCACAAACATTTATTTAGCTTTTGAAATGTTGGCCTCATTTGAGAGCATGAAAATGAGGGGGAAGTAGGAAGATGCAAAGGACAGCTTAGAGGCTGGCACACTACATAAATATTCAGAAGGAAGATTATAGGATTCATGTTAGGCTGTCTTAGGTTTCTCCAAAGTCCACATAGAATACCAAAGAACAAAACTAACGAGAAGTAGAGCAGATGTTAGACAATGCAGCAGCCCTCTTTTCCACACTCACTTGGCTATACTTCGATGCTTTCATTTTTTCTTTCAATATGGTTAGGTCATTCAAGGATTCTCCTATAGACTCTGTATTGTGGCTACAGAGCTATAAGCTGGACCTCTGTCAGCTTTCCAAAAGTTTCCAATGAAAAGGCATTATGCAAATTCTACCTCTCTTACTCTCTTTCAGGAAAAAAAGCCTCCAGTATGCAGTCATTGGAGTATTGGAAGTCCCAGCCTTCATTTCTGTATGGTTGTGTTTGCCTTAGGGCCATGCTGCTTGTTTTGACAGTGGATCCCCCTAGATAGTTGGGATTAGTCGAGCTTGTTTAGATAAACTTGAAATCAAGGCCTTCTCTAGGTAGACAGCTAGATGTAGCTACTGAGTTTCCAGCTGCCGCCTTCTTTCATCCCAAAACAACTGCAGATTCACAGTAGAGATCACAGCCACAGGCTATGTCACATACATAAGTACAAAATTAAAGGCTGCTAAAAGAAGCCTTTGTAAGTCTTAGTGCTAAAATAAGGAATCTGTACTGCATAGTTTAAACAAATTATTCAAGAAGCACCAATAAAGGTCTGCAACGGATAGCTAACAAGACACGTTCACAAAAGAAATACCCTGTTTACATAAATGGGCAAGATCATGCTTCGTTAATCACTTCTGCACCATCCGCTGTCCAGCCTTTTCAAAAATATATGCAAGTAAATACTCTGAAACAGGATCTGCTTGAATATCTGAAAATGAGCTCTGTTTATCAAACACAAACTTTATGATCACAGGAGACTATTATGACGGTACTATTTCAATTAGATTTTCAGTCATGTTCACAAGACTGGGCCAGATTTGATCTTTACTATAATCAGATAATGCAAACCATAGGAATTCATTCACGCAAGTATAACACGTTAAAAGAGAAGGGCCAGAGCTCCAAACCTAAATTAAAACCTAAAATCAAACCCCGCCCATGTAACTATGTGACACCTTTATAAATCTGCATTGTAGTTCAGCCCCAACAGATTAATTTTTCAGGGCGTACGGGGGGAAAAAAAAAAAAAAAAAAAACCAACACACCACCCAACAGTTTTGGCTTTTAAAGATAGTAATCTCTTCTAGCTGGGTGCAAATTTTCATACATGCTTCTGCAGCATCCAGGCAGAACAGACAGGAAACTAAATTAAAAGAAAAATTAGTCACTAGGATGTTATAAATAAACAACCACCAAAAAACCTGAAAAGAAAGAAAGAAACAAACAAAAAACTCAGTTCAACCAATAGTAAATATCATTAAAAATCGACTCCTGTCCTTTGCTCAAGAAAAAGGATGTGAAGAAACTTGCAATGTTGAAACCAGTTTAAAGAAAATCATAAAATTCTGCTGTTGTCTAAGAAGCAAAGGTAAGAATTTGCCACCAACAACTTCTCTGCCTTTGTGCAAAGAAGGACTTCAGCATCACTTTTCTGCCATTTCCATATTACAGAAATTCTACCATCTCTCACTGTAAAATTAAGTCATTTCACTGACAAGATCTTTTCTAGAAATTCAAAGCATTAAAAAGTGTGAAAGAATAACATTAGACTCCAATTTCTTCCTGCACTGGTTACCAAAGAGAATATTAGAGCGTGTATTGAATTCAGTTAGTCATTCCGTATCATAAATTCTCCATTAGTGACAGCCTTAGCAGGAAATAAGCTACAGCCTGGGAATCCTAACCAACAAGTGAGCAAAATACATAATTCCTGAGAAGTATTGAGAAAAACAGTTTCATCATGCTTTGTGCTTAAAAGAAAACAGAACAACACTTTTAGAATTGTTACCTAAAAATTAAATATGACTGCTAAGAAAAATGCCATGGATATACCTAGCACAGGGCTATCAAATACCAGAAACTGATATAATTCAGGGATTTGCCTTCTCACAAAAGTCTTCTAATTGCTATGACCAAGATCCTCCTTACTGCTGGAGAGAAGAACATGTAGCTGTGGAAGATACAAAGTAAGGAAGTAATGAGCAGACTAGCCACACTGTAGGAATTTTAATTGTAATTACTGACAAAGCTTTGTGACTTGAAGCTAGTCACTAATGAAGTTATTTAACAACTCCGTTACACAGGTATTATCTACTTTTTGCAGCTGAGGAAACATAACAAAAGTAAACAACTATCCCAAAGGGGGCAACAGCTGACCAATTTTCAAAATTCAGAACCTGTTTCTCAGACTTGCATTCACATCGTACCTATCTGAGAATTCTCTAAAGGGGAAGGAAGGAGAAAATGATGATATACGATGAGGACACTAGTGCCCCCAGGGAAAGAATTTTTCTAACATTAAAATTTGCAGAGATGAGATGGAGTCAGTGATCACCTTAGATAACTGAAGGTTATGAGAGGATAGAGCTTTTCAGATTTAGCAGTATTTTCACAACTTTTAGACTTCCAAATACGAGAATATGCTAGAGAGAATAGCGATCAAAACCCTGAAAACATTCATTAAGCCACAGAAAGCGGCTTTGACCTGAAGAAAAGACAGCTGATATGTACAAAGATGACTGAACTTAGAAACTTAAGTTTTCCAAGTATAAAGCTAAGAACTCTGGACTTCCCTGGATTGTACAGGGAATTATTCTGTACACATCATAATTTCCAGCTATTCTCTATAATATGCTACCAGTCCCATGCTGCTTCCCGGACACATGTGAAAATTTGAGCATGTGAACACCAGTTAATCTCATCTATCAGTCACCAACAAATCCTTTCTTTCAGGCTACTTTCCAATATCATTCCTTTAAAAAAAATTAAAAAAGGAAGAAAGAATAACGTATGCAAAATAATTCGGGAAATTCAGTTAAAACACCATGCAATCTAAATGCTTTGCACTATACATTCATGAAATTAATCAAAGGTTATACTAAAACCAACAGCAAATACGCCAACATAGGCCTCATGATGATGGCCATGAGAAAATGCAATACCAGGAAATGAAAGTATGTAAAAATCTCAAAATTCCAGTTATACACACTCTTACAGACTAGTTCTCTTTCAGAGCAAAGGTAGTGAAGTATTAAAAAACATACGCCTTCCAGAACATGCATTCTACTATTTTACTATGTTATAGTAACTTGGAATTCAGTACGCCTGCCATTTAGTACTCATCCATTCACTGGCATTCCTACACACGTCTCCCGTGCTGTGTATTCCATAGGGCACTCCACCCTTCCAGTCTAATCTACAGGGGACACGGGGTTTTGATAACCGTGCAGATGACTACAGCCGAACACTTGTCATTACTGAAGTAACAAATCACCATCTGAGTTCATTGAGAAGCAACATTTTCACAGAAAATTCCTCCTCCTGAAAAGAATGGACAGATTATGTGATCTTACAGTTCATCACTTGGGGGTGCGAGATGCGGAGCAAACAAAAGGTCATGCCTACTTTAAAGTAAGTATCACATAGAAAGACTCTCTAGTTAGGAAAACCAAAAAAAAAGTTATATTTCTATCCACACTGCCCCAAACCCAAACTCTAGGAAGTCCCTTTGCTGTCAAGAATAAGTCATGGAAATCTCCTGCCACCTTGGAAATCAACACAAAGGGACAGCAATATTCTAGTATTCCCTTTCATACCCTCTACATGCATGAGCACCTGGCTACAAGAACTCAAGATGATCCATTTAAATAACAAAGCACAAGCTGTTTTGTCTAGTTTGAAGCTCTTTTACATGCCACAGGATGATCTGCAAATAAAAAATATACTTTTATTTACCACTTGCTTTTTGTCTTTACAGCACCTTCAGAAGTTTTAGCTTCTTTATCACATTTTTTTAATGCATTTATACACTGGGGTACAGGCAGACAACTTGTAAGAGCAGGAATCCAAAGGACTGTTTCCTCCTCCACATGCTCAGGAAACTTTGAAGCATTAACAACTACTTCAGGAGCTACAAAACAAGCGTTCTCCTTAATTTGTTAAAATAGTACAGCTACATTAAAGAAGCCGTAGAAAACATATTAAGGGGGAAAAAAGCTGCAAGACAGAGTATTATCAATGCTCATTTAGTAGTATGGTCTCAAAAACAGTCTTAGTCACCTTCAATGCAGATTTTTAAGCTCGATAACTAAGTCATCCCACTAAACTCTTGATTTAAAAGTGATCTCTAACCAACTAAGAAATTGTTTAACTACTTTATGACTGTTAATATAAAGACATGGTGTGATTGATTCCAAACTCTAACCTTGACGACACTACTTACCTGCTGATACTCATTTTAATCATGTTCCAAAATAAGTTCTCCTGTTCGCAAAGGATAGTCCTTCCCAGTATTCCTGTACATGCAATCATCAACATAATCGGTCACAGCAAGGAAGACCATTGCACGCATTGAGATGCGCTGACAATTTTAATATGCCTACACCCACCGTATTGTTAGGCACTTGAATTTTATTTTATTTTTAAACAAAACAAAATCCTTTCTACGTATTACAAGTTTTTAAACAATATTTTTGAAATTGTTTATGAATTGATCTATAGCACCAGTACAGAACTGAATAGTTCTGGAGACTGAAACAAGAGAACTTTCTAAACTACTTTGATTGTGACTGGCTTAACAAGCCAAAATAGAATATTCCTGCATAAGCATCTCCCATTTTAAAGAAACCCATCTTTACTTGAAGTGAATATTCTATAGTTTTATCAATAAATTTAAACATAAGTGATAATGATTACTCACTTTAGGCCTGATCCCACAACCTTTACTCACACGAGTAGTCCCACAGGATTTCAATATGACTACCTCAACGAATAAGGGTTGGCAGGACAGGTTTTAAATTATTCATATATTCACAGATTTTTAAGGCCAGAAGGGACCATTATGATCATCTAGTCTGACCTCTTGTATAACAAAGGCCATACGATTGTATCCAGTAATATTTGCACTCAGTTGAATAATCTGTGGTGAAATCAAATTGTGTTTATTGAACTTCCAATATTGATTCAAATTTTACACGAAAGAAAACAGAAATTGTTTATAAAGTGGCTTGAACTACATTTTCTCACACTTGAACCCAATTATTCCTCTATTTCTAATCAGAATTTTTCTAACTCGGGACACTGGCTTTTGACATGGCTGTCACACACAGACTTTACAGTCCAACATTATCTCGGGTACTCTCAGGCCAAAATCAAGTCACCTCCTGGGCCCTTTCGAAAGATTAATTGGCAGTTTAATTACTATTTGTTTTCTGCACTTTTACCACTCCTGCCTGCACCATGATTTCTGAAATACAGATATCACAACTGGAAGAACACTCGACTAATGTTATCAGTGATGCAACAAACAGGGAAAACGGCATCTCCATCTCAGCTCTTTCATAGACAGGAACGAATGGAGCAGCTGCTTAGATTACTGGCCTAAGACAAAAAAAAGGAAACAGTTTTGAGTACTTTGTCACTCAGCCTTAGACTTCAGGACTAACTTTTTTCAGGGATGCTTAGAAAAAACGACTTACTATTTTGCTCTGCACAAATCCACTGCAATGATTTTTTGCAGCCAATCACCAAGGGGTAGTAAAATAAACACACAAAGTAATAAAGAAACCTAGAATGCTATGATGCTATGTGAAATTATGTGCAGATCTGATGGATTACTAAAACCAGCTATTCTGTTAAAGATATACTCTGGCTGAATTCTCTCATCAGAGAAATACTTAACTACTATAATACTTAGATTTACTAACTTCAATTCTAAAATGGAACTTGGATGAACAGATTACATCAAAGGTTCTATTAAGATGCAAATCATCTTTGCCATGTATTTCTCAAGGTTTGCAATCCTGTCTAGCACAAATGCCTTGTAATGCACTTAGAAGAAGGATAGTATACCCCACTACGTACACAAAGACATAAGATTTCAAGAGGTTCTGCATTTTTTTATACTAATGAAATGATATCAGAGAAGCACATGAAAGGCACAAATAGAAATACATAAGAAAAACTGACCTCTCACCTACCTGGTCTAAAGAAAAGGTAACGAAAACCAACTTGTAACATACGACAAGGATGATAGAGTAAGACACAGCAAATGAGGAGTATACACTTTCTTCACTTTCCTATATTGAAGGATATACATCTGGTCTAGAAAAATACTCTGAATTCAGAAAATACTCAGTTCTACAGTCAAAGTCCACGGTTTAGTCCTGTTCACTATCTCTCAGGACTTGAACCGAAGAACCCGGCTTTGGCCTCATAGGGTAAGTCGTCTCCAGAACGCTTCAGTGAAACAGCAGCTGTACTATCTGCACGCAAGGTACGAGGTGATCTCCTTACACATTACACAAACTGCTTGCCCACCCCACACAAAGGTTGCCATTCATGCTGCTATTTCACCGCTACCTAGTCAATAGGGGTCACTGTACAAGGAAAATGTTTGTAACTACCCTACATGAACTTTTATTAGGCTTTCACTTAAAAAGACTCCCTGTATGAATGCAGTACGATAGGCTCTACACAAGCTGAGAGTATCAAATGCTTCAGAAGCGAGTATCAAATACTTCATATATTTACTATTTACGCTGCCTTGGTTTTACTACAAAGTGGCTTTCAGAATGCTATAACCACTTTTCTAGATTTTCTAAACGACTAATTACTCAACCTTTCCAATCCACCTTCTTCATCTACTTTTGAAAGGATAGCTATTATTCTAAATTACTCTTAAGACAGGTTTTATTGTGCAGCGTATGCAACCTGTAAAGGCAAAAACTTTATACTAAGAATACTATGTGCAATTCAGAAATATCAAATTGGATTATAATCATCTCCATTGAAGCAACTAAGCCCTCTCAGCACACACAGATTTTGCAAGATAGGGGGGGTTTATGCTCCATTTATGGCCAGCACTGTATAAATACTCTCCAATCACACAACTCTTACAATGGCACAAAGAAAGGGTGCTTTTTATTTTTCCCTGTGTGCAATGTTTCTACAATGCTCATAGACTTTGTATAAGACAGACCATTAG